>NC_089680.1:23053839-23738839 GCF_037042795.1 Molothrus aeneus
CTGTCTGTGATACATAACATGTTTGGTTTCACTGATATTAGGCAATGGCATGGAAAGCAGTTATCCTAATTACCTGCTGTATTCTTTTAGCAAAAAGTCAGATTAAATTTTAGGGGTGGAGGAAAGGTTCTTTACATTTCAGCCACAAAAGAGTTAACATAACTAGATCCAGATAACAATCAATTAATAAATGATGATTGAACCACATAGATAGCACTAGAGTGCCTGTTTAGTATTAGATCTTTTTCAACAGATTTAGACTGTGTGGTCTTTTAAATACCAGAAAATGTTCAACACTGACAAAGAAAGAAAACAAAACTAAATAAAAGAGCATCACAAGGTGTAAGGGGGTAAAATAATTTGAGACAACTAGCTTATTAAACCAGACCAAATATGTATGCACTTAAGCTAGGCTATTTGGTTGCCATTTTTCTTTTTAAATAATATTTTTATGTACTAATTCTTGAATATTAACTGGATTTTGTACACTATTGAACATGAATGCTCATATATTCTGTATAGAAAGTGAGAAGTAATGTACTAAATGACTAAATGTGTGGTAGATGCTGCATCAGTGTAAATTGGCATACATACACAGTAGCACTGAAAAGGTGGTAACATCGAACAGATTTATTTCTTAAAAGTCTGCTCATGACACATTTGTATACTTGTTAATCTCCTTGTCATATTTTGTTTGTTTGTTTATCATGTGCTAAACAGATCCAGTGCAAATATGCTTTCATCATGCTTTTAAAAGGAGGATAAATTATTTTGCTAAATTCATTTCTCCCCTCTTTAATGATAGCATTTTTGCCTTAAATTTCTGATTTGTTGGGACTGTTGTAACTTGCTGGCTTGCACATACAGTGTGCAAGTGCAGTTGCGAATTTGTGTCTAACTTCCAGTGTTTCTTTGTAAATCACTAAAATTTTGAATATTGTTTTCTATTATCTATTTTCATTCATTTGCTAGTCAATTATTTTCAGTCCATCTTCTGGAAATGTAAGTATTTTTTCAACTTTTCCTATGCTTTAACAAAAATTGTTTTCACGAGTACAAATAACATGAAGTTATGAAATGTGCATAAGTTGCAAGCAAAGTTTGGCATGGTTTGAAAGAACTGTTTAGTGAAACTTTTCCAGCTATACACAGTAATGCTAGGGATATTTGTCTTTAAAATTTCTAAGTGTAATGCTGCTTTTCCACATATTTTTAGAAGCAAACAAACTCTGAGCACCATCACTTTTCCTTGGAACTGTAACTTAATCTCAAGCAGGTTTTTAGTGGAAAAATTGAAGCATAGCAAGATTTATTTAAAATAAAACAAAACCTTTCAATTCTTCCCTCCTCTTACCTCTCAACTCACACTGCATTGCTATTTGCATAATATAGGAGTGAATAACTTTCCTCAGAATAAAATCAACTTCATTGTGATATGTGTCTTAGAAAAATTAGGATTGATTGTACAAGTTTGGGCTATTGAAAACAAGTGTGATGGTACTTACTTTTGGACTATTTTCGTTCGCAAATGAAAGCATAAAAAATGGTATCTCCACATTCCAGAGTGCATTTAGATTTTGGTGGGGTGAGAGGGGAAAAGGAATACTATCCTAAATTACCTGTGAGAAGTTTATGACATGGCCACTTGACTGCATTGTTTTACCTATGTACCTTTTGTCAATGTAAAAGTCTGTGATTTGCTTGAAAGGGGTCATCCTTTCTGTATACAGAAGAATGTCTGATAACCTCAAGGGGCGTAAATCTTAACTTTTAAAAAGGAGTGCTTCTTTGGGTCACTTTGATCAGTGACAGGTCGAGAATGAGCAGAAACCCTTGGCTTCTTTTCCATGCTCATCTGGTTAGGTCCAGGGCACGCACTGCCCATTCTAGTTCTGGCAAGGAGTTGTTAACAACAGAAAAGAAGGTCTGGGCTTGATTGATTAAAAAAAAAACCAAAAAACAGGCTTTTGTGATTGTCTGCTTTCATAAATGTTTTGTGCATTGGTCAGAATAAGAAATGCCATTTTTCTTCATCCACTTACCTTAAGGGCTGTAATGTTCTAAAATACTTAAAAGTCATTTCAGAAATGACACTGTAAGAGAAATGGCTGTAACCCACAGTGACACAAAATGCCAGAACCATCCACCTTTTTGTTGAGAAAAAGGTATGCTTAATCCATTTCAGATAAAAAGGTAATAGCCTTTCCAGAAGCTATTTTCAACATGAGAGTGAAAAAGCAGTATACAGAATTATAAATGGATCTGTACATCATTATATTGTAATTTAGGATTCACTCAATGATGTAACAAAATTAACAACATAATTTCATTGTGTAACTGTATCTTATTAAAGAACAACTGTCTGACATTCTCTTACAGTTGCTTTATTTAACTTCATGCAAATATTATTAGTAGTGACATTTCTCTATTGTACATTAGATTCTCTCATTAGCATGATGTGTTAGTTATCACCAGAGAAATCACTTCTAGATAGGTGAGCGAGAAGCCAAGAAAACGAAAAATTAAATCAATGATGTATATTAATATAGACGCATCTGTTCACAAGAGATATGGTACAGTAAATGCAGCTTTTTTTCCTTGCATAAATGCATGCTTATTCCAAGGAAAACTAAATAATACTTATAATATGTGGAGTATGCACTTATATTACTAGAAGTATTAAATTGCAGACAACATGCACTGCCTGTTTTGAGCTGTGCTTGTATTCCTGCATCTGATAGTTCCTAGCATTGATATAGGCATAGGCACATAAACTGTTTATTGAACCTGTATTTAAAAATAGGAGAGTAGTGTAATGTCTAATGGATTGAAGGTGAAAGCTTTTTAAATGTTTCCGGGTTGCTGGTCATAGAGGTTGTATGCAATTTTAACATTTATTAAGTAATTAACTGTTTTACTGTAGCATATAACTACGTACATGTGAAAAGAGTTCAAACTTAATTTGACAACAGGCTGTAATACCATACATTGATTTACTATGAACATTTTGAGAGGAAGATAGGCTTTGGTAAAACGCATTTCATAGCTTAAAGTAGCTAACAATCACCTTTGTAAGAATCAGCAAATATAATAATCTTTTAATTTTATATATATATCACACCATTCTAAAGAATAGCTGAGCCCTGGTGGGGTTTACTCCTTTTTTATGCTGTTTGTGATTGAGTTCACTTGCTAATATGAATTTAGAAGATTTATCGGTTACATTGTCTTATTTCAGACACTTGCTTTAATTTTTTTGGGTATTTTGGTAAAGCATGGTTTAAACATGTACTTGTCCTTTTATCAAATCAAAAATATTTGCCTTAAGAATTTCTTGCTGTTTCCAATATACCTCAGAATAGAAACATTGGGAGATATTGTACCTGACAAAAATGCAGGATGTTTTGTGTAGCATAGACAACTAGACATACAAGTACATGCAATGATAGATACATAGCTATGTGCATGATACATGATCAAAAGTAAAAAATCCATTTTAACAGCTTCTCTCACTGTGTTCAGCATTTAAAGGAGAACTAAAATACAGCACATTGTTTCCTATTCTTTTCTATACATATTAATCTTGAACATATACATATACAGTGTTTGAACATATTTGAGCCATTCTATATCTGTTGATGATGTGCTAACACTGTCAGAGCTTTGAGATATGTATGCACAACATTGTAAAATCTGCATGAATCATTGAAGCATATTAAATCACATGCTTAAATATATATTATGCAATAAGTACTAGTGTTTAACAATTTAAAATACACAGTTTCATATTTTTTTTATTTCTATTTTAGTAGTTATTTATTCATGTATAGTTTTATAGGGATTTGATTAATGTAGTGACGGAACAGATTTGGTATCAAACAGCAGCAGAGTCTCCTGCTCTTGTGTCAGGGTTAAGAGCCAAGGCAAATCTTCCCTAACTAATTAGATGCTGAGTAAGGCATCTTAGTGAAGTTGGGGCAAAAGTGAATGGGTCACAGCTGAGGCAAGATTGCAAGGACTGTAGTGATAGTGAAAGCATTCGCATTTGCCAGGTCATTGTGACACTGTGCTGATTGCTAAGGAACACCCTGTTCACTGATACAGAACTGCCGTCATAAAGTAGAATCAGAAACAAAAGCTTTAAAGAGCATTTGCTTCTTACTAGAAATGCTCAAAACCTATGCTGTGTGTGTAGCTTCCTTTGCTCAGTTATTTTTTTTGAACAATAGTGCTTGTGCTATTGTAAAAGGATTTGCTTTGTAGACTAATGTTTCTTCACAGTTTAGAAGAATTTCCAAACTTGGGGCTCCTAGTATACCCAGGAGGTGATGAATCATGCTGGCTCAAACAGGAGAAGGCTGAAACAGAGAAGAGGGAGAAAGGGAGAATTCCACTGTTACTGTCTCAATCATTTAGTTCAGAAAGAGAACCAGTAATGCAGCTTTTTGCTATAATTCAGAGAGTGTAAAGGCAAAATTTCAGCATCTAGAGAAACTCTGATCAAGGGGTTTATTTTATGCCCGGCTGACCTGTAGAAAAGAGTAAACTTAAAAAGTATTTTTATATAATGAATTTCTGTGTGTTTATGTACAGTTTTTCAGTGAGTTAAAATGTATTCTTTAGTTTAACATTAGTCTGTGTAACAAATGTCCAAGATAAGAGACTGTACATCAGCCAATGGACAGGCATCTGTTGCTTTACTCTTCACCCCACTCATTATCGTAATGCCCTAATACCTCCTTTCCTTTATTGAAATACTTGACAACTGTTTTCTAAATTATTTTAGTTCACTGACAGAGAAAACAGTGCCACTTACATGACTGTGTCACACAATATTTTGTCACAGAAAGGCCATCTCTTTTGGAGGGTGGGGAGGTGAGCATGTCAGAATTGCTTTGATCAGTGTGAACTTGCCAACAGTATACCATTGATGCTATTCTGACTCTCTCGGGAAGCCATTGCATCCCCATCCTCTACTGATGATGCGTATCTGTGCACTTGTGCAAAGGAAAGGAGAGTGTCATCTGCCACTTAGAGAACATGGGAGTTCAGAAAAGAAAATGTCATGATTACGATCGTGCTGTTCCCTCCCATGCACCACACAGAACTCAGCAATCTGCTCTTACAAAGTGAATAATAAGCGGTACTTCAAGAAGTTTTATGGAAAGTGAGAAAATTTATTCTGAGCTTGTCATTAAAGTTGAAATGTACTGTAAGTGGCAGGTAAACTTACTGTACTATTTGAGGTGGTTTTTATCTGAAAATGGACCACAACACAAATACACCAGTAGAGATTTGTGCTGCAGTCTGCCTACCTGTGGGATTTGGACTATTTCCCTTATAAAGGAAGTTGAGTGACGTGGTAAATGCCTGTCTATTTTTTGTGATAGCTACTGTAATTAATGTTGAAAACAGTGTTTTAATTGTTTTCCTCAGTAGTTTTTAACAACCCAGGGAACAACAAGACACACCTAAATGAACACAATTTGTTTATTTGTGGTATTTCTTTTCAAAATTTATTTTACCAGAATTCTAGGGAAAGAGATAGATTTCCTGAATCTCATCATGTGTATTTTCTCCATGCATTCTTTAGTGTATTCCTTAAAGATTGGTGTCTTTAAAATGCAATACTTCTAGCTTTGAACAGTTTAGTTCTTTTCATCTGAACAATTCAACACTTGGTGTGCTAGTAAGAAGAAAACAGAATATAAAGGATCACATCCTCACTGTGACCTAAGCATGTGTTTTCCATTCATGTCATTGAAGGCTCTGTCATGCATCAAGGACAACATATAGTTTACGTACAGAATCACAGATAGCAGTGTGCTAGCCTTCAGAGCAAGCTGTAAGCAGAGCTCAATTCTATAAGCCTTCTGTACATGCGTAACTTTTATGGAGCTAAATGTGCAGGTATTTTGCAAGACAAGATTCTGTGGTGGTAGAGAAGGTTGCTCTTGTGTATTTTAATCTCTTCTATTACTTAGACACCAAGGAAAGGAACAAAATTAAAAAAAAAGTAAAAGAGCTATTGCACTTTCTTAAGGAAATCTAAACCTGCTTTCCTGGTTTATTAAAATCCAGAAATTAAACAAGGTTCTCTGTTAAAGTTGGGTCAGGTGTGAGCTTTTAGACATTCTGGGCCTCTATATGGCTTTATGTCTCTTTTACTGAAAGCTCAGGTTTTTTGTGTGTTACCTTGGAAGCTACCAGTGCAAAGTTATGGTTGCTCTCTGTTTGTTGGTGAACTTTTGCATTTTTCCAACTGGAAATCACAGAATGAAATTTGGGCAGGGTAATTCAACATGAAAAAAATTGTAGAAGAAACATTTACAGGACTCTTTGCTAACTGAAATTGCAAACTTTTCCAAAGAAAAAATAGCAACAATAAAGGGTGATTTAATCGATAAGGTAGCATTTTGACAGGAATTATTTTGGTTTACATAAAAATTTGGCTTCCCAAAGTGTTCTTTCTTGTCTATTTTCTCATTAGAAATATATATGTGTAAAAACAAACCAGAAGATGTTATTGTCAGATCTTTTTATGCAGATTGATTTTCTTTTAGCATATTCATTGCCCTTTGCTTGCACAGAATACAAAACCTTGTGTACTGTACTGCAGTTTTATTGCTGCTTTCAGAGGGATGTCTTGTGAGATGTTGCGGCTCCTGCGGAAGTACAACGGCAAAATGTCATTTTATGATAGATCATTATTGATACCCTTTATTTATTTATGTCTTTCCTCATTTTTCTTTCCCTGCAGTTTTTCTTCCTCTGTATCTATATCTGAATATGTATTAAAAGAAGACCTCTTCTTGGTAGTAATTGAATAATTAAAGCAATCTTGATTATAAGGGTCTGTAGGAAGACATAAGGGGCAGACAGGAGAAGCATCACTTCCAAGGATGGCTTAATGTAAATGCTGACATGGAGAGTTCAGTGTTGTTTTATTTTAGTATGTCTGCATGCAAAAAACATGGTAAAAATGTGTGATTTGCTGGATTATCACATGGAAAGTGCTGAAAAGCATTTCAATTTGACCTCTACTTTGTACAATTTCTTAACCAAGGCATTGCTAATATTTGAAAAAAAAACCTCATTGTATTTGTAGTCTCAATATATCAAATATGTTTATTTTACAAAGAAAATATCAAGAAAAATGGGAAAATTAAACTCATGCAATACTTGAATACTATTTTTTTCCACACAGACTTAGTAGACAAAAATAAATCAGACTGGATTTCAGTGAGTTATTCAAAAGCAAATTAAGCTGTTCAAATCAAACCTACAAAGCTCTATCACTGTGTTCAGAGTTAATTCTTAATTAAAAATGTGCCTTTTCTTTCTTGCAGGAATTCTCTAAAAATTTTATGGCAATCTGTAAAGTGCAATTCATAGGAAAACAGTCTCCTCGGAAGTGGTAGCAGAGTTTTTCTGAGTAGTGGATGTGTTTTCACACTTTGTGTCATAACTTTTAGTAGCTGTTTGTTCCCTGAACAGTTTACTTTTTAAAATACATAAATTTGATAAGAACATCTGAAATAGATGTCTTGGGGAGGAGGGAGGTAAAAACTAATGAAGAGTATGCAAGGGAAAAATAATTGCTTCCAGCTGGCTTTATATAATAAAACTACTATTAAAATGAGGAGCTCCATTAGCAAGGCTTTAATTATATATTTTCTTACATTTCTAAACAAACAGTCTAGTCTTTAAAAAAATAAAACTTAAATGAGTAAAGTGTGACAGCTCTTACAATAGCCAGGGAAAAATATTAAGAAGTACCAACTCATCTACCCTGCCTTAATGCCCCACAGCAGTTGACATTGCTGGAATGCCTCCTGCAGCTGGTGGCATATGACTGTCATTTGCAGGCAGGATATACGGAGAGTTTACACAATGGAGGCATTCATGAAAGTGTTCCTCATCTGGGACTCCTGCAAGCTCTCATTTTATTGACCCTGTCAGAATTTAACTGGTAGGCTGTCAAATTATGTGTTGCTTTATCTAATATTAGTTTTTCTTTTAAATTAGAATGCGCAGAAGAAAGAATTGTGGAAAGCAGGTATGAAAAGTAAAACCAACTTCTGGCTTACTGTGACTAAAACAGGAAAAACATAACTGTAAAAACTCTATTATTTGTTCTGAAAATTGTAGGGATTCTGTATCTTGCTCATGATTAAATAATCTTGCTTATTTATGGATTTTTTTCAGGATTTGGAGTAGAGGGTTTTTTTTTTTACCTTTCAAAGCCTTGAACAGAAATCCGTTTTCTGAATTACTGTTCCTCAAGTGTAACTCAAACATTGGTGTACAAACAGTTTTATGAAACAGCTCATTTTAATTGCTCATGTTCTTAAAGATGGCAGGAAAAGTGCTCTTTTTACAAACTTCTCCAGAAAGAGATTTTTTCATATGCTTTTCTGCATCTTCATGCAGAATGGCATAAAGAAATGCCCAGCGAGAACTACCCATTAGCAGTTTTGATTATGTTCTGTAAACAATGTAATAATCTGAAAGTTGATTGATGATTTTAAATATGTTATTTATATCACAGATTGGCTGCTTATTAATTCAGTGGTGTTGAGACATGACCTCTCCAAAGCCATAATTTGCATAAAAAAAATAGAATGCATGCACAGCTTCATTGATATCTGGGAGAGAACTAGTTACAGCAGCAGACAGCACACCAAAACATTGGCTTCATGCAGATGGAGCATACTGCAAAGGAAGTACCTTACACAGTGAGTTACTCATTTTAATAGATCCTCCTATCCGCTAGTCCATTGTTAATGCAATGTTGAAGTTCAGTTTAGGGTGGAGAGGGGAAGAGAGAGAAAGGGAATGAGTGAATGGTCAGATCAGAAGAAAATATATTTTAACCTGGGGTCTATCAATGGCTTCCTTTCTGCTAGGAAAAAAGCCCTCAACTCACCCTATATTTTTTTTTTTCATGTATAGAAATAAGGGACATCTGTCTGTCTGACATGGGATCTTATTATCATACATTTTACCTACAGCATTTTTTTATAATTGTGCTATTCTTTAAAAAAAGTTGGATTTCTACTGTAATAGTGACAGCTGAATAGTAAACGCTGTTTTAAATTTGTAAAATGTGTATGACTGGCTGTGTTTGTTCTAGTGTATAATATCCACTGTATTCATACTTTGATTTCCTCCTCCTATAAAACAAAATAATTTTGTCACAAAAGACAAAAATAATCTAAATAGAATGCTATTATACTATTTCAAAAGACCTCTTAAAATATTGCTCGGGAACCTACTGAGATGTTGATTTTTCTCTGCAGGGATAAATAAGAAATACAACTGAAACATTTAAATTTAGTTGAAAATGTGGGGTTTTTTAACCTTTAGATACAGCATTCTGAAGACATTGTTTCCCCTAAATATTACAAAAAATTGTAATATTAAGCTGCAATATTAAATTAGTGTTTAGATAATTTATTTACAAGATAATTTATTTACAAGAACTTGACAAATGTATAGTCTCTCTCATGAGTGAATTTTCATTTGAAGGAAAATGGTACTTCTCCAGTTTTGGCATTGCAATTATTGTAAAGTGGCATTTTTTGTTTTCATTAAAGATTGAGAAAAAATAAAGCTGGTACACATGCTAATGTATTTTTTTTTTAATGAGGGTAGTTTCATTAGTGGCTTTCCAGTCTGATTGTCTAAGAAGTGATGCAAAAGCTGGGGTTTAGAACATGGGTGAGAATATGGAAAATATTCAGACAATAATAAACAGGGCTAGTATTTTTTCAACATTGTCAGACCCATCTGAAAATTTATTTAAAATAATTTCTATCTATTTTCTTGTGGTGAAAGCTTCATTGAGTTAGTCACCATGTCAGTACACAATTATAGGTGAAACCCCAGGTATCTCAAAATTTTCTGCTTATGCAAAGGTTTTCTGTGGAAAACCAATCCTTTACAACACTAGAAGATTGTAATTTTAAGTGCCTAGTCCTTTTCTCATTGAAATCAATACAAGTATACTTCTATAATCACAGACTTGTTGTGGGGGTTTTGCTCACTGTCTTTCCTCAAGAAAAACATAATTCAGGTTTTGCTTCTTCTGTGATGGAGCATGTTAAATATTGAATGAAGAAATAATTGTAAAAGTAAAATTTGGGGAACAAATTGTACTCTAGTTTCAAATAATGTATTATTTGTAAAAGCATGACCTTTAAAGTCTAGATTCTTCAAAATTTTAATTATACACTTACAAGAGACTGTGTGGTATATCTAGTTTAAAAAAAACAATCCTCTGATAACTCAGTGCTCAATAGCTCTGATAGTTAATGCATTTTAAAAATTTAAAGTGCAATTTTAATCTTGCATAAAAATGTATGGTTTCTTAATCTATTTCTTCATTTATGAAATCTTTCAGAAGGCAGTGGAAGAAAATTATTTAACTCATAGCATAGACAGCAATGATGTTAAAAAGGAAAACATCACAAACACCCAAAACAAAACTCACCCAAATTTAAACATCTTTAGTTGATATTTATGTAACTGTTGCATGAAAGGGCTTAGACATAAAATTATGTCTTTCTCCATATGCTTATTTTATTTTACTAATACTTATTGCTTTGTTTTAATGCTGAAGATAAAAAAGTCAGGTGTGAAAATGTTAAAGCAATTCCATCCATAAGCAGTTTTATAAAGAGGAAGTTGAAATTTGGTTATCTACAAAGAAACCCAAATACATCATGATTCCTATGAGTTTTGAAATTTATGTTTTGAATGGCTTTTTTAATGATACCAAACTGAAATAAAACTCTTCTAACATGTAAAGTTAATGAAATACCTAAATTTGTAAATGCATAAGTAACACTGTAAACAGGGGACTGATTTTAAATGACTGTTTGTTTTTGGTTTTTTCTGAGCCTGTCCTTTTTATACCACATCCCTATCCCTTCCAAAATTCAGCAGTGGTCAGGTGTGGCATTTTTTTTCTATTTACTGACTTACATATGCATGTTTATACACCTACAAACTGTAAAAAGAAAACGGACTAAATGTGGCTTCAGGGAAAAGAAAGGAGTGGTGGGCGCAGATACCAGCTGGAGCTTGATGCATGTGTTCTCTTCTGTGGCACTGTTTTGTTGTTGATGTGGGAATGTAGCTAAACAGTGGCTACAGATGCTCCACTAAATAAGGATCCACATAAATTCCAGCTGTGAACTCGTGATTCATCCTTCCCTGCACAAAAGATATGTTTCCATATGTCCCATTATGTTCCATATTTGATTTTTATCACACACTGTGTGCCAGTCTGAATCTCGACTGCATGCTTTTTGTGAATTCTGTAACCCTTTCTTTCTTTTTCCTTTGAATTAATTATAACACACTCCAGTCTCCATGCAAAAATCCACATTGCAATCATACAGTGTCCTTGTAAATAATTTTTTTACTAATAAAGTATGTAAATAATGTATCCATGTAACCACTGTAACACTGAGACTGGACATATCTAAAAACATTATACTTTCCACTTGGAAATGTCTCCAGAAGCTAACTCTGTGGTCCTTAAAACAATCAGAGTCCTAAATAATTCAATCTTAAAAATTGTCTGTATCTTGCTTTATCTACTATAAATGCATTTTTCTTATATTATCTTTAATAATTTCAGGTAGCTAACATACATAGCCTCTTTATATTTTTAAAGCATGTAATTGATTAATAAGGAATTTCATTCTGAATTATGAGTAGTATCAATTGTTAACTGTTTATGCTCTTTGAGACTCACTGAAAAGAATGGCAAAACCATCAGTGGTGCCACAGTACCAAATAAAATATGTAAATTCATAATTTTTTAAAAATTTTGCTCTTATTCATGATATTCTTCAGATTAGAATTCAGGGTATTTTTCCTTCTGCTACCATATTGTAGATATGGAAATTGGCTTCTAGAAATTTAGGTATCCAGGCCCCAAGAGTATAGAAATTCCTGTAGTTTAAAATACTAAAAAACAAAGTGAGGGTTTGAAAATGCTAGCTGAATTTCAGTGTAGGCTTTTGGGTCAACTTTCTATAATATAGTTAGGGGAAACATGTTCCCAGAATTCTACTTGGACTGAAATATGTTTGCTGGTCACCTCTATAAGGAACAGTAGTGCGAGAGCTTTGCACTAAGTTTCATTTGTGATAGTCATTGACTACCATGAAACCACTCAAAATGTGAGGCATTATTTGCTAGATAGATATGGTCTAGAAAGTCACTGTCTTGGTGAAGATAAAACCTTGCTGTAATTATTAAAGTCATTATTAAAGCACTAAATTCGGTCATTGGTTTTTGCAAGTTGTTGCAGCCAATGCTTTTAGCTCCAGAAAAATTTTAAAATTACATCTCTGGAACTGGATGAAATGCTCTCCATCTTCAGAAGTGAAGTTACTGTGCAGATGTTACAGCAGTGCTGTAATTTCCGTACAGTCAATTACAGCACACTTGCTCATATAGATAGCTGTAATTCTGTTGACTGAAGAAAAGTGTTATGAGAGTACAGTTTTCTGAAACAAGGTATATCAAAGCAAATACTGATATATGCTGTAAGGAAGCATCATTTAGCGGTGTGCAGAATTTGATGTCCAATGCCTTTTTTGTCCATTGTGTTCAGGGAAAGATAAGTTCTGTTCATAATTGAAAATCTCAAGGGAAGCCAGGTATCAGCATTATACCAACTTTTTTAAAAGGAATGGATAGTTAATTAGTTTGTAGTTTAAACTGAATTTGTTTGTGTTAGAGATTTCAATAGGAACGAAAGGGAGAATATCTAAATAAAATGATGAATAAGTGGGGTCTGTTCTCAGCCTCAGTACCTCTGTCTGAAGTACCACTGAGTTGAACCACTGGTCATTGTGAAATTCCAATCAAAATGCAGATAAGTTTAAACATAATAAGGTGTTGCTGTGTTTCCAGAACTGTAAAGAAGACTTTAACTGACAAAGAAGCTGGAGACTTTCAGTTTATTTTACAGCTAGTTTAGGAATTTCAAATCAAATGAGTGGTGCTGCTTGTAACAAAGCATCTGCAAAGTGTGTCGTGTGACATTGATATTCTGTGTTCAAGAAGTTTGATGTCAACACAGCTGTGACTTACCACTTTTAGCAACCTTCTCAACTGGGAATTAGATAAAATACTTTTAATTTGGGCATGAGGTTGGGTGAGAGTACTGGGACAGGAGTATAATTTCAGATGCTATTAATTTTCATAAAATAACATTTGTGTGCTTTGTCTTGCCAGATACTCTACAATGCTTTTCCTCATTTCACGTGCCAGGCTGTTTTTATGTTATCATTTCCTTCTCTGCTGTGTTTATCTTTTCTGAAAATGGTGAGTGTAAGCTATTACTGACTGGGTGGGTGGCACACATTTTCACAGTAACTTTTAAAACACAGAGCAAGCATTTTATTTGGGTTTTAAAAACCACTGAGAGAACTTAATGCAGCTGCTTTCATGGCATCAAAGTGAAACATGTAAAAATCTCACTTTCTATTCTAAATAACCTTAGGGCTGTTGAGTCAGATATTTCTGGGTTGACATGTTTTGCACAGGAGTGACAGTGGCATTGAGTATATATAGTAAATCCTAGTGTTCCACTGAATCTCTTCACTCTTTCATGAGCTTCACAGGGTACTCATCCTTAACAAAATGTCAAGTTAAAACATGTCACTTTGCCATAGTTGAAATTACTTACTTGTTTTTAATCAAAAAGCAACTCTTAATGGGCTGTTTTACTGTAGGCAGTAAGGAAAGGAGCTTTTCAGTTTAGCAGCAAGTAGTTCCTCTGACCCATTATTTGCTGTCATTTCTACTTCTCATCCAACAATGTGAAGGAGATTAAAATCTGAGCATGCTGAATCAAGATGCTGGTGCTGCAAATCCTACACCAAATAGGATTAATGTTTTTAGGGAAAGCTAAGTTTTTTTTAATGCATGTCTTTCTATGCTATTTAGGAGTAGTCCTGAGTTTCCTAGGAACTTTACAGTATCTGTGATATCTGTTGACAGAAGACACTGCTGATAGTAAAAGTGATTTGTGGTACAGTGCCTCTTTGATTTTAGTTTTCCCAATCTCAGGATGAATCTAAGATGAGAGGTGCCATATATTCAACATAATCCTTGGATCATGTCCTGTGAAGTGGAAGGCTTTCGTAACCTTAGTCACATGCTCAGGCTGCACAGGTTCAATGAATTTAGTTCATATTCTTTTTAAGACTGAAATGGCTCTTCAGTTTCTAGGCTAGCTAATAATCCTCCTCTTAACTATGCTGTACATATCACAGATGGTGCTTGACAGACTAGTCAGTGTCTCAAAGGTCACCACAACACTATTAGCTAGATCACTATGCCCTTTGTTTCTTGAGGATGCTTCTGCTACAGTACTTGTTTCTTGAAAAAATTATAGGAGTAAACTTTGGGGTTTGTTCTAAAGGGAAACCTTAACCGCTTCTCTCCTCACCAACAAGTGCTTCAAATATGGAGGTTTTTGTTGTCAGTGAAGTGCTCTGAAGTTTGGCATTCTGCTAATCCAGGTATGGTCGGTGGTCTAGTCCTGTTCTTTGCTGTTCTTTTGTGAGAAGATGTAACACTGAGAATGACTGATATTTTAATTTTTTTATTATAGTTTCCTTTTAGAGCTTTCATTGTGTTTTGAGGGCTTATTACAGCACCTGACAAAGAGGAACATTTAAAGCCTTCTAGAAATTCTGGTGTCCAAAGCTGTATGTGTTCATTCAGTGTAGTTTGAAAACACTGAAATGACTAAAGGGTGTTTTCAAAGCAAATAGGAAAAAGTGAGGCTTTAAACACCATTGTTGTTGCTTTATTGAAATATTTACAACCATAGCCATAAAAATCAGCACACCTTTGTCATAGGTGCAGAAACATACCGTGAAAAATCTCATTTCTGTTTTGGGTAATGCATGTTTATGAATGTATTTTACAGCAAAAAATTTATTATTTCTACCTTGTAACTAAAAGTTTGCACTTGTGTGTTATATTATTTTCAAGGCCAGGCTCAGATTTGGAGAGATAGCTTGCAAATTCCAAAGCTACATTTTTTTGATCTGAGGCAAAGGCACTTCCTGAGGCAAGTTCATCTATACTGTTTATATAACTCTTACAATTTTTTTGCTCAAACTGATTGTGCAATGTGAGTCTTAATTTTAAAGTTTTCATATTATATGACTGACATGTTGCTTTTTCTGTTGCATTTAAGAAGTCAAGTGAAAGTATAGTCTCATAGAAATATTTTGTAGTCATTTGTGCATTTTCAGTAATACATGTTCAAGTACTTCTATGCTTCATTTTTTTTGGTGGGCACTTTAATTTATTTTGGATGTCTTGTTTCTGTAGTCTCCTTTTTTCCTAATTTATTACCTTTGATACCAGCTGAAACTCCATTTTTATATATTGTTTTAATTTGTTTTGTTTTTATGTTAGCAGTAGGAATTGCATTTGTCTGTCAGTCAACAAATACTCAGGAAAGACTTGATCTCTTTATGGGATTTCCATTGGTTTCCAGATAGTTAAACCATTATTAGAATTTAAAATTATTTTGCGAAGTGAGCAGTGCCATCCTGGATGAAAGAAATTTCCCATATACTAAAAATAAATTGAATACAATGGATGTCATTTCCAAACAGAAACACAAATGTTCTTTTGTAGTACATGATCTCTGTCATACAGGGAAGCATGCTGTAGAAATGATTTTTTATGTACATGAAATATACATTAAAAAAATGCAAATTCATTTAGCAAGCAACTCTGTAAATATTTTTAAACTACTTTTCCAGTGTAGGAAATTTCCATTTTAATTAGATTGCTACAGGTTAATAGAGGGATGTGAGAGATGCTGGAAGTTAATTTGTATCCAGGCAAACTCAGCTAATTTCTTATATCTTTATACTGCTGCATCTCTTTTTCCATCCTCTTACTCCTTTAAATTTCAAGGTTCCAGGAATATCAAGAAAATACTTAATATTTCAAAAAATATTCAGTCTTCACACAACTATTTGAATTGGCATTTCTTAGTGTCCTTGTCCCCACCCCCCGCCACACAGCTGTCACTAACGGAGGAAAAGGACTGGGGGGAGGGAATGAGGGAGCCCTGCTAAAATCGTGTCACGTAGCACTAATTCATCTGCTCTCATTAGAGTGAGCGAGGGACAGCAGTGATGGCCAAGAGCTGCACTCCACACATGACACACGAACAGTTTGGGGAATAGAAAATTGCTTTCTCAGGAAGCCCAGCCAATTAAGGACTTGACCATATTGAATGTCAAGTGTTAATTTAGGTTTTTCTTCATTTTCCCAGTAGTAATGCGGGTCCTGTGATGAGCAAATACATGTCAAGTAAAAGTTGATTGCATGAAGGACCTGGGTATTATATGTCACTGACAAGTCACAAATGTACTCTAGTCTTTTAACCCCTTAGGTGAGTCTAGAAAGGAGGGGAGGGGAGTAGTGGAGGGGGATTAAATGTACTATAATGATAAGAATAGATAGCTTATATTAGGGAGAAGTCTGGATGGGACAGACAGGATTAGAAATTTGTGCAAGAGGCTAGGATGCAGACTTTCTGCAATCAGTGCACATATGTGGTACCTTTCTGGGTTATAATTAATAAACAGACCTAAAGACCCCCTCAGGATCCTTTCAGGTTTTAAACAAGCCTATGAAGCATGCATGTTATATCCTTCATAAGGTTTCATGCAAGGAGAAGGAAAAGAGGTACACAGTGCCAAAAATATGAAGTGCTCCTTAAGGGATTTTTGTTTTGCAAGAAAATAATTTTGCATTCTTCATGGAAAGGAAAATATGTATTTCCAAGTTCTTTGTTTTAAAAAAAGTAACCAGAAAGAAAAGACAAAGCACCCATATGAGAGAATGAAATTGTGAAACATTTTTCAGTCAAAACTAGATTTATTTTCCAGTTTCTGTACTTCACCAGGTTAATTTCACAATTATCAGAAATCCCCTGAAAGGCCACCTACCCTTATCTTATGTGGTTCTTGCCTCTACTATGGAAGCAAGGGATGGCAAAGGCGGTAGTACTGAGGTCCATTTAAGTGAAGTAGCATTTCCATTTACTAGATGTGGCTACTTATGTATCATCTATAGCATCTAATTTCCATTCATCAGCATATTATTTACATACGAATGTTCTGAAATTAAGAGAGTGTCTGTTTCTATTGCAATTGTATAATGGACCAAAAAAAATTTCCTACAACAATATATGTGTTGTGTAGTACCAATATAAGGAAATATAAATGGCAATTATGCAAGCACCTAGAAAGTTGTCCATGACTATTTAATTTAAGCTGAAATGGTACAAGACACTTATGCTTTCCAGGAATTTTTAGAAATTATTTCCTCTGCCTAAAATTTGTTTTGTTTGTTAATATCTAACCTACAGATGGGTAACTGTTTGAAGCTGGTCAGAAAGCACTATATCTTTTTGTAAAATATTACTGAGCTGATCCTAATTAGTACGTTATACCTATTGCTCCTTCGGATTTTGCTTCTCTGCATTATGATGAAGATATTTATGTGGCAAGGTACACTGCCCCTGTCCATGATATATATGTTCAATTGACATAAACCAGACTTCATTCTCATGCGGGTAGCTTGACACTTTAAATTAATGCAAAGTTTACCAATAAATATATAAATTAAAAAAAAAAAAACAACTTGAAAGAGACAAACAAAAGCAATTTAGCTTTGATCTGTTTTCTGGGCTGACATTCACTTCTCTCTGCATATGAAACAGTGTTGTCTGTGTAATTGAAACAAACACATCTTTTGTCAAGAAATAGTTTCAAGATCCCGACCTCAAGCAAATCAATAATACTTTTCTTATGACAGTTCCACTTCAAGTTTGCATAGAAGCTCCTTATACATACATGCCATCTCAAAATAAACCCAACTTACTTCTCCCTCCCCAGCCTCCTCTCCTTTGTATTTCAGGTAGCATCTGTAGATCTCAGCTGGCATTTAGAACGGCATTTTAATCGTGGCAGCTTCTCTTCTGCTAGGTGTGCAGAGGGATTTTGCCAAGTTTCCTTAAACTAAATTCCGATGATGGCATCTCAGGTTGCTGATTCAAGATTTTGCTGCTCTGTGGTGTCACTTTTGACGGATGGCACCTAATGCAATCAGCCACCACTAAGGCAAGGCCTTCGTTTGACCAAAGGGTCCAAAGGAAAAAAAAGGAAAAAAGAAAAAAAACCCCTCCAGCCGTTCACCCAACAACAAAATAGGGCAGACTGTTCCTGAATCGCTATTTCCCAATGCTTTAGCAGAAGATGCCTCCCTTTGCGCATGTTTTTGATAAATTTAAGAAGTCAAATCACTGACACAGATGGATAATCCAAGTGTATAGGGTGAAGAGTTATAAATTAACACATTATTCCCTCTTAATGTGAAATACTTGAGAATGCATTTTCTCAGTCCCCTGACATCTACCCAGTGAGGGCTCGCATTGTACTTTTCAAGTGGCATTGATTTGTTAAAGCGCTGAATTAGCATCTCAGGCCAGCTGCCTGTTCCACTGTTGTGTTGTTGGGTTCATTCTCTTTCTCTCTGCCTTGCTTCCCGCTGCCTTGGCCACACACAGGGCTTCAGCCTGCTTACCCCAGCTTTTCCCCTCTGTTATTTTAGCTAATCCACACTCACCAAATGTGCCTTGCCGTGCTAAGTAAATTAACATATTTCTCATTGCATAAAGCTGCTAATATGCACGTGTGTGTATATCTGTGTGCACATATGTGTAATATTTTTTTTGGTTGGACTGGGGAAGGAATGAGCAGGGGGCAGAGGGGAGAAGGCTACAAGGATGAATGTATGCATTTATCAGCCTAATTCTCTATTGAAGTTACACATTGTTCTTGTATTTAATTTGTGTTGTGACGAGGTCTTCTGTACAGCAGCTGAGTCAAAGGGAAAAGAGGAGTAATATCTGTCAAGTCAGAAAAGCTATTGAAATGCAATATTAAACTGCATACCTTAGGTCTGAATTTAAGAGCCTCTATTACTTTGTCTAGTTGATCATTAGTGAATGCCTACTTGGATCTAAAGGCAGTTTGTGCTTACATGTTTGTATTGAAATATGTTATTTATAACTGGATTTTTTAGTCTGATTGTTATTATCTGGTTTAAAGACTTTCTTATTCCCATCCTTCATTTCCTCTCTCAGCCTGTCCCTATTACTGCTGCCTTGCTATTCACTTTTAATATTTTCAGTGTAACTCCCCATTTTATATTTCTCATGGTGGCACCTGATTTGTAGCTTTGGCCTAATTGACTTAATTGCACCAGTAATATGTATGTTGCAGTAATGAAGATTATGTACATGAAATTTATATTATATTTCATTTAAGATGACTAATAAAATGCTCATATTTTTATCTGTTGTTCCTTGGCATAGATGAATGAGACTTCTAGAGTTGAGTAGTGAAATGACATTCTTGCATACTGCACATTCATTATTCCTGTATTATTTTGATTATCTTTTCCTTAGCATTTTTTCTGGTGATAGTTTAAGGTAATTTCCTCACAAAGCTTTGCTTCTGATAATGGGAATTTCAGGAATAATCAACAGAAATTTTCCTTTCTGTCTTTTTATAGCATGACAAATTCTGTTGTTTGGAGCACAGTACTTCTGGAAAACATTTTCTTCTTGCAGTGATACATTTTTCTAGACATTGGAAACAGAGTGTGAGCTGGGTTTGGAGTCTCAAATAAACTGAATAAGATCCATGTGGGTCATCTATTTTGTTAATATCCACTAGCATAATCTTCTAATAATTGTATAATATTTAAACTAACTAAGAGCCAAGTTTTGTTAATCTTAATTGCCATTATCACAAAGAGACATTTCAACTGCATCGAAGTCTGGATTAGCTTTGTTGCCTATTTATCTTTTTATAGGTTTTGCATCTATTGGGCTTCCAACACAGTCAAACCAGAGTATTTGCTATTTGCAAAACATATATCACTTTTCAAATATAGATTCAAAAGTGTTTTTTGCCTTGAGATGCCTACATTTAAAACCTAAACTCAACAGACAAAGATTAAAATAATGTCCTGTCTGAGTAACCAGTCCAGATTCCATAGAGTTACTTTCTGGTTGATAGGGGTATTAGATTTATGGCTTCATAGAGATGAGGGGATTAAACAACTATTGTCTTTTAAACTGTGCTGTCAGATGTGAACTGAAACCACCAATAGAATAGAAACAGAAGACAGTGTGTCTCAGTAGCATGTTATTACTTTCTTCAGAGTAAAGTGCAGTGCCGGTATTGCCACTGTAACTTCGTGCAAGCTGCAGAGGACAAACCAAGTGTGCCCTGCTGTATTTACTTTATGTAAACCAGAGTTGCTGTGCTGATGTGCATCTGATACATTGTGGATGCAGATAGATAAATTTCTACTTTTTTAGGCAAAGACGGTCTCTGCACCATTGGAGACTGGTTTAATTGTGCAAGTGGCACACTCAGCTTAGGGGCCCTGCAAAAATGAATGTTGTGTAAGTGATCTCAGAGCACCTAGTTTCAGTTAAGGCATAATTTAACCTTTAATAAAGGTTTTTGTGGAAGCTTCTGGATGCTATTTGAGGAAAAGGTGAAATAAGAGTAAGGATGTACAGAAGGACTAATGAAGAAGTACCAGCTAGAAATAAAGCTACTCACAATACAGATACCAAAAGTTGAAAGAGATCAGTGTCTCCTTCATTGTGCCAAATTTGGTTCAAATCTGCAATATCTGATCTTTCATATCTGCAAGTCATATCATGGGTTAAAATAAAGCTACACATACCATCTTGCCATAGAAAAAAGGGTAAGATATTTGGCATTTGTTGCAGCCACAGATTTTAAGCAGGCTCTTTCTTGAGGCTGTGGAGCAGTGTCCTGATTGCAGTTTCCTATCTTCAGTAGGATTATTCCTTGCACTGGTTGAATCGAAACCTCAGTTGGTGCTGTGCTCATGCCTTCTGTTGTCATATTAGAAATCTATGCAGTCTTGTCAGACTTTAAAATTCAATGGGAGCACAATAAAGGAACAAGAAAATGTGGAAAATGAACTACATCTGTAGATAATCTGACTATAAGCAAGGCTGGAGTGGTCATTCCATACAATTAAAAAGAAAATTTTAAAAATTCAGTTTATAAGAAAGACTTCAATTCAATTTTTATGAGACACACATTAGAACCTGGACTGACTAGAATGAGTAAGCTACATGCATTTGACTGGAGATATATATATATGACCCATTTCACTTTTAAGAAAGAAATAGTGTTAAATAAATCTGTGTCATAGTACTTTATTTCTTGTGGAAGCTAGCACCCAAATAGAGAACTAAGTTACTTCCCTGAGTACTATGGCAAAGTAGAAACTGTATTTCTACGTGACACACCTGTTTGTAACCAAAGGAACTGGTATGTCTTTGTAGAGAATTTAGTATGAGGTATTGCTATTGCTCCACAATTAAATTCTTCTGGTTTTTAATGTATTTGTGCATCATTTTTTTGCCAAAGATGCCAGGATCCTTACGAGTCCCCAGTAAGGGGAACAGTTCATAACTGGGGCTGTGAAATAAGAAAAAATTATGAATGTCAGGTTGAACTGCAGCTCTTTTGTCAGACTCTTCTCTACATTTTAGTTATTGCACTCCACAAACCTCTTTTCAGTAATAATGATTCTTCACCTGCCTTCTGAAATGAATGTCAGTTGTGTCAGGCCATGATCTGGTTCCACAACCCTTAGTGATTTGAAATAGATGCAGGCATGCATATTGACTAAGTTTTCAGGTTGAGACCCTGATCTAATGTCATGATGGAAGGACGAAGGAAAGGAGTGCTGGTGGCCAGGCTTCAGATAAAGAGTCTTTCGTATGAACTGCCAAATTTCCTGAATACACTGTGTGAATATCTGTGTAGGAGTCAAAGGGGGTAGTTGATGGAAATAGCAGAGTTCATGTAGCAGTCTTTCTGTGCCCAAATTCCCTATTCCCAATTTCCAGAGCATGCAGCCATTTTCTAGCATGTCAAGTAAAGGCTAGTTTCTTCCAGAATTACGCATTTGTATGAATATTTCTACTAATTTTGCCTGGGAAGAAATCTGTATTGAACCTCTTGGGAGGACTTTGTGCAGATGGTGATATGGGAGCCCCCAGAGCCAGACACTGGCCACTGAATAAGCTGCTTCTTCCAGGTCTTTGGAGGAACAGAAGAGTTGTACTAGTTTGATACCTCAGCATCCATGCCCTATGAACTCAGTAGAAGACTGTCGTTTCAGATGCTTCTCCAGAGATACAGGAACCTGAACAAACAGCCAGAAAACATTTAACTGAAGATGTGAATTCACTCATTTGCTGCCTTTTTTAGGACTCTGCAGCTGTCTCCTCTGGCACTAGCTGCTCCATTGATTCCAAATCCTAAATAGCAAAAGATTCTTATTGTTGTGGAGGAGGAGCAGACAGGCACCCAGATGTTAATTCTCTTGCAACTTTCACTGCGTTTTTGTTTGTGCTAAATGTCCATCCTCCTTGAAGGCATTAATGTGATTTATATTTCTTAGAGATACTACCTTAGCTTTTCAGTTCCAAGGAGTCTGTTTGCTTTCTTCAGACCACTATCTTACTTTCTCTGGTTTTGTGCCAAACTCGCAATACTCAAGGCAACCTCCCTCAGAAAAATGGTTGAACTTTTTTTTCCCCCACCCCGTATAGCCCTGCTTTCCCACATATCCTGTATGGGCAGAATTCTGATGGACTGGGTTGATTTTCTGATACTGTAATATCTCTTTTTTACCCTGTCAGCAATATAAAGGTTAGTGGAGCACAGATATTTCTAGACATTTAGTACCTGCTTGCTAACTTCATCCATTCTATAATTCAAGGATTCATCAATTAACTTAGAGAAAACATAGCTTATAAAATGCAAGCCCATGGACAGAACTTAATATGTCAGGATCGCAGGATATTTTCTTTCTCAGTGGAAAGAAAAGGATTATTAGGAACAGCTCAAACCAAACCTTTTGTGAAACATTTAGGAAAAAGTAAGATTCTTGGTATGCTGTGGAAGTGTGTACACAATGGATACCTTTGATGAGCTTTCTACAGAGAGGAGCTTCAGTAGAGATCCTTTGTCTTTCCCAGATGGACATTTTGTCATCTGGCAGAATGTGCAGGGAAATATCACTTTTTTTTTTCCCTATCCTGCATCATGTTAATTTTAACTCCTTGAGAAATACTGAGGGACCTGAAAAAAAATAGATATGGTGCCTCATAGTATCTTTCTAAGCATTTTGTTTTGTTTTGGCTGGCCTAATGGCTTCTTGGCACTTCTTTGTATTACTTCATGATGTCTAGAAGGTCAAGGGCAAATAAACCACTCCTAAAATAGAAAAATCAACTGATTCTGTAATTACACTGAAGTTGTATCTAAGTCAGTCCATGAGAATGTCTGTCTGAAGTGAAGGCAGGAGTGTATGACTGAAATTCTTAAGGTATATCACCACCCATAGATGTTCTGAGCTATGACTTAGAGAGCCATCAGCTTGTGCTGTATATACATTCTTAAATTTTTGTTGCAGTACAGATGTTGATATGATAGAAGTCCTTATTTCAGTAGTTGCAAACAGACAATTTTTGCATCTTTTACTCAAAATTAAATTGTATTCTTCAACTCTGCAGCCCTGAAAGACCTCTTGATCCCTCTGCAGCATAGTTCTCTCCATCTGTAGTCTACATGCTCCTTGAGATTTGTGTCTAAGCTGCCTGCGAAAGATAATTAAGGGAGGCAGATCATATATCCTAGAGAGCAGTCTGTATCTGTTTATACACTCACTGTAAGAAAATTTTAGGCATCCATAGGAAAAAAATCAGGTTCAGTACTGGTAGTCTAAATTACTTGGGTATATATTAGAACCAAGTGACAGTTTTGTCACAAGCAAATCTAAACTCTACTACCTCTCAAGTAAATTTTACTCCAAGGTGTTTTGCAAGCACTGTTTGTTTTGCTGCTTTTTTGAATGGATACTATACAGCAGAACTGTATGAAACAGGGGCAAATCTGCTCTGCTATCTACCCATTACCCTCCTTTCTCTCAATGGATATAGTAAAATAAGGAAGCCCCTCTAGCTGACTAGTCTGTGCTATAGTGAACTGTTAACAGAATAATTTAATGGAAGAGCAGGGATATTTCTTTTAGGTGAAAGACCATTAGGAAAGACTCAATAGAGCTGTATAAAGCAGAATTTAGTAGAAATTAGCAAGTGCTCATTATCAGAACTGCATGAGAAGAAACCTTTTTTAAATGAGAAGTGATTATAGGCACAGACAGGTCACATTGAGCACTAGAAATCCAGGGCTACTTGTCTGTATATGAGCTTGCAGGCATAGGTTTGTGGAGTTTACAAGCCTTCTGTATAAATGCTGAATACACTTATTCTAGGCGAAGTTAAAAGGAGGTCTTTTACAGTTCATGGGTTTGGGTCATTTAGCTGTAGAAAATTTTCTAAATTGCAGAGTGTACCTCTAAAAGAACAATTATGGATTTCTAGCAGATTTTTCAGAACAGAAAAACAGTTTCTGGGAACTCTGTGTTCTGAGTCACTATATTATCTTCCATAGACTAAATTTAAAGGATTGTTTACCTTCAGCTGTGGAACAGCTTTGACTGCATATATGCATGCTTTTGTCTTTGCTTCAAATGAAATTCCTCATGACCAGTTACATCGCTGTATTACATATTCATGATAAGCATAAAGCAAACTTGACTCTTTACATCCAAGCATATTGGAAAATACTTTGTTTGTGTAAGGAAGTACTTTTTTTACTTCCATATTGCCTAACACAAGTACTAATTGCGATTTAAATGAAGAGTCAAGATTATTTGCTGTAATCAGAAGGAAATTCTGCAGACACCAGAACAGTATTTGCAAAGCAGAAGCTTTTCTCCCCAGATTATCTACATCTTCACATCATGCCATAAACCAATCCATAACAGGGTGGAGATTATAAAAATCTGTTCTGTGGGCAATCTAGCCTATGTTTGTCCAATAGTGGATTTCTTTCTGTGAAGTATGTGTTACTAACCACTGTTCACTGCGGTTGCTTTGGCATCTATAAAATCTCTGACATTCTAGAAAACAGTGAATCAAACTTGAATTTCCTATAAACATACACTTTATTCAGACAAACCTGGAGTCAAGAGGAATTGCTGCTTTATTTTCAATTCTGGAAACATGATTCTCAATGGGAAATCACAGAAAAATTATTTTAAATGCCAATGACACAAGGCATTCTTCATCAGCAAAGCTGTTAATCTGTTGCAGCACTTGGATGTTGTGAATTGATGGAATATCATTCTAACCTGTGTTTGTTTCCCCTGACTTCTGGGTGATTACATGTGAAGATATGGTTCCAGATGTTATGATGTAGGAATGAGATACTATCTGACTAAAGCATATCCCCTGGGCCTTCAGATGTGGTAACCACTTTCTCTTCCTCCTCCTCATCTATATGCACCCTATACTTGGTGCACAAATGCTAATGTCTCATTCCCTTTGTAAACTCTTTGGGCAGAGGGACCTATCCTCTTGGGTCATTCTGTAAAGCATCTGTGGAACCACAATGGCATGTCAATAATTATGATAACATTATAATCAGTCACGAGGGAGTGCTAGTTGACTCTCATGAGTTACAATCAATGCTGTGTACTGCAGAACTAGGAATGCTTTTATCTCCTTATATGGTTTACAGACATCTGTAATAATGGACAGACACCTGTATAAGGGACACAACAAGAACACATGGTATCAGTGGTATCAGTTCCCTTTTTAGAGCAAATGCCAAAATGGCTAAAGGTATAGTTCCAGTTTTTTGAAAATGTTTCCTTGCTTGTTTGTTCAGTGCACTCTGTCCACTTAAAGCAAAGGTAGTTCAACTGCAGAGGAATTAAAGGGAGTAATAAAGAAGGGTAAGGATCACCAAAATTCTTTTTGGTGAAGTTGTCTCTGCTGCTTGTCATTCAGAAGTAAGTACAACAAAGTAAGTAAATTCAGGTCTTAGAACTCTGTGTTCACTGTTTCAAAATCAAAATGACAGGTAAAGACTTCTTGAGTTTTCACTGGTGCCTTACAGTTTTTGCAGCAATCCTGTTACACAAAAGCACTAACAAAAGGCAAATGAGATACTCAATGTTTTCCTATTGACATCATCATTCTTTGTAAATCATCAAGGAAATGCTTCTGTCTTTTCTTCTTTTCTTCCACTTTTCTTGAATTGCCAAAAAAAAAAAAAAATAGGCCTCATAGTCACTGGCAATTGGAAAGGTTGGGTGGGTTTGGGTTTTTGTTGATTTTTAATTTTTTTTTTCCTTGGATGGAAGAGGGTGTATAGTTGCTGAAAGGTCTTTGGATTTAAAGAGAAGACATTCAACAGTAACAATAGAGTATATGTTAAAAAAAACTGCTGGAAAATGTAGGAAAAAAGAAGACGGGGGAAGCAACCACCCTCTGGCAGATGTTCAAGTGCGTGTTGAGACAGAGCAGCAAGTCAGTGAAAGGCAGGAGTTGCCTGCTCAGTGTTGTGACTCTGCAGAAGTCCTGAAGTGACACATGCATCACAGGGCTGTCACAGTGCTGACACAGGCCAGGGGTCATGGTTAAGAGCTGGGTGTTGCTGGAGAAGGCTGAGGAAGCAGAGGTGGCCCCTCTGTGCTCTGTGTGTGGGTCTGTGTACTCCTTTCCCGTCAACGCTGGCCCAGCACAGCCAAAAAAGCGGTTCCTTGGCAGGGCTTAATGGCAGGATGATGTAGTCTGTTGTGACTAGTGCATTCCTTTCAGGTTAAACTAGGGAAATGGCATTGTGTTAAAATTCCAAGTCGCATGAATGTTTTATTGCCACAAGTGCATTCAGGCCTCAAGGGGAGTGTGTGTGGTGGGGAAAGGAGGAGGGAGGGTGACTTAGTGACTCGAGAACTATCAGAAGAGCACTTCCCCTGGAAAATTTTACCCAGCAGCACGAAGCTTACGGGCTGCAATAGTCACTTAGACAGGTTTCACTTTTCCTAAGCTGTGGCTGTTTAAAATCTCTCAGTCCAGACAATTAGCAGCTGAAGAAAATATGACAAGACACACGCAAAGAGATTGGGAGGTAGAGGGAAAGGAATGCACTAGGAGGGAGCTGGGTTGCCTTCTGTAAACTGCCAGACCTCTCCCCCATCCCCCTCCTGCTCTGCTGCCCCAGCCCATGGCCTGGGACAAGGAGGGGGAGGTTTTTTCCCCTCCTTGTCTGTTGATGGCCAGGAATGATCTGTTAACTGTACACCCCTGGCTGAGAGGCCAAAGCAGCTCATGGTACTGTATGTTACCATTACTACTCCCTCATTCCTTCTTACATTTTTTAAACATCTCTTTGTGTTAATGGTTGACATGACTCAGGAGGATTTAATTTTAGACTGCAAAAGGACTAAGTAACAAAACATAACAATACTGCACATTTGTGAGATTTTATTTCTTTAAGGGAATAAGCTTATCCTTCCAACTGGCGTTAGTTGTAGTAATAACTTTTAAGCAAAGTTTAAACAGGACTGTTTAGTAGAGCAAGAAAAGGCAACTTGGAACTAGAGTCCTGCAGATACAGTCCTTGGAAAGAAAGTTTGTCTTGAGTCATACTTGATTTTTTCAGTATCTCTGTGTTTTTATATGGTCTCAGGCTACTCAAGTCATGTGCCATGTGTGATTTTTTAACGGATTTTTAAAAATAAATTACTGTGAAGTCTTCAGAGCTCTTTGTCGTATAAAATTATAGTATATGTAATACATTAATTGGTTTTATGCACAAATTACTGGTGATTAATGTGAAAGTATTCTGTGTGGCTATGTATATGGAAGTGAAGTTGGAACCTCTGTGACATTTGTGGGTTATCTCAATCTCTAAAAATCAGACTATTTTTACAAAGTTTAGACACCTGTATTTGGCCAGTTTTGCCATGGAATTTGTGCACATGTGCACACAAATAAGCCAACTCCCTTGGCTTTTTGCATGTACTCTTGGGAAATTACTGAAGTCAAAGAAGCAGCAAAGATGTAAATAAAGACTTATTAGGTCTCCCATGTGACAAAATATTCTAGATATTTATATATATTTATCTAAACATCTTAGGGTGGAAAAATTCAGTATGCATATTTTTGTTTACAGAAAAAATGACACAAGTGATGTGATGGGTTTTAGTTTTGCAAGTGAGAAATGGCCACAGAGGTCACAGAGAAGATTTAGTGTCTTGCAGTCACTTGCAATAACCATGTCACTTCAAAGGTTGTCTATGGTCTTAAGTTATTGTTGCTCATGTTAGCATTTTTACTGCTAGATGGTTTCCTTTCTTGCTAGGGTTCATTCAGGCCATGTATTATGTAGATATATAATTGATTTCTGAATGATATGCTATCAGTGATATCAAACTTTGTACGCAAGAGTAAATAAAAACTAATGATGCTTAATACTGACAGGTTAGCATGAAAGCATGAAAACAGTGAAAGCCTACAGTACTTAAAATAAGAAAAAAATTAATGAATAAAAATAAGAGGAACTTCTTTTATCTTATATAAGTATGTATATAGTCTCTCTGTACAGATGTACAATTTATTCTTCCAGAATTTTGAAGGTAAAAATTAGTGAAGTACATTTTAGCAGCAAAGAGAAACACAAGACTTGTTTGAAATGTTTCACAGTATAGAGCAGATGCACACACTGTAATTTCTTATTTTTCCCTGTATCTCCCAGAAAATCCAGTTATACTCGACATCTTTCCTTTAAAGAATGTAGCACTAGGAAAGAAAAGAAATCCCTAAACAACCTATAATAAACTATATCCTGTGTTATATATTGCATAAGAGCTGCTAGGACATCTGTATTTGGCTTTATGCTTAATTCTTCTGCTTGCATAAAATGAGAAAGTTTTATCAATTAAAGATGTTAATTTGATTACTTCCCATTTATGAAGGTTTAGGGCTGGTGTTTTTAAACAGTTGAATTGACAAGGCTTATGGAAGGTTATAAACTCAATAAGCAGTCAGCCATAAAGGAAAATAATGATTCATAGATAGAATAATTACTTCAAATTTAAGAAACCCTTATTAGCACCTTTCATAAATTCTAAACAATATGCATTTTTAATATAATAGAAGTTTCAAACTATATTCAGAACAAACTCACTAAGAGTTTGCGGATGATGGCCTGCAAATTAAAATTTTAAAATTACTCTTATTGAAGATATATGGTGAGTGATCTATGATCATATAATGTATGTAAATATATTTATGCTACTATAGGTAACTGTTAAAAGTAGTTTTCCAAGTCAATTGCAGTGAATGGTAACACACTTCTATAAACTGTGGTGAAGAGAATTTTGGAAATTCCCTGCAATCAGATTTCTCAAATCATTCTTAAAAGAGGTAATTTGACAGAAGGTCAAATTTAGCTACAGGTCTGATGTTAAAATAAAATAAAATCTTTGATAGTTTTTAAAACAGAAGATGCATTTTCTCTGTTTGCAAAACAATGTGAAAGTACAACTAACTTTCTACGTAAAGCAGAGCTAGCACTACATTCATTTTGCAGTCTTGTCTCAGGGTGAAAAATGATAGAGAACCATTTTGATTTTAGTGTTATATTATGAAGGGAATAATTGCAATACACGATGGTTGGGAATTTAGGAAAATGCTAAGCATTCATTGCTAAGCATTTTTTGGATTTCCCAAAACAATGATACTGGTGTAAAACGAAGTCATTAAAATATTACATTTCAGATGAATATTTTTGCTTTTTGATACTTTGAAATACGCTAAGTTCAGACTTTTATACTTTGGCTTGCAAATATAAAGTAGAAATTAACCCTGTATTTTACACTGATGCTTCCAGTACTAGGGTCATTGTGCCCCTGCCCTGTCAACCCCCAACCAAAAAAAAAACCAAAAAAAATTCCAAAAACTTAAACCAAAAAGAAAAAGGTAATTTGAGGAATATACATGACCTAGCATATATCTGTATATACACATCTATATACAGATCGGTAAGGTCTGTATATCCATGTACATACTCATCTAATTATGTTACTATAAGCTCAAATGTAGGCTTACTTGTTTAGACCTCTTTAAATTTTGGTATAACTACATTGAACTAGACCAGTAATTCAATGAACAATGACTCAAAATATGATCTGGTCTTATAAGTCTGCTGAGCCACACAAATTAAGTCCATCTACTTAGCACAACAAATGTGAAGTAACACATGTAAGCAAAGCCCTTCTGTCACTGAACTTTAATTGTCCACATTTTACCTCAGGATTACAGTGGGTGATAAATGCATGTGCCTTTAGGTATCATTGTTAAGCTGAGATGCAACAATTTTTTAAACCGTGATAATGTGTATGAACTCAAAACTAGATTTATACTAACGTGAGTAGATCTTATCTAAATATGTCTAAATTATGGTTTTGAACTACTGTAATGATCCATTTTTAGATGAATTCATGTATTTTGATGCAACCTTCCTAATAAAGACAGACCTCCAAAGATGATAACTTACATTATACCTATATTAACTTATAATCATTACAAATGTTATTATTTCTATTAATAAGACAGCTTAAATTGTCATTTTGAGCATTTTTCTTAAAGGGTCTTGAGATATCATTTAAGGATGAGTTTTTTTATCTCTCTCATGTTTGTGGTGTGCATATCATGTCAAGACAAGTTGATCAAAAGAGAAAGGTCTTGAAGGCACAAACCTGAATATTACCAGTTGTAGAGTTATTCCTTTAAGTGGGACTTTAGGTTCAGTCTTCATATACCATGACAAAACAAATTTAAAAAATCAGTGACTTCTTATCACTTAGCTATATTTGTTTTCCTGATTGCATCTCTGTTAAAAATGTGGGTTGTTTTTTGTGTTTTCAGTATATTCTTTTACACTTTGGTTAAAGTAGTTCCACCTGGTTTATAATGTCAAAGATTTGCAATATTTTTTTCCCATATAGCTCAATCCCCACAACAATATATAGCTTTAAACACTGTTATGTAAATAATTCTTGTTAGCAGGTTCTTTCAAGGCCAAATTTGAAAAAAATTATTTGGATATTTGGACTATGAATAAGCAAAGCATTTATACATAAAGTGATGTTTCATATGTTTACACTTACATACTTGGCTTATATATGTAATCTGAATTAAGAAAGAAAATGAGAAATAGACAAAGCAATATGTATGTGTATCTACAGGAAAAGTTTGAAAGGTACATAAATGATTTGTTGTTTCATCGTTGACTTTGTAGCAATATTGTTAGTTTGTTAGCTTTGTTAATTAAAAAAATTACCATCTGACTGTGCCTGCAAAAATCAGTGGCAAAATGAAACAGTTGCAAGGCCTAGAAATAAAATGTAAACTGGAGCAAGCATATATGCTTTAATTTCTTTTAACTCTATTTGTTCTTAACTCATTCAGAAAAAAAAAAAAGACTGCTTGTAGGTATATTTAGAGTATTAGGAAAGATAAAATTTCCACAGTAGTTTTTGAAAGTTTCCGATTATTGCCTTGTAGAATTGTTCCAAAACTGCCTTAGAATGTAGACTGTTTACTGGTGAACTATTTAGTTACTTATTTGGCCTGTTTCTAGCTGTTTTCTTGTACTTTTAGGTAAGCACGTAACCTCAACCAAATAGTGGACTTTTAGATCCCCATAGAGGACAGTGTGGACACGGGGGCAGACCTAAGTGGTATCCTTTCATACAGGCAGTATGTTTTCAGCAGATTAGTCCTCTACTTTCTAAGCCTTGGATGTGAAGTGGAAGACAGAAATACATACATCTGCACCTTCTGAATATGGACTAAGCTTGATGCTCCTTGGCACTTGCTGACAAACTATTAAGGCCACTTTCAGACACTACTTTTTACCTGCACAAACCCTGACCCCCACCCACTCCTGTTTTATTAAAAGGCCTGTAAAAACATGTTTACAGCAAATAAATGGGTTTCTGCAGGGAGTAGGCTGATCTTAACAAAGAGAGAGAAGCAAACCAACAGGTTGCTCATTCCTTACATGGAAATTGAAGAATGGTAATAAAATGCTTAGAAATAAATTCATGTAGTTCTTGTTTTGATTTGCACATGAGATGGTTTTTCACAGCAGAAATGTTGCATAAGCACTGCCACTTGATTAGTGTTATCTGTGGTGGGATAAGCAGGGATAAGGACAATAAAACATGTGCCAAGTTGCACTGATTTACAGAGTAATGTATATTCCTCCCTTTTACATGTCTAGTGTTATCTAAAGGAATAAATTGCATGTTGAAGGACTCAGGGTATTAATATTTAGTTATTTATCTAGCTAGCCTTCCTTTCCTCTCTGAAAAACAGTGGATGCTTACCTCAGTCTAACATTGAGTTGGTTGACTGGCACAGAACATGGGAGCCACCACATCATGCTATCACAAGTGTAAATTACTAGCCTCTTTAAGTTAAAAAAAAATACTTTTATTTGAAAACACTTAATAAATCTTCAAGAATTTTAATTGAAAAGAGCTATGTGTAGAGCTTAGAATAACAGAAACATAGGAAAAATAGAAATGCAGAGAAAAAAGAAAGAGAAGTCTGATCTAACATCTAATGTGAAGATTCTGCATAATGCTCACAAAAAAAAAAAAAAAGAGAATCCACTGGCTGTACTGATGTACTGTTGGAGAATTTTCCTGCACTTCTGTTCCATCTGACAGCATTTAATCTCCTCAGCCTTTCCAGGTGTCCCATTAAATTTTGACCAAGAATATAATGACAATTTTAGAAAAAGTAAAATACTTCTGGGTTTAGGCCTGAAAAGTTTGTATAATAGAGAAGAAAGTGTTTTTATATAAATGCCCATATTCAGTAATCAAGAAGTGTATTGGCAATGTTCTTATTTCTTATACAGCAAATCATATTCGCTCTCTTTTTTCTTCCTTTATCCACAACCAATTCATTCCTCCTTCCTATGGAGTAAACTACCTTAATTTATTGATCTTGCTCTAAGGACTGTATTTTCATATTCTGTCACTAATAACTTGTTGATTTAATGTTAGGATTTTACTTACATGCTGCCCATTTCTTAGAAAATTGCACTAGGAAGGAAGTTGGGTAATCATCTATTGAATTTTCTTGCAAAGTATGCTTTAGATAGTAACATTTTGTAATATTTTATATAACACTAACATGTAAAATAGTTGCATATTTGGAACCAGCTGGAAGTATAGCCTTTAACAATATATTTGTCACAACAGTGTTTCTTGAATCAAAGATTTTTTTTTTTTTTTTGTCTCCATGCTTTGTCTCATGGGATTTTTCTCTTCCTCCAGGCAGCAACTTCTGTTGTAATTTTCTGGTACTGATGAAAACATTGTATACTCCATTCAGTGGCTCTCCATCTCAGTCATTAGTGCGTGGATATCCAAAGTGTCATTACACTACTGGTGAAATAGTATTCTTGCCAAAGTCCTTAAGCCTTACCCGTAGTTGTACCTGAGTTCTTTGGTCTGCACAGGTGTCTTCTCTGACTGTGTGTCATAAATGTCAGAACTAAGTAAAGTAAGTGCTGCAAGCTTTGCCTTCTGCTTCAGAAATCCTCTTCTTGAATTTTTTTTGTGCTACTCATATGAGTGTATGGACTGTCTGCTGATTTATCCTTATATTTGCTCTGTATTTCTGAAGGCATGCATGTCTCTCAAGGGTTCTGTTGGTGCTAATGAGCCACAGCAGAACCTTTAAATGAGGAAAAAAATCCCACTAGCATCAACCTTCATTCTAGCATGGTTTAGGTAAAAAATAAAAATTATTAGAGGGAAAGGACAGAAATTGCCTTTATGAAATAGGGAAAAATATTGAAAAGAAGACTGTACTTCCATCTTTTCCTGAACTTGCATCTGGTTTCAGTATCCAGACTCTTGGCACCATCTCTGGGACTGAAGAACATGCACTGCTTCCACAAGAGTTTCAGGGTTGCCTTCTGGTAGCCCTCAAATCCCTTTGAACTACAGAAAAATTTCCACAGTGTCAGTCACATTCCCACTCTGGTGACATGTCTTTGATCTGTCCATTGCCTGTTGCAGATTTTCCCTATGACCTGTTAAAATTCCATAATTCTTAACCTTTCCTTGACAGTCACTGGCTCTGGCCTGAAAAGGCATTCTGAGTCTCATTGTTATTTACAAGAAACATCTGGCTCTGGGCGCTTTCCATTAGCTGCACCAGTCATTGAAGTGTCTTTCACGTCTACCTCTTGTCACTTCTTCTCTCCCTTTGGCCTATCTTTTCAACTCCTGGTCAGAACATCATCAGTCCTATTTTATTCCATGTTCTTATTGCCCCTGGACAGCCTTAGTATGGAAAGGCAATGTGTATATGTGTGTTCATATCAGTGTGAGGAGGGAAGGAGTGAAGGATTTGGCAGATATTTCTCCCATAGCTCAGAATAACTCTTACCTCAAACACCCCTAGTTTACATAAAAGGGCCATGCCTCTACTTTCCTCTCCCCTTATTTCCTATATGGGTGGGAGGGATAAATGTCAGGAGGGATAGACAGGGCGAAATGCCTTTATGCTTCTTGTATCTTTTGTTTCTGCTGATGATACACAAGGCAAGTTGTAAATAGCTCCTTCAGATAGAGTTGTTATTCCTTTGAGAGAGATTCTACACAGTAGCTGTGCTCTCAGCACTGCTATGCCCCAGGGATCAGAGAGGGACACTTTAAAGATCTTTTCATTCATTTCTGCATTTTTGACAGAAAGAAATTTAGCTTTTTATCAGACAAATGTCATCCAATCATTAAAGCTTGAACATTATTTCAAAATTTTTAGTAGCAGTCAGCACAATATCAAACAATGTCAAACTATGAATTTGCATGACACTCAGAATCCAAAGCATTTGAATCCTCGTACACTGCCTGCCATGTACAACATAGCACACAAATAAAAAGAACCAAAGAAAAAAAGACAGCTCAGGTACCAATTTTATCAGAGTAATAATGGGGTTTTATTCCATTTATTCACCCATCATTCAAATAAGGTTCAGAGACCTGGATAATATTAGAATTCATGAAGTGAAAGACACTAAATGCTTGGCTAATTATACTTGTATTCAACCTGGTTTTAATATTTTTACCACTTGGGAAAATAGATGACAAAGCAGATTGTAGTGTACATTTCTGTATTACATTTATTAGAGAATACTTTTGTCATTCCTGGGAGATCAACTTTATCTGACAGCTTTTTGTGTGACTTAAAATGTGTTAAGGGAGCTTCTGTGTGTGTACAGGTATCTATTTGCTAACATTCAGAGTAATAACATTCTTGTCTTCCTTGTTCTTGAAATATAGTGTATATGGTTGTATATTTAAATTTTAAAGTTTAAAATTGAAATCCTCAGCTTTTAATATATTTAAAACTGATGCAAAACTTATCATCTGCAACCCTGGAGTTCAGCAGATACCAAGCACCTTTCTGGAAAATTAAGGTCTAGTTCAGACCCTAATGGAATGGATCATTGGATATAATAATTTGGAGTGGAGGGAATCCATTGAGCCTGGAGAGCTAAGGTGAAGAACAGGTTCTAGAAATTACTTTGCGCTCTCATTTGTTGTATTGCTGTTTATATTAATTTGAACAGTTACAGTGATGATCATGAGTGGAAAAGTAAGATGGAGTAGCTTCCAGAGTCATTAATTTTTGATGATCTATGGAACACTTGCTGCTGGCTTACAGTCATCTGACTAGTTCTATGGTCTTGACTTTCTTCTTTGATTTCCGCTGCTGCATTGCATGCACACTTTCCTGCTTGTAGTCTTCTAGGACTCTGGACCACTCTGGAATGTTAAGTAACAGCAGGTGGGAGGGGATCCACATGACCATGAATGGGAGGAAAAGTTTTCCCACACAGCATTTTGTCTCTTAAGATGTTGTCCAAGCTCTTAAGCAGAAAGAGAATCCTTGAAGCATAGGAGAAAGGAAAGCTTGACTATAAATGCAGATGTTTACATAGGAGACCGTAGTTATGGAAAAACAGAAAGATGCAGAAATGGAAAATAAAAAGTCACTGAGGTTGAACTGGCCACACAGAAGAGGAAAGAAAAAGCTGAGACCTGGAGAAAGCTGACTTAATGGCTTGAAAAAGATAGTGAAGAAAGTCCCACATTCATAGAACAATGAAAATAGAAAGATAAAAGGACAAATAAAAGAAGTCAGGACTAAGACCATGCTATTTACTATTTGCACTGTGTTAAAATACATTGTCAAAATGAGTCATTGGAGTAATTTTGGATCCCTGGAAATTCAGATTTCTGCCTCCATGAAGACATTCGAAACTAGGATGGCAATTTCAAATCAGATATAGGTCAAAATCAGAAACTGAGAACAATGATGCAATATTAATCTGCTTTCTGTTTGGGATTCAGTGTTTTGGTCCTTATTAGATCAGAATGCATTGAGCTAGACTGTGACTCCAAAAGTGAGCAGGATGGTAACCAAGATAACCTAAGATTTAAGACTCAGAAATAAATCTGTGTCATATCACAGATTGAACTGACCGTGGGATGATAAGGTACAGGAGCTAATCATCATGCTAAAACCCACAATAGTCTCATTCTGAAGAGAGCAAAGCTTGTGACTCTGAGGCTGTGAGAGTTGACTAGACAAGAAAAATAACAACATCCTATAAAAGTCTGTTGCTCATTTAGGAAAAAAAGAAAACAACTCAATTTACTTTTTACAGTTAATAGTGGATCTAAAATCTTTTGGAGGTCTTGAAAAAGGTATTTTTTTAAATAATCTATGAGAAAATTTTAAATTCCACAAATGTTTCATTTCAAACCTGGAATTTTGTCTGTGCAGTATTTTTCTGGAAATTAAATACATTTTCTAGATTAAAGAGGTCAGTTTTAGTTGCCACATTGCACTTAATGGTGAGTTACCATTGTCAATGTTTCAGACATGTGACTCCATTCTGTGATACGTTCTCGGATTTCAATTGGTAGACTGCCCAAAATGGAAGGGCTTTCATGTGAATGATGGATTCTCTATCCTTTTAGATGAGTTCTGAAATGAATTTTTTTTAGCTGCGAAATGGAATAAATGGTGGAGAGGGCAGGTGTTTAACACCATTTATGCAGAATAACATTCCATCCATAACAAAGGAAGCTGACTTCTAAGGCTGGAATATTACGACGGTATATCAGGTCACTACTACTTTTTAGTTCCTTCTGAGGTTAAGAGTTCAATGTAAACTAATGGTTTATGCAGAGAAAGCATAAACATTCAGATAGGACTTGGTACTATGTTTTAGCCTTCTTATCAAACTGCATTTCTGCTTTCATTTCATTGTGATAGCTCTGGAATTCCTTTATGTCCTTGCCATCTCTGTGTAGTTTTCTGTCCATGTCTCTGCTGTATAAAATCTCCAAAGCTGTTTGAGACATGTTATCCTTGTGTAAGTGCCTTCCTAAAAAGCTTACAAACTCAAAGAAACCCCCAAAATTATCACGACATGAGAATGCAGAAGGAAGTTGCCTGAAGATATTCTTTTTTCAGTTTCACAGTGTAAATTGTCTTTAGCTATTTTTCTTCCAGACTTTTAAATTTTTTCGACATGACAGGTCTCTTGCACAGTTGATACTTGACAAAAAATGACAGTGAGAAAAAAGCTATCTTGCCTTCAATATTTTGTTTTCTTTTTTTTTTTAAAGGTGTAACATTTCAACTAAATTCGGTTCTAGCTTTATTTTCCAAAGGACTCCCCAGTCTGGCTCTTTTATTTCAGTTTTCTTCTTACAGGTGGGACTAAGATTATGTTCAGATCATCATTTTTTTCTCTTCTAACATCTGCTCAATAATCCTGCTGCTAAGGACAGAAGATTGTTCTACTTTGATTGTTCTATATTTGATTCTAAATCTCTTAAAAATCCTAAACAGCACAGCTTTCTGATTCTTGAGAATATTTCAGCATAAATACTATCCTGTGAAGGCATCATTTACATTTAAAATTATTTGAACTCTTGAAAAAATATAAAAATGTAACAGCCAATGATAGAAAGATTTATTTGTAGAAAAAGGATTTAAAGTATTAATGATGATTTTAAAAGAGTGTTTTATTGAAGGGTAGTTAGTATACCTAGCACTGTGTGAAAGAGCAGTAGTAGATGGCCCTCTCTTGTAAACATTCATAACTGAAACTGATGTTCAGAATGGTCCAAGTGTGAAACACTGGCCCTAGGTGAATGTCTCTCTGAGCTCTGCAGTTGCCATTTTATGTAAGACACAGGCAACTTTTTCTATGTCACTTAAAGTCTTTGTGCTTTACATAAGAAAGCAGTTGTTTTAAAGGATGAGTGGATTGCAGGAGAGGAGGATTGCTGTACAGGTGTGAAAAAAGACATGGAAGACAAGAGGTAGCTAAATAGGCGAGGGAGGAGGAAGGCTATTGGCTGCAGGGAGTAGAGTGAAAAGAATATGATGGAGAACAGAAACATAACCAGAAGCAGGGTTGTTCACAGCCTTGAAGTTTAGCCTGGACTTGAATCAGTTTCCTTTACCTTCCACATCAAAGAAGGAAGTGACATGATCCAGGCAATAGGTGAGAAAGCTCTTATATTACAAGTTTCATGCTACATTAATAGGAAACATACTTAAAAACTGAGGCATTTACGAGAGAGGGGGAAATAAAAGAGTATTAGCAAAATTTTCTGTAGGTGAGAAATATTAATTTGACAATCAAACTGCAGTTTAGTTAGTAGCCATCTTTTGTTTAGCACTACTTTTGTGGCAAAAGCAGGCCTGCACAGTAATGTTGACTACTGTACTGAGTGTACAGTGGAGAAACAGATCCACAAGACATTGATTTTATGAGGTGAAAAACCATGCAATGCACTGGCTTTGGGAATGTGGTGTGTTTTCTGTGTTGTTTTATGCTCAGAACCAGAAAGGGTAAATCATTAAAAAATGGACACAGCCTTCAGTTTTGTTTTAGCAGCCACTGGCTTTTAGCAGGTCACCAGCTTTTTGTTTGTTTGAAAGCAGCTTGAATAGTGTGTTTCAGTTTGCCTGTGTGGTAGTGTTCCTTGTATTGGAGTGATTCAAAATAGCTTACAGCCCAAAAAGCAGCCCAACAGCAAGTTCACAAAGCTCTGTGTGGGCTGCTTCTCTCTAGAGCAAAATTAAGTAACATATTCTGCCATTAGAAGGCAGAACTCATGGCTTCAGAGTTATTCAAGATGTTTTCTTTGCCCAAGTTCATTTGTCTTAGCTCTACTATCCCTGCATGGCAACCTGCAGTGTAGAGAACTCCAACAATAACTTTAAAATATGATTTGAGATGATAAAAAGATAAGTACTGCTTGGGACACACATGGTTTGAATTTTGGCAAAATCTGTATGTTTCATTATTTCATTCAATGGAGAGGATTTGTGCTGGACATTTGGAAGGATCTCGCAAGCAGAATCAGAGCTGGCAGTTTTGAGTGCGTCAGAAAGGAAAGCAGTGGGTTAGAACCTTATTTTCTCGGAGTCTTTGTTGGTGTTGCCCAGTGAACATTGTGAGCTGGGTCTGCAATTGTTGGAAGCTGACATTGTTTCCACTAAAAATAACAAAATATTTTCAACACTGATAGAGATATGAATGTTTCCCTTGATCCAAAAGTCACCATATTTTAAAGGCTATTTTAAACTTAAGCTAAAGGTTTTGTCCAGCCCTCTCTTTGCCCTATTTGATACTTTTATGAAGAAAAAAACCAACACGAATAAAGCAAGAGGAAAAAACCAAACACCACATCAACTAATGGGCACATATTCAGTTTACTGGAGACTATTTGATTTTGTGATCCTCCTTAGGTAAGAGAATGCCATCTCTCTGTTGTCAAGCAATGATCAAGAAAGAGTATGTTCATAATGGACCTGAGACTTTCAATAAAGACATCACGTTTACTAAAATAAATGTTTGTGTGGGTGGACTTAGAGAGTGTGCTCCAGGCCTTATTTGTTTTCCTTAGTGGCTTAGGAGAGCTTGGAGATGATGCCACGATAGCTAGTGGCATTTCTTCCTACTTAGATTACTACACAGGACAGCAGAGAGCAGAGAGCAGAGTAAGAAGCATAGAATCATTGAATGGTTTGGGCTGGACAGGATCTTAAAGATCCTAACTTTCCAGTTCCAACGTAACCTCCAGTTCTTAAAAACCTAAGTATCCATTTCCAACCCCCTGCCATGGGAAGGGACACATTGCACTAGACCAGGTTGCTCAGAGACCTATCCAACCTGTCCTTGAACTCTTCCAGTGATGAAGCATCCACCACTTTGAGAAACCTGTTCCAGTGCCTCGCCACCCTCATAGTAAAGAATTTTGAAAAAGCGTATCTTCTTTATCTTAATATGTCAGTGAGTGCATATATAATGTTTTATTAGTGTATAAAAGCAAACATAATCCTGAAGTGCAAGCAGAATGGCAGACTTGCAACAGTCATTAAAGTTTGCTTCCAGCTGAAATAGTGACCCTGCTGTCTTTACAGGACATATCTGGTAGAATAGTTGTTTATTAATGTTTAGACAGTTTTTTGAAGGTGGAATGCTTTTATTAATTGTTGAATATTGTCACTGTTACTTATCTCTTACTGTTATGTGTGGCTTTATGTACAGCTAGTCAGGGGGATCCACCAGCAAAAAATAATTAATTCCATTTGTATGTCATACAATCCTAATAGTGAACTTTTTGGTGTAACGTGTTATTTCTAATGCTTTATTCCTGCTTGCTGTGAAATTTTCAGAATTTTCTCTAATAGAAAACACATATTTTCTCCATCCTGGCTTCTGTATGGCGTAACACCTTTGCTCAAACACCATTCCATTGCTACTAACACAATTGTTCATTGGGCTATGCTGCAAACTTGATCTCTGGAATGATTTGAGGTGAAATCACCTTCTTTGATGTTTTGGGAAACCATTTCAGGCTAACTAATCCCTGGAGTTATCTTTTGTCATATTTTGTGATATTGAAGTATTAGAACAAAGTTAAACCTGTTTTTGAGGCTCCCTATATTGCCAGGAATAATGATTCATGTAAATTTGCACTCTGAGGCCTATATTTGCAATTGTAGTGAGAGTGAGATGATAGCTCAGAGCATAAATGGGATGGGTACAACCACCATCTGATATATAGCTAATTGGTGGAGGAGCACTGAACGAAAGCTAAATCAGCAGATTTGTTTATACACACATAGAAAGTAAAAGAGAAAAAAAAAAGAAAAAAAGAACCTCTGTGCCCCAATGCTTAGTAAACTGTGTGTTTCCCTCCCATACCCACATGTGTGGAAGCATTTTCTTCCCTGGTGCCCTGCTGCACTTGCTTATGCCAGAGAGACTTCATGATATGGTCTTATTGATATGCTGATACTAAAGAGCTTCCTGAAAGCATCTCCATCTCTCTGCCCCTCTTTTCTCACTGACTGCAAGTTTGGAACCTGAAACTCCATTGCACTGTGGAGGGTATCAAGGAGAGCACGAGCCTGTTGTGAAGGGTGGGTGCAATTTGTGCAACACTGCACACAAAAATACATATGTACATGTTTGTAGATGAAAATACTTATCTATCTCTTTGTCTGCCTATATCTTTATAGCCACAGGTTTGGGTATTTTTTCTTTTTCAATTAAAATACATTTCATAGCATTTTGCTGATGTTTACAACTCCTATGATTAAACTAAAAAGAGTTGCTTGAGAACAATATTTCATGGCAGTTTAACTCAGTAAATATAATTATTGCTATGACTTGATCTAAATATCAAGGCAAAGTTTTTCTTCCAGTTTGTAGGTATAGCATCTTGAGTGATTCAGATGTTTGAGGTCCTTCCTCGTGTGACTGGAGTTCTTTTCCCAGGCATACTGAAGTACAAGTGCAAATTTCCATAAAATTTAAATAAGGTATTTCCTGTAATAATGAATAATTGTGGCTGCTCTCTGGTCTGCATTGTAATTAACCATGATCAGACTTGTTAGGCAGAGATATTGCTCCTGTTATAATTTGGCAGGCTACTGTGATTTTGCCAGCTTAAACAAACTGCAGCTTTTAGTTGCAGAATCACAGGGACAAGATGTGCTTCTGCTGCAGAAGTTTCTCCTTAAAAGCAGAGGAATAAAGTGATAGCTAGGTATGGAAAGCCACCAGTGGTACCAGTAGCTATTCAATTTTTGTAATGACATTTTCCCTAGGAGTATTTGTAATATTGTATGGTGTGATAGCAGTGAGTTAGTTAAATATGGCATTGTGGTTCAGGAAAGAGAAAGTGACCCTTTTATGTTTTATTTAGCAGATATTTCTGCAGGGTAAATCTCTATGGAAAAAAAAACAAGGGGGCAGGGGAAGGTAGGGGAGGAAACACAAACAAAATCAAACCCAGAACTATAGAAGAATCATAAAAATAGCCCTAAATAAGTTTGGTTTTTTTTTTTTTTAAGAAACAGCAAGTGACCTTGTGCTCAAATACACAAGGTCTGCTGCTTGCACTAGAATGATCTCTGTGGACTAAGTAGCACTGCATCTGGACACTTGGTCAGCCTCTGTTTCTCTGTCTTTCTCTTTTTGTGTTAAGAACTGTTTGAAACATTACTGTCTAGTTACTGCGGTGTCTTTCATTTAGATTCTGTTTATTGACTAAACCACAAGGATTCCTGCCCAAAGTACCAGGCAGCCTACGCTTGAATGATTTTGATTTTCTAACATCAGCCCTGGAGTTTATTTGAAAAATGTACATACACTGCAGCTTTAACAAGTCAAGTGACTGCATGATTTTGACCATGGATTAAAGTATATCTGAAGATCATTAAATTAAAAAAAAAAAGGTGGTGCAGGGAAATAAATGTAGTAGTCATTGTACTAGTACTGTGCATGTGTGACACATGTTTTTCGTCTTTTCATCTTCTACAAGAGCCAGAAAGTTTCCTGCCGTTCTCTTTCCAGCTATTGACAAATGATTGCCAGATGTGAGATCTTTGCTGTGCTCTTTCCCGTTCACAAACCTGCAGTGATGGGATATTCGATTCTCCCTTGCCCATTTCATCTCCTTTCCACATCTGCCAAAGATACACAGGCTATACATCCCTACATGAGAGTTTAAAGTTTATTCAGCTCCTCCACTCCCCCCCAGTAAAACATTTAGAGACAACAGAATGAAGTCCATGTGACTCTCCATAAATCTCAGTGCATTTCAGGGTAGGTTGGTTTTTTCCATTTGTACATATCTAGGCAACTTTGCTTTATTTTTGGCCTGTATTTCACATATAAACTTATACCAACATATGTATATAAATGCACATATTTTGTGGAAAAAGTAATGCCAGTTTGAGACTCCTCAGGAGTTCCTGTCATTGTCACATTATATGCCTCTCTCCTCCTCCTGAAGCTGAAGCTAAAGTGTAAAATTTTACAGGATTGTCTGATGAAGTTATTGAAATAAGCAACTAAAAAAAACACAGTATGATAGCTGTGCTGTGAAAGATTTTAAAATACTTTGAAAAACGTAGATGGAAAAAAGTGTGTCTGTTACAGACTGTAAGATGATGCGTTAGCTCTCACTTTCCTCCAGTTTTACTACTGGATTTCTAGGAAAATTCTGAGGAGACTTTCCTTCAAAGTAATTTTTTGTAATCTAAGGAATGAACTAATTTTTACCATAGCAGAAATAATTCTGGGGTGACCACACACATAATCAGACTCACGTACAAAAGTTTTCTGGCACTGCTGTCTAGAGTTTGTATTGATGGAGGTTATTTGTCCCTTCCAAGTCTGCTTTTACAAATGTCTAGTGAAAGGGGAAAAAAAAAAAAAAACAAAACCAAAAAACTCAAAGCAAACATGACCCCCCCAAACAAACAAACAAAGGAATGAAAACAGGGAGAGAGACAGAGGGACAGGCTTTCCAGCTCATGATCTTCCTATCAGGTGGGCTAACGCAGGTGTCCTTTCTGTTTTAAGACTATACTTTCTGGCAAGCTGAGCAGATCTTCAGTCCCTGAGACAGATCAGCAATTTCTTTTTAATTAGAAAAAAAAGTCAGTAGAATGTCTGCCATATGTGCTCAAAATAGTGGATGGAACTTCAGGAACAGAGCAGACTTACTTGGGTTTTAATATTAAAAATGCAAGACACTTGCTGTTTTGTTATTCCAAAGGTTGTTGTTGTACAGTTACTGTTTCTGCCTATGCCTGTTGAGAAATGATGGTATATCCTCATCTTTAGCATGTCCAGACTCACTATTTCACTTTTGCCCCTTCTAAGATCTTTAGATACCTCCCATAGAGAAAAATACTTGAAACTTATGAGAAGAAATCTGTAAGGGAAAATCATCTTCCCACTGGGCAAAACAGAACCCAAACCTAAGCTGAATGTGACTAAAACTTTTCTAAGACTCCAGGTTTTTTGCATTCTGCTTTTGAAGATGATTTGATAGTGAGATAACGTTGGTTAGAGATCATTGGCCTTGTGGTTACCATTTAAATTTCTCCTTTATTTTTTTTCCCCCATTGAAGAAAGGAAAAGTTATTTTTGAAGGAACACAGAAAACTTCTCACCTTCAAGATCAAGACAAACAGTTGTCTGTCTTTTCATGAAACAATCAGGCTTGAAACTCCACTAGGAGGAGATGAGATACATCAAGTTCAGAATGCTTCACTTAATTTGTCCTTACTAATGTGCTGACTGGTTTCTCATGTCTTCCTTCTTCTTTCACCATGGTTACTTGGGGAGGTAGAGAGGTGCTAAGCAATGGAGGTGTCATCCAGCCTGTGCAGTGAGGGAAAGTCCTTCAGAGGACGACTTGTCACTAGCCGTCAAAGAAGAGAGTGGCTTTGTGGTCTCTGAACATCTGGCAGCGCTGCACAGGAAGCTGAGGGGGTGTCATTAGTTGTGATGAAATAATTTAAACCATCAGGAATAAATGAGGCTGTTAAGCTAAGTTCAGATTCCATTTGCTGTGCACATGTGTCTAGCAGGCTGTGTGCAGTTAAAAAAAAGAAATGAATTATATTAGCTTGTGAGTAGAAGTGAAACAGATACTGTAAATGAAGTGAGTTACAGTGCGATGACATCATGTTGAGCAACATTCAGAGAGTGAGTTTTGTAAAATCAGCATGCAGGAAAGTGGCATGTTACTTTGATAAAGTTTTGCTTAAGATTGCACCTGATGATGAGGGTAAAGCAAGCAATGGTTTGGTGTATGATTTGCAAAACTTACCTTGTAGTTTCCAAACAGAAGCCTAGCTTGTGAACAGAACTTTTGCCTACAGATTTTAGCACAACTTACCCATTATTCTGTACATATCAGTCTGATACATTTAGAACTGGGCCATAGCAGAGATATTTACAAATAAGGGCTTGGGACCCCTGTATGAAGGGGTGCTTTTAAAATTTTGTCAGCTTCATTTTGTTGGAGGTAGAAGGGGCATTTACTGATGTGATATTTTCTTCACTTTTTTGCCACATGTCCTAATAAATGAAGAAATTATACTGCACCAGATTTCAGAGAAGTAGGAAAACACATAATCTTGAACTTGTTGAAAAATGAGTAAAAGCATATTGGGTAAAAGGTCTCAATTTCCTTTTTACTTGAATGTTCCTCAAGTAAAGAACATTCAGCATTCATAAAAATACAGAGAAAATGTCTGTTAGCCAAGTTATTTCAAATAGTTGGTAAATTCAAATGCAATTGTTTCTAAAAATGGTAGATACAAACTGACTTTTGCTGAGCAGTAGCCTGAGAAAGCAGAAATAGTTGAAAGTGATAGTCGTAGGCATCTCTAAAGTTAAGAAAGTTCACAAATTTACAGATTCATCCCAGGCAGATTTTTGGCATTTGGAATAATTCTACAAGACTCTGGCTGAAGGTAGGACACCCAGCCAGAGGTCACAGCCCATGCTTTTACTGTTGTCAGCATATGTACTGGTAGGCTGCTTGCAGTGATACAGCTGGAAGGCTGCTTTAAATTCTGACAGTTACCAGCAAATTATTGTTGGGCTTTCTTCCTGTGAGCAAAAGAGACCATAGATACATGACTGGGACTTTCTTCTGCCTGTATTACAGTCAGCTTCTAAAATTGTGCTCACTTCTGTTCCATTGTCCAGTTGCCTGTTTGTGGAATTCCAGTTTTCTTTGGTCAGTTCCTGTTTGGAATAGAGTACTATAATATCTGAGTACATGAATTTGCAGTGGATGAGTTTTGGTTAGATAGGTCTGGCATCCCTGGTAAATTTTTCCATTTCCCTTGAAGGAGTCAGTGTCGAAAATAGGAATTAGAAAATAGACCTTTTTTTAAAAAATAAAATTTGGTTATTCTTTTGGACTTTAAAACTATTTTCATTGCTAAAATTGGAAGTATTTTGTGTTAGTCACTTATATTATGTTGTCTAAGGGTGCCAAAACAGGATGCAATGGTACAGCAGTTGGTGAAAAATGATATTTGGTCACAGGAAAGGCCATGTACAGAACACCAGTGTTTCTGGAGTATAAACCTCTCCTTGCATACCCTGTAGGTGAAGTAACTGGTTATTTTAGTATAGAAATACTAAGGAAACACTTGTGATAAAAAAAAGTTATATCCATACAGCTTTGACTCAAAAGATTTTAAAATTTTCAGCTGGGAGTTCTGTACCAGTCTTTCCTTCTGCCTGTAACAAGAAATCTGTGTTTTGTTTATCAGCAAATTTAGGCTCATATCAGGGCAGTCTGTAGAATGCTGGGGAGCTGTTTAAGTGTGTAGGAGCAGGAGTCAGAAAGTGAATGCCTGGGCCCTGTAAGGAAACTGGCAGAACACTGGAACCTGGAGGTGCTCAGCACTTTCAATCCCTGCTGAGACTCCAGGTAAAATGGAAAAATGGTGCATGTCAGATTAAGGGATTTTAATATATCTCTAGATGCTGAACTGCTGGTCAGTGAATTTGAAAAGTTTGGTTTTGGACAGTTAAAATATTACCATTATTTCTAAATGAAAAGCATGTTAAATGTTTTTTCCCTAGAGTGCTTTAATAGCACAGAATGTACCGCACTTTGAATATATTTGAAATGTTTTTGCAATCTATTTAGGTCATGTAGTTTGCTGACATGAAGTTGCAGAAAAAATGAAAAGTTTTGGTTTTAGATGATTCTGCCATATCTGAGATACTGGAATTCTCTACTCATCCTTTCAAAAGAACTTTTACCTTTTTCAAGGCCTCTGCAACCTCTGCATTTTACTTACTGGCCTTCTAGACTGTCACTTTCTTTCTGCCTAATCCCTGTCATACATCAACCACATTTGTTTTCATCCTACGTAAAGCCATAAAGAAACAATTCTTCAGTGATGTCACTAGAAAATGAATAAATAAAAGCTTTGTGTTACCCAGACTAGCTTCTTTGACCTAGCATACACTGAGAGATATTTCTGTGAAACACTCTGTGTTTTAGATTACTTAAATAATTGAGTTAAAATATGACACAGTAGAGGAGGAGTAAGAAGGAACAAAATAACTACAGAATGAACAGATAGTGCTGCAGGCATTGTTAAAATTTAGACTAAATCTGAAAGTAAACCCTGAGAATAGGAGGCAAGGGTGGCTGTACTAGATGGGTGTAAATGTTAGTGGGCTAGCTGCAGTGTAATGGAAACTGCTCAAATTACTTTAAAAATTATAAAATAATATTTTATAATTTATCTGACAGAAATAAACAAGCCACCCCCTCTGTCTAGAATCATGTTAGGTTAAAAAATATTCAGAGATTTAAATTGAACCCATTTTGAGCATGGAATATAAATGTGCTTAAAAGGCAACTTACCTTGTTTTGTAAAGCTCTTGGGTGAGGTTTTTGATATAATAGCACAACTATTGTGATTATCAAACAAGTTTCCGTGCTATAATTTTGTGATCTGTTAGGATCTTTGGTTTTTTTGCCACTTCTTATAACAGAACTCTGAACAAAGTTGCTCAAACTTCTGGATAAGACAACTACATGCTCTACTCTTAATTACAGTTAAGTTTGTTTTTTTTTTTCTTTCCTAGGATGGGAATTGTACTCTTTTAACCCATTGTTCCCTGCCTCATTAAGTACAAATACCCTCCAGACACTGCTTTCTCAAGGCACATCAAAGTTTATTATAAATGCAGCTCAACCTTTGTGGGCAGTGCTGTTTTGTGCTGCTTTGGTACAAAAAAATATTTCACTGGCATGTTAAGTTTATTAGATATTCCTTATGTAAACCAAAGAGGTGTTCTTTGATGTTTAGACAAATCATGGTTTTAGCAACTAACCATAAAATCACTAGTTCAGTTGTACAAGAAACTTCCCTCAAATGCTGCATTAGTTGATTACAGATTTCTTTTCATTGCTGGAAAAAACAATAAGTAGAAAACAAAATAAATGAATTTGAGTAAATGAGAGGTCCACAGAACATCTCTACATTTGGCACCAACACTTAGGCTTGCTCAGTTACAGGCTGGGACCTCTGCAAGGATTGGGGCCTGACTTTAAACAGGAGAGCTAATGGGTGCTAGGTGGGTCCTGAGTTTCCTGCACAAGACACTGATTAATTTCACTGAAACTTTGGAAGCCAGGAACTTATGAGAACCAGACCAGTAGGGTTAATCCACATTAAAAATAATGAAAATTGTTCTGAGTGCCATTTCAGTGGTAGCTAGTAGACAATAAACAGTGCCACATTTTTCTACATCCCTGTATGCATCTTTTGTGTGTCTGATTACATCCTCCCAGTGCTTTCCTACCATGTGAATATATTTTCTTTTGAGAAACTGGTTTGAAACGTGCTGTTTTCTATGGCATCAACAGGTATCATAAAACACATGTGATATACTCACAAATATTATTTTTATGAATTGAGCAATTAGTTTCTGATGTAGCAGGCATTTGTTAGACTTGTCCTTGATTGTGTTTGATTTATTCCAATTTACAGTGAATTGATGCAGTAGAAATCTGTACATAACGTGAAGGGTTCTTTTAAATTTATTCTGTGCTAAGAAATAAAAAAATGGCCTAACTAATGCTATTAAAAAAATAAAAAGTAGTTACTGGAAAATTTAAGCATTGAGGCTGTTGCATCTGTGTCTAGATTTTCTTCAATGAAGCAACATTTTAGTAATGATCTCTTGCTTAGCACCATCTTTATTATTAAGAATATGTCTCATTTGTGTTTGTGAATCAGGATGACGATTTCTGAATAAAATATCCATGAGTTATTTGTTCAATGTTTTCCTAATGAAAAAAAGAGGATAATAAAACCACATTACAATAAGGGTACAAATTAATTGTGGCATTATACCTGGACTTCTGTTGAAGTACCTTAAGCATGCCAGTGAAACAAAGCACACATTTTTCACTTGAGCCATGTAGACAAATCTGAATTAGATTTCATCTGCTTTCTCGAAGTTGGTGAGTCTAGCTGTTATTTTGCCTTTCCTGAAATTGAAATATATATATATATATATATATATATGTAGTAGAGCTGAGGTTTGTAGTGGAAAATAGAATGGCATAAACAGGAAAGGGGGATTGGCAAAGTGGTTTTTCTTAGATCTGTGATTAAAAGTTAAACAAATAATTGGATAGATATCACTGCTAGAACTGGGAAAAAATAATCATTACTATAATAATTTTTTTAAGAAGTAGTGAAAAAAAAAAGGGAAAGAAGTTGGTCATTTGCCCACATAAGCCACTGTCTTTTCTTTGAATCTACTGATTCCCACCTGGTTTTCAATTTTTTTACATGTTTTCAAAGTTGAATAGATGTAGATACTTAATTTGTATGGTGCTTGAGTTCTGTTCCTTAGGTATACTTTCTCACACGTGTAGGTGTGCTTTGTTGCCCAGAAGGGAGGTTTGAGGGAGCAGGTAAACCAGGACGGATAGGTATCAAAAGTTATTTTCTAAAGAGGTGGCTGTCACTCTGCCGCAGCGTGGCAACAACCATGTTGTATCTCTCCATCATTCTGAGACTTGTAAGTAACCACCAGTAAGAGACAGAGACTCATTTAAGCTGAAAATGTCTGAGGACAAGGTTTTCTCTTAATAGAATCATAAAATGTCTCATGCTTGAAGGGACCCATTGAGATCATCTAATCTAACTCGCTTTTTGCAAGTAGGGATGCTGGAGACTGGTAAATAACCTGGGATGTTCTACTTGGGGCATGCTTTTGGGATCATACGGTAGCTAGCTGAAGGGGATCTGCATATGATTTTGCATTTCAGAGGTGGGTGATCGCTGCTAAATTTTGCAAATGTCTGACTTTGAAGATGGAATTATGTAAACACTCTTCATGAATTATAATGGGAGTGAGGCAACATGATTTTTTGTGGTTTATTTTTTGTTGCTTATTTTATTGATTTCATAGTGGAATACTTTTATTTATGCATTTATTTTCATAAATTACCAGGTAAGAGACAGTGGATAAGCAGATGAAACAAGATCAAAGATTAAGTCAGAAGGCCTTAGGGTGAAACTAAATTCTTTAATGCTGTATTCGCTTGTGTAGCTGCAGAAACCACACAGTGCTTTTTCTGCTCTTTTCTGTGCTGTACAAGGAGCAATGAGGAGTAGCCCAGAGTCTCCAAAACTGGAAGCAAATGTCAGTGCTGGATGCTGTCACCAGCTTGAATAACTGAGAGCACTACTATAGAAATAAGTTTAGCTGCTTTATAAAAATGTTATTTTTCTTTATTGTTATGACTGTGTTCATTACTTGTATTATAGTGGTGCATAGAAGTTTCAGCTATGAGCCAGGAGTCTGGGTATTGTATGAGCATAGAACAAACCTTATTTTTACAATGTGTCAGTTCTAGGGTGGGATGCTGCAAGTACTGTAAATCTTCATCCCAACAATTTGTGATGATTTATCAGGAACTTTATATGCTCACTGATCTAGAAATAAGGAGAGGACTTCAGAAGAAGTGGAGCAACGTTAGCTAAAATTGCATATGCTTGATTCAATTTTCATTTTGCTATGCACATTATTTGGAAATTTCTTCTGTCATGTCAATGATAGCCAAGCAGGAAGATGCTGAGGAAGGAAACTACAAAGGAGGCAATATACCTGATTTTTTGGATGTGTTTGGGAGTTTTCTGGTTGTCAGTAGTAGTGGTGGTTCTGTTTGTTTTATTCACACTGAAATTTAGTAAGTATTTAGAAGATCTATGAGAGAGAGCTATGAGAGCTATTTCTTATCAGATAACAGAGTCTGCCAGCAGAACCAAATACTGGTAAGAAGACATAACAAAATGGCATCAGAGGCTTGTGACACAACTTTGTAGGCAAAAGCTTCTGCAGACAAAATAGAATCTGATGTGCACTTGGGAGGAATAAGACACCTCCTGACTTCAAGTGTACTGTGGGAAGATGAGATGGAAGTTTCCTTTGAAAATTGTTGACTCTCAGGTTTAAAAAAGTGAAATCTATAGCTTAATGTTTGCTTTGTATCTTGTTCTATGCCATCCTTTATCTAGTAATAATGAATTACCATATTCAATCAATCCAGTCAATATATGAAGTATTTTATATACGCCATAATTACTATATGACCTAAAAATGTGAAATGTGGTTTATGAAGATCTGATAAATTTGAAAGTCTTTTAAATACTGAACATGTTGATACTGTGACTAATTCTATTCCCCTCAGCACAGTCAGATATTTTCCTTTGTATGAAAATTCTGGGAGAGGTTGGAGAGATATTACAATACCATAAGCCACTAGGTCAAGTTATTTAGATCCAGATTTGATCCATTGTCATATATTTTTCATTCATATGGTTGTGAAATATCACATCATTTTGGCAGAGATCTGCTCTGATTTAAAGTAATTTTTAAAATCTGAGAATCTATCAAAACCATATTTCTAGCTGTAGCAAAATGTATATTTACATTACAGTCTGTCCAACATGAGTAATGTCAACAATATTACAGTGTACATTTTATTCCAGCTAACAACAGTAGCTTTATCCAAGTTCCAATCAGAGGTACAGTGTAAACACAAACCTAAGTTTTATGTCTTTCAGTGGTAAGCCAGTCATATTTTGTTTTTTGGTTTGGTTTTTTTTTTTTTAAGGTTGGAAGTATGTGTGTATATAACTATTACAATGCTTCTTGCACATGCATTTTAGTTTATTTTTTTGTAGCCAATGACTTACTCTCAAATATTTTTGCATTTTAGTTGTAAGCATAGAAAGTGTGGGTTTTTGTAGTCTACTCCTTTTTGAAACTACCTGTGAAAAAACCCTAATCAAGAGAAAGAGTTGAACCCTTTTTGATAGCCCTCTGTAGTCCATGCCACAGCAGGACATAGACTTGGTCAGGGCAGTGCACAGAAAGATAGCTGTAATGATTGTAGCATAACCTAACTTTCTAGTAATAACAATAGCAAAATTTAATAGGATGTGATAATTTTGCTCACTGGTTATTGACTAAAAACTCATAATTGGGCTAAAATTATGTGGTATGGCAAGTCAGTTATATGCCCTTTGGCTAGCAGCTGCTAGAAATGTCTTCACTCCTTAACTCTCCCGGTGCTTACTTGCTAAGGGTTATGTTTCTTAGAGGAGCAATAATGCTCTTTGCATGTCTTAGACTGAAAATCATTATGACATTAGACAAATATAAGCAAACTGTCTAGCCCAGACAGAATAGTTTTCTGAAGATTTGTGGCTTGATGTAGATGATTCTTCTGTATTTTTTTAATATCAATTTTGTTCTCATCTAGTTGGGACAATTTTACAATTTTACAAAGCTCGAGTCCTCATTCCATCATGATAAAGTCCTTTTGAGGATGTTTCTGTGCGGACTCTGGAATCTTGGTGCATGATCTGACTGACTTAATGTTTCTCTGAACCTGGTAAACTTGGGTTCTACTTATGCTTTACACTGTAACAGTAGATCTAAAGTGAGCCTAGAATTACTATTTTAACAATACATAATACCTGTGCAAATTTAACCAGTGGAATATTATAAAAATGCATTATGTCAAGTTTAGTGAATTAGGATCTTTTGATTTAAAAAGGAAATAAAAAAAAAAGAGGACTGGGGAAAGAGTCATTGCTGAAAATATTTTTGAGGAGTCTGCTTGGGTTAGATGAGAAATATTGTTCAGGATGAAAGGTTACCAATGATATTTGGAAAAAATACAAATTTGATATCTACTATGGTAACATGTCTTTTATTATCAATACAGCACATACAAATTCAAATAATCTGTTAATCTTATCATGTATGTAATTATTTTCTTATGCTTTGAGATCTGTTACATAGTAATTATGTCTTTTTAATATTTTTGACTTGCAGATAATAGGAAGTATGTCCCCATGACATGGCACACACACACATGCACCCAAATTAAGAGGAGGGAGTGGAAAGAGAGAAAGAGAGGGAATTTCTGTAAGCAACATAGGATCAAAGGATGCCAAAATTACTAGAAGGAAGGAAAGCAGAGAACTGAAGATGAGATAAAAATTAGGGTAACATGTAGAAATCAGAGCTCAAGAGGAAAAGTACATCTTCTGATGCAAGTGTCCAAGAACACTATAGTGATTTGATATATAACTTTAAATGAAATTAAATAGAATCCAATAAAAGCAAAAATGAATATGTAAAAGAAATGTGAATCTCTTAATTCTAAAAAGTGGAATAATATATCCCTGAAGTAGAAAATAAAGTGAAGTGAAATCCATAGTCATTATGAGGTTACCAAGTGATACAAATAAATCTATAGTAATTAAGGTTTCCACATACTAAAAATACGCACATATATTTCTGTTTCTGATAAGCATTACTCATACAGAAGACTAAGGTCCTTATCATAGACAAAAATTCATAAAAAGAATGCATAGAGCCTGGAGACCTGTACTGTTATCTTAGTGTATAAAGTTAAATATGTTTTTAAAACTTTACAGTATTGAGGCCTGGGCATGTAAAAAACAAAGTACAGCAAGAAAAATACCATAACAGATTTGCCAAATATATGGCATCAGAATAACCTGTATTAAAATTGTTTATTCCAAATGTATTGTTCAATTTCAATATAAAATGTGAAAATAAGTTTGGATCCAGACTTTTTTTTTTCTTTTTTTTTCTTTTTTTTTTTTTACAGATTTACAATTATCTGTGATGTTATGGTTTGGGGTACTATCTACCAGATATCTAATTGCAGAACAATATGCTGTGGAAAATTGTAGAACAATATGCTGTGGAAAAACAATATGCTGTGGTGCTAATTGTAGAACAATATGCTGTGGAAAAACAACATGCATGAAAAAAGGTTACAGATTAAAGCCTACTGGGATTTAAAGCATGTGTTAGAGATGTGCTTGTACATATGTTTTCTGCAAACCATGAAAGTCTGCTGCTGTATGAAATGTGAGTTGAATTTGCAGCGTACATGTTGTATGGCACATTTTGAAAAGCCAGTATAAAGCTTCTACAAGTTTAGAGACACTGTACAAAATGCTGTTGTAGTTTTACACATTTCTGCTACCAGTCTCTACACCCTCACATTCCCCTTAAGCTGAATTTTGATTGAGGTGCATTGTTACCAATGACTTTAAATGTGGGAGAAGAATTACTCGTTTCATTCTGTAAATTGGCTTATTTCCTAGGAAGACCATGAATGGTTTGGACAAATTATGGAAAACCTTCTTCATTTTTCATGTGGTGTTTGCCTTCTGAAAATCAAAAGCAATACACTGATAGTTAGGAAGAGCAAGATAGAAAAGTCCTTTACTGGACTTTAATTGGCAACCAGTGAGTTCCATCTATTTCAATGAAAAAGAGTATGTGGGCTATTTTGGTATATTCTTTGTGAAGTATCATACTTATGACTTCCATGGGACTTTATGATAACTAAAGAAAAAGAATGTGAGAATTCTTGTTTTGGATCATTTTTATTTGTTTATTTGGAGGACAACCATATGGCAAATGCAGTTCTTTCCCTGTAGACAGCTCCAATTATGTACAGATTCACAAAGCTTGAGGAAAGAATTGGATCCGTTGTTGAAAGGGTCACAGTGTGTAGCTAGTTAGCCAGATTTCTGAAGAGTAAGGGAATCATTAGGAGTTTGACATTCAGGGCTCTAATTGTGGTTTTGAGTATTAAGTTAAAGGATCAAAAAGTGATATTCTCCTTGGACCATCTGGAGTTATTCAGGCCAGCAGTAAATGTTCAGCAGATTTAGGATTGTTGTTAACTTTCTAACATTGTTTTCTGTGGAGTGGTTTGGGGTTTTTTTGGGTTTTTTTTTGTTTTTTTTTCCTCTGTTTATTCAGGGGTGGTCTTCAGGTCAGTAATAGTAGGTACTTCATAGAAATATTGGTGTTTTGGGACAGTGACATCATTTCTGTTGTGTGTGGGCAAGCAAGAGTGATAGTCCTGTGCTTTCCTCAGTGGGAGAAATCAGCAAGTATGGTATGGGCAGAAGGTCAGTTGTTCCTAGTAAGAAAGTGCTGACCCTTTGCAAGCTCATCAACATGACTTTCATTTGTAATGACTGTGCTTAAATAAGTCTTTGTTCATTAAAATATGCAAGCAAAGCTGCTTGTTCTTTCTGTGAATAGTGAGATGCTGATTTAATAAGGAACAGCAAAAGGATGTATGTGGAAGCTTGCCACTGTTCAAAATGGTGGGAAAGTGCCAAGGTGAACAATGCATAGAGCAGATGTGGTGATCTCACTTCTCCAAAACCAGTACGAATTAAAAGCATTTGCTCCAGAGTGTGCCTAATCCTTGATTGTCTTTCCTTTCCCCTTATCCTGGGCTTCTTCCCAATCAGATCTCATCCCCCAGCATTAAATCCAGCATAGAGGCTTTGATCTTGTGACCCAGACAATCTAAAATATATTTTGCATGCAGACATGTTTCAATCCCTCACACAATGATTGGTGGCTAACTGTTGTTAAACTACAATTATTGATCCACTGCTTTTGCATTACGTGGATGAGGATTGGCCTCTTTGTTGCTGACTGGATCGGAAGAAAATTTGGAGCTTCTCTAACCAATGTTCTTTTCATGATGTCTTTACAGTGATGAGTTACTCACCCGGCATTACAAGGTGTTTGGTTTGGCTGAAATGGCTAAATTAACATGAATGGATGCATTTGATGTACTCAGAATGGGTAATAATTGTCCATTGCACTTGTATCTGTGTTGGCTAACAGGTTAACTGCTGAGAAGTAGTGTACCTGGAAGAACAAGCCTGGTGTAAAACTCTTTCCAAGGCAAATATACCCGTGTGATATATGTTAAATTTTACTGAGGAAATGTTTCCACCCAAATTATGCTGTTAGACAAAACAAATACATACTGCATAAACCTTGATTGGTTCAAGACTGTCCAATTAATTTTGTTCAAATTATGTTCAGTTAACTGTTTTGTTAGTGCTCGTTTTGCTTTTGGGTCATATTTATAGTTTTAACAGAACTGGCCCAATAATTCATATTCAGAAATTGAGGAATTAATACTGGCACTGACTCTTGGTGACAGTGACCCACAGAATAAAATACACGGTTATTCTGTTATCCAAGAAAAACGGGGGGAAAAAACATATATATATATAGTGTATGTGCTTATATATAGTGTATATATTTATATATAATTTTTAAAAATAGATATGGAGATAGATAGATAGATAGATAGATAGATAGATAGATAGATAGATAGATTAGATAGATAGATAGATAGATAGACAAAAATAGGTTATCTCCCTAAACTTTGTGTTTTAGCTTGGAAGGATGATGAACAAGAGAATCTAAGATGGAAAATTTGTTAAAAATGAAACCTGAAGGACTGAAACAAAACTGCAATTCTAATAACATTTTATTAGTGCCTGGGAGCCCATGCCTTTGCTACAACCCCCTGAATGTTTTATTTTTGTTATAATTACAGTATCTTGCCTGCACTTTGTCCCTCTGATCCTTTGTTAAAGCCCAGATCACTATGTGCAGACTGTGCTTGTAGGTGTGATTTATTGAGTGACAAGTAGCTGTAGGGTAGAACACACGCCTCTGTACCTGAGTAAAGTATTAGACATCACAGAGCTGGGGGGGGCGAGAGAGAGAAGAAAAGCACAGAGCAGTAACACAGCAGCTCCTGGATACAGATCAGACAAGAGGTTCTGCCACAAATCACCTAGAAACATGTCAGACGCTGCATGTTTGTTGTTTTACACTGAGGGCACAGCCGTAGTCCAAAAGTATTGATTCTTTTCTTTGTACAGAGACAGAAACTGTCAGCTCTAGCAGGCTGACCTTGGTATGGCTCAGACAACTATTCCCCACCCTGCCTACCATATGAACCCCACAGGAAAAGTCCAGGCAAGATATGCCAATGTCCGTTTCACATAAACAGAGAGAAACCCAAGCCTGCCGAAACAGCTCCCGTCTCACCCTCCAGAGGTCCATGGTAGCAGTTCTGCACCACATTCCCTATGACAGAGAATTTGATTTTTTCCACTTTTTCAACATTCAAGAAACATTAATTCTACTTAATCATTCAGGAATTCAAGAACTGTCTACAGAAAATAACAACAACAACAATAATAATAATACTAATAACAACAATAACATCTACTTCTCACAAAGAAAAAGCACTGGCATTGTTTTTATGGGCCTGTTGTGAAGAGTGAGAAACAAGCCCACTTTGCACTAATCACAGGCAGAAATGTTTTAATAGAATTGTAATTTTTTGTGTTAGTATAGTAAAATCACCTAAACATATTGTACATATAAAAACATCACTGTACTTCTGGGAAATATTTGAGTTAACTTTAAACATTATTTTGCATTTTCTTACAATGTATGTCAGTGCAGTAGAATTATGTGGTGTCTTTTTCAAGGCTTCACTGTTTTATTGATATTATTTCTCTCCTTTTTGTTCCCTGCCCCAGCCCTAACACCCTCATTCATTCTGTGACGAACAGAAATCAATATTAAGGAATACTATTGCTATGCAAAAGGTTAAATTGAGTAACAAATTTGATTCCAAGTATATATGGTTTGGTATCTGTGAAAGTAGGAAAGCTTTGTAAAGCCTTAATGTATCTGTAGTAAACCTTCTTCATCTGAGTTTTAATGCAGCTCCGTGTTCTGACATTACACATCACCAGGTTCCATCATCCTTTGCTTAATGATTTTTTGCTGTGGGAGCATATAGAGTATGAAACTCACCGTAGATATCTTGGTTAATGCTATTTTTATTTAAAATCCCACCTTAAAACACAATGCACTTGGTCCTTGGACTATTTCATAACTTGAGCAGTATTTGCTATCTATTTTTAAGGTGCTTTATAGAATGGAGAGAGAAGTACTGTGTACGAGCATTTTACTTAAATTTACTTAAATGGTTTACTTGTGTTTTAGTTAAAGCAGAAAGTTAATGTAGTTGACAGACGAAGAAAATCCAAAAGGATAAATGAAGAAAGGAGCATATAGAGCTTATATGTTATTAGAGACTTGCTTTACTCTATAAAAGTTGCTTATTTTCATTATTGCTGTTATTTAGTTATTTTTTTAACTTGAAGGTACATTCCATATTTTTGCAGCTTTCCAAGGAAGAGTCTTGATCCAAACAGATTAATTCAGCTTTGTATTATAAACTGTAAGCTACCTAAATCTATATTTCTGCTGAAGTCTGTCACTTAACCATACTATGTGATACGGAAGCATTAAATCACCAAGTTGGAGTGGTTTTGTCATGTCAGAAAAAGGTAAAGCAGATTGGTAATTGAAGTCCCTTAAGGATCCCAGCATATTACAACTTTTTGTAAGTCCTGCTAAACAAAATAACTTTTGAAACTTGTGAGTTCTGAAAATTCATACAATGTTGTACACTTAACTGAAACCCCACAGACTTTGGGAAGTGCTATCTGACATTTTGTAAGCATACTACCATATTAGTATGGCTCTTCATTCAAAAAATATGTTACTTACACTGAAAAAACCTCCTTGCTTCCAAGAGACATAGGGCCTCGTAATCACTGTCATTGATCTGTCAAATGATAGCTATTGCAGTAATGAAAATATATTGGCAGAAAATAGTTTTCTTCTTTTGGTATTATTTGCGTTGTGCTTTTTATAGTGGTTTTTGCATGTTTATTCCCATTTATAGTTATTTTCCCTTTTTCACTCAGTAACTGCAAAGAAGGCATTGCAAACAGTTTGAAATTGATCGAAATTTATCTAATTGCCTAGGTTTTTGAGAGAAGGATGCAAATGAAACTTCCTAAATTAGCTGTCTTGCAGAATGTGTCATTTCAATGCTTTATGTAGCATTCTGAAAACCTTCCAATCTTGAAGGAAATTTTCAAGAATTCTTCCATACCAAATTACTTCTGTCACCAGGAAAATGAATAATATTGAAGCGGAACCTATGGTTTCTCCTCTTTAAACTGTTTCTATTTGTTATAAAAAGCACAATAAAACTGGAGAGATACCTTTTCTATTCCTTATGCCCTCTCTAGTGCTACTGTAACTAAATGTATTTTTCCATATTCTAAACTAGTATTTAAAAAAAATGTTTTCACTGTAACAAAAAACAAAAAAAGGGGATAAAATTATTTGTAAGTTTTTGAGGCTATAGTAAAATTATTTGTAAGTTTTTGAGGCTATAGAATAATATAATTATGCTATTTTCAACCTATTTCCAGGTTGAAGAAAAAATTATTTAAAAACATATGAGTTTTTTTATTATTCCGTGACAAAACATTGAGTGAGGGTAGTATTCAGAGATGTAAATGATTCCTAGATAAAAAAATTTCTTTATGATGACATGGATTCACAGGGTGGGTATGCAATAAGAACAGTGTATAACTCAAGTATTACAGCATAGACATAAAAGGAGCAGAGACTATATTAAATTTTTCTGGAACACCAGTGATGCAAAACTAAAAATGGTAGTGCACTGGACATTGCCAAGTCTTGTGAAACCTGTGTTATACTCAAGACCAAGGTCGTCTTCCCTTCGTGTATGTCACAGTCACATGATGTACTTCGCTTTTCAGTACTGTCGACTGGGTTATGCTTTTCCTTGTTAGTATGGTGTCAGGACAGGATCTATAAATCACTAAATAATATGCAGGTCTTTTGAAAATGCACCAAAGGTTTATTGCCAGTAACAGACCAGTGGCCTTATGTGGACTTTTCATGAATAAAACAGATTGATGAGCCATTTTATAGCATTACAAGCTGTATTACAAATATATCACCCTTTTCAGTAAATTAACGTGAAAAACAGTCTAATGAGCTACCAGTTATAATCTCCCAGAGAACTGAAAACACTACTAAGCTCATAGACCAAGAGATTCAATTTTAATTAAAGGCTAGAAATTTAGAAGTTTTAAAATGCTTTTCCTTGTTTTGTGAGGGTTTTTTTCCTTCGTTTTTGAATATTATATTAAACAGGATATACTATCACAAATTGTGTATAACATCTTATAAAATCTGGCAGGTGTGGGGTAATGAGAGAGGATATAAGGAAAGGTTTCAACTTTGATATAACTATGAAATAGATTAAGTTTTTTGTTATATTTGACAAAATTTGCCAAAAGTCCTCAAGACTTATGTTGAAATATATGGATTCAAGCTATTAAAATTTAAGAAAATCATTAGACAAAGGGAAAAAATGAATAAATAAAAGGAGAAAAACCAATGAAAAATAGCGAGTTTCTGTGAATTTTTTTTTAATATGGCTAGCAAACACACTTCTACATGAGTGCATTTTTTTCTGGTTTCTTCTTTGTCCAGATTTGTGTAGTAAGATAGCAGGAGTTTCTGCACAAATATATAAAATCAGGACTTTGTTTTTGTCGTGACTGTTCATAGGCATAATAATTTTGGGCAAATGAGTATTCATGCAGTGCATGGGAGAAATTGCTTAACAGCAAACCTCTGACAATAGGAGCATACTACATACCAGGTATTTGTTTTCATGTATGGAAAATGCCAGTGAAAGGAAGTAGAAAAATTGTATGTGAAGGAGAAAGGACAAAAACAAATTGGCAGGCCTCTTGCCACACTTGTTCCTGTAAATTCTTTGTTGTTAACAATCTTTCTGTCCTGCTGGAATTGTTAAGTAATATGATCTTGTCAAACCTTTTTTTTTACTTCTCTTGATCTCTAACTTTGCTGTCAAAGATCTGGTATCAAATCTTGATTATATCAAAGTGACAACAAAAGAAAACTTTAGTGGAGTTAGTCAGTTTCAAAATTTATGCACAAATTTTTATCTGTAGAAATTATTTGCTTGGATCATATTATTTTAAATACAACTTTAAACTCAGAATTTAAACTTAATTTTTAAATAAAGAGATAAATTAACAATGTCATCTATTAGTTTAAGAGGTCCTTGAGAATTTTTGAAATTGGACTACAGTTTCGAAACTAGTGTACAGTTAAGAACTCACAGGTAGATTTTAATCTTTTTTTAATGTGTTTTAATGTGAAGCAGACAGGCAAGCAAGCGGCTCAGCAGTTCACACATAAAAAAAGCCTTGGTTACATAGTCTAGAAGGCAAAGCTCTGAAAACACTCTTTATAGAATTTATAACATTATTTTGCATGATAAGCCTAAACATTTGAGCAATGGCCAGATCCATAAGTGTCTTTGCCAAGGACTTATATACTGCGGATCCATATTCTTCACATAATTCAAAGGAGATGCGCCATTAATATCCTATTTACCCCTTTAAAAGTGGTTGAAAAGTAAACTCCCTTTTTTACAACAAATCTGTGCATATCATTTATGTTTTGGATTTAAGACAGCCTTCCAGTTTTTATGTCATTCCATATTTTGTATTCTAGTCTGGTTTACAGTACAACTACACAGGGTATATGAAGGGTAAGGACAGTTTTCAGATCTAAGTAAATAGGGTAGATCCTGAAGCTCCATGACAAGCCCTCTGTTGCAGATCCCATTTGAAACAATGGGACCGTTACCTGAGCAGGAAAGCTGAGACTGGGAAACTAGGTTTCTCAATAAATAGTCTGTTTAGTCCTTCAGACTACTGTTTGAAATGAGGACTTCAGGAGATCTTTACATTAGCCAAGATGTTTTCTGTTATCCATAAATATAAGGGTCATCAATCTATATTCATAAAAATCTTGTGCCTGCTTAGGGTAGCTGTATTGGCCTGAGCTACTCACCTTGCAAAAACTATTAAAATACAAAAATCTCTAGCAGTACTTTGGACAGGTCAGAGTCATATAAAATTTTACACTAATCCTGTGTGTATTGAGGAAATTACAAGTCTTAGCACGATGTATCAGCATTTCAATGTTGTGAATGTATAGGGTGGTTGTGAAAAGTTTCAATATGGCACTAAACTGGGGGCAGTGGCTGATCCACCTGAAAGCTCTGCTGCCATTCAATGGGACCTTGATCAGCTGGAAGGTTGGGCAGAGAGAAACCTGGTGAGGCTCAACAAGGGCAAGTGCCAGGTCCTGCACCTGGGGAGGAACAGCCCCAAGTGCCAGCACAGGCTGGGGCTGAGCTCCCACAGAGCAGCTCTGTGGAAAAGGACCTGGGACTCCTGGTGCATCACAAGCTGTCCATGAGCCACCAGTGCCCCTGTGGCCAGGAGGGCCAATGTCATCCTGGAGTGCATTGGCAAGAGTGTGGCCAGCAGGTCAGGGAGGTGATCCTCCCCCTCTACTCAGCCCTGGCGAGGCCATTCCTGGAGTGCTGTGTCCAGTTCTGGGCTCCTCAGCACAAGGGAGACAAGGAGCTACTGGAGAGGGTCCAGTGGAGAGCCACAAGGATGATCAGGGGTCTGGAGCTCCTCTCTCATGAGGAGAGACTCTGGGAGCTGGGATTGTTTGGTCTGGAGAAGAGAAGACTGAGAGGGGATCTCACCAATACATAGAAATATCTCAAAGGTGGGTGTGAGGAGGATGGTGCCAGACTCTTTTCAGTGGTGTCCAACAGCAAGATGAGATGAATGACCATAAACTAAAGCACAAGACATTCTACCTCAACATGAGGCAGAACTTCTTTGCACTGAGGGTGGCAGAGCACTGGAACAGCTGCCTGGGGAGGCTGCAGAGTCTCTCTCTCTGGAGACACTCCAAATCCACCTGGATGAGTTCCTGGGTCACCTTCTCTAGGTGACCTTGTCTTGTCAAGGGGGTGAGACTAGGTGATCTCCAGAGGTCCTAACAATTCCAAGATTCAGTGACATTTTGCAGTAAAGGGCATTACTCTTTTTACATAGTGTTTTTTTCTTATTTCTTCAGTGTTTATTTGGCTGAAATCATAGGAATCTTCTTTGTGATGTATCTAGACTGTGTAAATAGGGAAACTTAAACAGACTTGTATGGAAAAGGCACAGAGCTGCTATACTTTAGAAACTTAATAACCTGTTATAATCACATTTCCTTGTGATGTCATATTTTTCCTGCAATAATTCCTGCAAATGTAGATTCCTACATTCTTGGAAATCATTCCTAGAAAGCTGCCCCTTAAGTTTGTTGTTTCTGCAGACCTTCATGGCAGAAAACAGTCTTCAGAAAGTAAACACAAAGGAGATATGAACAGACAGAGAGAATGTTCAGAAGCATATTGAGTAACTGTTCATAAAAACCTGTTAATAGATACACATCTAGTTTTGTTAAAGAGAATTTTGAAAAATGCAGTGTTGAGGGACATGATCTTCCCTAAGAATTACTGTGATGCTTGGACAGTTCACAGAAAACAGTATCCACAATATTTAGTGGAAGTATTTCTTTCAACTTTTCTTCTGGTCATTAGTTCTAGTAAAGTGTTATTACTGATATTGCGAAGTGCTATTACAACCCATTTGTGTTCAATGACTGTTTACTTCATGACATATGATCCTAATCCTTACATTTCTAGAAAAATAAATTGTTTCTATGTTACTCTTTGTGGTGGAAACAAGCAAATGAAACCCCTGTAAATCCCAAACTAAATAGATGTTTGACTGAATGAGGAAGAATAACTTAATGTGACCATCTCTCTAGAGCACTTATTAGGGTATGTTTGTCTTTCTGAGCAGTGGAGGATGAGGAAGAAGACATGCCTCCATATCCAGAGAAGGCTTGGAACAGTTTTTATCTGGAACCGTGCAGATAGGGGACTGCAGATTCCCCTGCCCATGACATCCCTTTGTGTATTTGCAGTGAAATGGAGATGCTTTTTTAACTCTGTCACTGGTTGTCCAGAATGGCATTATTATCTCAGACTTCCAGTGCTCATTTTTTCCCTTTCACTTTTTTCTTTTAATTGATCTTCTTATTTCCCACATCTTTGCTTCTTTCTTTTGTGACATCATTATTCTTTCCATTTCTTGTTACCCTGTTGGCTACTGTTTTGTGGCAAAAACCCCAACGAATTTAAAATTAAAAAAAAAAAAACTCAAGTCTGATCTAGGCAATCAGCACAAGAGAGCAAACAGTTTCCAGCACAGTAGTACTGCCTCTCTTCCTGAAGACTTATAATGTCTGTTTTGCTCCTTGACTGAGGTTTTCTCTCTTCCTAGCAGAGACCAGAGACTGTGCTTCCTTTGTGTTCATGCAGTATTTTCTCAGTATGAGGCCAGGGTTCTCTTTGGGTAGGTTCTATGAGATTGTACTGCCTTGTCTGCTATTACCCAGGTACTACCCAGGTTAAAGAATAATAGTGACAGTTTTCTTTCTACCCCTGCCTTCTTGCCCAGCCATGTATGCATCGCTGAAGTGATGAGGGAAGTGATGGTTATGCAGAGGGACATAGTATTTAGCAGAGCTGTAATTTACTTCAGTCATTTATTTCCACTACTGTGAATCAAAGAGGCATCTTGGTTTTGTTTCAGAAGCATCAAGACGGCTAAGGGATGGCTTACAAATAGGGGGAAATGTTAAGAAAACATTTCAGTCATGCTGATTGCCTAATTTCAACGTGTTTATCCCAGTTACTGAGTTCTCACTTCAATAATGTTTTTACAAGAGTTCTTAGGACCTTAACAGAATCCACTCCCTTTTCTTTCCTCTTTAAAGCACCTGAGGAGATTGTAGAAAAAATTACCTAAACCATAATGTTTTCTAATCATTGTCATCACTAGTAACTTTTAACAGAATTGATTTATGAACAGCTTGCTCTCTTTTTCATTTTGGTATTTAAGTATCTAAACAATGATAATTAATCACTTCAATTTTTCTATTCACACATTACTGTGCATAGGTCTGATTGTTTGTGTGTCCACTTGCTTTTAATCAAAACTTGTTTTGTAGAAATGACCAGAGAAGCAGAAGAGAAAAGTTAAAACTGCTATGCTAAGAATGTAATACAATGTAGAAGTGATCAATGCCCTTCTGCTAACTGTAACTGTGAGAAGAGTGCTGAGTGGGGGGGGTCAGTGTTTTTTTTGGCTTATGAAACAATTAAGATAAATCTTAACTGTGAAAAGCAGGTTTAAGCCAAATGCTACATGTTGCTAAGCAACGTGTTGCTTTTAATGTTTGCTTATGGCACGAGAATACATGGCAAATACAGGAAAGTTCTCTTTTTTTCTTTCTCCCACATATTTGAATTTTAGTAAAGACTATATTTGTGCTTAAAACAGAAGCAGGATGTTGCTATGGGGCTGAATGCAGTTGGGTGTACATGTAATAATTTAATGTATGTTATACAAAGGTTTAGGTTGTATCTGGTGTTTTTATAATATGGGTGGATTTCCTAATTCCATCACTTTCTAAGATCTAAGGCTCGGTCTTCAAGGCAGTATCTATGGATAGTTTTCTGCAACCATATTCATCCTGATATATAGATATATCAGGATGAATATGGTTTATATAAATATATATATATATATATATATATATATATATAAACATCTTCAAGTATATAGAGGTTCACCATTTTTTACAGCTGAGGTGTCAATGGCTTCCATGTAGTCACTCTCTAGATGTACTGAATCCCTCAAACGAACTTCAGCACTCAAAGGAGAGATTTCTGGAGGACTTTTTTGTCTGTATACATTTTGGGGTCAAAAAGAATGCCTCCCTTCCTACTATCCAGCCAGAGACTTTGACAGAGAGAATAATTGCAGTCACAGTTTTTGGAGTGTTCAAAAGTTAATTTGCAAGTATCTGTGTTAAATCTCTTTCTTCATGGGGGAAAAAGTAGCTGAGTTGTTTTATTTGTTTGTTTGTTTGTTTTTTATAAAAGGCTGCAATTTAAAAATATTTATTTTGATTTACAGGATAGTTTCTGTAGAAGGGAATGCTGACAGTACAGCAGTTAATAATGTTAAAATACCACACAGATTAAAACATGTAGTCTTTTCTTAAATGTTTAAATGTTTTAGAATTTTTCTTATCTGAAAATATTTTTTAATATGCTAAGAATTAAGAAGGCTATTTAGAAATATTTAAAATTGCTTTTCAGATTGGTACAATCAACAGAAATTGTAGCACTGGATTATTTCACATGGAAAAGATCTCCCTAGGAGGTGCTTTTCAGTAGAACAAAGGTATCATTATCATGTGGGTAACCACTCAGTTATTGTAACTAGTCCTGTTTATTCTACATAATTCTCATCATGAGGACAAATAATCCATCAGCAAGCAAACAGATTTCTGATTGCCTTGTTGAAAGGCTGATGTGGTGTGTAACTATGCCCATTGTATTTTTGCCTAGGATTTCCTGGACATAAAAATGTCTTCACATTCTCTGCAGCACATGCTCAATGAGTCTCGCGCTTCCAAGAAATGCCAGGCCTACTGCACGTGCATTGAGTCTCTGCAAAGTGAGGAAGGACAGTGCCTGTGGGACCTGTTGGGATTAGTGCATGTGAATAGACCACCTGTGCTACTGACCCTTCCTGAAAAGTCAGAGTAACTATGTATGAGTTGTGCAGTAGTTTTTGAAAGCTTGCCAGAGAGATAAATTGTCCTAAAAGCAATCTGTGAAGTACATATAGAATGGGGTTGATCCTACCTGGAGGTGCAGGACATGGTTATGATTTATAGGTAACCAGGCGGCCTAGCTGAAGCACAGAAGTAACCAACTGACTTTGGATTTATCACAGATAAAATGGGATTGCAGGTGTTATGGTGCTTGTAACTCCCAAGTTCTTATAGTGACACCTTTGAATAAATCTCTTAATGGTGAGAACATCGACAAATAATAGGGGGTAAAAACAAAGCAAGATCAGAAAATGGCTGCTGTCTGACAGTGGACTTTGTGTAGCTGGTGGGAATGCAGCTGCAGTAGCTTTACTCTAGTTAAGCAAAAAGTAGGTCAGGGAACGTGAATCAGGAGAGTAATATGGAGAATTTCAGAAAATGGCCTTCATAGTATGCAAGCATACAGGATACTTAGTTTAGGCAGCTGCCTTCTGAGGTCCCACATTTCTTCCAGAGTAATATAGGTAACAATTAATTCTTGGAACTTTCTAATGCTTCTGTGCTTTTGAGGATTAGACTGTTCAGTATTGAACTGAATAATTTTAGGAGGTACTGTAAAGGGAGCGGCCTCATACATCTGTATGTGATTTACCTGCTCTCCTTTCATGTACTGCCACAGATTGGTGGAACTGAAGGGTGCTGGATATGAAAACTATCCATTTTAATTGTGAGTTTGACATCATCGTGTAGCTGCTTTCCTGTGCTGTTTCTGTAGAACCGCTACACTATGATATGAGGAGAAAACACTTTACAACAGCACATGTGAATGCTAGCTTACAAAAATGACTAGGAGAGACTGAAGTAAGGGTGCAAAGCCTGTGATGGTTTCTCTCTTATGGGTTGAGTTCATGTTAACAATTTCACATTTCTGTTACCCTAACAGCTAATCTCAGCTTCTGCAAAAACAGTGCAATTCAGAAGTTCATAAAACAACAATACATTTACCCCATTTTATAGCCATATGTTAATGAGTATGTAGAAACTGGAATGTAATAATTACTATTTTATTGGCTTGAAAGAATTATATTACAGTAGAGTGACTAAGTGCAAGAATAGACTTAAATCTGCAGGTTTGACATTTGTTAAAATACAGTTTTTTAATGTAACAAAACATTGGGCTGACTGAAAGGGGAGATCATCATTGTAGTTTCTCACTCTTTAAAGTTCAGTAAATGCACATTTTAAATTATCTCCTATACTAGTTTTACATCTCTCACACAGGTAACTACTCACTGTTGCCCCTTTGCAATTTTTAAAAATTGACCAAATTAGACATTTTGAACAGAAGTAGATAGATGTCTATACTTCTGTTTCAGAGGATTACATATACAGAACACATTATTTCTATCTGTCTTGAGAATTAGACTTTATTTTATGGTAACCACTTGATGACATGCTATTCATCAAAGCAGGTTTATATTCATGGCTTTTTATATCCCTGACTATTCTAGACTCCTGGATTTTTCCTTTATACTATATGTAAGTGTAAAATTAATTGGAATGCATGCCAAATTAAGATTTTGGTTTTAACTGTAGTTTCTCCAGTAATGAACATGCTAATCTGAAAAGAATCAATAATCAACAGCCCAGTTTTGGCCATCTCTTTGGTTTTCGTCACCTTGAACTCATTAATGAACTCTGTGTGTTTGACATCTGTGTGCAGAAGTCAATGAGCCAAGCAGTGAGCTTTTGTTCTGGTTTTGACATTAGTAATTAGTAGCAGAACACTGAAATTAGAAGTTAGAAAAGTATGAACATACTTAAATTTTATGCCAGTAGTAACAGACTCACACAATAACAGTGAGAAGTCTGCCAGGTTTTCTGTATTAAATAGATCTGATCCAAACTGTATATAATTATCTGTGAAAACAACATGTGATTTTGTTTAGAATTTAGTGATAGCTACACAAGGAAAAAATATGATTGTTTATTGATATTAGATACGTATTCTCTGTGAATAGGAACTCACAAGTTCTCCAAGAATTCAGATTGCTATCTGAAAAATAAGTAATCACTATCAGTGATTACACCTGGTTTTATAAAACAGAATCAATCATGAGGTTTTCATCTGGAAATTAAATATTGTTTGAGACATTTGCCTGAACTGTCCATGTAAAGTGCCCATGCTAAGTAGCTTTCTGTGTACTGCCCATGTTAAGTAGCTTTCTGAATATCAGGAATCTCAGCATATTATGAATAGCTGGATTCAAAGCATCAGTAAAACAGGAACCAAAAATTTGTGAAGTTTTGGATAAGAAATTCTTAGAAATTTCACAGGATGCTTGATTTAATTTACTCAACCCAGAAATTTAGAGCAGTTTAGCTTTACATAGAGATAATTTGTAGATGTTTATATAGTGTGAGGATGATTTTCTACTTGTTATATTAGAATTATAAACCCATTGCGATGCTGTTTATAGGTCTTTTCATCACCTGTGTATAAAAGAAATTTGTCGAGTAAAAGGATCCATAAGAATGAGTAGTACCATTTGGTTTCTGGCTGTTCTCTCTCACTGATTTCTGAGTTTTCTAAATCTATGAAGTTGAACTTTCCTAATGGGACTTTGGTTACTTACTTGCAATTTCCATTTGGTATTTAAATCAAATCTGTAAATTGTGTTTGTCTTTTCAGCATTTTCAAGCTTTGAGTGATGCATGCTGTCTAATTGTAATTTGTTAATATACTACTTTATCCTGTTCATGAGATTTCTCATTTAAGAAAATGTATTCTTCTATAAGAAATTTTGAAAAGTGCCCTTAAAGAGTAATTTCATTGTCTTCAAGTTGTCAGCACTTTTCTTGCTATTCCTCCCTACATTTTTACAATAAATGCTGCTGTTGGTATTTACCAGCTCCCTTTTGCCTTGCTGGAGTGCAGATTTCTTAATGGCCCTTGAAACATGGGGCTGATGACAGAGCCTGTGTTTGGGAAAGCTGTCGGTCTTTGATAGATAAAAGTCATGTCAGAAGGCAGGTTTTGAGTAGTACCTGGATCCTACACCCACCAAGTATTGTCTAGTAGCTCATTAGGTTTGTGAAACAGCTCCGTCTTCAGGAAGTGGCCAAACAACTCTGGCTGTCCCAAACTGTGGAGAACACATCAAAGTATTCTGTGCACCTGATGGCAGGTAACTGTTCCCTCTGCTTTAACTCGGATTCTGCTTTTGATGAATCAGTTGGTCTGGAGAGAAGTGCTGCCTCTGAATTATGGTATTATAAAGCACTAAGGCACTACAGTAATGTTTGGGCAACTGAAAGTCTGTTTTGTTTACATAAACAGCACCACCTCATCTGCACCCAGGAGAGGTGTTGTTCATGTCAGTGTTGGCTGTCCCTTATACTTCAAAACCTTCCTCTTCATACTGAAGTGTCTGTGTTCAGGCAGTGTGAAGTAAGCCCTACAATTCAAAAAATTTTGTGTAAGTATTTATATAGTGGTCAGTAATTCAGTTATTAATCCTTGTTGGTCAGAAAAGTAGGCATAAAAATATCCTCATTTCTGGAGTCTGTGAAAGTGAGGCAGCTGGGAATTCTTGACTTACCAGAAATCTTAGATAGTCCACAAATTTGGAATTGGAACAGGAATTCCTGGCTCTCCCTCATGTTCTCAGGCAAATAGATTGCATCTCACTGAGAAGTGTGCGAAAGCTGATAACATTATAGTCCAACTGATAACTCTCTGGGGAGAAGGAGAGCTCTGCCTTGAAGTTCACCAGATGTTTGGGAGTTTACATTGTATGTGAACTATGAAAAATTGTATCCTTAATACAAGCTTTCTCAGTTGTATGGAATTATGTTATAGGTAGGAATTATGATATAGGTATTTATACACAGAAAGACTAAGTTTAAGATTTTAGCAATGTTGTAATTTTATATGAATTAATTCTGGTTTTCTAAGAAGATTTCGTCTAAGTTGGTGAGCACTACCTTAAAATAGCATTTCTTTTTTAATTTCCTTTTAACATTTGTTTTTCTTAGTTCGTGGTTTTCATTAGAGTTCTCTGACTAGCTTATTAAGGTAAAATCCTTAAGCTTTTTTCTTATATCTTAAAGATTTAAATAAAGAACAGAGGAATGGGGTAGGCCTGGTCTTGCTGTAATAGCTTTTTTTATTTTTCTGGAAGTGCTTTTGTTAGAACTTGCTTTTTCTTCCTGCTAACTGATATATTAAACACTTTATAAACTTGAGAGTTTAATCTGGGCACAGCAAAAGAATAAAATTGCCATGAACTTCAAAAGGATCAGAATTGCAGCCTAAAATTTTACAGACCTGATAGAAAAATTATCTCTTTTGCCCTTAGCTTGGTAGAGAAATCTAAGTAAGCTTGAAATGTGCAAGAAGGCATTTATGTCTATCATTAGTATACAGTCCTCCATGTTTTCTGTTTAATGTATACCTTGTATCATGTCTAATGAAATGTAGAAGGTACCATAATTTTTAAACAGTAATACTGAAATGTTACAGAGGTACACAAAGTTATGATAAAATGTTGGACCATTTTGTGATTGTATTTCTTTGTGACCAGTTGGTTAATTAATTTTATATGATAGGAGCAGAAGTAAAGAGACTTATCATAAAGTAAACAATTACAAGTCATTAATAAATTAGATAAACAATGATGTTCATGCAGTGAATTGTTGTTATCAGCCTACGTTTGAAAAAACTTTTAGATGAGGATAATTTAGTGCACTAAATTCCAAAGAGGCCAGTCATCTTGTTACCAATATGGCATGGGATAAAATTAATCCCTTTTTAACTGCAGTGTGAATATTCAAATTGCTTGTTTCATGAGCTAAGTATCTTATTAAATCACAAGAATTGCACAGCCAGAGAGAGGCGAGAAAGAGCCTGCCTGTGTGAGAGCAGGGCAGAGTGTTCATTATTAAACACTGGTTGCTGCTAAAATATGGTTTCCATATGGAGCAGACTACATGTAATTTATGTAAACCACATTGGTAATAGTTTTTATCAAGTGGTGCTAAACACGAGCTAAATCCAGCATAACTGTTTATGTAGACTGTGTGTAAGTAAATTGTGGGTATTACTAGGGCTGGTGAGATATTTCAGGAAAATATTTCCTTTGCTGTCCCCATTATATAATAGCACAACTCACATCTGCAGCAATGCCTGCTTTGAATAAGATGATTTTCGAGCTTAGACAGGAAGTGAAAGAAACTGATTTGTAATAAACCACCAATAGCACTGATCTAAAATATAAAATATCTGTTAAACCTTCTCTGCACGTGAACTCATATGTTTTACTCTTCCTTCTGAAAAGATGGAATAAAGACATGGTAAAAGTTATTTACTCCAAACTATAATGAGGTACCTAATAGTGGTGGTCATTAAGAAAAGGCAAGAAATTAGGAAAGTGAGAAGAGGCAAGAAAAGGCAAGAAATTAGAAAGAAGATGCTTATACATGCTTTTGTTTTGGGAGAGAGTTTTGGACAATATATGGGAATATTCTAACTTAGGTTAAAAACTGTACAAGAATGCAGCATGAGATGGAAATAAATGTTCCCTTTTGAGGTGATAAAAAACTTTAGTATTAGCCCATAAATGTTTTGTATGTTCATTCTTTACTTGGAAAGGAGTACACAGGATTAGTTTGTTTCGCAGGTAAGAATAATGTGAAGTCTGTTTAAAAGACAGGAAAACACTGATTAGATAATAGTTTTTGATGGACTGAACTGCAAGCTCCTGGCCTCTGATTCTGCCTGCACCATCTCTTTATGGACAAGTTTTCCAAAACCCATGTTTATTTTTCTTACTGCAGATTGTAATTCTTAAAAAGTAAAGTAAAAAAAAATCTGTATTGGTAACATTTTAAAACTAAGAAAAAAGCAAAAACCATAATAAAATAATTTCTAGGAAAATTCAACCAGGAAAAACATGGAGCGAGCTGCTGAGAAGTATCCCGGCTTTTAGGACAGACTTGGACCACAGAACCTCCAGAGCTTCCTTCAATCTAAATTAGACTATGATTATAAAAATACCCAAACAACCCATTGAAAAAAAATACCAAAAACCCATACCAAAATAAACTGAAAAAAACCCACCTCCCAAAACTAATGGTGTATATATGTTACCTAGATCTGTTCTTGGGCAAAAGCACAAATTTCTTCCTGAAAACTTGTATTTACACATTTACAATTAGGCAATTAGGAAGAAAAATCTTCAGGTTGGTGTTTTTGGTTTTGTTGTTTTTTTTTTTTCATTTAACTGTGAAGGAGCCATCAAAGTGTATATATATAGGAACACAAACACAAAAAAAAACCAAATTGTAGATTTCATAGCACTCTATGGCTACTGTTTGCATGCCTCATTTTGAGCTGCCCATTCTGTTGCCTTACTAACATGTCCAGAGCACTGTTATGTCTGGGTCATGTTGAAGAAGAGATAGCCTCAAAGCATTCTCTACTGCCTTGGCTTCTTACTCCTCTGGGAGAGAAGGATAATTATTTCCAAAGAAACTCAAGGTAGACCTGAAGGTAGATTGGTTGGTGATTTTGATATGAATCTGCCCCTCAAAGAAGCAATGAGTAGTACTGTTGTTTCCAAATCTAAAATGATTATAATTATTTTTCTTAGAAAAAGTAATATGATTTTCATATATTGAATATTATCTAAGTACCAAAGGCAGCTACCACATTTTTATAATTGCTGCTCTTGATTATACTGTGGCCTAGTCAAACTGGTAAATTGTACTATAAATTCATTCCTTCCTTTCTATAAAAAGTGCATTAATGATTTGCAATTTGTAAAAATCATGCTATTGCTGGGAAAAAAACCCCAAAACTGTAGTTTTCACTTCAAACAGTCTAACCATCTCTGGAAATCACAGAATGAATTTTGCAGGTGACTAAGTCACATGATAGTGTTTTTGAATCACAGTTGATTGGATTAATGATTCAAAACTTTTTGTTGAGAAAAATATTTAGTTCTTCAGTTTAATTCTTCTCAGAAATTCTCCTCCTGTAATTTTTTAAGCATCTGAATGTAGAAAAGTGAACCATTAATTATAGGGTAGGGCAAACAAATAAAAGGAACCATTAATTGAAGTCGGGAAAACAGATTCAGATTTTTGTTCAGGGAAGTGTGCATGAATACATTTTGCTCTTATCAGGAAATTATAGTGGGGTGAGCTGACATATAGGGTACTGCACATTGTACGGTTATTTTTGAAATAATTTTAAATTAATTTTTATTTCCATAATATATAAATTTCAGAAAAAAATGGAAATGAAAATATTGTGAATATTATGAATAGGTGAATCATATGTTTAGTCAGTTCTTATTGTAGTAAAATGTAATAGGGAATTAGAATCAGCTGTATAATTGTACATGAAATTATAAGACACAGTGCAAAAGATATTCCTCCTGTGTTGATGCTGGATATTTCTAATTGTCCTCTCCCAGTTCTTTCTTTGCTGCTTGACTGATTTTGTTTTCTTTTGAATTTTAAAAATGAACGAGTCTCATTTTTGTACTCACAGAAAAATGATGCTCGCATTAGGAAGTAATGTAAATAGTAGAGCTAATTCAGTGATAGCTGCTTATTATTGTTATGACTATTCTTCTTTGGACTCTCCAAAGACCTCCTGAAGACCTTTTCCATTTTAAGAGGAAACATATTTTATTAGTTTTTAATTTGAGGTAAACCAGTAAATCATTAAAACAAAACCAACTTCTGCCCTAGAGTTAAAAAAAAGGTGATTTTTAAGTGTGTAAAGAGCTCAAGTTTGTTATTTCCTTTTAGCTTATGTTTACTAAAAGCATTAACAATTGATTGCTGCTGTTGCCGGGCTGATGTTAGGCTAATACACAAGATACCTTAAAGAACTTTTCTATTCTTTTCATAACCTGCTATATCTATTCCACCCAAAAACACCCCTTAGTATGCAGACCATCCAGTGCACCTCTTTGAAGGGCTTATGTCTGAGCTGTCTTCAGTCTATCTTATCAAGAAGGAGAAGATGGAGATGAATTTCAGCATCCTTTGATCACTCCTCCCCATTCCACTGCTGGTGAGAGCTTCAGTTGTACAGTAAGAACAGCATCAGGATTTTATTTGGTATAGGAAACTTGACTACAAATAGATTCACAGGCTGATATACATATAGAAGAAAGGGATGAATACAAATATCATGTAGGGGATTTGTTTACCCTCTGAAAATGGAGTAAGTTCATGCTTCCTTGTTGAATACATGGCTCATCTAGGAATGAACAGTCAGAGCAGTTCTTAAAATCATGAAGCTGTTTGGTATGTAAAAGCTGACTTGAATAATTTCTCATCACTTCTTAGTACTGTGAGTTGAAATTCTTTTTAGTTGTTTAGCTCCCTGATTACTGAAGCAAGTCTGTATAATTTGACTTGCAGTTCATGCATTACTCCTTGTATGTCAGCATGATATCACAGGTGCATTCCATAGGGAGAGATCACAGTCTGTGTATTTGTATATACTTCAAATGTATATTTAAGTACACATATTTTATATTATATTTATACTATAAAAAGTATATTTATTTGTAAACTTAAAATAGTTTTCCTACAAAGTATGTGTATACAAAATATATAATGTCATACTGCATTGAAGTGTTGTTTGCTCTTGATTGGGACTCTCTGAATAGCTCCCTTAATGGCTTTATGGCTTGGGGAAATATGACCATCCCCAATGTGAAACAAAAGCCTGAAAGCTGCTAAACATGCTCACAGTGCCTTTGTGCACATATAGGCTCTGTACAAAAACCAGTCACCACAGATAGACAGACTGCTGTAGGTTTTGGCCTTTCTTACCTGCTTCCCAATATATATTTAAGGGGGGATGTCTCTGTCTGCTGGAAAATCCTGTGATAGATGTGTGATGTACTGATTGCACTGTTCTCAAAAATCCATCATGAGACAATTACTTAAATCTATATTTTTTTCAAAAATTCTGAAAATTTATGGTTAATTTAAAATGTATTCCTTTAAAAAATTTCACCTTTTGCTGTGTGGATACTCTCTAAAATGCATACCTATGTGAGCTGTAAGGTAAAAAAATACCAGTCCTCCACAGAACGCTTGAAATTTTAAAGAATATTAGGATTTATATCATGCATTTCTGCAGGCATGGAAACATGAACTGAGTTTTTGTTGAATGTGATAGGGGAGAAACAGGCTTCCCAATGTGATGTTCAGTACTTCTTTTTAATCCTGGGCTGGGAACACCAGACTTGCACTTCATAGCATTTCTACTTCTTATGTAAAGGAAAGCTACTCTAAGCCAATTATTTGTTGGGTTTTTTTTTGTTTTTTTTAATTGCCTAATTTTTTTCTCCAGCCTCTCTCAGTCAGCTACAGTAAGTTTATATTAATTTTCTTACCTGGACTTTCACATAGAGGAATCAAAAAATTGTCACTCTGAAAACTTGTAAAAATCTCTGAAACGCTGCTGGAAAGTATTCAGTAAAGTATGTGGCATTTACAGCACATAACATAGTTTGGTGGGCAATAGCTTTTACTGGTTTTCCTGTCAGGGTGATGTATGCAATTAGAGATTAATGAAATAATTTGTGAGTTTTGTGACCTTCCCAGATTTAATCTGATAAAATCTGAAGATCTCAAGCAGCATTCTTCTCCAGATCCCTCTAGATTTGTGCAGAGAATTCTGTGCTTTTAAGTACAAACACAAATTTGTGGACATAGTGTGTTTTAAGTATACACGTGTCTTTTTCTGTGCTTTAAGCTGTTGTACAAGCAGAGCAGACGGGTAGATGCATACTCTGTCTCTTTAAATTTCCTGACTCGGGCTGCTTTGACAAAGACCTCCTTATCATTTTCTTGAAACGCAGTTTCCTGAATCAGCGGATTTTTTTCCCCCCCTTGAAACTTCTGAAACTCTGAACTCTGTCAAAACAACATGGCTGGCAAGTTTTAGGGACAGAGCAGAGACATAGACAGAGACAAAGAAGCCCCTGAGAAGGCAGACGGACTTAAATTGCTTGTGGTTTTTCAGTACAGCTGGTTTCAGATGTGTCGGCCTTGTTCTGCACTGGTTCCACTGCCAAAGCAAGACTGTCACAGCTGGTAGTACTTACTGCACTTGCGGGAAAGTATGTGATTCATTAGTTGGAACCGTATGTTTTTCACCAGTTCTGGTCATGTTTTTGTTAGGATGTGGTAAAAGCATAAGCAGGGGGTGAAGGGACAATGGAAATATGTGACTTGTTAAAGATTGGCCCCAACCAGTTATTAGCTAAATTGTATGCTGTAATAAAAAAAAAAAAAAAAAAAAAGAAAGAAAAAAAACCCACCAAAAAACAAAACAGCAAAACCAAAACAAAACAGAAAAAAAAAAAAAAAACCAAAAAAAAAAGGAAAAACAAAAAAAAAAAACAAAAAAACCCCCAAACCCACACTAAAACCAAAAAACCCCAAACAACAAAAAACTGTTGCTCTTATGACAAATGATTTCATTTTTTGCTGAGGGTCACTTAGTCATATATAGTAAAGAGAAAAAAGAATTGTCACCATCAAATTCATTTTCTCATCTTTTCTGTGGAGTACCACAAACTTTTTAAATGAAAACTATAGTACAGGATGAAGACATGCAAGCAAAAAACAGTAATTTAGTAAAAAACCAGACAAACCGGCCAAAAAATGTGTATTTTTTGAGAGGAGGTAGTTGCTTCTACTGATAAAATACAACTGTGGCATGAAGGCTTGTGGCAAATGTTTGGTGTATTGAACTATTTGGTGAGAGCTGTAAGTGGCTGTTGCTGTGCCCACAAGTGATAAAACAGACCAGAATTGTAGGTGAGATGTAATAAGCTCTTTTGTTTATTTTTTTTTTCCTGAGTATTTTTGACTGCTGGAGAGGGTTTTTGTACTGATGTTTACTTTATCGCTGTTTGAATTTAAACATAATTGATGAAAGGAGAAAAAAAAGAGGGTTGTGGGAAAAACAGTTAATTTCAAAGAAACATTATTTTATCATCAAGCTGTTAATACAGTTCCCCCCACTTTCATAGCACCAATTACATGAAGAATTCAATTTCGTGTATTTTAGAAAGTACTTTCACACTTTCCCACTCCCCCCATCCCATTTTCCCTCCCAGCCTCTTTATATGTATACACAACCACTGGACTTTATAGAACTAGAACCAGGTCTGTCTCTGATAATTAGCTCAGTTGGCTGCAGCATAAATAAAGAAATGCACTTAGGGGCTGTAGTCTGTGACATGGTTTAACAGAGCATAAAAAGGTGCATCTGTTAACATGCCTGAATTCAGTCACCTTACTGTCACCCACAGAAAGATACCACCTCTGAAATCTGCCAATGCTATTTTGCAAACAAGAGGCCACTGTTGTATTAAATTAACCAGACTGTGAATGTGCAAAGTGCTGCCTCTTAAAAATCGTGCTGTCTTGGCTTACAGTGATGTTGCAATGAGTCCCTCCAGTATCTATTAGGATGACCTGTGGCACTGAATACTTCAACACTCTTCTGGCTAGTATTGTTGACCTTTGTCAGCTTGATAAAAAAGCAGAGCCTAGAAATGTGCTTGTCATTTTTAGTGAACCAGGAGGCTGGAAAGTATGGGGAAGGGGAGGGGGCTGCAGGGAAGCACAGAGACGCCAACAGCCTGTTTTTGCTTAAATTAGGATGCTGAATCCAGGACAAAATTGCAGTCTGCTTCCCTTCTCCTCCCCAGCAGCCCCATGTCTCTCACCCCTTTCTTCCCCTGACTGTTGCTACTTGATTTGAGGTCTGAAATAATGAGGAATGTCTGCGTGATCAAAGTTACTGTCTGCCTCCTGATCTCCAAAGAAGCCCTGCTATATGTATTTGGTAGGCGACAAACAGCTTGTTGTAATGTATTTGAAGGTAATACAATCACACTTTTGTTATGTTCTTTGAACATTTATTTGCTTTCTAGTTTAGTAATCCTTATGAAAAAAATTAAAACTATGTAGGGTTTACTTTTATTTAGCTGTATAAAGATTTTCAAATTATTTGCGGGGAAAGTATAACTTCAACAGGGGATACAGCCAAGCATACTTCACTGAATTGATAAGTTCTTAATTTCACAGACATGTAATTCCTTTGAAAATGTTGATGAAGATCTAGTTAGCTTTGTCCAGATACTTTAGAAGATAATAAGGTATCTGTTTTCAGTACACATTTGTGCTATGCATACTTTAATTTTCTATTGGTATGTATTATATATATATATACACACACACACATATATATATACTAAAACGTATTATTCAGATGGTCCAACTGTGTGTCTTATCCATTAGAAAGTGATGTAATGCCAGTGGGAGCTAGTCCCACACAACTTGAATCAAAATTTATTCCACTTGGCAGTAACAAAATGTGAATGACCAGGAGGGGTGATGCATTCTCTACTGTATTTTGAAGTTGTTACACTGGAAATATCCCACCCAGTTGTGCTTGGCCCTTTAGTCCTGACATTGGGCCGCACCTGCATTCCTGCTATCCAGACCCATCTTTGTTTTTGCCAACTGTCTTTACCAAGGAATATCTCCATGGAAAAATCTTAAAAATCTGAAAAAAGAACCCAGAAAACCCACACATTAACATTTACCTTACTGCTTGTAGAGAGAGACTGGGGAGGGAATGAAGTTGCTATCAAGAGAAATGATAGTGCTGCAAAATCCCTTATCTAAGTGCTGTGGAGTTATAATAAGCCAGCTGTAAAGCAGAAGAAAAAAAGTCACTAAGTTCTCTTCAGTTCTCTTGATTTTTTTTTTCCCCAGTTATGACTTTTCCGTCTTTTTTTATTATTATTTTATTTTTTCTCCTCTCTTTTTAAGCTCTAGGGAATTTTGAGAGAAGCAAACCTAAAGGAAAAAAAAAAAAAAGCTGAGGTTTATGTAAGAAGAAATTAAGGTTAATGATCATTGGCTTATTTTCCTAGTCCGTGGGCGTGGATGGAGGAGTAATCAGTGCAGGTGGCCTTGCCAGTTGGGAGTTTTTCTTTGTCATCAAGAAAATAAGGAGAGTGCAGGGATTGAATTACCACAACTATTTCAGGGCTAACCGTATTTTGTTTCCCCATTGGCTCAGATTTAAGGACAGAAAGCTGGCATTAATTTTATCCGAAAGAAAAGCACAGTTAATGCTCTATATATTCTGAGATAATTTGACTGGATATGTAAGAATCTGCTTGTTCAAATGCATGTCTAGTGTAATCTTACAAATAATTTTGCATATAACACACTGAAAAGCAAAGTACTTCTCTTAATTTGTTCAGACAATTTATTCTTCTGTACCCAATTACCACTCACTTTATTGAATTTTTAAGAGCTGCTTATTAAAAAATGTGCTCCAACTGCTTCTGTTGGCTTCCCAGGTGCCTGTTATTACATGTCAAGATGCTCCCTTCTAAGTTCTAGAGGATGTACAGAATTGAAGGAGTTCTAAAGAAGTGTGTGCCCTGAAACGATATCTAGTGGGCATTCATATCTTCTCCATGGAAGAGCAGTTCTTTTAAATAAAAAAAAAATTATTGAAAAAGAATGAAATGACAGATAATTCAGGCAAACAATCCCTTGATAAATCCTACTTAGACATCTTCTACATCAATGATGTTTTGTGTATGCTGTTGCTGGAAAAGGTAATGGTCAAGAGATTTCAATTTCAAATACAGGAAAATGAGAAATAAAAGTCAAGGGGAGCCTGAAAAAGCTATAGAGTGGAGAAAACAGTAGTCAGAATGTTTTGATATGTTTGTGTGTGCGCTTATAACACATGCAGTTGCCCATCCATGCCCATCCATCCATGTTTGACTAGAAGGGGATTGTAACTACCAAATGGATAGTCTCACTTTCAGGACATGATGTAGCAACTTTCAGGACATCAGTAGCAACTGTTACTTTAGCACAAAATCTGTGTGAATTTTACATTACAAGTAATGTTGTTCCAGTTTAAAATAAAGATTTAAAACTGCTATGTATTTTCATTATTGTGGGGATTTTAGTTTTATTTAATAAAGCTGATAGCAATCCCCCATTCACACTGTTAGAGGAACACCAGTGTTACAAATTTAGTTGCTATTATTCAAAATAAATTACAGCATGAGGAGGATTAAATTCAAGAATAGGGGTCCAGATTTTGGTTCCCTTAGTCCTCAGAGGTAAGTGTCAACATATAGCTGAATAGTCATGAGACATTCATTAATATGAATAGTTGGTCTGCTGCTGCACCTTACCATGGTTTATTAATAACTTATGGACAGACCACTCCCAGGCATGCAGAGGGCAAGAATACTTTAATGATTGAAGGATCCTCTCAGTAAAAAAGAAAGAATGAGATGTTTTATTTCAGCAGCACCATTTGAAAAGCTGTAGTTAAGATGTGTGTCATACACTGTGATTCAGGTTGTATCAGTAACGTTTGAACTACATATCCCAATTTTTTTTTCAGTGTTTAAAGTAGTATATAAAATTTTCTTCCAGGCTGAAAGATGACATAAAGAAATATTTGCCCTTAAGGAACTCTTTTTTGGCCAAATCTTTTATCTTTTTTCTTTTTTTTTTTTTTTAACTCAATGAATGGAGGGGAAATAAAATGAATGTTACTATTTCAAGGCTTTCTTCCTCTTTACTGATGGAAGTCACAGGAAATTAAATTAAAACCAAAAATGCTGGCATATAGTCCATAGCAAGACCTAGTGTTTCTGTCACTGAAAAAGCAATGTTTCTTATTCATGCAAAAAGAAGTTTTTAAGAACTCACCTTCCGTTAAGTCACCCTGCTGTTGATAGATGATTGCAGTTATGATGCGTAGATAATCTCACTATAGAAGGAGAAAAACGTAGCAAAGATGGTGAATTTAGAATTTTTTTTAAAAAAAAGTTCTGCTCTTGAAAGCATTTAACCTTGGGCATATAATTTCTTAAGGTTTTTGAGATACTCATAGCATACTACTCAATAAGACTATGTAGTCGTATTTTGTAAATAGTATCTACAGTATAAGCATATCATGCTTTCTTTCATCATTTCCTAGTCAGTTAGAAGCTTAGTAGTCTCTCAAGTAAAAGTACATGCTGTGATACTTGATTGTTATCCAGAATAATGCAACTTCAGTCACTTCAGAGAAGTAGTCAATTTTACTTTCTGTGTTACACTTTTACTCTAAGTTAGTAAGCGCTAAGGCTGTGTGGTGAACCCTCCATTAAGCTGAGAGTTGACAGTGTTGACAACACTGTTGTTACTTCTTCAGTGCACATAATTGCATTCCACAGCTTGTACTAAGACTACTCAGCCTTTTTCCCATTTTTCCTTTTCCCTTTTTCCCTTTCTCCCTTTCTCTTCACTTCTCTCCTTCTCCTTCTCCTTCTCCTTCTCCTCCTTCTCCTTCTCCTTCTCCTTCTCCTTCTCCTTCTCCTTCTCCTTCTCCTTCTCCTTCTCCTTCTCCTTCTCCTTCTTTCTCCTTTCCTCTCTCCCTTTTGTGTCTGTGTGTCTTTTAAAATTCTAATCCTGAAAGACCACTGACATAAATAAAAACTGAGTCATGAAGTGGAACTGAAGAAATTTCATCCATGAATCTATCCAACAACAGTGGGGAAAATATTCAAGAATTATTAAAAAGGTTCTTTTGTTTGGTGTTTCTCCCCCTAATTTTTGGCCTTGATAAAGTTAAAAGAGGATCATTTGGTGGAAGAAACTGCATGTTTTTTCATAAGCTTTAATTTTTTTTTTTTTAGTATCTAGCATGCTACCTTCCAATGAAATCTCTTCTGGTACTGTAATGTTTCTTTTGTGATTAAAAGCACTGAAGTACCCTGGATCAGGGGATTACTAGTTAGATACAGATTCTTGCTGCTTTAGGTCACCAGTTTGAATTCAGTCCAGGCCATCATCAGACTGCTGTTAACATCTGAGAGCATCATGGCATTCTCAGACCAATTCCCAGTAGGCACTTTTTCTCCCTTCTTCCATTCTCTAGTCTTTCTCTCCTGGGTTGAATTCCTTGTGTTGGGAAATCATCCTGCCAAGTTTAAGTGAGTTCTGTCATCCATGCTTGGATCCAGTTTTCTTTCACCTATGAATAGTTCATCCACACTCACTTCTTTTATATTACTTACTCGGGCATGACATTACCATCATCACCATCATTGATGTGTCCTTTTCATGTTTTAAGACAGTGTGAAGTAGGCAGATACTTGCCACAGAAAACTGAAAAGGAAATAAACAAAAAAATGTCCTAAAATAAACAGTTCTCCCCTCTCCTTACTCCCCCCCTCCCTGAAACACAGCTGTGCTGTGTAGGGTTTTATGGATTAAATGCTTGGCAGAGGTGCTGGAGTTGATAGGATTTCTGTTTACAGTAAGACAGCCTCATCCATGGAACTCACTTAATTTCATTTGGCTGCCAGACTCTGGGCGGCTACCCTTCTGATCATTCTTATCTCTCAGGAAAGATGAGAGGGTAAAGTTAATATTAATATCTCAAGGGGAAGAGGCAATGGGGTAAAGTTAAAATTACCAGGTTTTTTGTATAGGACATGGGAATATTTCTCTTTGGATGCTTTTACAATCATATAAAGTTACAGAGAATTTTTCTGTATCTTTGTGGAAGAAATAAGCAGAAAGACTTCTGGGTGATATTTGTGTAGGGCCACCCACTGCAGCCTTTTTATCGATATGACCATTATGTTATGTGCCTGTATCTCTGTATTTGGGTACAGACAAGAAATAAAAATAAATAAATACATTGGCTAAGTTGTCAGTAATCACAACAGGAGGCTGAAGGATGAAATGAGCCATGGAGGCTAAGCTACTTTTTCAGCCGTGAAATTGACCTTCTTAGGTCAGGGTTATGACATGCTGGTAGACCGAAGAGTGTATAGAAGCTGTACTGCTGCTGCCTGTGGTGGTAAAAAAAGGGGACTTGTAGTTCTGAGGTTACCTGTTCACCTCTTATTCAACCATTACATTTGCCCTTTACAGTCAGATTTTTTTTAATGCTGATGTTATTCTGAGCATTGAAGACATCAGCAGATTATTATTGGAAATGTTTTGTACAGGGCTAGGAAATATTAGGGAAATAGCCCAGTTTGGCAGCAGGAAGGCAAGGTGGTGTAATTGTCCATTCCTTTCTAGCATTTCTACGATAGATTTTATAATTACTGGGTATACTTCCCCCCCTCCCCCCCCCCCAAAAAAAAAAGAAAAAGTTACATCCTTTAGCATTAAAATAAATAATTTAGAGCAAGACATAATTGTGCTCTTAGATCTGAAAAGCAGAAGTCAGGTCCATTACTCTGCTCTGCCTATGTGTATGTTAACAGTGATGCCTAGACAGGATGGTGGGATGATGGAGAGTGGGACACAAGTCTTTGCCCTGCAGGTTTAAGAGTGCATTTCCTTTCATCCAGCTGCTGAGTTCAGAGTTTATTCACATCACAGAAACTACACTACACATCACTATATGCAAAGGTAAAGGGCATATGGGATAAGTATAGTTCTGAGTTTCCTGAAGTGTGACCATAATCTGAGTCTTAGATATCTACTTATTTTCTGGTACATATTTTGAAGCTTCCTAACTAAGTATATATTGCCTACATAATATTTTATTCTAAGAGCACAAGAAGACAGAGGCTATCCATGGTATGTTTGTCATACAAGATTTGTACCTGACTTCTTTGTCATGAATGCATATAAAAACCCCATATTTTTCCAAGCCCTTCGACTATTGAGAACTGGAAGTTATCACATATTTTTCTGTAAAATTTGGTTTTTTTCATGTCCCTAAGTGTTGCACAAATATTTTGTCACATACACTCTATTCTCTGATGCATAGTCAGACTCTTAGGGGTCAGAAGCGGGAGTATAGCAGTTTTACTTAAAATAACTAGTCTTAGAATTGCACTTGCACCACTGCAGGAGTAAAGTATATATCTAAATAGATACACAATTAAGTAACTGCACATTTAACAGTAATTTGCATAAGTAATGAGATTTTTTTGTAAGCAAACAGAGTAAGAGAAAGAGGATGAAGGGGCTCATGTCTGGTGCCCATCTTTAAAAATTGCTGCCAGAAATGTCCCAGTTTGCTTAGTGAGTAAGATTTAGCAGGATTTGTTTGGAATACTTGAGAGGCTGTAAACATACTACAAAACGATGTTAACACAAGATTATCTTATTAGACAAACCTCTTCAATTGCGTTGGAATGCTTAGTTTGCTAATACAAGCCAAAGTCTTAGTGTATTTATTTTTTTTTTTTGCTATCCTTTTTTTTTCCTCCCTCTTGATACTGTTTTAGTGAAAGGGTGATTGAGGAAAGGGGAACCTCTTTTTTTTCTTAGGAAAAGGAATCTTGCCCTATTCCCTGACCACAGACAATGTTACAGACAATACTTTGTGAGTAGATAAAATTGCTCTCATGCTTTCTTTTTGAGGGTAAAGGCAATTGTGCATGGAGTTGGCCAGCCTGTGGCTGTCCACCATCTGTGTAAGGAATTCACAATCCCAGACAAAAGAAATTGGCAAAGTCTTCTTTCTGTCTGTTCTCCAGAGCCTCGAGATAGCCATAAAACACCTGGACAAAATCAGCAGGTGATGGCAGGGGAAAGAGAATGATCAGTCACAGGCATTGTTGAATCCTTTGAACATTACTTATAGCTTGGACACTGCTGTCACCAGACACAGTTTGATCTTTGGTGAGCTTTCTGGAAGTGTTTTTTTCCCTGGCTTTATGACAACAGGGGGAACCAGATAATACTGTGGAGGCAAAGGAGAATTTCCCCATCTTGCAATTTTTATCTCACCTTGTAACTTCATTTTTTTTGTTACCTGTATTTGTGCTTAAATAATCTTGCAGGAACAAAGACAGATTTTTATATGCAGGAAAAAAATGTATCGTATCTTTTTACCTGTGTTTCCATCCTGACAAGCAGTGTTTATCTGTGACCTGAAATGTAAACTTAAAAATGTCTTAAAAATTGAGATACATTACTGTATTTTTTTTCCCTTTCATGCTGATTTGCACAAAATTGGAAATTATGACAATTTTAAATTTTCTTTCAATGTCTTCTGTTATCAAACTCACAGAAAACTCACTTTCTTATTTATTATTTCTTAGAACTTTTTGTTGATGATTAATTATGATCTTTATGTAACTTCTGTGAAGTATGAAGTTTGTGAAAAATCTATGCTTTCATCCACTTAATGTTTTCTTGTACTCTTTCCACACCATGGGTATGTTTTTTGACCTGTGCAGATGTTAGCATAATAAAATTAATCTTAAATCTAAGAAGAGGATGAAGTGCGGTGACAGTTTAATATCTATAGAAGAGCATCTATACATGAAAAAAATACAGCCACAAGAACATGCCCCTTTTGACAGGAAAGGAAGAAGCTTCCTACCCTTTAACCTGTTGAATTGGAGTGAGAATTTCAGTGCAGGGATACTTAGCATTGAGACTGACTGTCTTCCCAGTGTCAAGGGGTAAGTTTCTAGCTGTTGTTTTGTTGCATTCCCAAAGTGAAGTCTAAACCATATCAAAAAACTGTTGGATCACTTCACACTTCAGCTGTCCCCTAAATCCTTCTCCCTCCTGGTGTTTTCTCTCTCTTGTCCCCTTTCTATGCTCCTGTAAATACAACCCTTCTTCACAGAGCTGGTGTCAAGCTTCAGTGAATATAGCTCTGTCTTGCTAAGTGTATTAATGCTGCACTCTGCTTCAGACATGAACCTCATTGCTCACCATAAAGCCTCTGTGTGGGTTTGTGTGTGTATATGTGCAGGCATGAGTTGAGGTTGTTTGTTAAGGGAGGGACTGAATGCTGCAATTGTTTGACTGTTTCTGTAGCCCATATTACGCCTTTTAATCAGCGTGCATGAACCTTAGGGAAATAAGGGACAAGATTTAAGGTTAGAAAACGTTAATTAGAGAAGATTCTGTTATTTAACTGCAAGACAATTTGTGGGTAACTAAAACTAAGAAAACTTTATATTCATTCTGCTTTCTCAATGTGGATAGCATCCGTAGAATGAGTTACCAAAAAGTGTTAATATCTTTTAAAAGCAGTAACAATAATCCTTTCACTTTAGTTAATCATGTGCTAATCTCTTGGTAAGTCAAAAGTATTAAACCATTTTAAATTCATTGTGTCAGCTCAACTGAAGTAACTGGCACAGTAGTGTAAACATTTGGAAGAAAAATCCTTCAAACTAAAATAACAATGTCATAAAGTAAAGAATTTTGCTAGTTCTGCACAGGAATTCTAAAGATGTCTTTAGTTTCAGGTGCTGGAGAAAAGTATTTGAGTTTATACTGAAACAAAATACTGCTATTTTTTCCTAATGTGTACTATTTCTGAATTGAACTTCACTGTTTACTGCTTCTTACTAACCATAATTATTACCTGAAAGATTTCTCTACTTGTAATGTTTTTTCCTGTAAATGTATTACTGATATTTTCATGAAGCTACTTGTTCCTGAGATTTTTTAAGTTTGTAACTAATGAAGGAATTTAGCATACATTATTTTCCTTTAAAATTTGTCTTGGTTGTGTAGCCTAAAAAAGCTAATACCTAAGCTTTTATCATAGAATCATAGACTTTTAAGGCTTGGAAGGGACCTTAAAGATCATCAAGACTCAACCCCCCTGCCACAGGCAGGGACACATCCCACTAGAACAGGTTGCTCAAGGCCTTACCCAAGGCAGCTTTGAACACTGCCAGAGTTGGGGCACCTGCAACTTCCCTGGGCAACCTGTTCCAGTATAATGTGCCAGTTCACCACCCTCCTAATAAAGAATTCTTTCTCAATATCTAGCCTAGATTTCCCCTCTTTCAATTTGTACCTATTCCCCTTTTTCCTGTCACTGCAATTCCTGATGAAGAGTCCCTCTCCAGCTTCCCTGTAGGCCCCCATCAGATAGGGGAAGGTTGCTGTGAGGTCTCCACACAACCTTCTGTTCTCCTGAACGGCCCCAGCTGTCTCAGCCTGACTTCATAGGGCAGGTGCTGCAGTCCTCTCATCAACACTACTGTGGCTCTCCTCTGGGCTTGCTCCAGCAGTTCCACGTCCTTGTTTTGTTTGAGACCACAGAGCTGGATGAAGCACTCCAGAGAGGAGGAGAGCAGGAAAATCGCATTCTTCAACCTGGTGGCCACACCACTTAGGATGCAGCCCAGGATTCCATCCTTTTGCTCAAGCTTATCTCCTTACAAATTGTTTTTGGATTTGTTTTTGTCCCATCTACCACTCTTCTTTACAGTATTCTTCAAATCATTCTCTGAAAAGCTAAATCAATTATTCAAAATCTTCATAATTAGTCTAGTCAGTTTGGACTCAATATAAATAGTGATAAAAGTTAAGAATTTAAGAATAATTTTTGCTCCCACTATGTCTTACATTAAAAATGGCAATATATTCTGTTTTATGTAGTTTTGCCTTTTGTAAAAGACTTCAGTGATTACCCATGTAGCAGTGAAAATCTCCTTTTAGGTATCAGAATGGTTAATACACAGGCTCTTTTCTATGTCTACAACAATTTCAATGAAAACGCACATTCTGAGAAGAGAAATTGTGTTTCATATAGAAAATGTGAGTATATTATCAGAATACTGGAAATCTCAATAGGCCTGTTAGTAGGAAGTTATTTCTATGTTTGAAAAATTGTTTTTATATAATAAAATTGAAAATTCATTTTTTAAATTTTAAGTCATAAATTTGAAAAAATAATTTTAATTTCTTTTTATGTTCACCTAAATTTCTTACTTCTCTGTCGAAATCATTCACATCATGTGCACAAATGAAGTTTGTGTATGACTGTAAAGATTTAGTGATATTTTAATTTCTATTTTGTGGGGAGTTTTTTGTTTTGTTGGCTTTTTTTTTTTTTTTTTGTGTGTCCTGAGTATGTCTGAAGGGGCCACAGGTGACCTCAAGAAAAGAATGGATAATCATCTTACTTCTACTTGACTTAGCATGTGTGTGTTCTCTGGGTATACCATAACAGATAGTTGTATGTTTTGATTAGTTTTGATTGCTGAAAGCAAACAGAACCCACAGCTTGGACATGGTGCTTTATGTCTGTCAGGTCTGAAGCGCTCTAGGAATGAAGTCACTTTAGTTATTCTAATTTCTAGATGGGAAAATTGAGTGAAGGAAAGTAAGTGACTTGGCCAATGTAATCATGGTGGATTGTGTCAGGCATTATCCTTTGTGAAGCCTACAGTCAAATAAAATACTTGTAAACTTTCAGGTTTCTCTGTTTGCTGATCAGAGGTAATATTTAGATCTGGAGCTTGTAGGTGTAGTGAAAATGCAGATCATCTGAATCCATTTTGCTAAGTGGTTTAGTTAAACTATGATAATACTGTGCATGAGTGTTCTAATTCAGAAAGAGAGTAGCCTGAAGTATTTTTCTGTTTCCTTTAATGTCTAGAGTTGCATTCTCCCATCTCTCAGCATTGTTCATTCATTTGGCCAAAAGAGACTGTTGATGGAGCCTGATCACTCCTGCCTCAGTGTGCATACCTCAGCTCTCTGAGTTGTGTGAGAGGTTGACAGACAGAGATATGCTTTCAGCTTAGGCATGTTATGTTACTCAAATTATCCATTTATTTTTAAAAGCAGCATTTATTTAAGGGGTATGGAATTATGTATTTATACAAGAATGTGAGTTTAAACCAGTGGATATCTGAGAAAGAAAGAGAATTCCCTAAGCTAGGTACTTGGGTGACTTGTGCAAAGGTTGCCTGGATTGTAAACTTCTGTGTATGTGAAGTAATGGAAAATTATTAGTGACAGAATTACTCGTTGCAGTATTTACCAGGAGGTGAATGTTTGTAGTATGAGGGCTTCAGTTCGTAAAACATTAAATAAATGTACTCTGGTATATAAATATTTTTCAGTAGCTGTTATTCCCAGTTGATTCATGCTGCTGTTCAAGTGTCCTGTAAACAGCTCTAAATGGAGTAATAGTCAGTGTAGGATGAGCATGGAGGTTCAGGCACTTTCCCTACCAGCTGTCTCTCCCGACAGCTTCCCCCAGAGCCACTGCAGCCACGTGGCAGAGGGAAATTACACTCATTGATCAGCAGCTTCTGTTCATGTCCTGGTGAAAACTGGGACACATTTCTTCATCCTCAACTCTTTACTAGGACAGTAAATTATGGGAAAGTAAAAATGACAAAATACGGGTGGTAGCAATGTTGTGTCACAGCCTTTAACCAGTGAATGTTAGATGGATTTCTATAAAGCTGTATTTACCTTTACTGAGTGGAAATTATATTATGTAATATATGTACAGCTCAAGCAAAGCTGTATCATAAAAAAATCTACAGGTAAAATTTTTGAGACTAGAAGATGAGCTGAAAAAATTTTTCACAGAGCTTTCTTTACCTGACAGTGGGTAACACATAAAAAATACGTGGTATGGAAAGAGCGAGCAGTGTTTTAGTATGAGCTTTTGGTCAGAAGTGGTAACCAGGATTTGTTAAGTAGCTGACATCTAGCAGACACTTAACCTGCCAAATTGAATATTAATCATATTGAACAATTTTTCTAAGTCAGACCTCGGCACTGTAGAGTTTGTTTTTCCACCCTGTATTGGATGGTCAAATTAAAATATATTACAAACTGTCATAACTTCAGATATCTTCATTTGTAATTCAGAGACACAATCACAAAATAATACAACCTAGATCTGAAGTGTGAAGTGTGGTCCAGACAGTGATTTTTAGTGATTAAGGTGGAATAATTCTTTAGTTGTCCTACGCTTCTTTTGTTTTGCGAATATATTTATTTTAAAAGTGGAATACATTTTTTCTTCACCTTTGATTCCTAGTTAAATTAAACATGAATGGATATTCTTTAAAAAACCCCTTCTATATCTGGAAAAAGAATAGCACTACCATTAATGTGGGCACTGCGTCATGGAACAGCTACTTAATTTCAGGAAACAGTCTAATGAATATGAACACTTTAGAAATTAGTTGCCCATTTCATTAATTGTTTATCTGTGAATGAAAAGAGCTAGTCAAGCAAAGATACTGTTTGGTTTCTGGAAATTGCTCCACCAAACTATCTCCAGATGTTGGGGGAGATGGGGAAGGAGGAAACTTCATCCACGTTTTAATACATGAAACTTAAGTAGCATGCTCACAATTCATGACCTGTGTTTGGATGCCATTTTTGCTTTGTTTTCTGTGAAAGAAAGAAGGTCTTCCCTCTTTCCAGCCTTTTCCCAGCAAAGCAAAGTTTATAGCAAGGAGTCTGCAGCAATATGTTCTGCTGAATAGGAAGTATCTAGCTGGAGAAAAGAAACTTGTTGTTACATTTTCAATTTAAATCATATAAAATTTGAACTTTTCTCTTAACATAAATAATTGAAAAATTAATTAAACTTTATGATATTTTAGTGTAAATGATACGCATCTAACAAGAAAGGACAGATATCAAAATAATGAATTTCAGCAAAATACGTGGTAGCAAATGTATTTCTGGAGTGCCAGTGTGCTTTAAGATGGTCTCCTTCCAACTTCTTATTCAAGTGATTTCACTCCTAAAATAGATTTCTTTCTGAATATATGTAGGTGAACAAACAAGTCTGTGTTCTGTTTTCAATATTTCATTTATTTTTTCTCTTCCTTTTAAAAATGCAATTTTTCTGGACTGCGGGCTTAGGTGCTTAGATTTTTTGTTACAATTTGTTTGCTCTTTTTTGTCTGAGCAGTATCTCATTCCTTACACACTTTACTCTTCCCAAAAGAAGAAATACAGCTTCTCACCATTTTTTTCTATTAAACATTAGGGGAACTCATTTCTGAGTGATAACCAGCCAAAAATAATACAGGATTTGTGTTCAGGGCTGAATTTTTCATATCTGTTAAAAAAAGCAATTGTGACACAGTTCACTTTACAGTTCTTTTCCAGATTATTTTAAATAATTGAGCATTAGAAGAATCTGTCTATTCCCACAGGAAAAACTGTCCAATAAGCCTCTCCCTTCATCTAAGGGTCACAGAGGAAACCCTGGCTAGACGTTTTGGTGACTAATTTAAACTATCTGGCAAGACAATTGATAGCACCCTTCCTTTGTGTTGTGACAAATATATTTCGACTGCAGTTTATTAACATAATCCAGCACAACCACAGACATATTGTATGTATTATAGCATAGAATTAGAAACATTTTTTGCACATCACAGTCTTTATTCTCTCTCTTTTTTGACAAGGATCTGGATAATTGCCTCAGCAAATGAACTGCTGTGTTCAGTCTGTTTCTGTAATTCCATAAATTGTTTTCCATGCTAAAACTAAGCAAGCTTTTACTGAGTAAGTATAAAGAACCACAGTGTAATTACAGAGGCAATATTATTAAAAAGTGTGACAGAAATGGCATTTTAACTGACAACTACTTTTTCTTTGCTTTATTACTACAAATCAAATATCTTATGAAGTGCCAGTTAGTGAGCAACAGTGTCTTCTGCCTCTCTCGGTGTCTCTTAGCCTTTCATGCACACATGCACACATATACACAGGCTTTGAACTGAGACTTACCATAGAAGATTATCTCATAATCTGGATCATAAATTACTAGGTGAAGTTCCCACCATTCCAGGAACTTTTATTTAAAATTTAAAGTAAGAATGTTTATCTCACACTTACATAAGTTGAATATTTAGCTTTTGAGCTTTTGTCAGAATATATTGGTTCCCTTTATTGGTAAATGGAATCAGAATTATTCCCATTACATGGATGGAAAAAGTGAGATACAAGAAGTGATTAACTTTTCCCAGACTCAGATGCAGTGAATGACCAGGCTAAGAATGAAACTTAAATTTGCTGTCTTAATCATTGAACCATACTCCCTGCAATCAATATGGCCTTGATCCAGAGCCCACTGAAATCAATGAAAAGGAAGGGTTTGACCAGGTCCTGTATGTAATGTAAAGTCCTTCCTTTAGTTTATTTTCCTTCTAATGATGTGGTTATTAAAGTGCAGTTTTTCCATACAATACTTTTGTAGGGAGTAATTAAATCAATCAGCAACAGTGATAGAATTTGAATTAGGAATAGTGGCCAGCTTCCCTATTTCTGACTCCTGTCCTCTTAACTTATTTTAAGTGGGACACCTTTTTTTACATGAAATGTTTATATATTTAAAATCCATTCATTTTATTTAAATATGTGTGTATATAAATGCACGTTTATATACATATATACATACACACACACACACACATTATATATGTAAGGAATCTGGTCTGCATTTCTTAATGGTTTCCAGGGTTCTGTATTCAGTCCTTTGCATTTAATAGTCCTCAAATGAGCACACATGCTGGTATGAACAACCCTATGTGAAACACTGGCATGTATCATTGAGTTTATAAAGTGTATGCAGGCTGGAGCAATGTGGGTTGTGAAGTTAACTTTACTAAAGAAAAAGTAAAAGGAAAAAAAATAAAGGGTTTTGAGAAAATATTTAACTAAAAGCATGATGTAAAATTGTTTTTACTGATCTTCTGATACCTTAGAACATAATTATAGTTCTGAAGTCTGTAGCAAGTGTAATGTTTTCAACATTTTTCACAGCCTTTTTTTACTGTCTTTGGTGTGATATGTCCATAGGTTTTTATTAGTTTAATAGAATTGCTGCAAAAATGAGTGAGATTGTCATGAAAGATAAAAGGCCATTTCATTTATGTTTTGTAGTCTGAGAACAGGGAAAAATGAGAACAACTGCAGTACCTATTGAACTGAAACATAGTAATGGTATTTAGTTAATCCCCTCACAAAAATTACCTGCATGAAAACTTGCCTTGATTCATGTACTGGTCATTTGTGATCTTTAAAATTGGTTCACCTAACAGCTCAAGATCTGTGAAAACCTGAAATGATTGATCCTGTCTCATTGGTGAGTTCTGAGTTCTAGTGGCAATACTAAGGAAAGAGTTTAAACAGGTGTTCCTTCCAAGGAGCCTCCTGGTGAAATATTTTTAAACAATTTTTTTTGAAAATAACCTTTGAAACTTATATAAACATCTCATATACAAGTCCATAAATCTCTCTATTTTCTAGTAGGCTACTTCAAATGTGGTTTTAACATGTCTGATTTTACAGTTATATTTACCTTTTTTTGTGCAGTACTCAGAAACATATCTGGTGCTCCACATCTTGTTCATGTCTGGCAAAGGACCTGTACAATGTCATGTACTCAGGTAGTTTATTTTAGCATTTTTCTTAGATGAAGTTTGAGGTATTCTGAGTTCTTAGATGTACAATAATTCTTAGTTCCAGGCTTGGCATGATTAAAGGGATTTTTCTTTTCCAGAGTCGGAATTGAAATTTGAATTGCCTGTATCAGGCATACTGTTCAGTGAACAGCAGTGTTAGTGAAACCAAATCTACCGCTTTATTATTGTGCTGAAACTTATTAAACAGATCTCTGATCTCCCCCAAAGCTTCTCTCCAGCCCACCTTCAGCAGCACTTGTCATCCAGAGCTACCTTTGCTTGGTTAAGGAAGATGTGTGGTGTGTCTAGGCAGGAGCTGCTGGTTGATCAGCTGCTATCTCCTCACTGTTAAGGAAGTGCAGTGGAATTCCCTGGCTAGAAGTACCTGGCAGGCCAAAACAAAAGGGTCTAGGGAGTGCATGTAGCTTCTGGGCTATGTTTTGTGCTACTGTATTATAAGAATTAGGTACATTTACAAAGCCTGCTTTTCCACCAAGGACAGCAAAAGGACATTCAGGGATTCAGAAATTGTGGAAGGGTAAAAGGATTGACACATGGACTCTGGAACTGCTTAACTAGTATTTCCCTTGGAGACATAGTCAGATAGGTTGACAAGCCTTTTTGCTAAATCATGCTATAATTATTTTCTTAATTTAGTAGGACAAACATTTTCCACTTTTTGTCATACCCTGGACGCAAATGGGAGTTAAAGTATCCCTCTATCTGGCTTCCTTTAACCAACATGCAAGCTGGAGTCCAAGGGTCTTCTGGCTGAATCTAGTGGTTCATGGGGTGTATTTGTCCCATCTGCTCTCCATGCTGAGGTTTCATGCATGTGGAGTTTTGAGGAGTGTTTCCTATACCAGTTCATTATTTGTTGAGAACCTACTGTTCTGTAAAAAGCAATTCCTCAGAAAGCTGCTGATGTTGCTCCATTTTTTATATTCGTATTTTCTGTTCTTGAAAAGATCAGGAGCCTTTAGTTTATAAAAGGAATAATGTTTTATGAAGTAAAGATAAAGGATAAAAACAAAATACTTCTGGCCTTTACATAATTTTTTCTCAAAATATGAGTGTTTTTTTGACCTGGCAAGTTACAAGCCTTTTTGGAAAATTGTCCATCAGTGATACAGATAAATTCTCAGTAGTTAAACTCTTCTGGTTCAGAGCTGCACAGGTGAACCTCAAGAACTTGCAGGTGCATTACAAAATAGTTTAAATTAATTTGAGCTCCGAACATTTTGCTATAATCATTAGCTATCAAGGTAACATATGTACATGGAAAACACTAGAAAAATGTATTTGAAAGGAGTGTGTGTGTGTGTTTGGGGTATTTAGAAGTCATTAAAGTGAATTTCATACTTCCTCATTTGGTGATTAATGTCTGTCTGGATTTCAATAGGATGGATACACATGATGTGCAATGGCATGTTTTCACATGTGAGCTTTGCAGGGCTGTGGCAAACCAATCAGTTTGTTATTATGCCCATTACTCCCAAAAATGTGGTACTTAACCCTTAACGTATCAAATTTAAAATTCTTCTAAATCTGAGAGGTCAGTATTTCTGTCTAATTTTCCTCTAATATATTTTTTTTATTTTTTCATATTTGCATCTTTGTTCTAGGTCTTTTGATTATTTCTGTCTCTATCCCTCCACCTTCTGCCTTTGTCCCTCCCTCTGTGTTTTTTCTCTGAATCTGAGCCAGTGCTTTCCTTCACGTTTTACTTCCTTCACTATTGCTGGTGAGGTAGGTGTTCTGCTTCTCTCCACATATTTTTCACTCCCTTGAATTTTTACAAGGCAGTGGAATAGCTTTGCAACTTCTCCTTGTATTAAGTAAACAATTGAAAATTCATCACTTGCTCATAAGCAGTGATTTCCCAAAGCATGTCAAGTATTTAAGATTTAGGGTAAAAGGAACAACTTGGTATAATGCAAAATCTCACTGACTTTAAAAATTGTGCCTGACCAAAACCCCCCTGAAAACATTAGAAAAAATCACAGAATTAACAATTTTGTTTTGGGAAAATTATGTGAAAGTCTGTTCTCATCTGCCAGGATTCCCTTCAACAGTATTGAATTTGGATGCTGACTCTAATGAAGAATTTACAGGGCTCCCAGAATTACGGGTTTCTTTCAGTGGCATTTAATAATATTACTATCTAATTACTATTAGATACTGTCCTACTCAGTAATTGGGTGAGTGAGATGCCTTTTGAGTTAACATTTTTGCCAGTCTCCTAGGGAGCATCTGCTTTTCATCTTTCAGTCCTTACTCAATGGGGCCACTGTTTCAGAGAAGGGAAGAAATTTTTAAGTGAGGTGAAGAACATTACTATATATGCTTACAACTGAAAGGTGCATTTTAAACTGCTATACCAACAGACTTGAATGATAATTTTGAGAAGTAATACATCTGCATGAATGTATGGATATCTGCCAATCATGGCCTCCAATGGTTTCAGAGCAGTAGTTTTACAGAAGAGACCTCCTTTCTGCTGTTTAGTCAAAAATGGTTCTAAGCTTGCTTCTTTACCCTGCCACTGCCACTCACCCTCTAATGCTGCAGTGTTTCTCCAGTTCCTCAGTCCTGGTCCTCAGTTACCCTTTAAGTCAAGCCTAGCAGTTTTTACTGATGACTGCTGCTACCCCTGATTTATTCTTTCTTTTAGCCAGGCAAAATCCCAGCCTGAGAATTTCTCCTGATTCAGATGAAAACAGCTTTCAATCAAGGGTTCTGCTAGCTCTCCTTGTCTAATGAGCTCCTCCTTCAAACCCTGCCTCCTGGGAACTATCCACACTCTCTAGTCCCTTATCTTGTTTTTCTCCCTACTCAAAGGAGCCTTACATCCTGAGCCCTGACACCAGCCCAAGGGCTGACCAGCCTGCCCTGCTCTCCTGGGCAGGGTGGGATCTGCTCTGGGCAAGTTCAATTTCCCAAAAGAAGAGGTGTTTGAGAAAGAGGAGATGCCCTTCATGTAGCCAGAGAGATTGCCTTTGCACTGTAGCCCACTGTAGCCCATGGTCCCCCTCACCTTGTGTTCCCCTGCTTGCTGGCACAAGGTAAATCTCAAGATATCAGGGAAGGACAGAACTTGCATGTGGTCGGGAAAATGGGATAAGAGTGGAAGAACAGCACACACAGCAATGCCCTAGATGTAGCTTTTCAGACTTTGATCCTCAGGGTGTACATGGCTGCTTTTATTCTGTCTCCTAATTTGAGAATTTCTGCTTTCTAGATTTAATTTTCAGTCTCTCTTCCTGAGCTGGTAATTGTGATTGAAAGGAAGAGGAACTGAAGAAAAGATACATTAAGCCACTCAGGAAGTCAGTGAAATTGGTCTAGAAGCAACACCTTCATGCAGTCATGTGAGGGCCTGTTCCTTGTATTCATGTTTGGCTTCAGAAATTCCTTTGCTTTCTTAGCCACTGCAATTAGTAAGTGGAATTCAAACATGAGTAACAGGCTTCAAGTTTCTGTGTTGAGGACAGACCTGCTAGACTGATATTTTGTGCTGTGTGTCATGATGGCATCTCAATGCACTGGTCCTGTGCTGCTGGGAAATACCTGCCCTGCTTTTATAAAAAAATGCTTGGGTGCCAGAAGCAATGTGGCCAAATGTGTGTGGTGCGCTGCTTTTGCAAATCTCTGCAGAAGAGCTTTAAGAATTTCTCTATGGCATTCATTCCACTCTGCAATATGGTCATCACTGGCCCCCTTCCTGCCTCTGGCCCAGCCAGGCGATGAATCAATGTTTTCATTTCTCAGAAGTATGCTAACACCATGCTAAAGGCCACTGCCATCTTCTTGTGTAGTTGTCTTTGCCTAGGAAAACTGAGGTTACTCTCTGTACTTGGTGTTCTCACTCATTTCAAATTTGTGCAGATATATATATATATACACAAAGAAAATAAGTAGGAAGGGAAAATAATATTAAATATCATTAATTTATATTTTTTGATAACAAACAGATCAAGTTCTTTGACACAAAGACAAGAAAAAGTGTATCTAACCTAAGTTGGTAGGTCTTCTGTGACAATGTACTTCACTTAAACTGTTTAATGTACAGTTTAGCATTGAAAAAAAAGGCTAAAACTCAGAAGAGCTTATGTTTTCCTTATGTTTTATGTGGGTTTTTTTTTTCAAATTGAAAAGGATTTACATTGATTTAAAGACATTTTTCTAGATTTTGCTTTGAAAACAAATCATGTCATAGAGCTTTGCCAAAATAAACTTGGCAGCTTACATTTTCTTTCCCTTTTTTTTTTTGAGTGTTGGCATGTAATGAATATTAATGGTACATCACTTCCTGGTTTTTGGAATGATACTTTCTTCATGTAAATACTGCTTTTTGAAATACCAAAAGCCCTTGTGCAGTTCAAGTCTTCAATTAAATTTAGATGAATTTATGAAGAATGTTGATTTTTTTAATTATGAATGTGTTGATAATTTGTATTAATTTTGTTGAAAATTTAGGGGAAGGCAATTTCATTAATTTGAATTCCGTAGCTACTTAGCACATCTTGTTCCTCTATGTTTGTGTTTAAACTCCTGAAGTTAAACTCCTTTTCTTTTCGAGGATTTCACAGCAGCAGGCACATTTTCAGCAACCAAATAATAATAGTGAGAAAAAGTGGATCAGTCTGAATAAAGTGGAACTGACCTGAATTTGATCCTCAAACTGAAACTAACCACAACTATTTTTTTTTTTTTTAGAAATTACTATCACACACCTCTGCACCATCTGGCTTTTCCTAGGAGTTGAAACAGATTTATCAACATACTGCAACAGACTCTGTTTTTGTGTTGTGTCTGGCAGAACTGTTACCCAAAAACTCTGGAATTCTCACCAGAAGGGTGGTTTTTAAGCAATTTCCAGACTAGTTTCCACACCAAAGAGTATTAGGTGGTAAGCAGAGTGGAGAAAAGAGCGTGTGCTTATGATTGCATCTTGTTTTTACCAATCACTAATTTGTGCTAGGCTAAATACTGCTTTTAATTATGAGCTGGTGGAACTCTAACAAAAAATGAGAGAAAAGTCTCCCATTTGTCTCATTGTGACTTGAACTTTTCATCATGAAAATCTGGTGGCTATAATGAGGTGACATATGAATTTCTTAGAGCTGACTTTAGTCCTCTCTGTAGTGCATGCTTGTTTAATGTTATCACGTAGACCCCAAGGTCTACACAGAGGAACCCATTCCATCTGGTCTGTGCTTGTGTCCCACAGGAGAAAAAAAGTTGCAGTTAAGGGTGGTGATCTAACTCCTTCTGCACACAGACAGGCATTTACTGTGCACCTAATAATGCTATACATGTATGTGTAGGTAGATGACAGCAGGAAATGGCATTTCTGATGGTGAGGATGGCAGCAAGAGCTCATCAGAAGTGCTGCTGAGTTGGTCTGGGGAGGAAGGGCACTAGGGAGCAGCTACAGCAATGTCTGCAAATAAAGAGTACCAGCCATTTATACCTGCTATGATTACCACAGGTTTAAGCTTCCCTATGCAGCCTTCCTACCCTACAAGCATTAAAATGCTGAGAGCAGGATTTGTCCCCTCGGTTAGATAGTTAGGCTGATAGCTTTGTGCTTTACTCTCTTAGGCTGATAAATTTAAAGTGTACTAGAAACTATAATAATCCTCTCAATTTTATAGGTTGAGAGAGGGTAGGTTGTTACTGACACATTTTCCAGGTCACTATGTTTTCTCTTATTTCATAAAACAATGAAAAAACAAGGGCTTACTTGCCCTTCAGTGAAACAGGGGAAAACGTCTTATATTGATTGCAATGGGAAGAGACTCTGGGCCAGTGTTTTGCATACACCAAGCCATTTCATTTTCTACCAGCCTGGTCTGCTTTTTCCACAAATGTACACAGTATGTATATGTATTTTCTGAAAAGCGTTTGCATATTACATAGTGACCAAAGTAACTTTTGTCCTCTGATTAACTGGAGGGTGCTATGACAGGAGTAAATACAGGGCTTAGCATGAGCACAGCATGTTCTCATAAGTATACATGCTGGATTAGAGCCTGCAGGCTGGACTTTGCATAGGGAGTGAGAACATTCCTCTTTCTGCCGACTACACTTTGCGCTTGTGTAGCAGCAGGATTACTGTAGCTGGTGTTGCACTTGGCGAGGTCTAACACCAGCATGACAGAAGGCAAATGAAGGAAATACTAAACATGGAAGGAATATTGTATTCCTCTGGATGAAGGTGGGAGAGAGCTTGTAAAAGAAGCTGGGAATGCACTTAATTCACTTAACTTTGTCTATGAGGATATGGGTTGATTTTTAGAGGTGCTGAACACTGACAAATCAAAATGGACAGTCAGGATTTGATAAATATAAGGTACCAATGAGCACACTGTTTGCTTCTTATATTAAAATAAACTAGAAGATAAGTGAGTTCAAATACAATATATACTGCCAAGTGGCAAAACTTGCTGTTGCTTTAATGCAGCATATTAGAATACATTCTTTTGGATGGCGTAGCCTGATGGTTGCTGGGATATCTGTATAGCTGTTGTAATTTTTGGCTGAATGCGTGTGTCCAAATAGATAAGTTTTATTTAATAAAAAAGCTTATGTTCAATTAAGAAGGAAAAAAAAAGAAAAGAAAAAAAGAGAAAAAAAACAAGAAAATCTTCTTCATTAGTTTGTTTACTTTTTCTGCAGAATTTTCAAAGTTTAGATATGCTGGGAGTACAATTTTCCTTATTCCAGATCTGAGATACAGGAACAGATTGTCAAAACCAAGTCATAACTCCCATTGCCTAATCTGTCTTAGATCTGTAGATAAATGACACTTTATTTTTATTTTTATTTATTTTTATTTGTAGATAAATGACACAGGGTCCAGAGATAATATTTTAACATGCATTTCAAGGTATAAATTCACCTATTAGTGAAGAAGAGAAATGGATAACATCGAAGTCAGACTGGTGACCACTCCTGTCACTATATGATACACAAAAGCAACGGAAAATATAAGCAAAACAACTATGATTTTTTTTTCCTTTGGTCCGGTGTAGCATCTGAGTTCTCAATTGATTTCAAATAAATATATGCAATTGCTAAGCTATTATAAGTAAAGATATTAGAAGAAAAACTGATTCTGTATTTAAACGTAAAATGTTCTGTGTGTTTATATGAAGATGCCTTCCTAATTGCAAAACCAGGAGAGAGCACATTGATCTTTCAAAAACAGTTTGAAAGTCATTTGGCCCAATTCAGGTACAATAACTGTGATCTGTGCAAGACGGTAATATTAAGGAGTTCAAGAAGCATTTGGACAATACTCTCAGGTACATGGTGTGACTCTTGGGGATGGTGCTCTGCAGGGCCAGAATTGGATTCCATGATCCTTGTGGGGCATTCAGCATGTTCTCTGATTCTGTGACAAATTCGTAAGGTCAGAAGAAAGAAATGTAGCATCTCTTGACTACCTACTTTGGTGCTCAGGGGCACGTTACTGTTACAGAAACTGTGGTAGCAGGCTAGCATGTCTTACCTAACATAGCAATAAATATGCAGGTGTAAAACAGGAGGCAATGGTATTTGTAGGACTGGTGACAAATATGAAAAGCATTGCAACACTGTGGTAAGCTTCATAGGCTTTGTTGTTCATCTTCCTGGAATTGTGCTTAAAAATGTGTTTCTCCTTGCTTACTGCTTCTTTTGTTTTAAACAGATACAAGATTTTCAGACTGCCATCAGTTAAAAAAATAAGAAAGAAAGAGTTTCTGTTCTCCCTCCAACACTGCCCCCAACATAAAATTTATTCTAGCTTCATTGTCAGCAAATTACTTTATGTTGTCTCGGGTATCACTCAGGACTATTGCCTTAAACTGCAGCCACCTGATTCTAATTAGTTTTATTTTTTGCACATCTCATCAACTGTTACACATAACATTATTAAAAGGAGGAGTAATAAGGAGAACAAAAGTTACTTAAGATCAACATCCTCAGAACTTCTGCAGGTATTGAAGGTCCTTTACACTTCCCAAAATTGAGCCCCAAATCAAACTGGATACTAAAAATTGGGAAGCATCGAGAAATAAATAATGAGGGTCACTGCCAATGATCTGGAATGCTTTCATTAGATAAAGCCTTTATCTCTAATTGTCTCACATATAATCTTTTTACACCCATTTAGTACAACCAATTTTAGTTTTCTAATTTTTTCTTTTTATGGAAAGTTGTTAAAAAGAGACATTGCTCACTTTTGTACATGACAGGACATTAAAAGGAAGCAATGTCTTTTTCAAATTGATTGGCATTTCCTTTCTGTGACTCTAGAAATTAAATGAAGGTTGTAGGTCAGGAAGAGGAAAGCTGCATTGCTGCATATTCATTGCAAAGATACTGTTTCTTCCATTTAGAAATTTGACTGGGTCTGTTGTCTTCTACACAAAAAGGGTCATAATCTGGGATATATTGTCTTTGTTTCTCCTCACACTGCGTCTGAAATCTAGAAATAAAGTGATGTTTTAGCATAGGTTATGGATTTCAAGTCAAGACTGAGCTTCTATGTATCTCCTCTGCCCACCCTGAGACAGACAGACAGAGGTCACTGTGACAATTATGATGTACAGTGGTGAAGGTAGTTTCTGAAGATGAGTTTGTGTTACCTCCCATATGCTTTCAACAAAGACTTGCTGGCTGAGCAGATCCTAAGGATTGCATCAGCCAGGGCCACATGTCATATGGAATATAACTCCTATCCTGTGAAAATTACTTTTGTTACTGTGAAGAATGTTTACACTCAAAGGTCTGCTGGCACACGTGTTTCTCACTCTCCTAGCAGTTTGTGGATTTTAGAGTTAGTAAAATGCTTACCATGCATACACACATCAAGTCCTGTGCCTTTCATTAGTGTAGCACCCTTCCTCAGTCTGATGCTCAGTCTGATCTTACCAAACCTCCTAATTCTGAATGAGAATGACATTTAGTCAAGATCAGATTTCTTTGATTTAAAAAAGAAAAAAAATTAAGTAATTCCACAGTCATTAACAACTCCCTTTTAAATGAAGTTATTTCACTGCTGAAAAAACACCTCTGTAGAGAAGATGGTTACCTCTGTGAGAAATTTACTCTCCAGCAATAAGGGAAATTAAAATTTCCAGCTCATGTGAAATTCCATGGGTTTTAAGTAAGACCTCCATGGAAGGTATCCTTAAAGGTCTTGTAGGAGAGACCTTCACCATCAGTGTTATCGTTTTCATTTGGCCTATGATCCTTTTCACAACCACACTGTGTGTCCTCCAAGCTAGGTGGCGCAACCTGGTGAAAATGCTGCTGAAAGAAATGCCAGGTAGTGTGGCTTGCTCTTCTGGCAGTTTTGAAGATGTGTGTTTTTACGGGAACTCCAGAAATGGGAATTCTTACCTGATTTTTTTGTGTGATGTTCTTAGTGCACACAATGATTTATTTAACGAATTGTGTGATATTTTTTCCTACCTGTATAGAATGCGAATATGAGTGTATGTAAAGAGTGATGGTGCAAGTATTTGCAGAATCAGGTGGTGCGGTTTGTTGATAGACATTAAGAAATAGTGAGCAAACCATAAAAGACCTGGAAATATGGGGTTTTTTGCAAACCCTTACTTGTCTTGTACTTTGTTCTTGTTTGTTTGTTTGCTTGTTCAGATATTTTAACACATAGCTGTACCATATCATTATTGTATTAAAGATAAATGTTGTTGTATATATGACTTGGCAGTAGATCTTTGATTTCACATGTTCACAGAATAAATTAAATCTCTCTTTGTGTACACTACAAACATGTTTTGCCTGACAAAGCTTATGTCCTATCTTATATGAGTTGGACATTGTATGTTATAAATCTGTGCAATTAAAATAGTGCTTTTAAATGTATGTTACAATGTTTAATGAGACATTAACTTGATGATCAAAATTATTTAAATTTTAAGGTTGTGTAGAGGGGAGGCCTGGGAGAATAAAGATCTTCTGAATTCCTACATGGTACTGTAGGATGGAAACCAGCTTTGTACCAGTACATATATTAGGAAAACAACAACAACATCAACAACAAAAACAAAACAAAAGACCCTACCTTACTTGAAAAAAAGGACAGCCTGATAAAGGTTCTGCTTCAGATTACAAAAGCAAATAAATATATGTATATTATATTGTATTTTATCTATTTCTGTTCTTTAGTATAGCTAAAGGACAACTTCCCATGAAATAGTGCATTCCGTTAGAATTGCAGATTTTCATAATTCTTTTAAACATTCCTATTGTAACCTACATCAAAAGGGCAGCTATGTTTCTTGTGTCTGACTATACATATGCATTATAAAAAAGTGAGTCTACTGTAATTACCAGTTTGCAGAGCGAATTCCTGCAGGGTTTGTACTCTCCCCATTAGTAAAAGAGATAAGTTGAAATGTATTAAAATTTCACTGTACAACTGGGAGTTTTTGTTCACAGTAAATGTGGTAATGTTTCTTCATTGCTTGACTGTTTGTGTTTAAATTTAGGCAGTGTGCCCAACAGGGACAAAATTATAGGATAAAGCTATGTATAAAAGAAAATCCTTCTGAGAAAACCAATAACATTTCTCCCTCCACTGCCTGCCCTCCTTCTTCCTCTTTCTCTCTCTCTCTCTCTGGTTTTATTACATGTATGTATATATGTGTATATATATATATTTTTTTTTTTTTTTTTTTTTTTTTAATGTTCCATTCTGGCCAAAGAGACACATATTTCACACTTACTGGAATTCTTCTCTCTCCTAAATAAGGTGAAGGGATAGAATATACTTCAGCAAATATTCGTGAAAAAATATCCATTGCTTTGTTTTCAGGAAATACCAAAGAAGCAAAACTTAAAAGTTACATTAATAAAAGAAATGCATATTTAAGTAATTAATTACTTCATCTAATGAGGAGAACATTTTTTCACCAATTAGTCTGGCTTTTTGGGGGCAAGACAAAAAAATTGGGTGTTTTTTCTTATTATTATTTGCTTATAGTATCAGGTTAGTGGCTGACAGTGTTGGTCACTGAAGGAACAGTGCAGGATTGACTATTTTATTAATGTAAATAAGAAGTTATTGCTTTAGGGTATAACTTAAGAACAAGATACATAATATGGAGTTTTGACTTTGAAGAGAGAGAAAAGATTATTTTCTTTTTTGAATTATTTACAAAATTATAAAATCTTTCCTCATAATTCTTTTATTTCACTTCTGTAAAACCCATATTTATCTTCAGTGGCTAAAATTCAGCACAGTGCAGTGTAAATCCACACAATTCTTTTTGTCAAATTGAAATCCCATCATTTAGAATCCAGAAAGCAATAACATCTGAGAAAGAAAAAAAATCCTGAAAGAAAAACCTTCCTGAAGAGCAGATTAGACAGTAAACAATTTATTTGTGATTTTATTTAAGGAGAATTCCTGAATACATGGACAGAAAGAAACAGCTACTCCATGGGCCATGCTGCATTTTACTTTGTTTAAATTAGATCTTGCTTATTCTTTAAATTAATAGAAAAAAGATGGAAAATAAAAAATCTAACAGATTTTGCTAACATAATTTTGTGTGTACATTTACATTTTTTTATAAGGTTCCCTATTTACTTGTTAGAAGTGATATATTCACTTGTAATTTTTACTGGACAGACTAACTGAGATTGATCAAAACTAGTCTAGAGATTATGAGTTATCTGATCACCTTTAAGACTTTTAACATTCTCATCATCTTCTGATTGATTTGTGGAGAAACAATAGATGAATAATAGATATTAGGCTTAATAGATTTGTTATTTGATTTAATAGATTGAAGTAACTCCTTTTCAACCACTTAGTAATTACTGAAAAAATCCTCTTTTGTGGATTAATGACCCAATAGTCCACATAATGTTAAAAATTGTTGACAATTTCCTTCCATGTTCATGCTAGATCCACAGGTTCTATGTCTTTTTTGAAGATACTAGAGGTAAAAAAACCCCAATTTTTTGAGCATATTTATTTTTAATTTTTACATCACAAGTTTTAAATTATTGGTTGACATACTTTATTCTGAAACGTCTCCTATAAGGCAGTAGAAGTTTGTTTTGAATGGCAAGGCTGATACCACACTATAAGAATATATATAGAGATATAATATATTTATAAAATATTACTTTACAGTAATCTATATAAAATAATATATATACACTTTATAGTATATATATATTCTTATAATGAGAACGTACTTTCTACAATTTAGTTGCCAGAAAGATCCACTTGTTTTCTGGAAAACTATCACCTGGACTTTTCATAGAATCATGGGCTGATGGAGAGGTTAGGGGTGGAAGGAATTTTTAAAGATCATCTAGTCCAACCCTCTGCCATGGGCAGGAACATCTTCAACTAGATCAGGTAGCTCAGAGCCCTGTCCAGGCTGACCTAGAATGTTCCCAGGGATGAGGCATCCACCACCTTTGTGGGCAACATGTGCCAGTGTTTCCCCACCCTCCTCAAAAAAATTTCTTCCTTGTATGTAATCTAAACCTACCCTCTTTCAGTTTAAAGCTCTTGTCCTTGTCCTGTCACTACATGTCCCTGTTAAAAGTCCCTCTCCAGCCTTCTTCCAAGCCCCTTTAGGTAGTGGAAAGCTGTCATATGTACTTTCTGGAGCTTTCTCTTCCCCTGTCTGAACTATCCCAGTTCTCTCAATCTTTCCTCACAGGAGAGGCATTCCAGCCTTCTGATCATTGTAGTCCTTATTTGGACTAGCTCCAACAGGTTCATGTCCTTCCTTTGCTGAGGACTCCAGAGACAAATGCAGTACTCCAGGTGGGGTCTCACCAGCGCAGAGTAAATCACAGGTCCAGGACAGGCCAGTAAAACCAGTGGAAGCAACTTGCCTCCTGTGGTCTCTAAAGGAGACAGTGAGTTGTGGTTACTTGAGATGAGTGCCTGGGTGTAGCTTGCAGTGTCGTTCTCTAAAAGAGTCATGGTTAGAGAAGGGTTTCTGAAACATCCGTGCATGGATACCTATCTAACACTGACTGCTGCCTTGGCAACACACGTGGCTGAACTCCGGTGACTGACAATGTTGGTTTCATAGCAGAAATCTGGTTTTCATCTATAAGAACAAATAGCTGTATTTGCTAACAGGCTCTTGGGCAGAGGGAATCTCATTCTTAAATCAACTGTGTTTTTTCTTCAAATTTTAAGCAAAGAAGCTCTTGTCAGTCTTAATTTTTTCAGTGCAAATAACTTTGATGCCTGAGACGCTCAGGCTAGTTTTGCATGCTATAGAAACATAGGGTGATACTTACCTGTAGTCTTTGTATAGGATCTGTAGGCAGCCCTGTGAGCTGAATGTCCAGAAGCAGCATAGAAGCTCTACAGACACTTCCTGAAAAATAAAACATACATTCGGAGTTATATTTCTCTAGAAAAGTCCAGGTAGCATTCCTTAACACAGGTTTCTACTTTTACAAGTGTCTGGGGTAGAAATGAAGAGCAGCTCCTAAATTAATGCAAGATTACAAACAATTTTTTTTCTTCTATTCTGATTCCCCATTCACTTAACCACTCTTTCTCAAGAAGACTTGAAAACAGTTTTTAGCATGCTTAGAGACTAGGCTTTCTTTACTCCAGGAAAAGCTGTTTTATCCTATTAACAGCTTTCTCTCTTGTTAGCATGCTTCCCTTCCTATTATATTAGTAACTGTTTTCTTGAATGCTACAGAGAAATATAACAATATTATTTGAAACAATATTTCAAATTGTATTTACTGAAAATAAATACAAGTAAGAAACAATACTAATGTAATGTGATGTGAAATTGCTAATAAAATACTGCAATGCAGTGAATAACTCAGAAGGTATTTGAGTATCTCTAAATGGGAGAGAGATAAAAAATATAATAGCATTACATGAATGTTTCAGACCATTCAAATGCAAAGTTAATCCCCCCTTGCTGTTTTTTGTTTTGGGCAAAGCATTGTTAAGCTAGTAGTATTGAAGTTAGTAGTGGTCATGTATCACGTACTGTCTCTAGGTGAGTCCTATGTATAAAATCATTCATTTCCTAATGATAAATCAAAGTGAACTTTTAAACTTTTATTATAAAAAAATCTGTAACATTTTTGTGCCAACAGAAAAAATAATAATGCTGAATGTTTCTGCCTTACCTGCTTCATCATTCCTCACCATGTTGTGTGAGCAGCTTATTAGTCTTATCTCTGAAGAGGTATAATATTAGCATTACCTATTATTTTCAGATTGGGCAGTTGTAAGTTGAGTGGTTAAGTGCATCTATTGGAGTGACAGACCTGGGTTGCTATCGAGGCATTCCCCCTCTTCCAGTCCAGTGTTTTGGTATTTTAGCTGAGTTTCAAAATTGTTATTTTTGTACCAGAATTGCATGATGGAGGAATAGTCATCCTGCATCATTCTGTCATCCTGCAGAGACTGAAATACTTCTGCATATTTCTGCTACATTCTGGAGAAAGTGTAGCAAGCACTTCCACCCCAATTTTTCCTGTTTCTTAGAAGTTAGAATGTAGGTGAGAAGGGGGATAATGAATCCCTGGTTTAATTTTGCTTGTGGGCTTTTTGCTTTACCTACCAAACTGTCTTTATCTCAACCCACCAATTTTTTTACTCCTCCTATTCTGATTTCTCTTCCCTATCCCACTGTGAGTGAAGTGAGCAAATGTCTGTGTGGGGCTTAGATTTCTTAGATAGCTGGGTTTAAACCAAAACAGTTCCCTATAATATTAGTCGCATTACAGGAAGGTGATATTGTGCATTTCCTAAATGTCAGTGTACAAATGATCCTCCTTTTGGCATTCATTTGAAAATAAATTGTATTCTGCCCTTGATTTGCCAGCTATTAAAAGTAGTGTAATTTCATTTGGATCTTTTTGCTATCTCTACAGCAGAATTTTTGCTGTGATCTTTTAAGTAAGTACTTAATTGGCAGGAAAAAAATGTTTATTTGGATTCATAAAGTAATAAAGAAGAGGAGTGACAGATCTTATAGGAGCTTTTTAAAGAACATATATGTGCTCTGAAAAAGAAAAGAAAAAACTCTGAACCTAAAACAATAGTATGGTACATTCCTGTCATATAGACATTATCTTCTTAGCTTTATAACAAAGAAGCAGAATGAAAAAATTAATGGCATAGGAGACTTACTGTTAATAAAGTGTTGGAACATTTGAAGAACTTTTCTGTTGTCTTCTACTTCATAACTTATTCTGTCATGAGTCAACATACAGCAAAACAAGTGTGGATCTCTGTCTTACTCATTAACTTTGATTATTTTTGTGTGCCATCATGTCTCAAGATCATCTACTTTATTTAAAAGCTTAAAATTGTTCTTCTAATGACAGTGTTATTTACTTTCAATAAAATATTAATTGAAAATTATGTAATTTTTTATTTGCAATAGAGAGTAAAACTGTTTGACAATGGATAGAAAATGTTAATTTAACATGTTGTGTTTGGGTTTCTCTTAAAGTTGAGACATAAGCTGCAAAAAGTGCTTTTTGCTTCTAACACTTCCCATAGTTTCATGCAAATATTTCATTCATTGGTATACAACACCCGAACTGTTATTAGTTTTAAAAACATAAATGAGACTATTTGCTCTGTCAATTAAATGTGGAAAGCTCTTGCCTGTATTACAAAAATACAAAGAACTTGTGAATTGTCTTTATACAAAATCTTTACTGTACAAAATCTACATTTCAAGTATACATATGTGTATATGTGTGTGTTTAAAACCCATGGCATCTTTGCTAACTAACATATTTGTGTAGAGTGCATACTCACTTAGTCTTACAGATTTTAATGCAGCTGCCAAGAACTGCACTTATGCACCAGTTTGCTTGTTTGCAAGTCTCACTAAAAAATTTCACAGGACTAAACTACCTTCAAGCCTGATGCTTCTGTGGCTGGTAACAGTGGATTTAGATTAGGTAGCTCTGTGGTGTAAATGTACAGGAGATGCATTAGAAAGGTAGATGGAACATCAATGCAGAGAATGAGTATACTTTACTCCATTATGTATTCAGGTGCACAGTGATACAGACGTAGAAAGAAGACAATTTTAAATACCTTTTTAAAGGCATTTGAGAAAGGTGAGGCAAGGACACTAGGAATAAGACTCTTTAACCCTGCCACTGCATAGAAAGATGTAGTTGAGGCTTCAGTAAGATGCTATTCAACCTCACAGAACTCTTGAAGCCTCACCATGAGTTACATTACAAAGCTTTGTTGCAAAACTTACTCATCTCTCCAGAATGTTGCACCCTTTAAAATGGCCTCCATCTATTGTGATCAGTTGTGAGTAATCCAGAGAAGGAATCATATCTGTTCTTTACATGTTCTCCTTCTTCTCCCACACTGTCATTCCTTTCATGGCAGCTTATTGACTCTCATCTCTTGGAAGCTCTGCAGAATAGCCAGAAAGATTGATTTTTCCATTACTGCTGTAGGCTATTTCTATTAACATGTGAATAATAATTACTTTTTAGAAATAATAAAATCACCCAAACAATATTAAACTAATATCCTTGGTCTGGGAGAAACCCAGAGAAGTCAGATCTTTTAACAGCCATACAAACTTATGCATAGGTATACTGACATCATGCTTTAATATTAGGCAAACATCCTTTCTTTTTACATTATGATGCTCTTTACTGGAAGAGCATCTCAAAGAGAGCTGCAGGATATTTCTCAATGTCAATTTTAAAATTTTAGGATTTAGTCAGCAGTATAAACTATTTTAAATTATTCTACTGAAGTCAAGGCCATTTCCTGCATAGGTCCTCAAGGACCACTGTAATTTTGATACAAATACAAGAAGCAATATGTTAGGAACTCAGTGAAAGATATGTACTCCTGCTAACTGTGGGCCATCGACACATTGACATGGTAAAATATAACAGCATGTATGTTTCAAGTAGATGTATGTAGGAAACCATGTTTTGTTACGTACTTAAGGTGTTAACCTGCAGGTTGTCATCTAAATACATGATTGCTCATCAGCTAATACACAGGAGACTGTGTCTTCTGATTTTAGTATTCCTTTCACTATTCACTGGTTTCTTTGTGGCTTTCTTGGGGAAGCTCCTGAGGAAAATCTCAGTCAGGGAAAATTTCTGTTTCTTTTCCTAGAAAATAGTGTAGTATGTAAAGTCCTATTGCGTAAACTTTTTAATCAAAATCTTGAGAAGGCAGAATTACAGTGCATGACTTGTGGAATGCCTAGCTAAACTCTTTCAGAAGCATTTTCTGGCAAAATTCTAACATTGGTACACCCTTGGATTTTTTATACCTACACTTTTACAGGTTAGAACAATGATTGCAATATTCAGCTGCTACATTGAAGATCTTTTTATCATCCCCACCTCCCACCCCATCCCTTTAAAATTGAGCAGTTCCAAATGTCCAATTACAGTTACACCAACCCACTCAGCTACCTACAGGAACACTAACTACTGTACCTTAAAATCCTGCTGCTGAGGAATGGAGGTCTGCATACAAACTTTGGGTTCTTATGTTAATCTATGCCACATTCACCTTCAGCTGCCCTTCTGGCCTTCCTGAGCCTGTTGCACAAGCTGTCAGTGACTTGTATTCCCAAGTTAAGTAGTATTGAAAAACAGGTGAAAATACTGTTCATAATGGTGGTGCATATGTTTGTAAGGCTCAGTGAATTTGCTAGTTGCATTGTGGAGGTCTTAAAGCACAATAATTTCTTTCATGTTAATGAATGTTAGCGTTCTGATGCCATGTATACGATCACACACTGTTTTTGGCATCTTGAATCTTCCTATCACTGAGTTCCATTGGCTTCATGTTGGGTATTGTAGAGATCTCAGGTAGTTACAGTAATTCTGAATTAACTAACCAAAGTGAAAAAATAATCTCTGAAATAAAGAAAAAATTCTATTTGAGAGTTTCAGTAGTCTCTACTACTACATAATGGCTCCAAATTTATGTCACATCTGCCCTGGCAACAATTAATGTCATTGTGTCTAGTTGTTGTTTAGGGAATGTGGGCATCAGGCTAACAAAATAATTTGCCCAAGATCATGCCAGAACATGAGTTACAATTAGTATTTCTGGTCCTAGATGAGCATCTTCCAGCTTGAGGGGTAATCCTTATCATTCAGAAGTATGCATGGGATTCTCTGTAGTGGAATGGGAAACTACTGAAACCAAATTACATCCTGGCATCAATATACACCCTTGGCAGCAAAAGCAGCCAAGTAAGGCCAGGCTGAATATTTTGGCCATGCTAATTATGTTTTGATTTTTTCATACCAATTGGTATGAATTTATAAAAATGCATAGCTCTTTTTGAAGACTTTCTAATTTATTTATTGGAGGAAATAGCTAATATTTTCATGTTTCTAAAAAATGTTGGTGAATATTTTCAGCAATATGTATAAAAGACAGACATCATAGCAATTAATTAGTTCAACATTTTACATCATCAATACTCTCTTTAATTCAGAGAAGAGGAAAAGGAACATGTAACCTCTAAACTTCCCCCCCAACCTCCCCCCCCCCAAGTTTATAATCTATAGTGGCTAAATGGGTAATTTTTGAATGGGTGTAATGAAACATACTCTTAAGCTTCAACACTGTATTTCAGTGTATATTCAGGTCCAAGCTGAATCAAATTTTTACAGGCAACCTGTTGACCTCTAGGCCAAAAGCGGATAGGGTTGTAATGGAAATGCTGATGAGCCTTAATAAAGCAACTCTTCCAAATGTCAGAGTTTGATCTAGTACATGTACTGCACTATATTACGCCTTTTACATGTACTGCAAATGACACATGAAGAAATCAAAATATCATCAAATACAAACAATGTATGTCATGTTGGTGCAGAGATCTGAAAAAAAGTGGTGAATGTGAGAAAATTTTCTATGGTAAAATAAAAATATCATTTTGAAAGACCTCCTTCTTGCAGTACAATTAATTACTGAGTTCATTAATTAATGAACATATTAGCAAAAGAACACCATTACTGACCAGTGTAGTCTTGATATATTACCAGGTCAATACACTATTGAACATGAAACAGGACCTTCCAGGAGATTTTTTTCCTCATAACCTACAAACACATATATTATTCCTGCACGGTCAGCACTTCTTTGGTACCCTTATATTTTGTATTACTAATTCTTTTAATCACGCATCCGTAGAGCAATGCTTTATAACCTGGCTAATGAGTAATTGGACAGGTGACATTGGGACTGAGGCCCTGAAGTGTCAGGCATAATAGAGCAGGATTTTTTTCCCTCACTAGGTTTTTGAGAGTAAAAGGTTGTAAAGGAGCAGACAGGATAAGAGGAATAAAGGACTCTTTTAACAGAAATTTGTCAGAGAAATACAGATATTAAATGTATCCATGAACTATAAATGTCTTTACATTTCTTCTGATGCAGATAAATAAGTGAAGGGATCAAACATTTAAAATAGTTCTGAGGCTTTTTTATTTTCAGCAGCCAAGGAGCTTAGCCAGGCCAAGCTAATGCTGAATGTAATTTATTTAAAGTCACTACAGTTAAGATAATATTTTTTTTATGGAAAATATGTGTATTAATTCTTCGTAAAAGGCAAGAGTCTTCATAATTCTTTGGTTTCTCTGTGGCAATGCGTACCAAGCACCCTTCCCCCACTTTAGCCCCCAAGTAATCATTGATTGCATCTAATTCTATAGAGATACCTTTTCCTGGCAGCTCTGGTATTTACAGTAGATTGTTAATCTGTGAATGATCAGAATAGGCCTTTCTGTCTCAGAAATCTCCATGCAAATTACATCTAAATGCATGCCATAAATTTATCAGTAGCAGTTTGAAGTGCACAGGTCATCTTCTACACTGTTTAAAAACATATGTCTGTTACAGTAGAAAGAGTCTCATTCAATTTATATTCACTTTTCTGTGGCTGTAGCTAGCCCTTGTCAAAGTAAACCTGTGTAATTTTTGAAATAATTCTAAAAAGGAAGATGAGAAAGTCTGTTATTAAGGAAAGTGTGTTATTAAGCAAATTTGAGATCTCTGCATGGGACTGGAGTTTCACTATTCCTACTTTAAAACAGAGAAATGCATGTTTAACAAATGAGGAGTTTTAAGGGGTAAAAGGCTATTCCTAGATATTGGCGAAAGTGAGAGATGTAAAGGCAAGTTACAGGATGTTTTTTGAACCAGTCCTATTCTTGTACCTTGATCAGTTTATTGTTTTGGGAACACACAAAATCCATGACTTCTTTTTTCAGAGTTATGTGTTAGGTGAGCCCAAAAAGGAAATTCAAAAATAACCTTTGGATTCCATGAAGGAAGGGGAGATATATTTGTAGTTTTCCTTTCCATATGTTTTTGCTTCCTAATTTTTATCTGGATTTGAAACTGGTATGCTGCTATGGGAAGACGTCCCTAGTTACTTTCTTTTCTTATGAAGTCAATGCAAAACCAGGATATTTATGGAACTCCTACAGCATCCTCATGCTACCAACTTTTTTTTTTCCTAAAGAAAATAGAGGAAATTTTTAAAATATTTCATGAATTTATTAATCTCCATGGGACCTACTGACATATGTTCTTGAAAGAAAATTAATTTCTACTTAAAGTAGGAGCTAGGCTTTGAATGTTAGAAGGCTGGGGTTTTCTGTGTAGCTCATATCATTCTAACTATCACAACAAATTTGTACATGCAGGAAGAAATACATTAACATGTGTCTTCTGTTTCTTTTTCCAGGCCATCCGCTGTACACTGGTAAATTGCACATGTGAATGTTTTCAGCCAGGGAAGATTAACCTGAGAACCTGCGATCAGTGTAAACATGGCTGGGTGGCACATGGTAAGAAATATCTGTTCTGGGCTTTTTTTTTCAATTCTTTCCATCCTTACCAGTATCTTTAAATAATAATAACTGGATTGATACATACAATAGTGGTACCTATTTGTCTACATATGCGTGTGTGCACAATCTGTGTTTGTCCTTATGTATGCATGCACATGCTTTTTTTAGAGCAATTTGTAGGATGTAAAAGTAAGAGTCTGTTATTCTGGCAACAGCTTCAAGTGCCACTTTCAAAAGCTTGTGGACAATTCAAAAGAATATTCTAGCCTCCAGAAAATAATGTATTTCCTGCAGGGCTTAACAGAAAGGTAAAAGGTTTACAGTACGGTTGCACAGCAGAGTTTGTATTGCAAAGAAGCATCAGCCAAGAAGTCATGGGGCCAAATGGAAATTTAAATTTACCAGTGTCAAACATTCAGATCTCACATGTTCAGAGTGTATCCTATATCGCAAAGAAAGTCTGCATATGTGATTTGTGAGCTAAACCTCTCTTCCCATGTTTAAGTATTGTAATAAAGATAGGAAGGATTAGAATTCCCAGATCAGGCATGAAAGGCACAATAGGCATAAAAATTCACAGAAGGACTTTCAATTTTATTTATCCTTTTCTACTTAATGTTCTTGGAAGGGTTTTTTTCTTGATAGTTATTATTAAATTAGCGTGAGAGAGCAGGAGAGAGCTATATACACCATTAGAAAGCAAATAAGAAGGATACCTAAAATGATTTAATAAAAGAAAAATAGGGAGGGTTTGGGGGTGGGAGAAAGAAAGATTACTATATGTGTGGTAGAAATTGCTGTTGAAGTTTTCCTCTCATGATCTAGAATATTCGTACCTAAGCAAGCACAGCTCTCATCCCCCATTTCTGTCAGACATTTGGGGGGTTATATTCTGTGAATTTGATTTTATTTTGATGAGAACTTTGGTGAAAGGTTAGTACTCTCCTCCTAAGATACATTTGATCTCTATTTATTTAGTTATATCTGTTTTGTGCTTGAGTATGCTGACATATGGTAAGTATGAATGCTGAAAAAATGCAACAGCATAGACTGACAGAGAAGTTTTTATTCACATGTATGGAAAGAAAAACAGGTATACAGGTACCATGGAGTCCCGTGTCACTGCCAAATATTGCTTCCAGACTGCCTAGAAATGCCCTAGCACCACTCATCTGGTAGCTGGTTACAAGTTTATTGTATATATGATTATCTAGGGACATAGTATATCTTTGTTTCCCAGAAAATGATATTCAGTCACTGTATAACCAGATTCACCTTTCTTAGAAGAATCACTAAACCTCACAAAATTTGTATGGCTCAGGCACTCTTCAGGTTTTGTGTAGAACCAGCATCTGAGGTTTTGATGACTGGAAAGTAGGGAAGCACCGTCTAGGTATTTTCCAGGGTGTCCTCCTGATAAGCAATAGAAACTGAGAGTCTAGCACTTAGATCCTGGCTCATGGCCGTCCTGAATTTTCTTTTTAAGGAGTACATTTTGGAAGAGTTTGGAAGAGAATAATCAGATTTTCCTCCCTGTGATGTGGTTCTTCTCTGTGAAGTGATTGAATTCAAAATCAGAATATTATGACAGTGATCTGAGATTACCACTGTGCATATAATGGAAATGTCCCTGTTTTACAAATCCAGAAAGTTGAAAGTGGAACCTGATGATTTGGAATACAGCACCTGCTCCATACCTAAATGCTTAAAATTCCAAAGAGAAAAAAATTTAAACAGCTATGCATTATAAGGAAGTGTTTATTTTGCTATTGTGCCAAGTGAATAATGCTCTTCTTTTTTTTTTTTTTTTTTTTTTAGCACACTTTGTGTACAATCATCTGGAGTACTTACATTTTATGGCAGAGTGAGACAAGTCAGATATATGTTTCACATCCATCAAGCATGGTCTTGTAAATTATTTTCTGGAGACAATTATGTAACTACTTCAATTCTTGATCTTAGCTGTTTTTGAGGATTATGAGGGCAGCATTCAGGAGACAGGTCAATTCACTGCACTCTAGCACCTGGATTTCAAAATGACTAAAATCAGGTTGCAGCTCAGAAGTCCTTTACTTTAAAAATGTTAGCACAGTACTTTTAGAAGTTGTTTCTTGAGTGCAAAGAATATTTCCTGCTGCTTTAATTAAAGGGTTTCCATATAATTTTTATTAATGAATTCCAACTCAGCTCCTTGACACATGATGTAGTGCTTTACTGAATGTAATTATCAAAGAATAGGTGTTTCCAAGAGGAAGTACTGTGCTTGCTCAGTTCTGATAACCTAGAATCATAATTAATTGTATAGCTCAAAAAAATAGCTTAGAACTGCATTCTACTCATGCTGTACTTGACTAATCTGTGTGGAGTTAATTCATTTTAATAGCTGCCATTTAAAACTTTGGAATTCTTAGAGGGAAGAGGAAAGGGCATACAACAACCACTGTACTATTGCACTTAGCAACTGCTGGCCTGTTTTTTTCTCTCCTGCTTCCATTGTCTTTCTCACATTTTCCCTCACTCAAATAAGCTGCACACATCTTGAAAGAAAAGGTTTCCTACAAGTTCAGATACACCTGTCTGGAGTTGCCAAACCTAGAATTGCAATTAAATGAACAATATTACATTGGAAAGTACTTTTGTGGCCGTCAAATGTTGCAGTTGTTGAAAGTTCAGCTTACCAAGTTTTGACTCCTGTACTACAGTAGCAATCCTACCATTGGTGTTTTTAACACCAAAGCCAAAATTGCACAGAGCTTTACAGCATTATCAAATACTGCTGTGCATCGTGGAGAGTGGGTTAGTCCTAGGATGAATCTCTGAGTATTTTAAGGGATTTGGGTGACTAGACTGTTTTCATTTGCTTTCAGCTAAAGTGAAAACAGTGTTTTCACAGAGTGTTTCACATATAAAGTGTTTTCAGCTGTCTTTCATTGTCAGGTTGGGTGGGGATTTATTTTCCAACCCAAAAATTAACTGTTTTAAATTAGATAAGCCATTTCTTAAACTTTAAGAAGTCAAACAGATAAGTGTGTGACTTCTTTTTTTTTTTAATGGTAAAGATAGTTTGTATAGTCCATATGGAAAATAAAATCTCATTAAAATCTTAATAGTCATTTTTTAACGCAGGCAATTGGTATTTTGTGGCTTTTAAATAATATGGTACTTACGTGACTACAAAAAATAATACTCAAGTTCTTCCTTTGTTCTCCTGCTATTTTTTTGTATTAAAAGAAGCATACTATCCTGTGAAGATAATTATGGCATTTTACCCTCTTTAGCACAAAACCTGAAACTTTATTGGAAATAATGAAAAAGCCCCACTCTATTTGCCATGTATTTCCTCTAGCTGAAGTATCTTAGCCTATGAGGAAAGAAATTAAGCAATTCAGCAGTAAAAAGACATTAATTTCATTGACTTTACATTTTGTCTTTTGTATTTGTCATTGATGTCAGAATAACAATTACCATACTGCTAGCAGGAACACACTTACTATATCTTGTCCAGCAGATCAAAAGACCCAATATAGTATTAATCAAGTACAATCTTACCTACTCTCATAACTGTTTTGCTCCAAAAAAATATGTTAAGGTGGCATAAGTTATAGTGGACTAAAGCTATTATTTCTGATATTCATTCTACTTATTTTAGTTTCAATACCCCCACAAAAAACTCAAACAAAAAAAACAAAGCAAAACAACCCCCCAGAGTATAATAATATTGCTAAGTTTGTGTGAAATCATTGTCTTCTTGTTTCAGATACAATCAGAAAATTAGAAATGACAAGTTTTTTTCTTACCCTGAAATGGGTCACTGGTAAATCTCAGAGATCAACAGCATGTTTCTGGTATACTGTGCATACTTGGACCAACTGAATTTTACACTAATCCATCTACTCTAGGAAACTAAGCATCCTCTAAATATTTTTGCTCTCCCCCTTCTTTCTTTCTTTCTTTTTTTTTTTCCCTCATAGAAAAATGTAGTCCTTAGTCTTCTAATGGTCTTGGATGTCTTTTCATTTGCATCATGCCAATCAGCTCAGTTCAGGGCTCAGCTATTAATTCAAGTGAAGTTTAACACCCTTCTAAGGTATGGTGAGGCCACATACAGTCCCAAATAAGATTTGGTCAGATGTTCTCTCCAGTAACTTTGAGATTAAGTTCTGTTTGGTTGTTAAAAAAAAAAAAAAAAAGAAATAACATTAACTAGTAGATTTTGGCACATAGGGCCCATCCATTATTTTTCTGATTAAAGCTGCCATACAGTGAAGAGTAGTAGTCAGAGACTTGCCATGTGAGTTACAATTTCACCTTGTAAAGGAATTTTTCTGGTGCTATGCTAGTATTTATATAAAGCAGGTGCTAGCTTGCTGTTAATGAGACTAAGAATGGAAACAACCTCCATTAGAAAATGGAGAATGTCGTAAAGTCAGATGCATTACATGACTGTGACTACTTCATTTAGAATGGTTGAGTTTTCTGAATTTCTGCATGTTAGATCATGAAACTGTCAGTTAAAAGGAACCTGAAATGAAAACAGAAGGAAGGATAGGTGGAAATAAATAAAGAAAAGAAACAGAAGAATGCTGTGGAAATTTTAGAAATCACATCTTTCCCTCACCCTGAAGTTTGGACTTGATCTAGGACTTGATCTAGGAAGAAGGTTTAGTATTTAAATGTGAGTTGCATAGGGATGAGATGGGAATGAGTGCTATGTTGAAATAAAATTAATCTGAATTCCTAAATTTGTATCAGTCCAAAGATATTAAGTGAAAGAAAGGTTTGCAAAGTCAAAGATCATCTCTAACAAAGTAAAACAAAATGAAAACATGTCACTGATCCTCGAGTCTCTCTAAAAGCTGGCAGAACTGCCGTGTTGTTCTTTACTTAAAAATTGAGATTTTTAAGCAAAGAGTAAAATTTTAAAAAGCGGGGGGGGGGAGAAGGAAATAAGAGAGAAATGTAATTATAGTTGACTAGTAAAATAATTGGGTCATATCTGCATCGTCTGGTAGGATATAAAAAAATTGTCACCATTTATGATATCAAATACAGTTGTTTCCTTCTATAAAATGTATTTAATTATTTTAAATTACTTGAGAAAATGAATTTTAATAGTTATTTTTAGATTATTAACAAATTTATTTTTAGATTTTTAAAAAAATCTAAAAAAAGTTATTTTTACCAAGGTAATTCTCTGCAGCTCATTGATAATGAAAGCTAGCCTTTCATGACTTTTAAAGTAAAACTGTTTTAGATGTAATCTGGATTTTCCTGTCTTTTACTTACAAGATCATTTTAATCCACGTGTTATAACTCTTTTGACCCTGAAGGTGGAGGCATAATTTTCATTACTGAGTTGCTTCCAGGAACCTTACAAGATTAACCTTTATTACTGGTAAATACTTTCTAAAGTGCCCCCCTTCTGCCTGCAATTCCTTTATGCTTCCCTTCAGCAGGACTTTCCAAAGCAGCCAATGCAGCACAGAGAAAATACACTCTGTTATCTGGGGGGCACTCTGACCCAGTATGTGGTTTTAAATCCTGTCACATTGATAGGAATGATGGGACGTAGTGTTTGCTTTGTGTTACTCTGGTATCACCCTTAGTGTTGATCAAGCTGAGGTGAAACCAAATCCAAATATTAGGGCATCCAAGATAAATAATATTGTTTCAAAAGTTTATGAGACAGAAGTGACAGAAAAGAAATAATGCTTACATGCCTCAAGAACAAATAAGAAACCTTCCTTTTTCATCCTTCTATTTAGCTGTTACTTACATAACCATGTGGTCAAGAGTTTAATGCTCATGCAAATTTGACACCCTCAGGTGTCAAGTATCTTTTCCTGAGGGAAAGCACAGGCTCTACTCTACATTTGCTCACACTTGCACCTCCTTGCATTTCCCCAGGAATCTGTTCAGTTTAAAATACTTTTTTCTTCTTCCCTGCCACCCCCAGGACATCTTAACTCAGTCAGGAAGAAGTTAGACCTTTCCGCTTTTGCCAGCTTCATTGGCTTACATTCCTAGGTTTGAATAAGCCCATGTCTTTTGGACATGGCCAGGTGAGATTATAGCTGACCAGGCACTAAGCATTCAGCTAAGGACTGAGTGTCTGCTAAGCTCTAAACAGGCCATGACCCATTCTGAAGCACAGTGCCTGTTTCTGCTGGGTTGCCCTATATTCACAACTAAAAGTGAAATCTTTTCTCACTGTGAACATTTTATATTCTGAAAAACTTTTAAATTGAATCAGATACTAATTGGCAACTCTGAAATACATTTATAAAATTATTGTTGCCTTTGTGAAACTATAAAATGCCCACAGACATTTAGAATAAAAGTATTTCAAAACTGCAAGATATTCTTATTTGGGTGCCCATCATTATTGAATTTACAGTTTACAGAGAAGACATATTTTCACTTAATACACCCAATACCATGGGACAAAATTCTAGGAGATGTCTCAGGTGATGATGTTTTACCCTTTCTTCTTAAGGAGAGAATCCAGAAGGAAACAAATAGACTTGCTATGTGTAAGATGGAAAAAAGGCTAAAACAATGATTTAAAATTAGCACCTGGAATTCTTCTTTCCAGTTGCAGTAGCAGCTGCCTTTTGGAAGTTAGTTAGTGAAATCCATTAATCCCTTAAGTGTGATGATAACAAGTTTGCCACATGGTGAAGCTTCAGATGGGAGCAAAAGAGTGTCTGGTGATTGCTGTCTGATTCCCAAATGAGCAGGATAAATTCTGTGAGACATGGGAGTTCAAATCACCAACAGATTTGTGGGGAAGCAGTGGTGGGCTTCTGCAACATGCATCCAGTCCAGGATGTTTGGGTGACAGTACCTGCTTACTTGTCTCTTTCAACACCTATGCTGCTGCACATGAATTGCTGTGATGTGCTAACCACTTTATCATTTTATTACATCATAAATTTTTATATCTTCTTAACGATCCTACAAGAAGCTTAATTGTTTATAGGAACATCCTAATTAACTAGAGTTCAGTAGGTTAAGCAGAACACAAATTGAAACAGCTCTAAATGAAACAAACCCTACTACTTCATTCCATACAACTTCATAAGGTTAAAATGTGATTTGACTGCAAGAATAAAAAATTCATACTGCTTTCAGATGTTTAAATGATAATACCGTGGGTAACTTTACCTCAGCTTTCCCTTTTGCAAATGTGAAATTGAAAGGAAATTTTTTTTTTTCCTACTTGGAGGAATTTTATTTTGAGCTGTAGCATTATGAGGACACTTGCCCAGTTTTATTTAGCAGACAAGAGTGTTACTCAATTATCCCATTTCTATCTGGATTTTAGAAAGAGAACAGATTATACAAGAAATGTACAGGTGAGTCTCTGAAACTTTTCTAATTCTATCCTAATTGATTACAGTAAATTTTTCTGAAGTACATTTAACAGGAACTTTGTGAAATGGCAGAGTACCTGAATTGGAATGGGTAAGACTGATGTATGTGAATGGTAGAACTAGTTTTAAGAACCAGTCTTCCCAGGGTCTGAACACCTTCAGCAGTTAGCAACCTTAAGACAGCAGATTTTTCTGAAAAACTGAGGTGGTTTAGCACATGTGGGAGAGCATTTCATACGCTTTTACCAGAGCTACCCCCTAAACTGAAACACCACCATGGTGTTGGCTTGCCTTTGTGAAATACATCTATGACATGATTCAAACAGAATGATATTAACAGGTGGGCAGTGCCTATTGCATTTTCATCACAGTTTTCAAGGCTGCATAGAAGATGGAATAGGTTGTCTGAGAAGAGGTGAAATTTCCCCTCCCCCTGCCACAGGTTTAAATATAAAAGACAAATCTTGGCAGAACCAACTAATCTAAGGCCCTGCTTTCATTAGAAGGCTGCACCAGACAATCTGTAGAAATCCCTTCCCACTTAGAATTTCTGCAAAACTGTGAATCACAATTAATGGAATCTTAGGATTAAGATGGAAATCCTCCAAATACAGACCACAGTCCAGGACTCCCAAATGTGCTTATGTCTTACTGTGTATAATATGTCAACCAAATGATGTTACGATGATTAAGATACATATTAAACCCCATCTTACCATAATTAAGGGACAGAATAGTTTTAAGAAGGTGTTAATGGTTGATAGGAAGGGGACATTTAGCTTTGGAGTCAAGAGACTGGAAAGTTCAAAGTTGAATGATTAATCAAAGTAATAGAAAGAGATTACTTAGCATCTTCCATTACAGATTATAGATTTCAACAATGACATCATTAGTCTATGTTTCAAGGAGCAGCAAAAGTGAACTGTCTAAGCCAGTAGTCAAAGGCAATGAGAGCATTGGCCATGCCTGCACCATGAGCACAATTCCTTAAAGTCTGACCATGATAGACTGAATGAGAAGCTGGTAATTGTGTCCATTGACAATCTCAGGCATGGCAAAGGATTATAGTCAGGTCAAGGGTCCATCTACAGGCTTCAATCAGGAGCAAAAGAAGTGGGGGCCAAAGGTGGGATAGAAGACCAGGCTGTAACATGAATGTGAGGATAATCTAGAAGACAGGACTACAGCCAGACACACCTACAATGCAGTTTAGGAGGGCAGTGAAGGTCCAGGCTTAGGCTTTAGCAGGGGCTCTGTACCCCTGGACTTCGAATCCAGGCTGGTGGGCAAAATTGGTGCACTGAGGACTGTGACACCATGATCCATAGCTGCTGTCTTCAGCAGAGGAGACTGTTGATACCAAGACACACAAAAGCAGCTGTGTGTTGGAATGCTCACATGATTAATCTACATGTGTTTCTCCATCACTAATCATCAGATTAATCAGCTGAAGTCCTCTTTTGTGTAGGCACCAATGCACATACTGATGGAGAGTACTACAAGGTCCAAAGCCCACACAAGTGTCTCTGTCTTATCTTCTTTACCCTGGTCCCAATAGTTAGGTGTCTTCATTCCTGCAGTATGCCTATGCAGGAAACTTCTAGCCCAGAAATTTTTCTGAGAACTTGGTACGAAGGTTCTTTTCAGCATGTTCCTTTGAGCATATTAGTTGTGAAAAAGAAGGGGGGAGAAAAAGCGTACCATTTTATTTTTATTATTAATTTAGATGGCCAATTCTGGATCAAAGACACGCTTTTGAGGTACCACTGCATAAACTTAGATATAACATGAATTTCTGGGGAAAAGCATTTGGGGCTCTTTTTTGTCCCTTTATTTTTTTTTTTTCTCTTTGCAATCATATTTTCTACTATCAAAGAAAAATGTTTTTCTACAGAAAGAAAACATAGAGGAAGACACCTGTTTGGCTTGCAGGAATTGGCCAGGGAGGCTGTTTTCCTGACAGGCCAAAAGCAACTAGCATAGGGCCCCTTTAAAAAAAAAAAGGTCAGGATACTTTTTTTTTTGTTCCCCCCCTCCCCACCCCATCCATTTCATGTGAGCATTGGCAGAAACTCTGACAAGCAGTTCTTCATATTTTATTATGTTCTTGTCTGGCAGAATCTCTGTCAGGCAAAAACCTTGTCAGCGGAAAACCTGTCGTAGGATCAGAGGAGACAAAAACAGGTGTCACAGAGGCAGTCAAAACTGAAGAAAAAAAAAGATAAGGCTAAAGAGAGAAAGGCAGACAATTACATTAATGCCATTGCTTTTATCTTATAGATGTGTGTTATTATCTCGGGGTGCTGAGTGCGCAATTGCCTCAAAGAAAAGTAGACAGGAGACAAGGGGAAACTTGATAGTTATTAACTGAAGAGGCAGTGTGTCAAAGCTGGATGGGGTTCAAAGTTTTGTAAAGGGATAAAAAAATTGCAGACAGCAAGCAACGTCTGTGAACAAACTGTGGTTCTGCTTTCGGCTACATAAACCTAGTAGCATTCTAGATATTTTAACTTGGAATCAGATCATAGGCAGAAAAATTAATGAAAGTTTTCATTCAGTCTTTTTTTAATAACATTTATTTTGTGTACATGCAACTGAAGTGCTGGGGGGTTTTTTGTTAGAGCATGAGGCATGGTGAGGCATGAAAACATATCAGTTTAGTTGCTGTGTTGTTTGGGTTTGGAACACCTATTATCAACACATGTTTAATTTTAAAATGCTATTAAGAAGCCTTTTACTAAGTGTGAACATCTGTACATGCAAGCTGTAAATTAGCAGATCACATATGTGTCCCTCAGTCAGAGACTCAGTGTGTTTGGCAAGTGGTTTCTGTTATTAGTTTTTAAATACAAAAAACAGTGTTACCAAAAACAATTGATTTTGCCTATGAATTGGAATTTCTTTACTTGCTCTTCTTCCATGATTTTTGTCTCAGTGAACATTTATCTTCTATATGGAATTAATTATGAAAGCAATGAAAAGAGAGGTGAAAAAGAGATTACGAAAGGATGCTATGTTGTAGCTGGAACTTGTACTCAGGATTCAGGATGTTCACACCCTGATGAAAGTGTTCATGTCCCCCACTCTCTTGCTCCAGGAATGAACGGGATCATTTCATACACCATGAAAATATTTGAGTTCTTCAATAGATGTGGAAAATTTTTCTTATCCTTAGTCACTTTCTAAGCATGATATTTTTGAGGAGCAATTTTTTTCTGCCTTCAAAATGCACCACATTGCACCATGTTGGAGGTGGTATCAAATCTATGTACTGAGGGAGGCTACTTTAGACCACCTCTTATGGTTGTGATAAGTGGTCCCTACAGCATTTTAGTCATTACTAAGGATTTGTTGCTATTTTTTGTGTGGTTGATGAAAAAGAAGAAAATCTTGAACTCTGAAAATGTGATGCTGTTCATCTTCACCACTAAAATCAAGAGTAAACTGCATTGCTCAACATTGCCATACTGTACCTGTTTTACCACACTCAACATACTATTGTTGCAATGGTATTATGGAATAATTTTATATTGGTATTATATATTTCATCTGTCTTCTAATTTTACTTTCTTTTGCTGCAAAAGGTGACCCAGTTATTTAGGTTTTTAAAATGTCTTGTAAGGTTTTTGTTATTGTCTAGACAGATACTACTTTTTTTTTTTCATCTTCCTGTTCTTGAACAAATCTAGTAATCTAGAAAGAAGATGATGGTTGTAAAATTTTGTATGTGTTTGTGTACTCCAACATATTCAACAATATCCAACTTTGGCAAGTTGGTAAACTGGCTAGACAGTATGCCAGAAAATCCAGAGTGGATATATTGGAGAGCTCAAAACTAAAACTGAAATGGAATGAGATCCATAATGCCCTCTTGCAACCTACAGACTCTTCTCTGTGGTGTTCTGAGATACACAGACAGGCAAATCAGCCAAGACCTTTCACTAGACCTTTTCATCCCTCTCAGGTTAATAAAATATTTATCTAGGATCAGGAAATTAGCAAGAGGTAAGTGTATTTGCAACTCCAATTGCATTAAAACTAGGATATTTAAAATTCTTTTCTATTTAGTGAAGGCAAATTGTCATGCTTTTATTGTAGCTGTTCAAAAAAATAATATCATACCTCTAAAGTACAAAATTCATCACTGCATATTTGTATTTCTTTTACTTAGCAAAAATGGGATCTGCTCTGAGGCATGGCTTTTAATTTGGTTGACCTTTTTCACTGCATATTGGGAAGGAAGGGGTCTATGGGCAATGAGTAAATTTGCAGAGCTGAGCCAGCCTGTAAACTGGACACAGTATAAATGAAATTTAAAAGTTTCTTCTTTGTTTTCTGTCTTTTGATAAATTGAAAAAGAAGTTGTGCCTTATTTTAATGTATCCTTTGTACTTAAATTCATTTGAATTACATAGTCTCAAAACTCCAGTAAAATATAAATAAGGTACATTTCCCCTCCTTACTTTACAACATTAAAAAACACCGAACAAAACAACCAATTAAAAAAACCCCTACAAATGGAACATAAAAGTTTGTTCATTGATTTATTGCAAAGATGTCTGAAGCTTTTTTTTTCTGAACTATTACATAATAAGAATACTGAAGACTGTAATATGAATATTGACATTGAAACAATTCCAAAGTTTTTTTGACATTTCAGATTATACTGAGCAGAGGCTCAGTAAAAAAAATCTGAGGGATTTTTTTTTTCTATTTAAGAAGCTAAAAACTGAATAAGCAAACGGGGAGATTCAGGCTTGACATTAGGAAACACTTCTTTAATGAGAGGAGTGGTCAAGCCACAGACTTCCTAAAGAGGTGGTCAATGCTCCAAGCCACTCCATGTTCCAGAGGCATTTGGACAATCCCCTCAATATGGTTTAACTGATGATCTGCCCTAGAGTGCTCAGGTAGCTGGATTAGATGGTCATTTTTGGCCCCTTACAGTTAAAATGTTCTCAATTATTATGGTGCATACTTGATACTTCAGAGTTGGAAAAACAATGTTGAAAGGTTCCTAATTCCTGTGCTAATTATCCAGTTAGTGATTTTTCATTGTTAAAGGCAATCTTTAATGTCCTCTACACAATCCTTGCTACTCCCCCCCTTTAAAACAGTTTAAATTTCTGAAACAAGTACTTGAAATTGGGAATTCACCACAGAAATGTTACTTGACTGAGTGTTGTCAGAGTAAAACACAGGGGTATTTTTAGGCCACTCCATGAAAATGTTGATTGCTCAGCAACTACGTAATTTTAAGATTAGAATTCTCTTCTTCCTGTATCAGAGAACACCTTTTCACATATACTGAATTAAAGAATATCAGACTATCAGGGCAGTGCTAACAATTAAATTACATTGTTAAAAAAAGGTGCCTGTCTTAAATACATAACTGATCTCAGTCATGGTTTTGGAAAAGATTGGGCAGGTTACAACTAAAAATGTCTCAAACATGCATAGGTGAACTTTTGATCCCACTGGAACTGTACAAAGGGTCAGTAATACCTCACACTGCACCAGGAATGGACTTCTTATATGTGCTTTGTGATATTCAGTCACTGATAACTTCTTAATAAAGACACATCTGTTTATGTCATTTTCAGGTAGGATAGAGCACATTCTTTTGTATAGCATATTTAATCTTGAAACCTTCTTAGTGCTTATGAAACCATAAACTGCAGATACTGTTGAATGTACTCACCTGTAAAACAGTTCATTGTTCACTAGCCTGTATAAATTAAACCAATGGTTTAGAGCAGAAAGTGATGAGGAATGCATTATCCACGTGAAATTATGTGGGCAATTCAGGGCAGCAGAATACAACTATTTATGCAGAGATTTGACAAGAATCAGAAATTTGTCGAGAAGGCTATAGCTAATACTCCTTTCTTTACAGAAAACCAACAAGATAGGTACTTCCTTACCTCTTATCTGAAAAAGTGTCTATCAACATAAATGGCATCTTGAATCCACCTAGAACACTAGCATTAGTTCACTAACGGTATCAGAAGAGAAATGAGAAATACTACAAAAATTCTGTCAACTACATTCATAGCAATCTTTTAAAGAAACACAAAAATGTTTGTAAGTTACAAATTAGAGTGAGAATTTTCATTCTGACAATTTGAAGGGATATCAATAGTTATTTTTCTGAAAGAATTTCAGAATTTTACAGTACTGTTATTTCCCATATGAACACAACTGTGTTTCCTTTCATTTAATTTACAACCTTTTTATTTTCATGTACCAGGAGGTTTGTCTTTAGCTTGCAAATGTTCTTGCAATAATGTATGTTTTGTTGTGTTATAAATTCCACATTTTAATGCATATCCTGACCTGTACTTGAAAAGGATAAAATTTGCTGCTTGTTTATTATTTAATACACATAATAAGGCCACAAATCAAAATTGGAGATAATATCACTGTCACTTGGAATGTTGTTCCAATATTATGCTAATTAGTATTTGTGTGTATGTGTGTTGAGAAGCAGATGTCTATAGATAATGCTGCTAAAAATTAATATTGCAGTTTAATGGAATAGTACAGATTAGATTGCAAAAATTTCTATCAGCCAGTCAAAGAGTGTGCTTAGTTATTTAAAAAAGATTTTATTTGTTTTTTCCCTCTTCCATTCCACCTCAACCTTTCCAAAGCTATTATATGGTCACCTTAAATGAAGTGGATATATGTCCACAGAGTTTTGTAATCTTATTGTTAGAGAAATTAAAAGCTATTAGATCTTTCATCCACCCAAGAATCCTTAGATAAAGATGTCTTACAGTCATTCTCACTTGGACCACAGTAGAATAATGATCTTAACATCCTCAGCATGACAAGTCTTCTTTAAATGAAAGAACTTCTTTTTTCTCACTGCAGGCGTGGTATTTGCTGTTAAGAAGAGAGAAACAAAAACAAATATTTGGATACATAAGAAATACAGTATGATTCAGTCATTAAAAAACATAAAGTGTTCAGAAAATATCCATTCATGTCTTGGTTCTAGTCTAAATTTGCATAAAGTTGGAGAAGCCAGTTAATATCTTTGGACCCTTTTCTGTAAGACTGAAGTTGAAAAGCTCAGGGTGATCCAGATCTGCTCAATAATTTCAAGAGTCTGTTAGAAGGTGTTCTTACAGAGTATCTATTGGATACTCCAAACTATTTACGCCATTCCTACTGTGAGTAATGCTAGTATTAGAAAAAATAACATCCTTATTTTATTGCTTCTAAATGGTTGATTAGTCCCTCAGATACACATATTTACATATCACCACACATACTGCTCAACCTGCAGAATAAAAATATCAATTTTCTTGGCTTTTCTAGCCAAGAACTTTCATGACACATCCATTATGTCAGTAGGAAAATAACCATCTTAGAAAAAGATCATACATAAAATGGGGGGGGGGGGGAACAGAACAGTATTTAACCTGCTTAAGCTTCAACCAAATCTCATTCATTAGACCTTGTAAAAAAAATTAGTCCTACATCATGAAGCCTACATAGGTGTAGTAGTTTGGAAGAAGAGCTTTTGGAGGAAAAAATTCTGCTCTTCGTGTTCTGCAGTATAAATGTCCTGTGGAGAGACGTAGGACTGAAGTGCCTAGGCTTGCCAATTTCTTATCTTGTTTGAATGTGAAATTAATATTTAAAGCTATTTATTCAAAATTGACTTAGCCACTAGAATAGGAAAGATCAGACAATTCAGTTGCAAGAAATGAAGTATGAGGAAACTGGAAGTCTTTGACAATGTAGTCCTTGGAGTAAACGTGGTGAATGAAGCCAGCAAGTAAATGATAAGGGCCTTTGCGCTCTGGTTGTAAGAAGGCAATTTATCAACAGTACATGAACTCTCTAGTGACCATAAGACAAGAAGAAACCAAGTACAGGAGAAGTCCCTATAAGATTGTTTTAAATGCCCAGAAATTTTGTTTGGAGAAGAAGAGAAGCTTAGGTGCTGCAACATAGTTCATATATAGAAATAAAATTAAATATAAACATTTATACATCATAGAATGCATGATGTCATAGGCAATTCCATCTTTTTTAACTTCACAAGGGGATAAGAATTACCTTCCTCCTGCAAATTTCCCTTATCGCTGAATTATTCAAATCACAGTGAATAACATGGAATTCATAAAGCCAGGTAAAAGGAACTATCCAGCTCTAGTAGCAGTGAATTAATGATCAAATTTTTGGTAAATCAGGAGCCTTAGTTTTAACATGTTTAAGAGACTGGAGTTAAGGGAGTATCTGTTTTATTTTTTTCCTCTAGAGATTAAGTATCAAATCCTTAACAGTCCCATTCAATTTGGCATTGCTTCAGTTTTGGTCATTAGTTAATCATAAATTTCTCTTGAACTATGAGTACTGTAATTTCTGAGTCTCACCTGAGAACCCTTCTGCCATAGCAATTAAAATTACTTGTGACCTTTGGAAACTAGGGCTGTTTTGGACTGCTTCTGTGAAAAAGGATCCCTTAGTAATGACTGGCATCCATCAGGAGTCCATACCAGGACCAGTACTGTTTAATATCTTCATCAATGACATAGTGAGGCCATCAGCAAATTTGCAGATGACACCAAGCTGAGTGGTGTAGTTGACACAGCAGGATGCCATACAGGGGGACCTGGACAAGCTTGAGGTAGTAGACCCATATCAACCTCATGAGGTTCAACAAGGTCAAGGTGCTGCATCTGCGTCAGGGCAATCACAAGCCCAAGTACACACTGAGAGATGAACTCCTGGAGAGCAGCACTTCAGGGAAGGACCTGGGGAGCTTCAGTGGGTGAAAAGCTGAATATGACTCAACAGTGTGCACCTGTAGCCCAGAAAGCCAACCATACCCTGGCTCCACAAAAGCAGCATTGCCAGCAGGGTGTGGTAGATGATCCTGCCCCTCTGCTCCCCTCTGGTGAAATGCCACCTGGGGTAGCAGTGCCCTAATACTACTAGGAGTCTGGGGTTCTGAGCAAAGGGAAGATATGCACCTGTTGGAGCAAGTCCAGAGGAGACCACCAAGATGATCAGAGGGATGGAGGCCCTGTCCTTTGAGGAAAGGCTGGAAGAGTTGGAATCCTTCAGCCAGGGGAAAAGATGAAAAAAAGCTTAGGCGAGGCTCCTTGGCAACCTTATTAGGCTTTAAAAAGAAAGGGGGTCTACCAAAAAGCTGGGAAGAGACTTTTGGCAAGGGCACGTAGTGATTGGACAAGAGGTAATGGCTTTAAGCTGGCTTAAATCAGAGTAGATTTGGATTACATATAAAAGAGATTTTTCCAAAAATGTTGAGGCATTGAGGTAGTTGCCCAATGAAGCTGTAGATGCCCCATCCATGAAAATATTCATGTAGGATGAAGCTGTAAGCAACCTGATCTAGTTGAAGATGTCCCCATGGCAGGGGAGTGGATTAGCTGATTTTTAAGGGTCCCTTCCAACACAAACTATTCTGTGACTCTATGTTTCTATGAATCATCCAGGTGATATTTCTCTGGAAAATAAGTGTATCTGCCACATGACTCTTTGGAGTTGTTTTCTTGTCTTTTCTTTGCTCTTTCCTTATACTTGACCCCTTTTCTTTCAGCCTTGGACAAACTTAGTACTCAGCACCTCTACCACCCAACCCAAGTGGAGATTGTGCAGTCCAATGTTGTGTTTGACATCAGCAGCCTGATGCTCTACGGTACTCAGGCTGTGCCTGTGAGACTGAAGATACTGCTTGACAGGCTCTTCAGTGTACTGAAGCAAGAGGAGGTGTTGCATATTCTACATGGCTTAGGCTGGACACTGCGAGACTACGTTCGAGGCTACATTCTTCAGGTAGGAAATAAAGCAAAGCATGTTTTCAAACCCAGTAAATTGATTTTTTTGTTGTTGATGTATGGATGTAGTGATGGTGCACCCAAGGTAGAAAGTAGAAGGATATGAAGTGAATTTAGTCTGGCATGTTGAAGCCTAATGATGGTGCTGGCAAGATAAAATATTCAATTTTTCCTAAGCTAAAAAAATACAGGTGCCTTCATACCATAGTATTTATTTGTACTTGCTTATGTTTACTGTAGGAAATGCCTTAAATACTGCAAATACTGAGGTTAGCTACCTGCAAGCATGATCTGGCCATCAAAGGCAGCTGGCAAATTTTCAAGGGCTACTGTTTGACTTGGGAAACTAAGATGCAAGTCAGCAGCTCTGTCATCTTTTCTCTCCTTCTTTAGAAAGATACCTAAAAATGTATAGATGAAATTGGGGTTGTGACCATGACTATATTGGAAGGTATCCTTATGTATAAACACGAAAATCCTTTTAATAAGGCCATTTTTGAAATATAGCTTTAAATAAAGTATTGCGTGCATTTTAGTTGAAATAGACAATCAAAAGTAAAATATGTTCAACAAAAAGCTGGACAGACTTGTTTTATGGGTATGGTCATAAATATACGTATAGCTGCTTATCTGAAAAATTTCATAATCTATTAAATTCCATAGTAAATTTTTACATTTTGTAAGACTATTTCTGATTAATAACCTAGTACTTCATACTTCTGAATTCTCTTAATTGCTGCTGACTTTGTAGGAGCTCTTTCTTATCTAGAATGCATCCAGTTATTGAAGTGGACATGCCTAAAGAATTTTGAAAATTTTAGTTGCTGATTTATTTCTTTTTTTTATAGGCAGTGATAGCATGCTATCACTTAGAACTTTATTGAAAATATGGGATTTATACCTGCTCTGAGAAATCCTGACTCTATTTCTTAATTTGTCTTCTGGTTTCTGTACTTTGTGTGGAAGAAGTAAATTAGCTGTATGTGGATTCCATGGAAAACTTTACCTTCTGTGCTTGTAAATATTTTCTTAAATGCCCTATATTTCGGATTTTCACAGAAAAATGTACTGAATTTTAAAACAGCCCTAGAGTAGGAGAACTAAAAAGGTTTACACTTCAATAATGAAATTGTTTTATTCTTGTTAGGACATATATGGAATGGAGCTCTTTAATTGTTTCAGGGTTCTCTCAGGCATCTGTTTTGTTCTATTTGAATAGCTGCTAAGTGTTGCACCTATTCAAATAGAACAGAATCCATTTTTTCCATTACCAATCTAAAATTAACATATAAGAATATATCCATCATATTTGTACAGCAGATATCTATGATGTTTGTATGATATAAATGTATGATATTACGTATTTATACATTTAACATATAATATATAATTAAGATGGATACATGAGAGATATCTACAGAGATATGTACTGGGATAATGTGCATATTACATCATATTTTAGATTCCTGGATTCTGAATGCTACTGATCTGGAGGGCTGAAGAAATTTGATTTGTAAAGGAATTAATGTAAAAAATATATAATTTTTAAGATATAATATTAGAAATCTGGTTACTAAATGTGATTAATAATTAGGGTTAATATATTCCAAGCATGGAATGTAATTCTTTGTTTCTTATAGACAAGAAGATGGACTGGAATCAGTAGTTTTCTTGTTTAAAGGCGGTTGAATCATGCTCATATTGATTTTTTTTAAACTATGTTTTGGAATGACTCAATATATGCAAGAATGGCTTGTGATATGATTACATAGATCTTTATACAGACTGAGACTATGACCTATGAATCTGAAAGGTGTAAAGGCCTGTAATACCCGATTAGGTCACAATTCAGTTTATCCAGCTAAAAGTCAGTCACATTGTAGCCTCCAAGGCATGAATTTTGCCATTACTATATTCAACAACAGTGTATTGAATATTATGCCATTTAAATGAGAACAATTATCAGTGAAAGCTAAGGGCAGCTGTTACAGACTTGCCACATATTGACTTCATTAGTACTCGACTCTGGATTTTCTTAATGAGTGAATGAAGACCTATGATAGGTGTGTAGTCGAGCATCCCGTTAGTTTAGCTGTCTAATTTCAAAGAATCACACACTGCTCAAGGTTAGAAGGGAGGTCATCTTGTCCGAACCTTCTGTCCAAGTAGAGCCACCTAGAACTGTTTGTCCAGGACCTTGTCCAGATGGCTTTTGAATGTCTCCACAGGAGAGAGCAAAAAGTGTTTTGTTGTTTCCATTAAAGGAGAAAACTCAGTATATGGCAGAAAAGGAAAATTCTTAGTAAAACATACATGCAGAGAAACATTGGAAAAATGAATTAAATCGATTATAATAAAAATGTCTTCTTTAAAAATAGCTCTATTGAAAGTATCTGTTACAAAGGAGAAAGGGCTATGCAGGGAAATTTGAAAGGAAATGTGTAGTAACACTAGCACAGTATAAGTGCATACAGGTAATGTCTTCTTTGGGCAAAAGACATTGTTTCATGAAGCTTATCATTATAGACTGAAACTTTTCAGACTTGTTTGAGGCTTTCAGACTCAGCTTTTGCATACAGAAAACTGAATAAAATATTGTAAGCATCGTACAGGAGTTTCAAAAATACCAAGTACCAAAACAAATCATCCAGAGTATCACAAACTATGGGACTGTTGATAGGCTATCATGCAGTGAACTGAGGAACATTTGACTCTCAATCAGGAATTGCAGTTCTTTGTAACTTGTCTGTCCAAACCCACCTAAGTTATCACCTAATTGCAGTCAATTCTAGTAAATTTACCATACATTCATACATGCTCATTGTACACCAAATGCAGAAATAGCTATCTGTAGAAAAAGGTTTACCGTGGTAGTGTAGTTAGAGAAGAACAATCTAGTAAAAATAATATTTTTCACTTGTAACTTTACAGAATCACCATTCTCCTGTTTTATCCTCAGGGGAGGAAAAACGGGAAGCTTAGTAGCAAGGACTAAGAGAAATAATAGAATAGAAAAAGGTAATGTTTGTAACAGATTCCAGAATACTTTGTCCAGGTTTGAGTTCCAGTGTTCATTAACCACCATGCAAGAGATTTGTAAAGCTGGCACAAAACTTGAGTTTTATGCTTTGGGATGCTCTAAGACATCCACCTGTGCTGAATGTGCCCTCAGTATGATGAAAGTGTTAAAATATTTTAACATTTTCTCTAAATTGAGGTGTTTTGAGGAGTAGGGTAGATGATATCCACTCAAAATCAATTACTGTTGTCAGATGATTTCCACAACCAACCAACCATCCAACCAACCAACCAACCAAAAAAACCCCAATAACCAACAAAATGAGCAACCATCCTGCAAACCTCACAACTTTTTCCTTGTTACTTTACAGAAAAAGCTCATGGTTTGCTCCACCGGAGAAACAAGAGAAAAACAGTTGTTTATTAATGCTGCGCAGTGGGTGGAATCATTTGTAATACCTTCATTTTGATTAATATTGTTTCCAAATAGCAAATTAAAAAGCAATGGGCAGAGAAAAATACAGTATTTATGCCTTCATTCAGTGGATGCATTAATAGAGCACAGGAAGTCAAGGAACCCTGAAGCCGCGGAGGTAATTTGATAACACCGCCTTTTACATTTGGGCACAGTCACAATATTGCCAGTAATGGCTGAAAGGCATTAAGACCTGGCAAGATTCTTTGGCCTCCATGCAATAAATTGAATTTCTAGTGAATAGATGCCTATCAATGAAGTGTTAGTGACAATTCGGTCACCAATCTCATCAGACTGCCACAGGATTAATGTCTTGGCAGAGGAGCTGTTCTCTCATCTTTAGAACTGATCCTCAAAAAAACTTTATGGCATAAAGGAACATTCTGGATTGTGTTTGCTCCATAGGAATTCAGAGTGCCTCAGATTTTAGACTTGTTTTTTCTACCTCAAGGAACTAATTTACTGTATTTGGTATCAACCCATATGCGGTCGATAGTGAGCCTGTAAGTTTTCTCTTTTGGGAACACCTAAGTTCCCATGTCTTTTACATGACAAAAATATTATTTTTGTCAAAAACAGTGGGTGTTTTGGGTCAGATACTGCACACATCAAAGAGATGTATATGACTAGTCTCTCTATTGATTTGAATGATGTTACATCTTCTGTAAAGAGCAGCTCAACTGTGAGTCTCCAACCCTGGTTTAATTCCAGCTAAGCTGAGAGAAGAGGTAACTTTGCCAGCTGTTGTATGATCCACCAGAGATCACAGGGTTGGGGAGAATACTTTACCCCATCCATTTGCTAGTGTAGCTACATGTGTAATTGCTCCCTAGCCAGGTTCTCTTTAAACAAACCTGGTTAGAAAAATCCTCCTTCTAAGCATGTGTAAGTTAACGCTCATTATTCTGAGAGGAAAGGGCTAGAGTGCAATTATGCCACTAGCAGTGAACAGCTGGGGCATTCAGCTTTTACGCTAGTCCAGCTGCAGAAGACAGGACATGTGATTACAACTTAGAGGCCATAAACTGACTCAGTGCAAATAATGATTCAGTGTTTGAGTAACAGCTCAACACTTTTTCAACTGTTTTGTGGTCAAATAGTTGTACTCCCTTAGTGAAAAAGATGAAAATACATATTTTCTTTACAATACAAAGAAGGAAGCAGAGGCACAGAATAGAACATTGGCAGAATTAGCAAAAATGGTCTAGGAGTCCCATTCTTATCATCATGCCCTTGAAAAAAGTAGATTAGTCAGTAGCTCATAGGCAATGTTTTAGCTGCCAGGCTCTCTGGTGCCGCCCACAGCTATGAGAAATTTTTAAAAATAAAAAACACAGAACAAAGTCAAAACTAAAGCCAGCTGGAAGACTATGGATATTTTATAGATACAAAAGGAGATTCACTCACAAAAGTTCATTTACTGGACATTGCATGGGGAATCACTAATCCTAAATGAAGGTCTTTTCTGTAGCAAAATCAATTCTGAAAAATGACGAAATTCAAATTTATTAGTTTGCTTTAGGAAAATTAGTCTAGTCTTCCATTGTTGTGCTTGTTCTGTAGTCCTAAAGCAACTGTAAAGCAAGAAGTCAGCTAGGAAGTCATGCTCTCAGAAGGTATACATGGCTCAGGGCAGAGAGTGTGGAGGTGCAGGCAGTTTAAGACATCTTTTCAAAAAAACCAAAATCCCAGAAACTAAAACAAACTCATTGAAATTATTAAATACATAGCAGTGTTTAAGTAATTCAGTTCTGAGATTTTAAAATAAAAATTAGCTATATACATATTCAAACTACATGCTCACATATATTGATATATATATATATATATCAGCATATATATAACTAATATTGTCAGTTATATTTGACAGTTTCTCAAATATTTGTAAAACATTTTTTCTCTTTGTAGTATAGGTAATTTGGTTTCTGTATTAGTTTACCACCACTTGTTTGTTCATGCATACTATTTTTACATCCAGATTAAATGAAGATATTTGGGTAGAGACCAAAGAAGGAAACTTCAGCATATTCAATAATATCATTCCTAATTTCTTTTCTTTTGTTTCTCAAAGTAATCCCTTAGTACTTCACCATTTAAATATTAACCATATGCACAGACAGAAATTGCTTTACCGTTCTTAAACTTAAATATTGCCCACCTTTGGCTTGTCTGTGGAGGATTTCAGAAAAGGATGGGTTCTGTCGCTCTCTAACCTCTTTTAGAGACTTTATAGAGTCTTAGTTTTTCTGTCTGAAATAATTTAAGATCTTTGAACTTTTGCTGTAGAACCCAAGCGCAAGGACTATTTCATTTAACAGCTTGTCAAACAGCCTCCAATGCTTAAACATAGAGAACATTAAAAGGAAAACAAATAAAAAGAAGCTCTGATATGATGTAGGCATGGAATGTGAGGTTGCTGTAGTGATGACATCATACTTTCAGTTCAATGTAGTCTGCTATCTATAATCATGAATCATGAAAAGTTTCTGTCAGGGTTTTTTCCCCAAGTACTGTCAGGTGATTTTACACAACACGACAAGAACACCATTAAAATGTTGGTATGCTATATTATTTTTAAAAGAAAATTAAGAGAAATAGGCAACTAAATTACAAAAAAAAATGTTGACTGTTGTAACCCAGCAAATATTAATTGACAGTTACACATATGAATAATTAAAAAAGAAAATTTATTTGTGAAGGTGTTGTATTTATTTTATTGGCATTGCTTCCTCATTGGTCTATTTGCCAATACCTTAATTAATACTTTACACTCTTTTAGCTGTGGCCACTGGAGGATTTCCATGCGTTTTAAAGAAGTAGTCATTTGGTATTTCCATGCCTCTATGAGTAGCATGCCTTTTTTGTTAAAAAAACCCATACTTGTAAAAGTGATGCAGATAAAGATTAAGAAGTTTATCTGGTAAAGATTTTAATGATGCCGAAGTACAGTGTACAATACATACAAGATTGTGTTACCCTTAATAACTGCCACCCACATTTAATTACTTGATAATGAAGAGAGCAAACTTTTTACAGATTAATACTTTTTTTCATTTTTGTTAGGTGCAGTTCTGTCTTGTTTTCTTCTCTTCCTTGTAGTTATTGTTAACACTCATGTGTGTTCTTTAGTTCTGATATTTTTCAACCGGGACCTCAGAGCAACCAAGACTCAAAGCTTGGTAGCATTTGTCCAGACATCTAGTCCTGCAGTATACATGGGATTTAAAAGTGTCTCTTTTGTAGATGTTCTGCCTGTTTCTTTTTCTTTGAGCCTCTCTGTTCCTTCATTCCTCTTTTTCCACTTCAACTTCCTTATCTTTTCTTTTGTCATTGCCTCCCATTTCCCTCCCTTTTTTACTTCTTCCCGTCTTCAGCCTCACCTTAGTTTCACTTCCTCTTGTTCTCTGATTTTGCCTCTCTAGCACAAGAAGATGAAAAGGATCTGTTAGATGTCCATCTCCTGAGTGTATTCTATTCCTCCCATGGCATCCCTGTATGCTAATATTTGACACTCTGGAAGAGTTTCTCTTCTCCCCCGTGTGTCAGTTTAGTATGATTCCCCTACACTTCTGTGGAACAGAGATTCTCTTCTATATTCTATACATTCTCTTCTATATTCTTCTATATTCTTCCTCTTCTGCATTCTTCTTAGCTGTTCTAATCTAGGTGTTACTATTCTATCTTTACCCTAAACAGAAGGTGGAAACAGCTCAGATAAATCTTAAAAGACTGAAAAGAGAGATAGGAAGCACTGTTGTGTGTTTGAGCAAAGCAATGCCCCTTTTTCTGTAGTGTGGAGTACCTTCAGATTTTTTCTGTATCTGCAGTATCTTGCCTAACACCTCTCTGATACTTTTGGTACTGTACCTCTAATAGTAACACTACTGATCACACTAGTACCACATCAGGATATGTATCATGGTTCACACTTTAACCAAGCAACAACAAAAATAAAGTCCAGTTTGATGACATTTCTGAATGCCAGCAGAACAAGTTACACGACAACAGATGTCTCAGTACATGCAAAGATCATTGGGTTTTCCAGAATATGTGCAGCTGGAGAGCTGTGCTATTGCTGCTCTGTGTCTTGCATCTTGCAAGGGTAATGAAGCAGAGGGCTGTATAACCCCTGGTAATCAACAGCAGTATACATCATGCTAGTTCCTAATGACTACTATGAAATAGTTAGCCTTTATAGCCATAGTGCTTCACATTGCTCAGAAATGTAAAGGTGGCCCTTTAATGGAAAACATTTATGGCTGTCAGTCAAAAAAAAAAAGGGAGAAAGAGAGAGACTTTTGTATAGGTGTGTTTTTGTGCTATCTGGAATGTGTACTGACCGTTTACAGTACTAGGGTGATCCTACTAGCTGTGATTCTACTGATGTACTTTTTGCACAGCTAATAGACTGCAGAACATGGGAATGTCTGTTACTGAAGGTCTGTCAGGCATGTGCCAGGACCATGTGTGCTTGCTTTTTAAAATGGAGCTGAAAATCTCTTCACCTGCCAAGGCCTGAGTTCATGATCCTGTGTCTCTCTTGTGATAGTTGATGAAATCACAAACACCCAAAGCACAGTGAAGAATGAAGGAGGTGGGAGGAATAGTTCATTCCCTAGGCTGTTTTAGGTGTGAGTGATGCCATCAAGCATTTCAGAAGAAACAGAGCCCTGAACTTGGGTCTTGGCAGGTAAGCCAAGGAGGAAACTATTTCCAGCTTTCTTGCTTCAGAATGTGGTTGAATTTCTATTAACCATTTATGATCACATTTTCCTTCAAATATGTGAGTGTATGTGTGTGTGTGTTTGTGCATATATACATGTACTTTCACAATCTGTAAATTGTATTTATATTTTTAATTGATTGTGATTGTGTCTTTGACAAAAATCTCTGGGTTTGAGATTGATTCTCTGTGGATGAAGGGAGGGGAGAGAAGGGCTTTCCTGGTAGCCTGGAAAATCACTTTTCTTGCTGACAATGCCATGTTGAAGCCTCTACCAGAACATATCCTGCACTATGTCAAACAAATATCACCACTGAGTTGAGGACAGGATCTTGGGGTTACTGTTCACCTCAATTTTCTTATGGGAAATGCAGTGACCTGTTACAAAATAAAGAAACCCACTCCCTTCCTGCCTGTGGAGGGGAGTGGGTTGTGCCAAGAATCTGAGGAATTAACATAATTCTTCTCACAAAAAGCAGCTCAGAGATTAGAACTTCTGCTTTTTATAGGCTACTCGCTTTGCAGAGAACCTTGGGCTGAATTCAAATCATGGTCCTGGAGGTGATAAGGTTGTGATATTAACCATTCAGCTACACATCAATGGAGATTAACTCAATCAGAGAGTATGGAGTCCAGACCATGACACTTAAATGGGTTTAAGATTTTTCCAGTTTAGAAACCTCTTGCTTTGAGTTTAGATGTGGTTTTGATTGTCTGTGTGTCAGCCCTGACTTCAGGCACTTAGGAAATTTAGGTCCACAGACATTTAGGAATCAAGAAGGGCCACAGAGAATCAAACTTGTCATCTGTCCAGCATCAGTTGATTTACTGTTTTTCTTGAAGTCCAAGAGATCTCAAGGGGACTTTTTTCCCTTGCAGCACTGATCTTTCAATGAGGTGCTAGTGCCTGTCCTGAGCAATAACAAGGAATAACAGTGAAGTGTGAGTGACTCTTATTAGGAGGGGTAAATGTCATGAACACTTACTGTTGCCTTCTAGGCAGTAAGAGGACAGCATTGAATATAGACAGACAACCCCCTTTTACTTATCAAGGTACATTTTGATTCTAATGAAGATGAACTCCCATATTTTAATTAAGAAATTTACTTTTCTTTCCTGTATGGAAAAATCTCTGATTCACCTGTCATTTTGCACCATGTTCTAGAATGTTGAATACTTAGCTTGAATCCAGGAAGTGTGTATTATTCTACTGGCTCTAATATATTAACTTGCTGTACAAGTCCTTTGTGCTTCAGCTTGATTTTTTTCTCCTCCCCCACAGCTTTAACAAAATGTTCTAATCATCCCAATTTATACTTGGATGTTGTTAATTAATGTTTATGAAGTGCTTTGAGATCCTCTAATGAAATGGAATGTGTAATTATGATCATTCTTTAGTAAAATTCTAAAACATCACCATCACTGGAACAGTAATTTCAGTAAATTTTTAAAAATAATTTTTTAATCAAATAGAAGAGAAAGATTCCATGTCATTAGTTCATTTTTATCTTTTATAGTAGGGTAAGGTATGTCTTTTTCTATCCAGTCTTAGTGGGTTCTTCATGATGAATCTTGCCAGAATTGCACCCTGAAGTCTTGCATTCCATCTGCTGGAAAGGGCGTGGAAAAAGGGTGTGGAAACCTCTGTTACTGACTGGCAGTTCTCTGCACAGAAGGAAGTAATTTGTAGGACAAGTAGAATTTTGTATATGTATATGGTATATGTATATGCCCAGTATATGTCAGCTTGCTGGGTTTGTTTGTATCTCTGTAGCTTGAGTAGTGATGTAGATATGGTAGTAGAATTAACATAATTACACTTTTATCCATGCATTCTGGATTTTGGGTGTCCGTAAGTTGTGTCCAAGTTGACATATGGTGCTGAAAACAGGAATAGAAGAAATAAGGCCACTCAGCTGGTTGCTTTTAATGTAGCTTATGTTGCTGCAGGCTTTCCATTAAAAGCTCTCAGACTGTTTAGAAGTAGCTAGGGCAATGTCTGGGAAAACTTGCTCGGTTCATGCTGAGTATGTAATGTTGTGACCCACACAAATGCTTTTGTCCAACCCATCTCTTTTAGAAAGGATTTCATCTCATATCATAAATAAAACTAAATTTGGGGTGAGAGAATTTAACTAGTACTAATTTGGTTGCTTTCCATGTGGGAACTGGTTTCCTCTTGATAGGAGCTTTTCAAACTGTACCATAGGATGCAAAACAGAGCTCTTCTTTCTCATTTGTAGGTTCAAAGGGTTGTGAGGTAATACATATAAGACCCATGACATTAATTTTCTCCCACAGCTGGAGGCAGAGATATGTTTCTTGGTACAAAAAGAGTGAGAAATTAATAAGGTCCGTAGCAGATTGCACATGGTATTGTATTTCTTGTGAGGCTGCAGAGAACCTGGATGTTAGAGAATGCAAGAAGCTCTTCTGGGACAACTGACCAGCAGACGTGCGGCTGTCCAGAGATAGAACAGCAGCCCATTATGGTGTTCATACAATCTCAGACCTAGTCATTTCCAGTCTTCATTTGGGGGCCGTGGCATGAGAAGCCTGTGTTCCCCCAGCCACGTATGGCTAGGAAATTGATTGTACAGGATGAGCCAAAGTTTTTTAGTTTCTTTGGTTTGTTGTTTTTTTGGTGAATATTAACCTGCAGGATGAAATAATTCAATGAAAATATGATACCTTAGCATAGAACTGATTATTGTATCAATGATGAGATTTGTTTCGAGTGCGAGAGAAGTACCAGTGCAATGGAAAATTTTATAGGCTTTGAAGCACATTTGAAGAATTTTAATGTCAATCCAGTTTGAGGTGCTTAAGAAGTCCCTCAACCTGACAATTCAAAATTAAATTATACATATGCTCACATGCCTGAATAATAACTTCATAAACACAGTAAGAATTTCCAGTACTAGTTACATCAGTCTTTAGGTGTGTGTCTGTGAGGCCTTTCCCCACCACCAGTCTGCTTTTTGCTGTAGTACTCTGTAAGTTCTTTACTAAGGTACCCATTTTTACTTCAGCACAGTGTTTACCTTCAGTTCATACAAGATAATTGTATTAGAATTTCAGCAGCTACTGCGCTGTAGAAAATCTTTCTTTCTTCTTTCTTTCCCTTCCTTCCTTCCTTCCTTCCTTCCTTCCTTCCTTCCTTCCTTCCTTCCTTCCTTCCTTCCTTCCTTCCTTCCTTCCTTCCTTCCTTCCTTCCTTCCTTCCTTCCTTCCTTCCTTCCTTCCTTCCTTCCTTCCTTCCTTCCTTCCTTCCTTCCTTCCTTCCTTCCTTCCTTCCTTCCTTCCTTCCTTCCTTCCTTCCTTCCTTCCTTCCTTCCTTCCTTCCTTCCTTCCTTCCTTCCTTCCTTCCTTCCTTCCTTCCTTCCTTCCTTCCTTCCTTCCTTCCTTCCTTCCTTCCTTCCTTCCTTCCTTCCGCCACTTCCTTCCTTCCGCCACTTCCTTCCGCCACTTCCTTCCTTCCGCCACTTCCTTCCTTCCTTCCTTCCTTCCTTCCTTCCGCCACTTCCTTCCTTCCTTCCTTCCTTCCGCCACTTCCTTCCTTCCTTCCTTCCGCCACTTCCTTCCTTCCTTCCTTCCGCCACTTCCTTCCTTCCTTCCTTCCGCCACTTCCTTCCTTCCTTCCGCCACTTCCTTCCGCCACTTCCTTCCGCCACTTCCTTCCGCCACTTCCTTCCTTCCTTCCGCCACTTCCTTCCTTCCTTCCGCCACTTCCTTCCTTCCGCCACTTCCTTCCTTCCGCCACTTCCTTCCTTCCGCCACTTCCTTCCTTCCTTCCGCCACTTCCTTCCGCCACTTCCTTCCGCCACTTCCTTCCTTCCTTCCGCCACTTCCTTCCTTCCTTCCTTCCGCCACTTCCTTCCTTCCTTCCTTCCTTCCTTCCTTCCTTCCGCCACTTCCTTCCTTCCTTCCTTCCGCCACTTCCTTCCGCCACTTCCTTCCGCCACTTCCTTCCTTCCTTCCTGCCTTCCTGCCTTCCTTCCTTCCGCCACTTCCGCCACTTCCGCCACTTCCGCCACTTCCGCCACTTCCTTCCGCCACTTCCTTCCTTCCGCCACTTCCTTCCTTCCGCCACTTCCTTCCTTCCGCCACTTCCTTCCTTCCGCCACTTCCTTCCTTCCTTCCTTCCTTCCGCCACTTCTGCCACTTCCGCCACTTCCGCCACTTCCTTCCGCCACTTCCTTCCGCCACTTCCTTCCGCCACTTCCTTCCGCCACTTCCTTCCTTCCTTCCGCCACTTCCTTCCTTCCTTCCTTCCTTCCTTCCTTCCTTCCTTCCTTCCTTCCTTCCTTCCTTCCTTCCTTCCTTCCTTCCGCCACTTCCTTCCTTCCTTCCTTCCTTCCTTCCTTCCTTCCTTCCGCCACTTCCGCCACTTCCGCCACTTCCGCCACTTCCGCCACTTCCGCCACTTCCTTCCGCCACTTCCTTCCGCCACTTCCTTCCGCCACTTCCTTCCGCCACTTCCGCCACTTCCGCCACTTCCGCCACTTCCGCCACTTCCGCCACTTCCGCCACTTCCTTCCGCCACTTCCGCCACTTCCTTCCGCCACTTCCGCCACTTCCTTCCGCCACTTCCTTCCTTCCTTCCTTCCTTCCTTCCTTCCTTCCTTCCTTCCTTCCTTCCTTCCTTCCTTCCTTCCTTCCTTCCTTCCTTCCTTCCTTCCTTCCTTCCTTCCTTCCTTCCTTCCTTCCTTCCTTCCTTCCTTCCTTCCTTCCTTCCTTCCTTCCTTCCTTCCTTCCTTCCTTCCTTCCTTCCTTCCTTCCTTCCTTCCGCCACTTCCTTCCGCCACTTCCTTCCGCCACTTCCTTCCGCCACTTCCTTCCGCCACTTCCTTCCTTCCTTCCTTCCGCCACTTCCTTCCTTCCTTCCTTCCTTCCGCCACTTCCTTCCTTCCTTCCTTCCGCCACTTCCTTCCTTCCTTCCTTCCGCCACTTCCTTCCTTCCTTCCGCCACTTCCTTCCTTCCTTCCGCCACTTCCTTCCTTCCGCCACTTCCTTCCTTCCTTCCGCCACTTCCTTCCGCCACTTCCTTCCTTCCGCCACTTCCTTCCGCCACTTCCTTCCTTCCTTCCTTCCTTCCTTCCTTCCTTCCGCCACTTCCTTCCTTCCGCCACTTCCTTCCTTCCGCCACTTCCTTCCTTCCGCCACTTCCTTCCGCCACTTCCTTCCGCCACTTCCTTCCGCCACTTCCTTCCTTCCTTCCTTCCGCCACTTCCTTCCTTCCTTCCTTCCTTCCTTCCTTCCTTCCTTCCTTCCTTCCTTCCGCCACTTCCTTCCTTCCTTCCGCCACTTCCTTCCTTCCGCCACTTCCTTCCTTCCTTCCGCCACTTCCTTCCGCCACTTCCTTCCTTCCTTCCTTCCGCCACTTCCTTCCGCCACTTCCTTCCGCCACTTCCTTCCGCCACTTCCTTCCGCCACTTCCTTCCGCCACTTCCTTCCTTCCTTCCTTCCGCCACTTCCTTCCTTCCTTCCGCCACTTCCTTCCTTCCTTCCGCCACTTCCTTCCGCCACTTCCTTCCGCCACTTCCTTCCGCCACTTCCTTCCGCCACTTCCTTCCTTCCGCCACTTCCTTCCGCCACTTCCTTCCTTCCGCCACTTCCTTCCTTCCGCCACTTCCTTCCTTCCTTCCTTCCTTCCTTCCTTCCTTCCTTCCTTCCTTCCTTCCTTCCTTCCTTCCTTCCTTCCTTCCTTCCTTCCTTCCTTCCTTCCTTCCTTCCTTCCTTCCTTCCTTCCTTCCTTCCTTCCTTCCTTCCTTCCTTCCTTCCTTCCTTCCTTCCTTCCTTCCTTCCTTCCTTCCTTCCTTCCTTCCGCCTCTTCCTTCCTTCCTTCCTTCCTTCCTTCCTTCCTTCCTTCCTTCCTTCCTTCCTTCCTTCCTTCCTTCCTTCCTTCCTTCCTTCCTTCCTTCCTTCCTTCCTTCCTTCCTTCCTTCCTTCCTTCCTTCCTTCCTTCCTTCCTTCCTTCTTTCTTTCCGCCACTTCCTTCCGCCACTTCCTTCCTTCCGCCACTTCCTTCCGCCACTTCCTTCCGCCACTTCCTTCCTTCCTTCCGCCACTTCCTTCCTTCCGCCACTTCCTTCCTTCCGCCACTTCCTTCCGCCACTTCCTTCCGCCACTTCCGCCACTTCCGCCACTTCTGCCACTTCCGCCACTTCCTTCCGCCACTTCCGCCACTTCCTTCCGCCACTTCCTTCCTTCCTTCCGCCACTTCCTTCCTTCCTTCCTTCCGCCACTTCCTTCCTTCCTTCCTTCCTTCCTTCCTTCCTTCCTTCCGCCACTTCCGCCACTTCCGCCACTTCCGCCACTTCCGCCACTTCCGCCACTTCCGCCACTTCCGCCACTTCCGCCACTTCCTTCCGCCACTTCCTTCCGCCACTTCCTTCCGCCACTTCCTTCCGCCACTTCCTTCCTTCCGCCACTTCCTTCCCTCCTTCTGCCACTTCCGCCACTTCCTTCCTTCCTTCCGCCACTTCCTTCCTTCCGCCACTTCCTTCCTTCCTTCCGCCACTTCCTTCCTTCCTTCCGCCACTTCCTTCCTTCCTTCCGCCACTTCCTTCCTTCCGCCACTTCCTTCCTTCCGCCACTTCCTTCCGCCACTTCCTTCCTGCCGCCACTTCCTTCCGCCACTTCCTTCCGCCACTTCCTTCCTTCCTTCCTTCCTTCCTTCCTTCCTTCCTTCCTTCCTTCCTTCCTTCCTTCCTTCCTTCCTTCCTTCCTTCCTTCCTTCCTTCCTTCCTTCCTTCCTTCCTTCCTTCCTTCCGCCACTTCCGCCACTTCCGCCACTTCCGCCACTTCCGCCACTTCCGCCACTTCCGCCACTTCCGCCACTTCCTTCCTTCCGCCACTTCCGCCACTTCCTTCCTTCCGCCACTTCCTTCCTTCCTTCCTTCCTTCCGCCACTTCCTTCCTTCCGCCACTTCCTTCCTTCCGCCACTTCCTTCCTTCCGCCACTTCCTTCCTTCCGCCACTTCCTTCCTTCCTTCCGCCACTTCCTTCCTTCCGCCACTTCCTTCCTTCCTTCCGCCACTTCCTTCCTTCCTTCCGCCACTTCCTTCCGCCACTTCCTTCCGCCACTTCTTTCCTTCCGCCACTTCCTTCCGCCACTTCCTTCCTTCCGCCACTTCCTTCCTTCCGCCACTTCCTTCCTTCCGCCACTTCCTTCCGCCACTTCCTTCCGCCACTTCCGCCACTTCCGCCACTTCCGCCACTTCCGCCACTTCCTTCCGCCACTTCCTTCCTTCCTTCTGCCACTTCCTTCCTTCCTTCCTTCCTTCCTTCCTTCCTTCCTTCCTTCCTTCCTTCCTTCCTTCCTTCCTTCCTTCCTTCCTTCCTTCCTTCCTTCCTTCCTTCCTTCCGCCACTTCCGCCACTTCCGCCACTTCCGCCACTTCCGCCACTTCCTTCCGCCACTTCCTTCCGCCACTTCCTTCCGCCACTTCCTTCCTTCCGCCACTTCCTTCCCTCCTTCTGCCACTTCCGCCACTTCCTTCCTTCCTTCCGCCACTTCCTTCCTTCCGCCACTTCCTTCCTTCCTTCCGCCACTTCCTTCCTTCCTTCCGCCACTTCCTTCCGCCACTTCCTTCCTTCCGCCACTTCCTTCCTTCCGCCACTTCCTTCTGCCACTTCCTTCCTGCCGCCACTTCCTTCCGCCACTTCCTTCCGCCACTTCCTTCCTTCCGCCACTTCCTTCCTTCTGCCACTTCCTTCCTTCCGCCACTTCCTTCCGCCACTTCCTTCCTTCCTTCCGCCACTTCCTTCCTTCCGCCACTTCCTTCTGCCACTTCCTTCCTTCCGCCACTTCCGCCACTTCCGCCACTTCCGCCACTTCCGCCACTTCCGCCACTTCCTTCCGCCACTTCCTTCCGCCACTTCCTTCCGCCACTTCCTTCCTTCCTTCCGCCACTTCCTTCCTTCCGCCACTTCCTTCCGCCACTTCCTTCCTTCCGCCACTTCCTTCCTTCCGCCCCTTCCTTCCGCCACTTCCTTCCGCCACTTCCTTCCTTCCGCCCCTTCCTTCTGCCCCTTCCTTCCACCCCTTCCGCCCCTTCCTTCCTTCCTTCCTTCCGCCCCTTCCTTCCACCCCTTCCTTCAGCCACTTCCGCCACTTCCTTCCGCCACTGGAATTCTGTGAAATTATGCAAACATAATGGTGAGCACAAGATCCTTTCCCACCCCGCCATCCCCTCCCCAGTGTGTGTTGGTCAGCTATGGATGGCTGCTGCAGCCCCAATTCCTTTCACTCTAGCTGGGTGGCTCCAGGCCACCCTAGAGCACAAGTCTTTGACTCTGGCTGCACAGTGAACCAAGACTGTGACCAGACTGCTAACCTGATTACATAGTACATACATGTTAAGGTATGAGTTTCGGTTACCTTTGAAACATGTGGACATCATTTACCAAATACCTTCTGTGAAAAGGAGGAGGAGGCTTGCAATACTTGTTAATACATGATGAACCAGGGTAGCATGAGGAGTATACAGCACATCTAGAATCAAATACAGGGAAGGGAAAAGTCCTTGAATCTTACATTTCCAACAAACTTTGGCATGTTTAGAAACCAGCTCTCCTTTCTAGTATCCTAGCTTTTTATTTCTGTTGGCAGCTTGTCCTTTGTGTCACACAAAAACTTATAATGAATCCATAAAAAACCAAATAGTACTGCATTATGTTTGGAGGAAAAAAAGGAGGCCTTCTTTGGTGGATGGACTAAGTGTGTGGAGCTGAAAAAAATACAGTTTTCTGTATAATCCTTAGAGCATTAATTTTGACCCAATAACATGGTAAATAATGTAGACTGAAAAAAACCCAACACACTTATGGTTTGCACCATAAGCATTGTAGTAATCCTTGTGACTTTGTTGGTTTGTTTGTGTTTTGGTTTGTTTTTGCTGAAAGGTAGACAACAAAACCTTGAAGTTATTCTTTTTGCATTTACAGTTTTTAAAAATAAGTTAGTTTTCCTTTTTTGGGCATAATAGCAACAGGCACTGATATCTTCATGCAAACTTGGGTATTAAAACACAGGCTTCTAAATTCATAGGCCTACCCCTAAAGAGAAATTAAAGAAATTGATATTTCAATTTCTATCTGTGAATACAAGAAAGAAAATTCTCATTCAGAGGCAAACTGCTTGTAGCCAATGGAAAAAACTTGTGCAGTAAGACACTGTTTAATTGAAATGTAGGGATCAAAACTAAGCTTACCTTGCTCACTGTAAATTCCATGCTTTTTGACAGTAAAGCTTTGGGAATTAACTTTTCAAATTTCACTCTCTGAAATTTGACTTGGGTTTCCTATGCCTTTAGACTAGGTTCTCTAGAATGCGACTTTTAAACATTAAAAAAAAAATTAAAAGTAGGATGGAAGAGAAACAAAGATTTAATCAATATCTAGGGAAATAAATGTAGTATTTTCAGAATGATACTAATGGCAAATTCAACTAATGTTCAGTTCCCGAATCTCTTACTAAACCTTTAAAAATGATGTCATGTTTCTTTTATGCTCAAAAGTTGTGTGAAAAGCAGTTTCCACAAAGCATAGTATTTAATAAAAATAATGATCAATTGTAAAGATAAAATTTAACTATCTCACTTGCTTTGATAATATATTTAAGTATTGATTCACAGTGTGAGAAGTTCAGACACTGAGGAATCATAGCAGCTTTCCATAAGAACCAGAACAAAACAGAGGAGAAATACTTAAATATTATGACTATGAGGAAGAAAGTACTTAGTAAGTTTTACTAATGTCACATCCACCCCCAACACACACATGCAGAGGACTATTTGCCTTTTAGTGATGTTCATTTTGGAATGCTAAAACTGGAAGATTTGGACTAAATCCTGAAAACAGTTACAATGCTGAATCAGTTTCTGCCTTTATATTTTAAAGCCTTAGAAGCTTCTTGAAGTGTGAAGCTTTTCTGGCTCGCATATCTCCCTCCTCTAGAGCATACAAGAGCACAGTGTGCAGTGTGCCTATGGTATAGAAATGACAAGAGGCAGTAACCATAGATAAAAACAGTTTTCCCCCTCTACCTTGGAGAAACCAAGGTGTCGCTGACTAGCCTTCTTTTTTTCTTACCATTTTAGAGTCTGTGTGAGACTATTTCAAGTAAAACTGAATTTTAACGTTTTAAGCTTAAGCATTTAGATTGTTAATGCTTTTCCTCATTTCCGCCCCTTTTTTCTTTCTTTTTTTTTTTTTTCTTTTTTTAAGATTAGTCATTTGGCACATTTTGTTTCAGGGAAAAGTTGCCTCTGTTCAGATATCTAGTGGGTGATTTCCAGCCTGTGCTTTGTGCAAACCTAGAAGTCAGTGAACCACCTGCTTATTGTCTTGGAACCTGGCTGATCTTGCAGGTATTTAACTCCTCTACTGCATTAAAAGCCCACAAGAAAAGCTATCAAATTATTTCTTAGGTTTTTTTCCTTGCATGTAAGCAGTTACTGCAGAGACACATCTTTGCAGTGGAATAGGAAAGGACTCAAAAGCAGTGGAATAGGAAAGGACTCAAAAACAGTTTCTTTCATGATCATGTTCACATTATGAAAACATTTCCAAATTCCTAATGAGGGGAGGGGTGTTTGTGCATTCGGGGGTTTTTGGATGTTTTGGGGTTCTATTTGGTTTGTATTCCCTGCTTCTTTTTGTTCAGAATTGTACTAGAGAAATAGTTTAGAAAGGTTTTTGTTCAGGCCACTCATCATATACTCAGTACTACAATGCTTCATTCCTTTGGGAAAAAACTAGGTGACTATATTATTGTAGGTATTGTAAGAACGTTATATTATAAGCTTAACAATGCGTCTTTCAAACCTGGGAGGGGGCTGGAGATAGAAGAAATTATCTCCACAGTAGAAATGTATTACTTCTCATTTCAAAAGAAAACTTCTTTGAAAATATTTCTTTTGCATATCATATTTTCCCCCCATTTATTCATGTCAGTACAGGACATATTCAGCATCTGTTCTCTTCTAAAAGCCCTCAGGAAAAATTAAAAAGCTGTTCTTGCAAATTCATCATTATTATTAAGAACCATATTTCACCTCATGGTTATCTCAGCGCTTCTCTTGCTCTTATCTGCACTCTGTGATGACATTGCCTACTTGAGCAAGGCATCGTTCCAGCCTCGTCTCGTCTCTGCCACCTTAATTTGTACCGATGCGTTGCAGTTTGGTGACAGGCAGTTGTTCGTGCTTGAATAACCCAAGATTTGAATTCTACAGTTTGTGGCATCCATGTAATGCTTAGCAGTGGGTACAGCTGTTAACTATTCGCTTATAAATAATCTTTTTCCCCTCTCAACCTGTCTCCCAGGTAGTGTACCTGTCACCATTAATAACTCATCGGTAGCTCCCCAGTGATTTGGCCCATCACTTGTCATTCACAGTGGAGCACTGCTCCTGCCTGCTATTGAAGCTCACACAAGCTCCTTCAGCTATTCACTCATTCCAGCAGCTGTGCTGTTTCATATTCCTGACTTGCGGGAAATTGCACTGATGGTTCCAGTGCTAGGCAGCTCAATTGTCCCCTCTCATCGCTGACTGCATGCCAGGCCTTGCCTTCAGGAAGTATAATGTTGTCTGCTGCAGACAGTGAGACACCTCACAAACTGTCTTAAGTCAAGTCTCACTGAGCCATGTTGATTTCACTGAAAGTGTAACCCTGGAGTTATTTTGAGCCATTATATGTAGTAAGTATGTGCACACCTCCATTTAATGCTAAAAGATTGGTCTTACTCTTTCTTTTTACTGTGGTAGTGAAAACACCCTCAATGATGTCCATCCTCCAGAAATCTGTACAAAAAGACAGCTGAAACTGTACCATCTACCTATATAGTGGAAGGGGAGGGAAGATAGAACTGAGTTTGGTTGACACCTTGTTATAAAAGGTTATGTTTTTACTCCGTTACTCTACATAACAGAATACTAAGCCCTTTCAGAATAATGTGCTTCCTTTCCTAAGAAGCTCTGACTGGGGAATTTACTGTTACTTGATCTTCTTCTGTAGAAGAAACTTAACTGTAAGCATGGTGCAGTCTGTGAACAGGAAATCATTAGGGTCAAGGCGAAAAAGTGTCAGGTCCCATGATCAAGGGTAGTGCTTTGGAGAGGTGCTCTGAAGTGATACGTAGGTAGTTGCCACATTATTTTTTTAGGTGTGGGTAAAGACAGTTTCTTCTTTACTTATTTCCTAAATAAGGAAACTGACACAAAGCAACTTGCACCATTTAACAGCATTAATATGGTGATATTTGGAATACTGAGCTTTAATTATTTGCTAATGTAAAGTTATTTGCAAACATTTGCCATAGGTGGGGACATCTTTCACTTGAACAGGTTGTCCAGGGCCTGATCCAACCTGGCCTTCTAATAAATCAATAAAAACCAGAATTTTTCTTCAGGAGTGGCACTGGAAGATTGCCTTGAGCAAGGCATTATTAGGAGAAAGTGCCTGTATTGAGTTTGTTTGGATGGTGATTAAATGACAACTCTTAGAGGGAGGCATCCCATGCAAAGAAACCTGAAGGTGGAATACTCTTTCAAAATCTTTGTAGTACTGAAAACCCCTGATTCTATGGAGGCACATTATTAATCAATGAGCACCACTGATTCTTCTCATGTGTACTTAAGTCTTTTTATCTGGGTTACAAATTGAGTGATAATATCCTGTGAGGAACACTAACTTAGCAGAATTAACTTCCCTAAAGTAGCACTTCAGTGAGGTGAACCAGCAGTGGAATATTTGACCCCTAGTTATGGCATCTTTTAATACTCATTATCCTACTAGATAAATTAGATTGCTGACTTTATTGGTTTAGGTGCAAAGCCCATTGAAGTCACTGGGAGCAATTCCACTGCAGGCAGGGAATCACCACAGAAGACAGGAATCAGACGTTACTTGAGGATGCAATGCAGGCAGTGTGTTGAAGTGATCCTGGCCAAGTATGAAAGGGGAACTCCACCTTGTGAAGAACTGGCATGGTTCTTTTGGGCATCAGTATAGTGGACTGTTCCACTCTCATGGGGTTGCTGGTTAGAAGCCTTTCTTTTTGTTGAAATAAAAGCTTCTTCCTCACAATTAATTATTAAGTGTTCCAGGACTCTATTATATATTTATATGTTCTTGAGAGCTCTTCTCTTACATGTGTTCTCTCTCATTGGTGTTATAATGTCACTCTGATAGCTGTTCACTCGCTTCATTTCTTTCTGTCAGTTTCTGGTCCTGTCACACAAAAGAGAAGGATGCTGTATTGCAGAGAAAATCATGAGACCAACAAGGCCTGGAGGCTCATAGATAAATGAAACACTCTTTTTTATTCTAAAAAAATCAAATTCTATATTGATTTGGAATATTTAGGTTCCACTTTAAATTTTAGAAATATTTTTACCTTACTGCAGACCAGCTATCCTGTGTTGTTTTGTGGATCCCTTTAGGTACAAAATGTCTTCCTAAGTCTGGCTCCAGTTGTTGTTTGTGAAAGAGAAAAGCATCTGTATCTAATTTTATTACCAATATATTTTCTTTTTTACTTTCCTCTCTGTCACACCTTTATTTTTTCTTGCACCTCTGTTTGTGTGAGGAGTCATTCATCAAAGAAATCTTTAAATGTACACACATCCACATGAGATCACATTGACTCACAGTCTCCCCTATCTCTTCAGAGGCTGCTCTTAAAAAAACAGGCATGATTTCTCAGACAGTTATGCACGTTACTGGTTTGCTCTATTGCTCTCTTTCTTTGGTTTGAAGTACTTGCTTTCTGCTGGACACAGTGGGGTTAAAAAAAAAAAAAAATTAGTGGTTTGGCACTTTCCAGCTGCTTCTCAGGAGAATATAAAGTGCTAGTGGATCAGGTCCAAACCAGTGGATGTTTAAGAGAAGGAGAAAAAAAACCTAGCTGAAGAGTAACATTCTTGTGTGACTTCGTTACCTTCTGTTGTGCTAAAAAAAATTGTTTTGCTTTACAGTTTTAAACACTCAAAAAAAAGTTAGAAACACCAAATGACCTCCAGGCCCATTGGCTCTCCAGACTCAGTTTATCAAGTCTCCTCCACCTTTTTGCCTGTAAAAATCCAAAGTGAAGTGTGAAAAGCATCAGAAAGTCTCATTTGTGCCAGTGCAGCCTTTTAGTCGCTTGCCAGCACCTTCATTTCTTCATATGTTTCTAGCTAAGGTCTAACATGGAACAAAAACCCGACAGCAATAGAGACCAGATGCCAGTATTTCTTCTCTGTCACTTGGCTGCTGAGCAGATGGAATTTATATCAATCGGGCATGCTAGGAGGAAGAGGCCGTGGCAGCCAACATGTGGAACTGGGGCTGAGTGACATTTTTGCTAATGTTTTGTCCTTGTAGAACATTATGCTTCCTCTTTGCTTATGAGCTGTGGTTTTCCTGACTCAGACGAGGTTCCAAGCCCAGCTGGAATGGTTGTCTGCCCACTGCCCCCCCCTTTTAAGGGAGTGCTGGGAGCGATGGAGGAGTGGTGGGGCCCTGCACAATGGAGCTCTTTATAAAAATACCTGACATCTGCATGCAATGCACCAAATCATCTTAGCTGAGCACAGAAATTCACTGGGCATTACCAGTCACTTTTTGTCTGTTTTTGTATGCTTGTTTGATTTATATAATGAGTGAATGCCTCTGGCAAAGGAGTACTTTGAGCATGTTATTGGACAGGAGCAATTTTCCACGAGGTATTGTCATACATGGTCTCAGAGTAAGAGTATTAAAGGAGGGAAAAGAAAAAAAAAGAGAGGAAAAAAAAGGAGAACCAGGCTTTTCCTTTCTGTTTTCAATCACCTCTTGTAAGAAAACATCCAAAAAGCAAAACCTTGAGAAAACTTCATAAAGCATAAACTACTCCAGTATCCACTTGCTTAGACCATTCTGCAAGCAGAGATTGTGTACTGCAAGAGCCATAGAATGAACCTTGGCACTGAAGGTTTGGAAATTGATATGAAGGCTATGTATGCACAAAAATTAAGTTCCCAATGAGGCTTCCAAAATCAGCAAAGAAACAAAGCAACAGGAGGCAGTTCGTTTCAAAAGCAGGAGAAACAAAAAAGTTGTGGAGGGTTTGCCACAGTGTTGTGGTTTCTGTTCTAGCTCTGAAACTCTTGCTCCTCCACATGAGCGGCGTTGGTATTAGTAGAGAGATTCTTGTGGGTAAGGATCTGTACAATCAGACTTCAGTGCCAGGAATTTATGGTTGTGCTCAAGTTAAATGGTTTATAATCACTTGTGCAATTAATTCTAAATCAGGTTTAGATTTACATCTCATAAAATAAATGAAAGTATTTGAGCACTTTAATTTGACAGAATTCGTTGCAATCTTTAAAGGAGGAGTGGCACAGGAAACATGAGCTTTTGAATCCCTGAAGACTTTTGTTTGACCTGTGTGTCTCATCCTAAACTCTCCAGCCAGCTAGCTTCCCTTCATCTGAGAATGCCGCTGTAGCTTGTCAATTTCTCTTCTGATTCATCTGGAGGGGTCACTAGAGAGTTGGTGTGAGGTGGAACCTCCCCTGTCATGGTGTGAGTGAGCTGTCTGAAGGCAGCTTTGGACTGGTTTAGAAATGAAGGGCTGAAGGCATCTTTGAACTGCAGTCTTGTAAGTGCTATAAAGCATTTGCTTTCTGATTGAACTGCTATTTCATCCTGGAATTTTGCACATGTCTAATACTTTGCATACCAGCCCTGCCAGTTACATGGAATCTAAGATATTTAGCAAATCAAGTCAGGTAACAAGTCATCATTTTACATTTTTGGTGAATATGAATTAAAATAGTTTCCTTTTATAAGGCAAAGTGCTGTATTTCATAATAGACCACTAAAGCAATGTGTAAGTGTTAGGTGCTGGTAAGATGAACTGAATGTTGGTGCAGTCGATGCAATGTGACAGGTGGAGGCCACATGCATTTTAGGCACAGTCATATAATATTTCACTTGTCACCAGCTCAGTTATATTCATTGTAGTTTAAGCATGAAGCCCACCGCCTAGAACCATTTTTTTTTCTTTTCCTTCTCTTGGATGGCTGTCCTCTTCATCTAGTCAAACTACGACCATAATGGATACATATCCATTTGTGACCAGGAAAGTGTTTGGTGGAGTTCTTTTGGTTGGTCGGTTGCTTGCTTGCTTTTGGGGGTTCTTTTTTGGTCTTTTTTAGTCATTACAGGCAAGAACATGTAATCAATAAAACACTTTTAAATCTGATCCATAAAATCAAGCTGGCATAAATATATTACAGAATTCTCTTATGCTTTTTGTTAAGGGAATGCTCTGATAAGTAACCTTTCCACACTGATTTTATCACTTTGAAATGTGGAAGCCAAAAAAAATTTATTGCAGTAAAACCGTATTAATGATTAGAATGATTTCTCATTATTTTTATCCTGTGGTGTTTGAAAGTCATGTGAGAGTAGAGAAAAGAGGGGGATTTTATGATAGACTTTGCCAGTAAGCTTAGAATTATTCAATTGCAGAAGGGTAGCAGACTGGATGGATAACTCTGATTTTTTCCTTGAAGAATCCAGTGCATATCTTGACTCTCACCTCCTGAACTCTTGCATATACAGAGGTAAACAACTGCCATTGCAGTAAAATCCATAGCTCTTCACAAGGCTTAAGGAAATACCATTTTTTTTTAATCAATTAACCTGTGTTTATGACAGTATGTTAGTAACGGTTTTCTGGTACTGATTTTAATTTTTTCTGGTTGAAATTAAGAGATTAGTGCACAAGGAAATAAGACAAATTTGAGTCCCTCACATCCTTTTAAGTATCATTGGGGTAGCAGATCTTGGCTATTATTTAATTGTATTTTGCTTACATACAGTAAAAGAGAAAAATTGCCATGTAGGGATATGTAAATTGCTGATGTTTCATAACCCAGCTGAATTAGCCTCCTTCTCCCTCCCATACACATGAACACTCGTACCACTGTAGAACACTACATAAACTTAAAAATCTGAATCTTACCTGAATCCGCAGCATTTGAGAGAATTGCAGAGAAGACTGTCAGCACAAACAGCCTGTGAAACTTCATATAGATTCAGAATACAGATCCCAGATTTTCCAACAGTGACATTGTAGTTCAATTAACACTCACTCTTAAGCTCTGTGTTTTGTATATGAGATGTCACATCTCTGCTTTAGTCATGTCAGGATGTCTCTGATCAGTTTGAGCCACAGTAACAAACACGGCATATTAATACCAAAGGTGATGGAGTTGTCTTTAGTTTTCTCATTAGGGAATGGCTGCTAGTATTGTTTTTGACTCTGAGGGAACATAACCTGGCCTTTTTATCTGGAGAAGAAAGTATACCTTGTGGCTAATATGAAATCAAGAAAAAGAACATTTTAGAAAAACATCCAGAAAGGCAAAAAACATGCTTGAGTATTCCTAAATGACTGTTTGCAGTTGCTACTGTTCCAGCTGTTCATTCTTCATGTAAAAATGCTAGATATTTAAATTTCCAAATAGGGGTAAATTCTGAAGATGCATTTTTAGAGACTTTTTCAAAGTTAGTTCTAATTTTTTCTAGTTGTACCAAGCAAATAAGTCTCTGCATCGGTGTTTCTATGATGCCATGTTCTTCATATAGCCTTGGAAAGAGCTTCATTATTAATTGTAATGCTCCCTTGCTGTGAATAAGGAAAAGAAAATTAGACTGTATATTGTGTTAGGATTGTTCAAATGCAGCCTTTTATCTGTGTTAGTGTAGATGGCATAGCATAAGAAAGCAGTAGCATGAATATGTCAGAGAACAAAAGTTAACAGTTTTCACAGATTTTTAACAAATGGTATATGCAGCACTCTGTGTCTAGAAAGAAATCAATGCAAGAAAAACAGTGTAGTTTTTCTATCAAGAAATCCAAGCAGTATGAAAATAAATGGGACATGGCTATATATGAAACAGAGGGATAGTACAAAAAAACCCTACAATAAATAACAAGCTTTTTGCACTGGATTCACAATTCTCTTTGTAGCCTGACTGGGTGAAAAAATTTTAAAATCATGCTCACAGTGTTGAATATTTAACAGAAATTTGTGGCAGAGGACTGTAAAATACAGAAGAGCTCTTGTATTTACCAGGCCACCCCGAAAGGCAAGAGGGCATAAGGCACTTATAAACAGTGGCAGAGCACAAGCAATGTTGTCTTTGAAAAGTTTCATTTTTCCCTTGAATCAGCTACAGTCTCTTGCTTGAGGTCACCACAGTTTGCAATCTTTGGCAGAAGGCTTCTTCCATTTTTGGTAGTGGCAGTCTGAATTTTTTGGAAGTGTTTTCTTCTCAAACTGCCATTATCTTCCAAACCTGTTTCATGTTATCATTGTCAGATGCTTCTTCCCTGAGTTTCTCAGAACAAAATCTTGTGTTTTCCATGGATTGGGTTGTGGGGTTTTTTAAGCTTGGAATTGAGAGTCATATGGTTATGATTTGAGAATGTCAAGCCTGATTTTTTTTTTTTTTTAAAGCAGTACCTTTCTCTCTGGGCAGTGAACTCACTGCAGAAACATCAAAGGGAATGTGTGCTGTTGGATCAAGGTGATTTTTTTCCTCGACCACATCATTGCCAGCTGTGGTGTTTATGATTAGAGGCAGGCGTTCCAGACACCTCTGAGTCCTTGCTAAGCGTCAGATCTTTAACAGGATCCATCCCAGCTGAGTGACACTAAACAGACAGCCGGGGGGAGTTGGTGGGATAGAGCAACAGAGGAGGGGGCCTTTGGTGCTCAGCGCACTCGCCAGCCAAGCTTATAACAAACTCAGCTAATGCTAGGCTTTAGGCTGCCTAGAGGCCCTGCATTATGCCTTTCAGGACTGCTTTCATTAGCAGAGGGGATGACTAGAGCCCAGCAAATGCTGTCATTGATCCTCTCACACTGAGTGCATGGACGTGCAGCATTCAGGTCACAGCCTACTCAGCTTTGAAGCAGCTCCATTTCACACTCCTGACAGCCACATACTGCCGGCATGCCAGAGCTGACACAATTCCCTCTCCGATCTGATTCTTTGCTCTTTGCAGCTAACTACATTGAATTCCTTATGGATGTACCTTCCACTAGAAATATTAACACTTGTTTACTGGTCCTGTTGACATAAGAATTCTGCAAATAGCTAGCACTTCTGATAGCAATACTCCATTTCATGCATTCTTGCTTTTGCTGCTCCTTACTATACAGTTCTAGAGAGTATTTTAACTGTGTCTATGCTAAATTGTCTCCGGGAGCAGAAAACAGGCTGTAACATTTTCCTCAGAATAAAAGTTAGATACCCAGATTAGATCCAGAGTCCCTACTCTAAATACTTCTCTCTTAATTGGAACTTTTTAGAGGAAAGCAAGTTTCAAATCCAGCAATTAGCACAGAAATCAGCTGGCTTGTAGTTGAGCTAGTGGTGTGGAAGCAGCTATTGTATATAGTGCCCTGGAGGCCATCCAGAATAAAGGTCACATAATAAAGGTGCTGGTTAGAGCAAAATCTAAAAGAATGTAAATCAGTCAAATGTCACTGTAACAGAATTTCAAGACAGTACATTGTGCTGAAATTTCTGAATATTTTCCAGTGCAATTGTAGCAGATTTTAAGAAATCCACTTTAAAAAATCTTAAAAATTCTGTTGTGTGAAAATCTTTCTTCCAACAATAAGTTCCTTTTACATTTCACTGTGTTTTAATTTTCCTGAGCTTATGCTAAAGCAATGGACATCCAAATCAGTACAGAGGAACTGCATTACTTTGTGGCATATAGTAGGAGTCAAGTCAGCCATCTCAGTGTAAGAATTTTTTGGTTTTGCTTTGAGTCAGAATAAACAATAGTAGCTGTTCTAGTGTGAAAGAGAAGAGTTCCTGAAATCAATCAAGTTCCATTAATCACTGCAAGATGAGGATGAAGTTTATTTGGCCACATGGTGAGGTAGTTAGGCTTTGCACATGACTTTTTGTTTCAGTCTTTCCTAATGGTGGTAAGCGACCCTCAAAAAAGTTAGATACTTCGATTCAGAAAAAAGTTTCCTGCAGTGTCTGGAATTAAAGCTTTTCTACTTTTTTTTTTCTTTTAAATGAACACAGAAAATTTGACTTTGGAAAACAAAATCTTGATTATAAAACTGTGATTGTTTTCAGAACTGAAAACCTTGGAGTTCTATTTCAAAAATACTTACAGGTGGCTTCTGCTGTCTAGCCAAGTCTGGACCTCATGAGTCAACCACTTCTCTGCAAGGATTTCAGCCCAACATATAAAATTGAAAAAATTGAGATTATGGGGGCCATGATGCCGTTTCTTAGATGATTCCCCATTACCACTTGTTAGCCTTTTTTCTCTTTTTTGATTAGCTTTTGTCATTAACTCATCTCTTTTCAGTCCCTGGTAAAGCATTTCTGTATTTTTCCCCTTATTGCCTGTAATCATCAACCTGCACAGTTCATTTTTCCTAATTTAACAACATTTTTTCTTCTTTTTTTTTTTTTATTAATAATACTATTCTGTGAGGAGGGACATTGAAAAAGACAGGTTTGTTCCTGAAAGAGAAGACAATAAGTGAACAGGGTGCAGTTCTTTTACTTGATACCATACGTCCTGTCTTGTCTTAGTCACTTATGCAACAATCTAGAAATGGTGACCTGAGGGTGCTGACAACTGTTTTCACTGTCAGGAAGCATTGGTTGGGATGCTTGGAACTACATTTGGTAAGGAGCTGAGCTGTCAAGTGACCCACATATAAAACCTGAAGAAGTGAAATGGTTTTATTGATTAACTAATCTTTCAGTTCAACTCAAGAGTGTCGACTGCCTGTCCAGCATAATTATTCAGTAAAAAGGGGAAGGGAGAGGAAAAGAGTGAAATGGAAAGAGTAATTGGTTTTGTAATTGGCATTATTTTATGATATGATTCACACCTTTCTGATGCACTAGCAGCCCCAAGTCTCTTTGCAGAAGAGTATGTAGTCTTTTTCCTTTTCACAGTTAATGATATATATGGAGAACTACCAGAATGCAAGAATAAATTTAGTAGTTCTTCAGTAGAGTAAGTTTTCAGTAGGACACACAAGTTTGTTAAGACTGAGTGAAAACATTCGTGAAAATATTCCCTTTTAATTAGACTTGGGGCCAAGACTCCTCATCAAGCCTTGAAAAGGAGTTAAATATGTCCAAAGATGCCTGTTCGCCAAAATTACCTTTCCCCTTAAGAATTAAAGGTCTTCTTCTGCCTAAGGAGAGCCACTACCTGAATCCACATATTTTTACCACCATTCTTTTGGACATTCAAAGATATTTCTTCAATAGTTTCATCTGCAGTTCTTGCTTTTGGAAAAGACAGTTCAGAGGTGTTGGATTACAACTTTGGCTAAGAAAGGGAAAGGGAGATATAAGATTCTAAAAGGGTTTTTTTTTGGTAAATGAAATAGTCAGCTCACAAAAACATAGCAGCAGTGTGGTGAGCACTGCGAGATAATTTAAAAAAACGTAGAATTTAAAATACAAAAAGACTATGAAGAAGTTTCAAATAATTATTACTCTGCAGTGGAGACTAAAAAATTGGGACCTCTTATTTATTTGTACCTAACAAAAAACATTTATCCTCACCTTATCCTTGTGACTAAACTTGAGAGAATAGAAACATCTATGAAAATATGACTGTCCTAAGAAAGCAGGTGTTTGAAAGAATCATGAAGTTTCCTTCTCTGTCCTTTCAGATTTCCTTATCTGAAAATAATTTCAGATCTATGTATTTAATGATAATTTAATTTTCAGTGATTGTATTCAACAAACCAGAAGATTAGTAAATTAGCAGGTAGAGAGGAAGTAGTGTAAAATATTTAAGATAAAGGAATTTTGGTAGCAGGAGAAAGGGATGTATTCTTTGTTGACATAACTGTGTTTTAAAAGGGTTGATGAGGAACTTCCATTTTTAGAAATCAGATGAAACACCTCGCTTTTGCATGCTCTAATTATCTTCCTCTCAGAAGTTATTGAATGTAGAAGACAAAGGGAATAGGCAAAAAATTTGGAAAGCTGCACATGTTGACTTCTGAAAAAGAGAATGTTTAATACTGGCATTAAGTCTCACAAACATGCCATACAAGTATCCCCTTGTGTTAACATTTCGTACACTAAGTGAGTTCTTTTGCTTCGATAGTATACAGGCTGATGGAGATGCCATAAATAACACCAGAGAAAGAACCACAGGCAATACTTTGAAGTTACTTGGCAACAAAATTTGTTTGGGCTGCTAATGTCTCTTTCTTGAAATTTTTGTGCTTCATATTTCATTTAAAACCTGCAACCTATCCTTGAAAGTTATACAAAATATATATACATGTAGCCTGTTTGGTATGTGAGTATCACACAAAGCAGAATTAGAGTGTATTCAAATTGTTTTCCAGTAGCGAGGAAATTCTGTCCCTGAGATTGCATCTTAGCTTCAATGCCCTTCCCTTGGGCACATAAATGCATGATATGTTTCTTGATTCCATGAGCACATACTGCTGGTAGAGGATGGTGGTAGTGTTTGTAGTTTGTTTGTTTGTTCATTTACTTTTTAGGAGGTAGATTTTCCTTTCTTTGTTTGTTTTCCTGTCAATAGTGGCCATTCAGTATTTGTTTTGTCCTTTTAAAGGATGGTTCTGGGAGTTCCTTGGCTTCATAATTGAATTAACCTCTGGAGCAGAAGTACAGGTTCACTTTTGGTCTTTTCTGTGTTGATCATTAAAATAGGTAGCAAGCAAATAAGTAGCTCCAAAACCGTGATGATATATTTTGCCTTACTTCCGTAGATTGGTGGTTTTATTTCCGCTCTGTAAGATACTGAAAAGACTTCTAAGACATGTCTAAGAAAAGAGAAATATTTTTGCCCCATCTTTTGATGTTGATTTTGCCAGATCTTCCAGAAACATAAAATAGTGTAACATTTGGTCCATTCAGAGTTTGTTTGATATCAGTTGTGAGCATTTTGTAGACCTTCCCACTCTGTCCTAAAGAGTGCAGTTCAGCTTGCCTAGCTCTGGAGGTGTATGTGATAGTCCTTCCACGCGAGTTGATCATGCACACTTTTCTTCCTGTCAGGGAAAAAAACCTTGTCCTTCTGTAATGAGATTTCTGTTATCCTGCAGCAGATCTATAAAATGATAGTTTGAATTGTGATCTAGGAGTGCCACATTTTCTGTAGGGACATGAGCAGGAGTCTATCCTATCAAGTTCTTTACCTTGTAGGGATTAGGAGAAAAGAATACTACTTTAAACACTTCATCCCTGCCACTATTTACCTGAATCACAGAGAAAGAAGCAATCACAACAACCTAAAGTTCTACCAAGAGCCTTACAAGGGAGGAAATGCCATGACTGAGTATATGCTTGTGAAGAATTAACATCCCTGTATAAAGATGTTGCCATTTTTAAAGGAACATACAGGAAATTCTTATGATTTGTGTGTATAGAGGAACCTTCAGAGCCACAATACAGTTTTGTTCCATCTGAGCTTTGTCCCTGTCTTGTCTTTGGCATCTTCTCTCTCTTGCTCATTGTGCAAACCACTTACTGAATCTCCAACTGAATTTACTGTCCTCACCACTAGTGCTCTTTTCCAGTCCTATTTTTTCCTTGACAGTGGTGTCAGTCCAAACTCCCGGTCTCTGTATTTGCCATAAATCTCATCTGTCTTGCCGTCATCAGTTTTCATTTCCTGGCTGTGAGAACAAACATTTGCAAACAACTGCCTCCTCAACCTCAGCCACATCAGGCTGGTGCAGCTTCTATTCAGACTGAAGCTTTAGGGAATGTAGGTCTGGAGTTCTAACATTGCTGCAAACTGCCTTATGTCCTGGCTTGACAATACTGGAGCTGGTTTTCACAGGTACCACAAGGAACATACTGGCAACATTCATATAAATTGTTCAGTAGATAACAAGAAATAAATTAGCTATTGATACTGAACCTCTATTACTGCTTCCACTACTGCAGTAGTTATTATTAATTGTTGTGAAACTGACACTTGGCACAGGCCAGAAGCTCAAGGCAGGCAAAATGAAACAGATGTTTGTAACAGGAAGTTTTCAAGATCTTTAATATGATCACCTCCAAAGTCATAGCTAGTGCTCCTGGTATCAGTGAGGGTCAGAGATAGCATTTTAATTTTTCAATATTGTGATAAATTTCTGAGAACTGCTTACTTTGGGAGTTGTGGGAGAGTTTAGGAGAGCAATAAGAAAGCAGTGCAGTAGGAGTATTACAACAAAAGCAGCTGTGTGTTCCTTACTCTATATAAATAATAGGATTTTTGGTGTCTACACTTTAATTTTACTTCAAGACAGTATAGCATGTGTGGCTGGTACTTACTGACTTGATCAGCAGAGTCTCAATGACCTTTGCAGCCTTATATGACTTGTACTTTCACATGGATGAACTGTTCCTGAACAGTGACTTCCAAAATACTGGGCACAAGCAGTCCTTTTACTTACTTTACTTCAGGTGCTCTTTCTGCTGATTCTTTTCTATTTTCTCTCTTTAGACTTTTTTTTAATTCCTTTTTTTTTTTTTTTTTGGTCAGGCTGTGGTTCCTTTTGGGTGTCCATTAATTTTTTACCTTACGGACAGCAGAAGGAGGTTTCATTTTCATTCCCTCTGCAGAACTAAATATCAATATTCTGTTTGTGTGGAAGTCTGTCCTATCAAGACATACTTTAATTCCTTTATTTTATATCTGAGAGCAAAATCAGTTGTCACTAAAATATTTTTTTTAAATAGTAGCAAATTTACCAGATGCCAAGGTAGGGGTTTTTTTAGTGCTGAGGCTTCACTAAATTTAAATTGTTACACCTGAAATTGTATGTGGTCTTTGGCTTTCTAATTGCTTTTTGGGGTTTGCAGGGTTTAGTAAAAATGGAATACAGGTTTTTTTGAGGTACCAAATCTTAGAAGCAAAGGAAGTTCTCCCAATTTAAAAGTTTGCACCTTTTTTTTTTGGAGCAGCATATCAACTTCATGAAGAAATACTGTTTTATAATTTTTCCTACATCAAAACTGTGTTATAGAAGTTTTACGTGTAGGTTCTGCATTTAATAGTTATATTAAATTATAAATCCATAGAATTATAAATCCATAGAAGATAAATTTTTAATTATATAATAGCTTGTATGGCATTGTTTTGATTTAGTGGTCATATATCTTGATCATCCTGTGCTACTGAAAGAACTGTTTTCCACTTATTTCAAATTTAATAATTTAGTAAACCTTACTATAACATTTGTGTTCATGTACTGACATAAATTCATGGGTTTTGGCTATGTTGGCTTATTAAAGGCCATGTTAGATTATAAAGAACTGAGAAATTATCATGCCTTGCTGACTGCTGATCTTCTGTGCTGTACTCAACCAGTTAGATATGCTGAAGGGGACAGATAATTTAAAAAATAATGTATTTGGTTTTGATTCTTTCAAAAAAACTGTACAACAGTGAAAGAAATATCCTGTCTCAAAAAGGGGGTTTATATGTAGGGTTACATTACATTTCAATGAGTAACTGCCATGTGTAGGCACTCAGATAACTAACAGAAATAGTTTTTGAAAGGGAGGTACTATATTCAGGTGGCCAAGTTTTATAATGAAAAATTTGGTCACTTTAGTTGGTCAAATATTGGCAAGCAGATTTTAGTAGTTTAAATATTAATGATCATTAAAATAGTGCTCTAAAATATGAACAATTTGTATTTAAAATTCTATGAATAAAAAATCCCAGAGCTTACTAGTGAACTAAAGGCAACACTGAAAAATAGTGCCACTGAGGCCAACATACCAGCTTTCCATTCCTTCTCTGACATGGCTCAAGATTGCAATGACTTGTCCATCTACAACAGGCTTGTAGTAAGTGAAAAGGAAGTTCATCTTGGAATTTCTTTCACCACCTCTCCTGTGAAATCATATTTGGGAAAGAACTATGTCTTGAGTGGAGCCTATTACATTTTTGATCATTATGAAAAGCTTGCAAAAATAGGAGCCTGTGCTCTCTCTGTGCCCAGGACCCTTTCTAGTGTTACAGAAGGCATAGGTGTAGTAGGAACTTGAACTGTGAAATAGGTCTTGTAGAAATTATAGTTTTTGGGAATGATTTCTAGTCTTGGTATCTGATCTCACTGGAAAAATGGTTAATTTGCACAGATTTAATAACATGGAAAGTTTTCTGAGATGCCTTCAAATTTTCATAGACCTAAAGTGGATTTAATTAAGATTGTACTTTGTGTGCAAGCATATTTGCATTTGGGAACTAGGATGTTGTAATTAAAGAACCTCAGTTATGTGGATTTTTGTCTTGCTGGAGTTTGATGGCCTGAAAATTCATAGTTCCATTTCTGGAATGTAACTGATTCTGTGGCACTGATTATTAACTATCCTTCCAAGTATTTTTTTTTTTTCCTTTCAAGCACGTCCACAAATCCCAATTTATGGAGGTATAAGCTACCTCACATCTCTTATGAGTACAGGTCTATCTGTCAGCTAATAAAACAGTTAGACTGCAAAAAGAATTGTCCAACACCAGTTTCAGATACTAAGACAGTAGCAGGACTGTACAATTTGACCAGGTCCACTGGTCAAAAAGTCACATGAATTCTGTGAGCAAGATGGTACTTATCCAGTGCTGGGGGTAGAGTTGAAAATCAAATAACATTGTTTATTAAGTGATTATTCATATATGCAAATATAGAACTGTCTTCTGCATTTAGGAGCTCTTTGGAAAAGGATTGCAGCAGTTCTCAGGGCTGCTTGCTATTAAATATTAACAATTGAATTAACTATTGGAAATACTATATGGAAGAACTGAAAGTCTTTTCAGTCTGCCTGAGGACCAGAGTCTCTCAGGACTTGTATACACAAGATATGACTGACACCAAAGGCCATGTATCATGTTGTATCTGGCATCGTAAGTTTTATAAGATAAATATTCATTATTTTTTCAAGCCCATTTATTTCTGTGTAAACAAAAAAAGGATTGATCTTAAATGGTTTTGTTTTTCATATGTTCTTTTTGAAGTTCTGTGTTCAATACAAAAATTGATCAGGAAAAATTCTTACATGTAGTATATTTAAAATTCAGATGTAAGGTGATCTTCTGATAACAAAAGTAACATGTTAGCCACTAGAGTTTTTCTTTAAAAAAATCTTTTTAAGTGTTTCTTTTTTTTTCTTTTACATGCCTTTTTTTCACAGGCTTTTGTATGGTGCAGATTTTCATGATTCAAGGGTTAAAAAGCCAACTTAAGGTCTATAAATCAGAAGACAGTTTTACTTATCAGAGTGCCGTTTTTTACCTCAATAGACTGCTGGCTCTGTCATTCGTGCCAGGCTCTGCCTTATCACAAAGCCATCAGCCCTGCATAGTGGAATGTTCTTTGTTTGGATTATTTACTTCTACTATAAACAAAGATTAGAGCAAAAAATTTCAACTACGGGGCCCATGCACTGTCAGACTTGCTGGAAAATCACTGTCATGTGTTGCATAAAGCTGCTTGCATTTCAAAAACACAACTGGCAATAGAACATTTGTTTTTTAACACCAGCATATTTCACAGATGGTGAGAGTTATGACAGAATAGCCAAGACTTTTATAACTGTGGAACCACTCGTTCCTTTCTTTTCTTCAATTGTCAGATGTGAAACACTGACATGTGTATGTATAAAAAAGGAACTGCACAAAACTGGGATTTTTTTACTTGATGAATTAGCCATTATTTGGCTAATTGAACTGAGATTCTTTATATTATATATCATATGAGATTGCATGGCCAATTTTAGTTCCAATAGATTGATAATATTCCATTGTGTTTCAGCGTCTCCTCCTCTGATGTAAATCAGCAAATATTCAGAAAAACTAATGCTGAGAAGTCAAAATATTTTCAGTCTTGAAAATATGCTGATGTGTGTTACAGTAGCAGTTAATTCCAATATTACTTACTGAGTTCACAAACCTGGATTAACCATTTATGGGTTTGAATTTTTAAGTGACATAGCAATCTATCCCTGAAGATGTCTGTTCATGATGGAAGCCAAAGACATGAGAATCTTCACCTCTTCAGCTCATTTTTGGTAACACTCTTGACTTGAAATTCAGTAGTGAGTTTTCTGCTGTGAAATGTGACTAAAGCAGCAAAGAGAGTGCGAATTCCTCTTCAGTTTTTTCTGCTTTTCACAGAAGAATAAGATCTGTTTTGTATTATCTTGGAGGTTGGATTTTTCAAAGTGTGAGAAGTTTTGCTTTCCAGAGATGCCTTTTCTAAATTTGGCGCAGAATTGTTAATCAGAAATGTGGCTGGGTTTAAATGACCTTTGCACTATTTAGAGAAGTGTTCAGAAAAACTAAAAGGACTTTCCTATTCACAGGCTATTGGAAAAGTTCCTTCTATGCTTCCTAATTGAATCTTCTGAACATCCCTTTCTTGAGAGCTCAACTTGAAACTGTTGAATTCTCTTTCTAGATAAAACCCACAGAAATTAATAAGCTTCTTTCTAAATATATTTTATGGGTTTATTGACATATTAAAAATTATAGAACATATTATTGGTGCACAGATTGGCCAGTTTAATTGATTAATAGTGATACATAAATATTTATAAACACAGTACTGTCTTGATGTATATACAGACACATCATTGCAATGTCAAAATACATTAGTACATTAACCATTTGCTAATTTTGAGGCTAATAGAAATTATATATTGTTATATTCTGTACAAATTATGTATAATATATTACCAATACAAATATTACCAAATTGTGCATATATAATGTATTGACTGCTAAGGGGATTTAGCTGTATTGTGATAAGATTCCCCTATCAATATTGCTTAGGGAGTCATGTAAACATCAAGAATGTGACTGCCTGTCTTTTTTGTCATTGAAGTGGTGTGTTCTATCGTGTTTTAAAAATTCCTTTGGAAAAGGTGTGTTGTGATGGATATGTATTTCTTTAACTATTCCAGTGACCGTATTTTAAGTCTGAGGGGGATTTTTTGACTGTGTGGAAGTGTTAAGTTAAAAAAAAATACTACATCTGCCTAAAACAACTTAAAACAAATTTTTCTACTGAATCTCTCATTTTGTTGCTGCCATTTTGTAATTACCTATGCATTTTGCCTTGAGACTGGAGAAGACCATCTCCTTCCTCTGGGTAAACCATGATAGAAATGGGCTCTATTGCGTGGAATGCCAGATTAGCAAGCTACATCAAATCCTTCTGAGCACAGAATGCATTAGGGCTTGTGCTTCTGTCTCACCTTCATCACCATACCCTTTACAGCTGGAGACAGCAATTTTTCAAGCGTCCTGCAGGACTTATATTTCCATTGGTGGAAGCCTGTGTAGCAATCAAGCCCTTTTTCCTAAAAATGTGTGAGGAAGAGTAACTGTCTTGCAAAATGATTGGGGAGATACTCTGGTTGCCTGTAAATATATGATAAAATGATAAAGTTGGCAGAAGTTACAAATTGAGTGGTACAAAGAATCAATCAGTAGGAGAAAAATGCCCAGTTAAAATACATGTTTTTCTTTACTTTGGTCAGTGTATATAGAAAACCTATTGTTTTTGGGTTACCACATTCAACCCACAGAGGGGAAGTGATTATATAGGCAGTTGGGTAATTTCACACAATTTTTTTTTCTTTTGAGAAATTATATATTTCTCACACAGGAAGATACCTTTTTCTATTTGCAAATGTTTTATTCTGTCAAGAACACTGTGTAGAACTAAGAAAAAATGCATTTTAGAGACTGACTTACTCTCAGTGTGATGCTTCTGGTACCTCTGTATTCCCAATTACCCCTCCCATGCCTTAATAATTATCACATTCTCTTGGCTGATACAGTGAACAAAATTGTGGTATTTGAGGGGTTTTTCATTTTAGGTTTTTTAATTAATGCTTTAAATATAATACATCTGGAAACACTGCAGAACAGAAAATTCTGACTTTGTTACCTAGGGTGAATGGTTTGCCTGCATGCCAGTCGTGTGTGTATAAGGCCTTCTCACCCTCATTTTGTCAAGTTTTGCTTCAATTTAGAGATATCAAGAATCATGTGCCTTCTGGAAGGACTGCCAGAATGTACTCCAAAAGTTCTAATAAAACATGGAGAATTGTCATGTCTGTCTGGCTAAGCAGAGAACTTAAAATTGGATCTTTGAAAGATTTTGAAGGAATTAAGCAACCAAATTCCAATGAAATTAGATAGCTATGATGGTGAGTCATGGGATGTTCACATTGCTCGCTTTAGACACCTGACACAGATGCTACAGCTGGAGCTCTGCCTGCCTAAATTGTGGAGAGACAGCCGCAATCACCTGAGTTAGGTGCCCCCAGTTATGTAGTAGCCTGATTTCTCTAAGGTTGTTTTGTCGAATGATGGCAGGGGTTTTTTGTAGACCTGATAAATTCCTTTCCAAGCCCCACATTTCAGCGTAGCTGAAGACCAAGTCCTTTCTTAATACTTTTTCTACTTCTTCTAAGAAATGGGGAGAAAATTCTAAACCATAACTTTACCAAGTTTCTCCCACCTAATTTTGTGCTCCCACAAGTGTTGAACTGGACAGAATGGCATATTTTTGGTGGGAATTTTAACCACCCATGGGATGGTTAAAATTAACCATCCCATGGGTGGTTAAAGTTAACTGGGGAAAAAAATAGTTGAAAAGGATTAAATTAATTTCATGATTTTGCAGATGTTTTAGATATTTAAACAGCAACAGCAAGAATAAAAAAGAGCCATCCAAAGGAAGACTGTTGTCATGCTCAGTGGCACAGAGGATTACTTTGGATTATTTAAATAACAACATTCTTTGTGTCTTGCTGGTAGTAATAGTTACCCAGGTCTGTCCAAATTTGCCTGAAAGTTGACTTGAGCTAAGATTTACCATATTCTCCTGGGAAATTCTGAAGCTCTTGTGGAGTAAGCCTGCACAGTGACATTAAATCCTCAGACAATGCTGTATGGTAATGCTATTATTTTAAAACTGGAATGCCTGAGAAATGCCTCTTTGGCCTACACTCTTCTCCCACAAGTCTTAAGATTGTCATATTTCAGTAAAAATTAAATATTAATCTTGCATTTATTTTGTACACTTACTTTTGATCAATAATTGTGACTTTTGAAGAGTTTGTAATTTTTTTTTTTCTTTGAAATCTAGGCCAGGACAAAGTTCTTTGAACTTAAAACACATCAGGGGATAGTTTGTGGCTGGTTTCTGATTCCGTGCAAAAAGGACAGATTGCTGGTGGCACTATAGGCAAAAATACGCAGTTAAATAAAAGAATATTGTAGCTGAACCATACTGAGAATACTGGATGACAGAGCAAATGGGACTTAAAACTAATAAGATTTGGAGTGAAGATTTTACCCTGTAAAGTGTTCCCCAAAACAGCCTAGTGGGCCATGTATACCAATCACTTAATAAAAAGAATAAATGAATGACATTAAATTAATGAAATGAAACAAAAAAAGATGACAGGAAAAGCAATCTCGCACAATGTCAGGATTTTATTTCAATGTATTAGAAAAGGAAAACTGATTCACAGCAGATGATGTAGCTTTTCCACACAGATTAGAAAGAGATCTGTATTCTGCAGAAGTTGACTTACCCTAAGCCCTTATTTTCCTCTCGTTTTAAGTTTGTTCTGTCTCCACAATTACCAGAAGAGCTTAGGAAGACATATCAATTTTTGGGGTGGAAATATCTGTAGAACCTAGACAGGCAATGAGATACTACAGGCAGTGGAAAGCACATGTCTGTATGTTGTTTTGTCATTTTGTTTCACAGGACCACGTATATGGGGAAGTAGTTCCCATTTTCATTAAGTCAGCTGGGACAAACCTTCAATACACAAATTTCCTTTTTTGCAGAAGAGAGCAGAAGTATCTGTGCAAATAAATTCTGAGCTCCCTGAAAAGAAGAGAAGGCCTGAGAAATGTTGGTGCTCCATGCTCCCGACCTTCCCACAGCTAGAAGGATTAGATGATGTCATGGCAGGTGGTACACAGAAATGGAATTCATTTTGGCTATATCTAGGGTACAGTGTAAGGCTATAATTTGGTCATATTATTTCAGTTTCTCATAGTAGTATGCCTCAACCATTTAGCTTACTGCTAGGATACACTCAAGCAGTTGCAGACGAGTTTTGTAAAATTGTCAATATCCTCATTGCAGGCCTTAAACAAAAGACTAGTCTGTCAAAAATGAAGAATATCAATATACACAATGCATTTTATAGTTGTGTGGTGGCCTTCAGCAAGAAGTGAATTCAGCAACAGAACAATAAATGAATAGTATAGCAGCCTACCTATCAATAAAGCACAACTGTTCTTCTTCAAGATAGCTTGAAGTAATACTTGTGGTGGTTTTTTTCTCAGGAAAGGTCTCTGTTGAGTTTCAGAGCTCTCTTTGGTCTTATTTAAATTATATTTTATCAGTCAGAAAAAATAGTATAAGCTATAATATAGTTCTGCTAAAACAGATTAGAATAAAGATTTAATATGCATTTCTCTGTGAAAAATCTGATACCCACCATGTAGTGCTGTAATAAAACAGAAACAAATGAGCCAACTCGAAGTTATGACTCTCCATGGTTTTTAGGTCTCTCATACATTTTTATAAAACATATATGAAAATTTCTGAATTGTTAAATTGTGTGGGGTTTTTTAAATGAATTTGTGCTCCAACATATGTCTAAAACAAAATTCTGTTTGCTGTTCTGTGTGCATTGTAAAATACTAGTACTTCACCATTAATTCCCTGTCTGCTGAGCAAAATTTAAAACCAAATAACTATTTTACTTACATAAATATATGCTAAGATAATGATGTGTTCTTTAATCAGGAAGTTGCTGATCTTGCAGGTTAAATATTCTGTCCAAAAGTGTTTTTTTTTCTAGACATTGCTTTGTAGGGTTTTTTTTAGTTGGTTGGGTTTTTTTTGTAAATACTTATTTATGTGAACACTAGTAAAATCTTTGTGTAGACAGGCATATCTGAAACAAGCTAAGTGTAGCTCCTAGTGTTCACAGAAGGGTAAACAGGATGGCTTATGAGTAATAAACATACAGCTCACGTGAGTAATAATGGCAATGACTCGCCTCTGGTTTCAAGCATCAAGCTGGAAGTGGATTGCCATCATCTTCTCCCATAAAATTATTATTTTTGTCTTCAAGGAAGGCTATTGCAGGTTTGGGGATTTTGCTGGGTTTTTTTAAGTGATGGAATGTTCATCATTACACTCTTACTAAATGTCTTTTCCTCTGAGACACAAAAAGCTATCTAAAGAGAAGGTTATTAAGGAATGACTACCAACTCTGGTAATTTAAGTTTAGCATTTGGCATTCTTTGCCTTCCAACAGCATTATAAATGCTGGTATAGTTTATTTTTACTCGTAAGTTAGCTTCGCATCAGAACAAACATCCCTAAAATGCATTAGCCTTACAGCAAAGGAATGGAAACCTATGAAGCAGGAAGCCTTACAAAGTCTTCAGGGAAATCTTGAGTGCTTTTGAGAATGATTTATTTTCAAAGGGCTTAAGCAAAATCATCTCCAGAAAAGATACGAATGTTTCAGGCAATGTGCAGGGAAAAGACATTGTGACTCCAGCATGGACTTTGCCTTCTACAAATTATTTCACTACAGCTGCAGAACCTTCGTATTTTTACAGGCAGTCATTCACAGAAGAGCACAGGTTATCAAGGGTGTGACAGATTTACAAGCCGTTAGATAACGCATTAGAAACTGTAAGTCAAGGCAGTCTGTGAATACATTAGGCTTCTGACTGGATGAAACAGGTATTATAAGTGTACCCACAGTATTTTTAGGTCAGAAATCTAAAAATTTCAGAGCAGCAGATTCTGTTTCACAGACCAGAGGGAGCACCAGTAAACATGGGTAGGGGTGATACTGCATCAGGGCTCCCAGAAACAAGATTGTCTCAGCAAGGTAAGTGTTCCCAGTGAAATAATAGGGGAAACTGATTCTTAATTAGGAGTGATACCTGAGGAAACCAATATCACATAGGTAAAGAGACAATGAGAAAAAGCATATGTGTGGCTTGCAGTCAACATGTGAGCATAAATATATCTGCTCTGTGAGTCAGTCTGAAAAGTAGGAATTTCTTTCAGAGTTCTCGGATCTACTCTGCCTTTTTTTCCTCTCTTTTCTTTCTATTGAAAGAAGTAATTTTAGCCTGAAAACTATAGAAATTTTTACCCTTCAATTTTTAATTCACAAGTAAAATCTGCAAGTTCTAGATGAGAGCTTATATGGATGGTTATGCAAAAAAGTCCTTTTATTTTTTTCTAAAAGGGAAGTGGGAGCTTCATTGAGTTTCATTTTTGAGAGTGTTTTAGACATTTGAGAGGTAAATTCCTGTTCACTGTTGGTGAGGGTTAGATTCCTAAATTAAGGCCCTTTATGGCCTTTTTTATGGTTTTCTTCCATATAATTTCTAATAATCTTGAGGTAAACATTTTAGTTCTTGATAGGCAAGTCCCTTCCTTCTTTTCTTCCTCTTTTCAGTAGCAGCTGTTTAGACAGTAACTTAACTTGCCCAGATTCTTGTCGAATTCCTTGTGTCATCTGGGTATGTCTTTGTCCTTGCAAATGAAGCAGAATATGTTCTCTGGACCAAATGCTGTTGCTACTACAGTAAAGCTTGTTGACAGTACTGACATTTTTAAGTTTTGAGGAATGACATTAAAATTACTGAGCTCCTAATTTAGATTGTTATTACTCCCTAAAAGTAAAATTCAAAAACCATTAGCTGGGGAGAATAGGTAGCAGGTTTTGTAAAGCATAAGGTCAGTCTATCCCTCTGAAAGCTCCTTAAGTTCTTCTCTTACCACTTTCCCTAATCAGATCTGTATATTTACTGCTACTTAAGAGTACAATGTGGAGCTTCTTGCTTGAAGAAAATTGTGCAGAATGACCAGAGACCAGTGTATCTGGTTCTGATCTATTGGCTCAAAAGCACTATGCAAAGATTTTGAAAGAGAAGTAAACATTACTTGATAACTAGAAAGATTTTACCTTGAAATGTAGAGGACTGCAATTCAGTATCTTTAAATGGTATTTATCTCTTATAAGGAAAGGTGAAGGCATTCACAGATTATTTACAAATAGTCTTTTTTCCAACTCCTGTATGGAAATACATCTATGTATGGGGTGTGTGTGCATGTGTATGTTTAGAAACACAAGAAAATATATGTTTTCTTTCTATAAAATTGCAATTTCCAGGTTAGGAAACTCAGGAGTTGGAAATTATTGAGATTCCTGAAAGCTACTTGATAGCTTACTGTATAAACCACAGTCTACATTTTTTTAAAGCAGTTAACTAAAATAGTTGTAAGATATTCCAGACAATTAACTCATTCAGCTCTACTGTTCATGATGGAATGAGGTCTGTATGGCCTGAATTCTTTTGAAGTACACATGGATGACAAATAACAGGATGCTTCTCACTGTTGGTGGATGAATACAAAGTTCTGCAATATACATGGAGTTCTGCATCCTAGCATTCAGTCCTAGTATCTTCACTCTCAAATATTTGTATTTAGATTAATTTGTAATAAAAAATAAACTGCGAAGTATTGACTTGAATATGCTTTTAGCATTGTGACCACAGTCCTTTAACAGCACCAATTAAGATAGATGAAATTTCCCACTTAATTTTGAAGTAGCAACATTGATTTTTTTTCTGTAGATTTCTTTAAGTTTCGTTGATAGAAATTGGTGAACTCTCAATTGCTTTCTACTGTTTGACCAAATTACTTTTTAGGGTTTGGTTTTCTTGAAAGGACTTTAAAAAAAAAAGGAGAAATAAAATTTAATGCTAATTGCAATGAGTGATATGACTGTGTTCATCCTTCAGTAGATCATGTGAGAATGTACAACAATTTTACTAGGTAAATATCACCCTATAGTTTCCCTCATTAGACAAGCATTAGAGCACACAGATTTCTTATGGTGTGTTGAAATAATATCTAAATTTCTAGAATAAAAATATTTGTCTCATAAAAGTTAGAGGGACTTGAAAATATTCTCTATGGAGTTCACCAAGTTGAAAATACAGTATCTTCCAACCTGAGCAAAGGCTGGCAGAAATTTTAAGAACCCTTCAAGATGTAGAGTCAAATAAGTTTTACAGCCCTCTTTCTATTGAAATCTACTCCTTAAAAATGAAGGCTCTTCCAAAACAATTTCTTCTGGAGAGTTTACAAACAAACTTCATTTGTTTTTTTGCAAACATACTTTTTGAAGAGTTAATAACTCAAAACTTTCAAATATTTAACCCATTACCATAGAGATACCTGATCATTTGCATTATGGAATGACAGGAATATTGTCTGTCATGATAGTTTTCACAATAACATAATAATTTTCACAAAAGTCACGAAATGAAACATTTTAAGATGCCTAAATCATTATTTCATTAATAGCAAGAAATGTTTGAAAGTAAAACAGATATTTTCAGTGGTACAAGTTTACTTTCTCTCATGTTCAAATAACACAAAAGAAATTACTCAACAGTTTAAATATTTTGCTCAAGAGAGTAGAAGGCTTTGTGGAGGAAAATGTCTGTTTCTTCTCTACAAGTAGTTACATGGATGTAAAACTGTGATTTTTTTATTAATGCTGTTTTAACTTAGAACTAGTGGAGTTGAATAGATGTTCTGTTAACAGAATGACCACCCAGAGAAATCTCTCAAAATGTTGTGATTGCAAGTAATTAATGATGGTGAAGTTTCAGAAGACATGATAAAGGGAAAAAAAACCCCACAATTAATTATCTAGATTTAATAGATTTTTACATTTGATGTATATATTTAACTGTATAGATTTAATTGCAACCACTATAGATGAAGATATTCCTCTAAAATATAAGTCCCAGTTTACAGTTACAATCCTTCCAAAAAATATGGAGAGTTTCAAATATGTGTAAGATACAGAATGCTACCATGCTATAGGGATGTAGTCACCCATTTCAAACATATTAGGAGTATATGCTTTTTTCCTTTGTGGGCAACTTCTTTACCTCTCCTGTACTTCCTGGACCACAAACTGTGTCTTTAAAAGAAGAAATGAAGAAAAAAGGACAGCATACTGTATATGCCAGCTAACTCTGTTTTTTTTTTAACACATGATTATTTTATTGGGGTGTACATTAATTAATCCTGAAATAAGATCCTGTGTGACATTCAAAGTTGTGTTGAGAAGTGCAGAGTTTAAATATTTTAGTTTTACAACTCTGTTATGCTGGCAGCAAACAATAGTATCTCAGTGAAGTCAGCATATGAACACTGCTTGTGATGACATCTGGAAGGCATGTTTTATCTATAAGCACAGTTGTAGACAAATGAAAGCAGACAGATGTAAGGCTGGTGTGGCATCTTCGCCTCAAGCATTCTCTGGCTGTACATTTTCCAGTGTGTCAAAAACAGGGAGCTTTTTTCTAGAATAAAAACATTCTGTCACATCTGTACACCAACTACTGTGCTGCCTTCTCTGAGCTCTGAGGTGTAAAATGGTAGATATTATTCAAAATTTAACACAAAGCCAAATTTCAAAATGCTGAGAACTACCTGGGTATTTGGAGTATGAGACACCAAGGGACAATAAAACTCACAAATTATGAGCTTACATTCCTAGTCTTTTTAATACTGCCTAGTAGGGAGATAGTTTTGGTGTTTATGGCAAGGATACGCAGATATTTCTAAAAGTGCCTTTCACACTGGTATTTCATTTAAGTAACAAATGCATTTGAGGGAGGATGAGAAAAAAATCTGTCTGTGTCGCAAGGTCTATAAATGCCTCATTCTTTGAAAAGTGTAGTCTGAGTCTTAGCACAAGTCATATTTGTTGGGTGTAGTGACACTTTAACAGTCCTGATGTTCTGCTGTGTAGAATTAATTTTCTGAAGAGAAAAGTACTATGTGTTTGCAGAAGATAAGCAGGAAAAAAGTGTAGGCATTATTGTGTGGGAGTTTTTATTTTTAGTTGTTTTTTTTTTTTTTAATGAGTTGCTTTCCCGTAGTTTTCACCAGGGATCTGAGCTGATACAAGCAGTAAAATGCACTGCACCTGCTATGGTGCATGCAATTTAGTCACAAGTCTCTGGAGGTTTGTGGGTTAAATACTCCATCCAGTGTATGTGTCACCTAAGCTTTTTCTAATTACATTTAAGTGTATTTTTAAGGAACTGGAAACTCTGGATAGAATCCAGCCTTTTCTAGAAAGCTCTCATTTATTGTACTATATTGTAAACTAAACAAAAACAAAACAAAAACTAAAAACAAACAAAAATCCAAAACAAACAAACAAAAAAACAACAACAACGAAAAAACACAACAAGAAAATTCTTACAAAGAAAGAAAATTGTGCATTGGTACATTTCAGTAACCAGTAGCAGAAACTGCAAAATTATAACAGCAATCAGAAGAGAAGTCCAGAATCACTCACCAAGACATTTTACTTTCGTGGTATCCTTTGCCTAAATAGAATCTGTCTGTTTTCCATTATAGCATATCTTTCTGCTCTGGAAAAATCAGTAGCAAAAGGTGGTGAAGTGCACAAGTTTTTTAGTAATAGAGAATCATTACGCTATTAACCTGGGAAATACAGTTGTCCATTTCCTGTTTGTCCCCACCGCAGTACCATCAATCTATTCAGAGTGCTTTGTATTCAGAGCCCAAGGGCCCCTGATAAGTGCCTTTGTGTACATAAAATGGCACTTTTTTGTTTTACATGCTGTTAGCACAGGGCAAAGGAAGTGAGTGTGTAATCGCATATGTACAGCAAATAGCCATTTGTACCTGCAAGGAGCAAATGGGCCCACTCAGATGGATTGGTTGGCCTTTAATAGCACTTGAGTGAGCTGATAGGCAGACATAGATGTACCTGTTACACCAGAGACCTGAGGCCCTTGTACCTTTGCATGACTTTTCACTTAAAAACTACTGTTTGTGGTTCAGTGGCTCCATCACTCTATTTGTGTTCCTTTGCTTGTAAGACCATGGACTGCTCCTGAGAGTCCTGGTTTCTAAAATTTTAATGCTGTAATGCTGACCCCTTGGAAATGCTCCTATATTGGAAAGCACATTAGCCTTAACTTGAAGGATGTTTTTTAACAGCCAGCAGTAAATATTTTACTTTGTTCTTCTCAGCATGTTTTTGTATAGGTTTTTGGGTTTTTTTAGTGTCCAAACTGTAACAGAAGTAGCACATCCTATAGTTTGACCACAGACCATCATTTCACAGCCACTAAAAATTCGTGTCTCATCACCTAGCTGATTGAGCAGAGCAGTGATGATATAGAGACTGCAAAAAATGTAGGTACTCTGTACACTGACACATCGTCAATCACCTACACAAAAGTAAGGAATTAAATCCAATATTCTGTGATTTGTTTGTTGTGTTGTTACTACAATAATTTTATTGCATTATGGTAGCAAACATTTTCACTGCTTCAGCTTAGTACTTCTGGTATTTTAAGCATATCTAGAGTAAGAATAGCCTTGACCTGTGTACAGTACATTGCAAACTTACTGAAAACCCATCTGAGACCAGGACTACTGTAATTTCCTTACAACTGAGTGATCTTTTACTTCCAATACAACAAATCCACCTTTTCCTGCCTGCTATATTAACTGGTTTTTGTGGTTTAGAAAACATTTTGGAAGTCTCTTTTCTGTAGCTCCTTTTTTTTTCCTTTTAGTGTTCCGCACAACTAACTGGCAGCAGATTTTAATTGCAAAACTTGCTGGGTATTATTTTCATAGCTGTATCTAAATTTATAATTTAAATTATGGTAAAATTCAGAGGTCCAAGCTCAGAATTTGTGCATGCCTATGCTAAAAGCAATGCAGATATAGAGTCAGTACAGGTCTACCTACATATGTCAGAAGTAAGTACTTTGATAAGTTTTTTACATATATGTTAATATGTATAAGTGCAAGAAATTCTACTCCAGTAGAATCCAAATGGTGGACTGCAGTCAGTGGTGTTCCCCAAGGGGTCTATACTGCATCCAATCTCATTGAATTTGTTTATCAGTGGCCTGGAGGAAGGGATCAAATGCACCCTCAGCAGGTTTGCTGGTGACACTAAACTGGGGGCAGTGGCTGATCCACCTGAAAGCTCTGCTGCCATTCAATGGGACCTTGATCAGCTGGAGGGTTGGGCAGAGAGAAACCTGGTGAGGCTCAACAAGGGCAAGTGCCAGGTCCTGCACCTGGGGAGGAACAGCCCCAAGTGCCAGCACAGGCTGGGGCTGAGCTCCCACAGAGCAGCTCTGTGGAAAAGGACCTGGGACTCCTGGTGCATCACAAGCTGTCCATGAGCCACCAGTGGCCAGGAGGACCAATGTCATCCTGGGGTGCATTGGCAAGAGTGTGGCCAGCAGGTCAGGGAGGTGATCCTCCCCCTCTACTCAGCCCTGGCGAGGCCATTCCTGGAGTGCTGTGTCCAGTTCTGGGCTCCTCAGCACAAGGGAGACAAGGAGCTACTGGAGAGGGTCCAGTGGAGAGCCACAAGGATGATCAGGGGTCTTGAGCTTCTCTCTCATGAGGAGAGACTCTGGGAGCTGGGATTGTTTGGTCTGGAGAAGAGAAGACTGAGAGGGGATCTCACCAATACATAGAAATATCTCAAAGGTGGGTGTGAGGAGGATGGTGACAGAATCTTTTCAGTGGTGCCCAAAGCCAGAATTTGGAATAATAGCCCTAAGCTAAAACACAAGACTTTTCACCTCAACATGAGGAAGAATTTCTGTACACTAAAGGTAGCAGAGCACTGGAACAGGCTGCTGAGGTAGCTCATGGAATCTTCCTCTCTGGAGACATTCAAAACCCACTTGGACAGTTTCCTGTGGCAGCAGATTGGACTAGATGATCTCCAAAAGTTCATTCCAACCCTAAAAATTCTGTGTTTCTGTGAAAATAATATCATAAGTAAACAGATATTGCAGTCTTCATTGACTATTATGGAGATGTGAGTTTTACCCTTTTTTCTCATTTTATAATGACAGTTGATTTTTAATTCATGTCTATTTTTGTCAGTCTTATCGGAGATTATCTAAAAAGCACAGTTTTCTGCAAAAGCAGAATACAGACTTGATTGTGTAGTAGCTAGTATTCAAGCTAGTATACTAGCATAAACTAACATTATCAAAATATACATTGATAAGAGCTTAGTGCTGAACTGTCTTTTCTTTGCACGTTGACTGTGATTTTTTACTGTCTTATTATAAAGTTGTGGAGATTTTATTTCTTCTCAATAGAAGAACCAGTGTACCAGTGGTACACCTACAAAAATGATCCTTAAAGCTAGGGGTGGTTTTTTTGTGTTCATCAGCATGATCCAGTGGCCTGGCATAATTGATTCTAACTGCAACATATTTTGACAGTAGAACCTCAGGGCTGAGACATAGCAGTGGATACTACAGGTCATGCCAGGCAAATTTTCAGTACAGCTGACAGTGCCACAGTTAGTACCCACCCATGCTTTGGGTCTCATTCTTGCCAGACAGGTTGCTACTTGCATTGCCATGGCATTGAGCACAGCACAGATGATGCAGGCCCTGAGACTCTGATTCCAATCAGTTTCCCTCTAGTTAGTTTGAGCTTTCCCTTTCTGCTAACTTGGACTGAGACCAAACATCCACATACACATTGTGACTTGGATTCTGGGAACTTGCAATGGAAAAATGGTCTTAGACCGTGTGAGAAAAGTGTTTGGGTTTTTTTAAATTCCCTTTTGTCATCACCAAACACCATGACACCATGACTAATTTCCCCTTTTTTTTTTTTTTTTCCTAAACAAAAAAACCAATTCAGTATATGGCTTTAACTTTACAGATGGACTGTCAGGAGAGTTGAAAATCTGCTGCACCCTCAAGCATTATACTTAGTTCTTCTTCTAGTATATAAAGATGTATAAACTTACACACACACATGACTAATAGTAGAGTGTCATGCTTTTATGTTCCCCATAGTGGAAGGAAACTCACCTGTGTCTTCATCTATGTGCTCAGCTCATTTTGCTTAGCTCAGCTGATAGCTGTCAATAGTCCAGAAATGATATTTCTTCTCCCTTACACTAAGTGACAAGCTCTCCTTTCGTAATGCAAAAGCAGATTTATTTTAATACATAATGTTATCATCTTGGTGGTACAAAACCATGCTTGCATACTTAAAATGTGCTCTTGTGCAGTACACCAGCATCCATGTGGCTAATTTAGGTCTTGTGCTTCCTCAGCTAAAAATCACCTGTACAGGAGATGATCTGCACTTATTAGATCTAACAGTTCTTTCATCTTATAATTTAAAGCATTAAAGGATGTTTTTAGGCAGAAAATTCTGTGTTCATTGAAGGATAAAAACAGAGATTAAGTAATAGACCATCCAGGAAAAAGGTCACAATTTAAACCCTTTCTGCCTGAGTGTACTAAGTTTAGGTATTTTTCCTTTTTGTCTTCCACTGTTTCCATTCTTATTAATTTCTCCTTTGTTCTGCTATGAAACAGTAACAACTCACATGTCTGCAAGTGAGATGCACCTTAGCCTCAGTAGTTCCCATGGCTTGCAGAATTTTATTATTTTAAACAAAATGCAAGCAATCTCTTTAAGGAAATCAATGTTGGCTGGAAGCAACCCATAATGTAGTCTGGTAATCACTCTGGTGACCTTCCATTTTATGAATGAGTGCACAATTTTTATTCGTTTTGGCACATCTCTGTGGCTATCCTGGCAATTTTGGGAAGAGCATCTCTCGCATCAAGATACATTTTGTGTTGAAAGGTGTGGTCAGTTATTCTACTAGAAGTGAATAGCTGGCCAGAACATAGTGAAGAAGTGTGATGTAAGGAAAGTGCAGCAGCAGGATCAAAAATAAGGAATGAAGAATAAAAAGTTTATAAATAACAGTATTGCTATTACATTTATTCTTTATCTAATGAGACACTTCTAGGATTCAATTAGTCCACTGCGGTTCAGAGATAACTGGAGATGCAGCTTAGGAAGAGTATTACACTATTGAATTGTACTTATCTCCTGTTAATTAATCTATTATTTATCTGCATTGCCATTCACTTTGGCAGTGTGAGAGGGGGTTTTTTTGTCTGTAGGAAATCTCAAGATATTTAGACATTATTTTTGTCAGGGAGGAGCTGGATGACTTTTTCTTTGCCTTTCCTATAGCAGTAGGTATGGATGTTACCATAGCTCAGGTACAGCAGCTCACTCCACACAGGCCTGCCTCTCCTTCAGACACAAGGCGTGGTCTAGACTGGACCTGATTAATGTAGTCTGATTCACTGACAGGGGGTAAAAAAGAAGATTAGGTGAGTCAGATGAAACATGATTTTGAAATAAATCTCTCTTGTTTGCCGTATTGATGAGGGTATTTCATTCCAGATATCACACTCATTTTTCCTTCATTGCTTTCCTTTTCATTGCTATACTTTTAAAATGTTTACTAGCCATATTGTCAGCCAGTGGGTACAGACTCACTGGGACCAGAGGATGCTTTTGATCCTTTAAGAATTCCTAATTGGTTTTGTATGATACATTTGGCAGAAGATTTATCCAAACCCATTAATTCAATACTGGTAAGGAAATGGACTGTAATGATGGTAAAGATTGTTATCAGAGAAAGGGTAAATACTCTTGGCATACATCCTTGTACTCATTATTTGCACACGAATATCAGTAGGACTTGGACAAGGAGCATAGGAGAACTTGACATCATATGTCCTTGTAGGCAAAATGATATTCTTTTGAATCTTCAATAAGGACTTGAAACATTAGAAGATTTTTATACTTACAAAGCCCAGCAGTGTCTACATATGGGATATTGCAGTCAAAATATGCAGTATGAATCCTATGCCAATCCCTTATAATTCTGAAAAAAAAAAGTAATAATTTGAAAATAGTTTGAAAATAATTTGAAATTTGAAAATAATTTGAAATTTTTTTTTCCCCAGAACTCATGAGCTGAAAAATTTCTGAATTTTGAGTGGTTTTGAATAAGAGATCTGAAGCTAATCAGATTAGATTTTTTTATGATTAAGACACAGAAAATTCTAGTTTTAAAATTAAGTGAAAATAAAGTATTATATGGAGACCTTTTACTTGGAGATATTTAAATAAAATGTGAGTTAGTAGGGAAAGTCTTCCAGCCCTTATGCACAGCACAAGAAAACTAAAACTTGGAAGTTCTGTATTTGGTGACACAACAGCAGGTGAAAACACAATGATTTCCATTAAAACTGAGTGCACTTGATGTTGAATTCTTCTTGGAAGGGGCCCAAAAGGACTATTTCTACCTACTTTGGCCCATGCAAAATTGCCACATATGCTCTCTAGTTGTTTGCTCAGAACAGTAAAAACAGAATGTCACTTAGGCAGAAGAAAAGTGTTTATGTTTATGTAGAAAAGTATGTATTTGGGCCTGGACTCAGGAAAGCACAGGTTCAGGTTTGCTCTTCTGTGTTAATCCAAGGTAAGTCTGAGGGTATGAAATTGCTTCCACTGGCTTCACTAATACCAGATTTCACTCCTAATATTTTTTCATGTCATTAATAAGTAAAATCTTTAGCAAAGCATATAGCCATGGCTCAAGAACTCTTCTTAGAGATCTAAGTGCTAACTGTATGTGAATACTGATAAACTGTATCTTCAATGTTTGTTTCCCTTACCTTCCTAATACAAGCTTGAATTAAATACACACGTCTTGTTAGATATTTTTTACAAGAAAATTTTCTCATTTATATTAACTTTACCTATGATTTGCCAGTGTTTTCTGTGGTATTTACACACAAAAACCCCGTCTAGAAATCAACTCCAAATTACTTGGATTCTATCAGGATTGATTGTTAGTAGTAAGTATATTTACATGCTAGATAGTAGTATTTCAGTTAAGAAATTTTCAGTTCAACTGCAGCAGAAAAAAATCCTAAGAATAATGAACTCTACAGCTCTGATGCTTATGAGGGTGAGGTGAAATGATCTTAATTTCTGATATATAAGATAGCAAGATTTTTGAGATGATATATAGTTTTAGTAAGCATTTTGTCAGTCTACCCAGACTCCCATTGCCGAAAAATGACAGATAAGCTGCCGCAAAACATCTAATTGTTTAAGAGATCTCAAATTTTAAAAGATTAAGTCTTCAGATTTTGCCTAGTTACAAAATAGTCCAGTTATCTAATATACAGGTTTTAAGATGTCTTTAAAATTATGGTTGTACCACATGCAGTTGGCTTGCTTAAAGGACTGAGTAGTGATAAGCATTAAAACAATTATTAACACTGAGGAGTAGTTAAAATATATTGTTTCAGCTTTGACTTTGAATTCATAATCAGTTGCTATTAAAATATATATTCTACTGTTTATATAAAATCCAGGTGCCAGTATATGTTTGTACTCTTGATACTTGTCTCTATAGATGTGTACATTTGCATCTGTAATTTGAAGCCAAAGCTTTAGGATTCAACCTTTTTTACTTTTTTCTATCATGTAAGTAAAGATTTGAGCCAATTGTGAAACATTATCAGGAAATTTTATATATGCCTGAACTGTCATTTTTTCTGAGTCCTTTTTACACCACTCATTGATTTTTTTAAAAAAAATGAAATGTAGTTAGCGTTTTCTGGGCTTGATATTTTTTTCCACAAGCAGAATGAAATTTTTAAACCTTTTCTGCTGCCACCTGCACTATCAACATTTGACTTTATAACAAAAAAGCTGCACCCATGTCTACTGTTCCTGGAAAGATCTGGGGAAAAAATAAGAGCTAGAAAAATGTGAGTGCAGTTTCCTTTGGCATACATTGCTGCTAAACTGGGATGAAAACTTCTAGCTTCCTATCCAGTGAGTTGTCCTGCATTATTTATAATGTCACAATTTGACACTGAAATTGTGAACACAGGCAGACAGTAGAGTATGGATGCAGTATGCCTTAAGTCTTGTTAGAAGACCTATCTGTGTATTTAGGAGAAATTGTGCACTATGATGATTGGGCTGATCTGCAATATGAACTAATTAGTGAAGTTGCTTAGGACAAGCACTACTCTCAATTTAGTTTGCAAGCTCTACATTCAAAAGTTGTGTCATTATTCAAAATCAAAGCCACCCATAACTTTACTCTTCTTAAGTGACCACAGAAGGCTAACAATGAAAAATTGTAAGAACTTACAGGAATATGACATTGAGAAACATCTCCTAGTATAACTTCAGGAATTGTGAGGCTGTCAGTATCGTGCCATCCTTTAGGTTCTCACAGCAGTACATTACAGGCTTTAGACACTGTTCTTTCCTTTTGAGCAGTGACTCTCAGTGTAGTTTTCTGTTGCATTGTAAAATATTCCCAACGTGAATCCTGAGTTGCACTGAGGAATGAGGATAAAAGACAATGTTTGGTTTATTAATTTCTAGTGGATTAGAACTACAAATGTTTGCTATGTTTTTAATTTGAGAAGTAGAGAGAATCACATCAGCTTTTAATTATGCATTTTGTGTAATGCAGCCTTGAATAGAGCAGAGCAAAATTAAAATTGTGGATCAAATGCTAAATCTGAGTAGTGACTGAAGTGAGCTGTAGTGTAATGCTAATGGTTTTGCGTCTTCTGGCATTATGTCAATAATAGCTCTAATCACATTAAAGAGAGAGCCCATTAGCTTATTCTCTTCGGCAGCATGCACCATAGCAACATATTGTGAGCCTTGAAATAACTGGAAATTTCTTTCAAAAGGATTGCTGTCTATGACTTAAGGAGGGTGTGGTACTAAGCCTCATAATAAAAAAATCCCTAAACCTAGGAGAGCTTCCTCTGTATCTACTTAATTAAGCCTCTGTTAGCTTCCATTTAATTTAAGAACTTTAATTTCTACTTATTGCCTGATTTAGGTGGTTTTAGTGAGAATCCATGACGGTTTTGTGAGACAGAGTGATTCTTTGACTGACTGTACCTGAAAAATTAGCTTTTACAGAATTTGATCTTGAAGGCAGGGACTTATTTCAGTCACATTTATGAAATTATTTTTCTGCCAACCTGTTCCAGCGTGTATCATTGCTTTTATGTTATTACATGTGCATTGAAAAACTACAATCAAAATTGATCAACCTTCCCTTTTTATCCATTTCGCATTCCCTTCAGAATATACCATAGACTAGATGGTTATTCAAAAAACCAACCCAAACCAAACAAATCCAAAACAACAGTAAAACATGCCTTTGTTCAGTCAGACTGTTCCACAAAACTCAGTTTTTAGATCCAGTTTCACAGGAAAAATATTTTGAGATCCTGTGAAGATGACAGAATTGTTCACAATCTATACCAGAGAATAAGCTGAATTCTGAGGAGAGAGACAAATTCTGGCCTTGCATGTTCACATGTATGTCTTGTCTACTTCAGTAGAAACTGTAAGTCTTTATTGTGCTGGGGAAATTTGACCACTGTATTCCTTCCTTCTTTCTCCACTGGCTCAGCTCAACAGCGAATGATTTCCTCTATCTCCCACCACAGGCTGCTTGTCATGGCTCATGCAACCTCTTCTCTAGCTTTTGCTATTAGATATAGTCTATGCTTTGTTGGCATCTCTGTTTCTTCTCAGGTCTCAGTTGAAAACACTCCTTTTACCTGTGACTCTTAATTTCTCCCTCTGCTGTTATTTACAATTTCAGTGTAACACTAGAATATAAGTCTGTGCAGAATTTTAGGATACAGCTTGTTTGAAAGAGGCTATACTAAATAAAACTGTGTTTTATGTCTGCACAGAGAACTATATCCTGCATATCTCCCTAATATATCTATAAATCATTTGCCACATAAATGACTGATTCCATTTGATACCAATTTTAGTTTCACTTACTGGGTTTGTAGAGTGTTTTATTTCTTTTGCATCACAAATATTATATTACAGGAGAAAAATAGATACTTGAAATGAATACTGGTTACAGCAAGAAATTGTTGTAGGGAGAACAGTCTTCCAAATCAGGTTTAGGCATTCTCATTAACTTGCTTTATCCACTGGAAGGAAATAAGTTTATTTAGCCATATTTGGTGAAATTCACATTCAGACAGATAGCAGAAGAAACAAAAACAAGGATCTGAAGGGTCCAATCCAGAATGCATTTGTACACATGGACTGCCTCAGTGAATACAGTTGTATTCAGAAATACAACAGGCATGTTGTACCTCAGAAATATTCATGGACACAGAACATGGCTCAGCTATGTCTTAAGTCACATACATTTTGATTATTTGAAACTTTTTATCCATTTGCATTCATCTAACAATTAAGGTGCAGAACAAAAGACAAAATCCATTGTTTCAGATTAAATATGCAGTGTTTAACGTGGTACTTGAAGTCTCATTTTTCTTCTTTTACTTGTGAAGAAATCATATCTTGGTTATTTATGTAAACCAAAAGAAATGTAATTCTTAACAAAGAAGTTATTGAAAAAATATATATGTATAGTTTCTAGGGAAGAGAATTTTATCCAGTTCAGCTAAATTACAAGAATTTGTTTTGAGATTTTGTGAGTACTTACTATTTAATACAGAATTGAGGGTGTTAGAAAAAATACCTGAGAAAACAATGCACCCTGACAAATAATAGGTTATAAAATTCTGCAAAGTACTACACATTTCATATTTCTGCAATTTCTTTATCAACTAGTTTTGTATTATTTAAGTGAAACGGTGAGAATGAAATTATTTTCTGGCCACCACATGCCATAATTCTACCTATTCAAAAATGAAACATCAAGACAACCAAAAAATACCAAGCATGGGTAAGATTTCTAACTGGTATCACTTTTACTATCTTTATGGGCCAAACCTTTTCACTAATATATTAGTTCAGAAGATCCAGAACTGTCCTAGGGCTTGCAAAAGAAAAAAAAACTTTAAAGAAAAAAAGTTGGAGGAATTTACAAAAAGCATGAGTGCAATAGTTTTCTTATTTTCTGACACGCATACGAAATGTAAGTAATGCTTATGCATCCTGAGTGTGCAGCTCTGAAATAATGGATATCAAGGTTCACACTTTCAAAGGGATCTCACCTTGGGAGGGAAGAGTAAAGGGGTTATTTTACTTTGTAGGCATATGTGAAACTGATTCCCACTGCCTACTCATCATATAAAATGTATTCCTATGTGTTTAAACTTTGGATGTGCTTTCAAAAAACTCCTGTTCGCCATTTTAGATTTCTAACATGAGTATGTCTTTGAATGACTCTGAGACTTCCCTAATTCCTTCCATGAAGACCTGATAGAAAGGAGAGCTCCTGCTTCTCTGCACACTTGTAACTCTCATGCTGTCATATGCTACATGCAGCCACTAGTGAATGATGAGAAAAGCCTCTATGCCCTCAAGACTGTGGTCAGTAACACTCATAAAACCCAGACAAAATTCTTTCATGTTACATCATTTTGACAGTAGATTGCTACTTTCCTTTTCTTTTATTTTCAAAGTGTTGAATTTTTAACTGCTGTGTTTCTTGCCACATAACATTTCTAATGATAAGCATTTATGATCGCCTCTGTATTTCTACACTTAGGTCTTGGTGTGTATGCATAAGGGCCAATACTAAAATACTTCATTCCTATTGTATTGCTAAGCATTCCAGATTCCTACATTACTACCAAGTTATCTGTATTGATACTGGAAATATCGTGCAATTTTGTGAGAGACTTTTTTGTATAGTGTTTGCAAAAAGATGCATTGTTTCTTAACTATTGCATGATTTGAGGTGACAATGTGTGAAGACTGTTTTACAGCTATTGCTTGAAAGTAGGACTTATTTTTTGTTTATCTTCCCATCATAAATAATAACAGCAAAGTCAATATGCTTGAATGTTTCATTGTATCAGTATGTGATAAGGTTTGGACATCTGGGTGGAGTGTTAATGACAAAAAGTATATTTTTGGCTAGATAAGCTTATTCATATTAATTTTATCTCATAGATATATAGTGATTTTAAGAAAAAAAAAGAACATCTCTAAACAAGACACTTTGATAGTCTTTGTTCCTGACAGTACTATCAGAATTTAACCTGCAGAAAAAGAAGAGGCTGTAACACAGTGTAAACTCCATGTACTAATTTATCAGTCAGTAGTGGGTAAAGGACATTGTAGGCCACTAATGCATGCCATTAGCATGTTTTCTATTGATACCCAGCCTCACTGTGCAAAGTGTAGAGAAATCTAATGTGATCCCAGAGCTCGTGCCTTTCCTAGCTTATGTCTGTATTTTATGTCTGCAGCTAAAAATTAACTGTTTTGGGTCATAGTTACATAAGCTAATGTGTGCAGTTTTACCTCAGAGCATATAATTTGTGCAGTTTTACATCAGCAAGTAGTTGCATTGGATGCTTACGTAATGCGCAAAAAATTTGAATTTTTGATTTTTGGAATTTTTAATATGCTGTCTTTTAAACAAAAGAGAAAAGGCAGTGAATGGGTCAAGAACTTTGATAGATAGCCAGTTTTCTATGCTTCCAGCACTTCTGAAACAGTGTTTGGACAAATATTGTTAGGTATGTAAGTGGATTTATTCTTAGAGCAATAGATAAAATGGAGATGGAAAGGCAAGTCTAGAAGAGTGTCCTCTCCCTCTCCCCTTTCTCTTATTTTCACTCTAATTCTCCCTGGTTTTCTTTTGCTTCCTGCCTCCTTTCTCTCCATCTTTTCCCCTTCTCTTTTTCTTTCATTTTCTTTCTTCTATTTTTTTCTCCCTCCCCCTCCCAACATATAAAATACCAGCAGTCATGCACTGTAGATTCATAAAAGGTGGGAATATTTCTAGCTCTCTGGCAGGTAGAAGACATTGTTATGGGCTGAATACACTTATATCTGAATAAATTCCCAGGGAGGCTGAGAACCACTGACATGGTAGGTATGTAAAACCATGTAACTGACATCAAGGCCTGTTGCACTTGTGTAGCCTTATTGAATCAGTGGAGCGCTCAGTCCCTAGTGAGGCAGATGTCACTAGCATCTGCATTCCTGACAAGCAGCTGCACCTGAGGTTCAGGGGACACTTACGTGGTTATGCTGAGCTGTGCGTCACTGAGACTTCATCACCAGCTTTGAAAAGTATATTTTTTGAAAACTAAGACAACAGCTTTTATATGTTGATTGAGTGTAGAGGAAGGAGTCATTAGAGAGCGAGTTCTGGGTTGTCTGTTCAAGTGTTAGGAGTTCTGTGCTCATGCTCCAAATGAGACTGGTTCTTCTTATGATAACATCATGCCAACATTAATTAATTTCTAAATACATGAAGTCAGTTGTGACTCTTGTGTTTTCAGTTTATCTTAAGCATGGCCTAATATCTAATCCCTCCTTCTCTCTTCCTTCTTTTGTCAATTAGTTTTGTCTTGTTTCACAGCCAAGTATGGCACAAGACAGGAGAAGGACTTTTTTTACTCCAATATAATAGCAGACAAGTTACAAGACAAAATGCAAGCCAGATATGGCTTGAAGAGTTGAAGTGATGGAAGAGTACTTTTAAAAGCCACTGTATACCCTACAATCAAACAAACACCAAGACATCCATACATAATAAAGTCGAAGAAAAAATTACAATTCTTTCAGGGAATTCTGCCTCACATTCTTCAACTAGACAGCTTAACTTGGACAGTGAAGATGATGTGATGATCAAAAAACTTCAAATAATAGGTAGCGTTGTCTAGAAAATGTAGGCAAAATGTGTGAAATGTGTGTATATGCATATATGTGCAATTACTTTAAAGCTAGACACTTTGTTGTCTAAGTTTATTGCTCTTCGATTCTGTGGCTGACCTAACACTATGTCTTGCAGTACATGCCTGTATTCCTTACGCCCTGGCTAATACGTGGGCTTCTTGTGGTGAGTCTGAAATTCCATTGCAGGATTTTGAGCAGAGAAACTCTTGTGGTTTATGGCATCATCAGTATCTTGAGATGGAAATGAGGCTTTATGGAGATCAATCTTCCTAAAGGGCTCTGTACAATACAAAGTGCTTAAAAAATAAAAAGTGAGTGCTGCTTTTACTGTTTTGGCATCAGCCCAGTCTGTGTTCACTTATGGATAGTTATACTATAGATGGGTCCTCTTCAGCCACAGTGCTTGCTGCTCTGGTTGCAAAACAGGAAAAAAACCCTGATTGCAAAGGGGGTTTGCTATTGCTTTATCCTCTCTCCAAATTCTCACACACAGCTTTTTACTTCTTTTTTCCAAACCTCACCTGTCCTGTTTCTATAAAAACACAGCTTAATTCTAGGTCTGCTTATGTCTGTCTAAGTTATTTTTGACAACTGCACTTAAGGAAAAATGGCTTTAACTTGATTTGACAACATCTTGTGTTTAAAGGTTGTTCATATGTCATGCAGAACCAATAGTGCCTTTTTGTGTAAATTCAGTGCTTTTCACTTCCTCAGATCAGTGAAAGGACAAGTGTAAGCCACTGCATTTCTGCATGTTCTGGCCTACTGCTGCTGCTGTTGGCTATGTCCTTGCTGCTATGAGTGTACCACAATGTAATTGTCTAAACATGCTCACACTGCTGTGATGTGCCTATGGTGAATCCTGCATAGTAATTTGATTTGATTAATGGACTTTTGAAGGGGTAGTCCCCTCCTTAAAACTCATGTGGTTTGAGACAACCATGTTATAGGTAACCTTGCTTGTTTAGCTCCACCAAATTGAATTAATTACTGTAGTTCACTTAAGAAAAAAATTAAGAAAAAAATTCTGGGAGTTGATCACATAACAATACTATGTTGCATTTCTAATGACTTGGCAGCAATTATGTAGTGCTGAGAGGAGTGCAAGACATACAGGTATGCTTTTAAATGCTTATAAATTATAACTGTTTATTGTGAGTTTTGCAAATCCCTATAGATGTCTGATGTTATTGTCCTATGTGGGCAAAATTGACATTGGCTTGTAGTCTTCAGTTTCCATTTGCCTCTTTTAAAGATTGCAGGAATATGGACTGAATATACAGAATCTTCTGTGTTATTGTCATGCTTGAGCCAAGCTCAGTTGGTCTGCCTGAAAACAATGAAATAGAGAATCTTACATCTCTCACAAAACTGTTTAAACAATTTCTTTTCAAACTTTGTCATCACTTAGGAACAGCTGAGGGAGACTGTGATTGCTGAGCTATTTCCTTGGTTCTTCTGTACACCATGATACTTTCTCTTCACTCTGTAGTGTAATTTACAATGCATTTGACTCCATGTAAGTGCTTACAGTGGTTGGCATGTTGCTATCCAGACTATTCCTTGTTTTATTTTAAAATGGACATTTCAGATCTGAAGTGCAATCTGTTAATTTTCTAGGTTTCAGAATGCATAGTCAGGATTGTGTTTTATTTATATACATATATATATATATACGTATATATATATATGTGTGTGTGTGTGTGTGTGTGTGTGTAGGAGAAAATTAATTTTATTTTAAATTTTATTTTATAATTTATTTCAGTCTTGCTGTAAAATGCAGTAAATAAATGGGATATAAAATATTTGCATCATCATGGCTGTGGCCTGAACTTCATATACCACCATAACCTTGTCATCTTTTGGTTTTGATATAAAAAATCAAAACCAAGAGACTTGTAGTCCTCCGTATATTGATTTTTTTATTATTAAAAAGTGGAAGTTGAAAGGCAAGTCTAAGCCTGCTTTATCAACCACACTTGGACTGACTTTGGATGCCATTTCTAAGAGCTGTAGATGTGCCAAAGACATTAAAATTAACTTTCTGCTTGCATTTTGCCAAGGTATCCTACTTCTCTTTTTTAATGAAAATAATTCATTTTATTTGCTTTGCAACAAATATTTTTGTTCAGGGGAGTATCTTCTGCATTAGGCAGAGTCTGGCCCCTGGGGTAAGAGGGCAGCTTGTGAAGTTATCAAAAGAAACTTGTAAGTATGAGCACTGTTATTTCCTTTAGAATTTGCTGTGCTAGGCATGCTCTAATGACAGTTCATTGATGTCCATTTGGGGAAGAGGGATTGGTATTTTTATTTGAGAATTATTTCACTCGGGAAGCCTTGAACACAATAGGCATGAATGAAACAATTGCAACAAAGTGTAATAAAGGTTGTTCTCTGAGAGGATGAATTAGAAAAGGTGTTCACTGGCTGATGCAAGCTTACCTATCATAGAAGTGAATCCTTACAGCCATGTCCCCATCTTCCACTGAAAAAAGGAGTGTGAATGTTACTGAAATTGTCTAGTAACATTTTCTATGTCTTCATTTCTCTTCAATTCTTCTGTAGCTTAGTTTGCTTATAACCTTGATTTCAGGCAGAGTTTTTTGAATACTCATAGAGGCAGGTCAAGTTCACAATATAGAATTTTATTGAGGATACCTCGAATCACAAAATCAAAGAATCAGTTAGGTTAAGAAAAACCTCTGAGATCATTAAGTCCAGCCTTTGACTCATCACCACTTTGTTAACATCACATCAAATGCCAGATCCATTTATAAATGGATATCTTGAACACTTCCAGGGATGGTGACTCTACCACTTTTCTGGCCATTCCAATGCCTGACACTTCTTCCACCTCTTCTCCTGTTGTCCACCTGAACCTTCCCTGGCGCAGCTTGAGGATATGACCTTTTGTCCTGTCACTGATTGTCTGGGAGAAGAGACAGAAGACCACCCGGCTGCAACCTTCCAGGCAGCTGTAGAGAGTGATAAGGTCACCCCTGAGCCTCCTCCTCTCCAGGCTAAACAACCCCAGCTCCCTCAGCCACTTCACATACTGGGGAGACCACACCCTTCACCAACGCTGTTGACCTTCTCTGGACACACTCTAGCACTTCAATGTCTTTCCTGTTGTGAGGGGCTCAAAACAGGATTGGAGATGTGGCCTGCCCAGTGCCAAGGACAGGGGACAATCCCTTTCCTAGTCTCACTGGCCACACTCTTGCTGGTACAGGCCAGGATGCCATTGGCCTTCTTGGCCTCCTGGGCACAGCTGGCTCATGTTCAGCCACTGCCACCAGCACCCTCAGGTCCTCTTCTGCTGGGTCACTTCTGTCACTCTGCCCCCAACCTGTGGCACTGCTTGGGGTTGTTGTGCCCAAAGTGTAGGGCCTGACACTTGGCCATGTTGAGCCTCATGCTATTGGCCTCAGCCCATCAACCCAGCCTGTCCACATCCCTCTACAGAGTCTCCCTGCCCTCCAGCAGAACACCAACCCCTACCCAGCTTGGTGTTGCCTGTGAATTTACTGTGGGCACACTTGATCTCCCCATACAGACAATCAGATATTTAATGGGACTGGTCCCAACACTGATCCCTGGGGGACACCACCAATGAGCCAATCCACCACCAGCTGGATGCAGCACCATTCCCCTCCGCTCTCTGGGCCCGGCCACCCAGTGAAGGGTGCTCTTGTCCAAGCCATGGCTGCCAGCTTTTCCAGGAGAGTGCTGTGGGAGACAGTGTCAAAGGCCTTGCTGAAGTCCAAATAGACAACATCCACAGCCTTCCCCTCAGCCACTAGTTATGTCACCTCACATAAAAGGAAATCAGGTTGGTGAGAAAGGACAAAATTCTGTCTTACATATAGAGTCATAGAGTAATGCTCCATAGACTTCAGCCTTTCAAAGGCATGTCTTCACAGGTCTGTGGCATATTTTCTTTACAATCATAAAGTAAGGGGAAATGTTTTCTATTTCCATCTTAAAAACAAGGATCTGAGATATGGAAAGACCATGATTTGTCCAGAATACACAAGTGGCTGGTGAGTCCAGCAATTGAGCTTCAGTTTCCTTGAGGATACCCACCTCCACCTTTTTCTCTGAGATTACTGTATGACAAGGCATTAAAAACGTAAAAATACTGGTTTTATTTTCATGTGATATAGATTATGAGATTTCTGTTTTATGTGTTAGATCCTTCTTTAAACCCTCCTAAGACTAGGTATGGTTTGATTGCTCACTTTGAATTTCCATGAATTTCAGTCATTTGCACACATAGTTCAAAATAGTAAATCTGAAGCTGTAAACTCATTAAAAAAAAAACAAAACAAACATTTTTTGCACAAGAGTTAGGTTCCCTTCTGTGCTCATGTCCATCATATATCAGGAAGAATTAGAGGGATGGTAGAGGCCTCAGCATGGCTCAAATTGAAAGAATTTACCCAGTCAGAATTTCCACCATGTTTTGAAAAAAGAAGTTTTACATGTATACGGGGTTAGGCCTGCAAATGGTGCTTGTTTATTTCCAACACTTAGCATTCTCTTGCTTTTTCTTCCATTCAATCCACACTGTCAATATGTGTCATTAGGTTCATTTTATGACAAGGTAACCCACCTAGATGACCAAGAAAAAACAACTGATATGTTTTTGATTTTCAGTAATGCTTTTGACAGTTTCTCTGCTATTTGCAAAAGTCAGAGGTCAAAGCAGCTTAAAATTCAAAGAGAAATAGAGATAATTTAGAAACTTTTTTTTTTTTTCCAAATAAGATTGTACATGGAAGTAACAGCATTCTGTGTCCTTAAGTTTTTTTAAACCACGTGTTGCACTTCAACATCTACCACATAATTTTTTGGGTTTTTTTCCTTCAGCATAGAGAGAAAATAATATACTTAGAGGGAGGGTGAAGGGTTACTACAGCACTTTTATTTATTTTTGCAGTGGATACCCTGCTGAAAGTTGCATTGACTGAGCACAGGACAGACACAAAGATCAATCCTAGTGGGACCAAAACCCTTGAGGTAGTGCTTACTCAAAATTGATCAGTCCTTTCAGTTGTCCCTGGCAGTGATGGCTGTTACATTTTCTTACCATTTCACTATAGCTTTTTCTTCCAAGTTATATTGAGAGCATGGTCAAAGGTGCTGCCCTCATCTCTGTTCCATTCAAACCGCAGTGATTTCCTGTAATATCAGTAATTTTGCTACATTTCAGTCTGCCCATTCTTTCTGGATGTGACACTATCGTAATACAACAAAAGAAATTTACACTTTACATTGATAAAAGGGTTTTCAGTGTTGGTATAACCTCCTGAATTGCAGTAAATAATCACCATATTTGGAGAGTTCTGACATTTTCTTTTTCTTCTACAGTGGCTTAAACTATCTTATATTGCTACCATTCAGGAATCATAATTCTGCTCCAATTTCCATGTTGTCTTCCTTGCTTCAGATTTTTTTTTGTGGCACATTGGTCAGGAGCTGGTGCTGGGCATATTTTAGTACATGTGTAGAATGACAAGGTTTACTACAGGAGGAGCTATACAAAATATAAGGCAAAATCTCATATAAATTTCAAATATTGTAGCATTATATTTGTGGATGTGTTGTATAAGTGCATAAATTGTATCCCCAAATATGATAAAATGTATAATGTGTAATCTCATTACTAACACTGTGCAATTGCCACATTTGCTAGCAATACAAGCCAGTACTAAAAGGCTTTCTCTGACTCAAGGAGGGACCTTCCCAAGACAGAGTGGAACTGCCCTGTCTTTGTTGTATGGTTTGCAAAGGACTGTGTTTCCTAAGACTATGAATAGGGTACCCTCCCAAGACCAATATAGGAAGAGGCATTATTTTTAAAAGTAGCTGCTGTTTTAATGTTCTTTACCATAGGCTAATTTTGTCTCTGAGCACTCACTATGTAGGCACTTCTGGTTGAAGACATTGAGATGTCTTTGATTAGAGAAGGGATCAAGCACAATATCAAGTTCAACCTTCTTTCTCAAAGAGGAACATACCTATCACAGCAATGTTCTACTGGTAGAGTACTCTTAACTGTGTCATCGAAGTTGCCTCAGACAAATGGAATATACAAGGAAGCTGGTATTTGCCAATTCTCCGTTCCTTTCCTGATGCAGATATTGTTCTGAAATGCATGCATTAAATTAGCATTGTTTGTGGTTTTATGAATGCTACTTCTCTTCCAAATTTATTTGGATTTTTCAGCTAAAAAAGTATCCCATGTGGCTGTGGTCAGAAACAATAGAAATAGAAATTGTGTAATTCAGCACAGCCCTAAATATGAGATTGTTTGAAAAACATCACAGGCTCATCTATCAACTGTTAAATTAACAGAAGAGTTCTCAGGAGATAATCATCAAATTACTACTAGTGTAGCTTTCCATAGTTCTTCTGTTTTAGTGCTCTTAGACTTAGCACTTCAGAACCTTCCACCACAGTGTCCCGTCCATGTCTTAATATATCTCCCAAAACATTCAATATGTGTTTGCTAATTGTGATCAGGGGGAAATTCAAGTGCTATGCTTGGGGGACATTTTTTTTATCAGAAGCTGTATTTAAGTGATGATACACAGTAATTTGTTCATTCTTCTGTCAGTGTAATTTACAAGGCAACGACAGATAAACATAGCTATACAAGATTCATTTACAGTGACACAATGGCAGATACACAGAGCAGAACCCTGCCTATGAGATAAAGTGGACTGAGTGACTTATGCAGTAATTAGGGGATAATTGTCATTAACCTCGCAAACAGTAGTTTACCCATATTGTTTAAAAGGCTCCAGGATGCATAATGACAAGGTAATCTGTCAAAGCGCTAGGGGGAAATATTAATAAGATTTGTGCAAGCCTGGATAGAAAATATGCAGAAAGCAGCCACATTAAGCTAATTGGTGGATGAATATACACTTGTAAAAGTGCTTCTAATGGCACGTTTGCTGCTCTCCAAATGACTACTGTTAATGTGGAGAAGTGGGCTGCCTAGAAAGTCAGGACTGCTGGGACAAGAGGGTATTAAGACATGAAGGCACAGTTATTATTACTTTGTACACTGTAATATAATTTCCCCACTTTCTCTTGCATTTCACTGCCTCTAATAGGTTCAAACTCATAGCTCGCTTCATGCCCTTTTATATTCCAGTGACCTTTGCCGTTTTGTTGTCACTTTGCACCCTGCTGCCTCCCTTTTGCATCACATTGTCACCTATGACACACCTGTGTTTTATTGGGGTAAATTTTTTCGGTAAGCAATAAAAGAAAAAAAGCCTCATTAAGATCTTGTAGTATATATTGCAAGTAATAATGCATAGTCCCCTAATGAATAGTAAAGATGGAAATCAATCTCCTGATTCTGCTGCCATTCATATATCCTGAATATAGTACAGCTGAATCCCCTTATTGAGACACAATTTGGGTTCAATCAGAAAACCAAGCATGTAATGAAATCCAATTTATGAGTATAACTCATTGGCACTTTCATTCCAGTGTTTATGGCCTTGGACAACTTCTCAATTCCTTGCGATGCTCCTGGTTAGGCAAATTTCTTACTGACTTAGCTGGAAGTTTTACTGAGAAGCCCAGAAAGATTCAACTTTCTTGGTTATGTTTTCCAGTTAGGGTTTTGGCTTTAGTCAGTTTAGATTTAAAGTGAGGAAAGGACCGACTGATAATTTGATTTGACTTGACTGGTTAGATATCTTGCCGTGCATTTGGTGCAGTCCATGTTAGTAGAGCAAAGATATCAGACACGATTTGTTTATATTATCACATAGCTCATTGGGAAAAGTCTCAGCTGAAAAGAGGCTGGGTGTCTCTTGTGGCTGTGTGTATTGCAAATACAATACCTTATGAGTGCTCTTTGTGAATATTTCCTGTTTCTCATAAAAATTATGTGCCATTCTTTCAGTGTTAGTGAAACTGAGGCTAGGAGAATGCTTTGTACACTTACTGAAACACTGCCAGAGCACAGAAAACCAGAGAAAATATAATTTTACTTCTCAATGAGTTTTGCAAAAAGTAAAAACACAAGTGATTTTTGGTGACTGATAGTATCAAGGCAAAATTTTTTATGTACCATACCAAAATGGGCAAATATATATGCAAAAATTGTGGAAAGTGAGAATTAAAATCAATCATTATTACATATGCTATTGTTATATGAATGATGATTATTTCCAATGCATTTACATGCAAAATTGTGTTCTAAAATTATTTTGTAGCTGAAATTATTTCAGTGGCTTGCCATGTTCATGTCTCTGTTTACATGGTATCTGAAAAGTGCCTGTGGCACCTCATGCACTCTAAATTTTACACACATACACCATGTGCTCGGTGATTTAATTACCTCTGGTAGCCATGTTGGCCTAAGGACAAACATGCTGTTACCTGCCACAAATTAGTGGCAAAGCTTCTTCAGATACTTCAATGAATTTTCCACTCTAGCAGGTTGTAGAGAAGCAAAGGCATCAAAATACTCTCTGTAATTTGGGTCTAAAGTTATGGACTCCAAAGCCATTTAAGAAATTTGAATAAACAACTCAATAATTCAGGAATGTTGAAAACAAATGCTTACCCTTAGAGTGCATTAAAAATATTTTAATATTTTGAGCAGATTCTGTAAACTATATATATTCACCTCACATTAGTTTCCCATTTGCAAAAGTCTTTTGGACAACACAACCAGAACAGATGGTAAAGGGAATAAATGTTGGCATTTGAAAATTTGTGCAGTTCTTGGGGTTAGAAGGACAAAATACTTGGGAAATGTCCCTGGTACTTCAAAATAAATGAGATTAGGAGAACTGCTAAAAAATTGCTTTGGATCTTCTTAAAGCTCAAAGTGTCAATTTAGATCCATGCTAACAGGAGTTCTTCTGCCATCACAAGTGGGATCTTCTGCCTTTTAACACTTGCCATCAACACAACAACTGTAAATCAAAGCAAATGTTGTTGACATCACAATACCTTGTCCTGGCTTTGGCTGGGATAGAGTTAACAGTCTTAGTACTGGTGCAGTGCACTTTTTTGGATTTAGGAGGAGAATCTTTTGAACAACAGCGATTTCTATTTGTTGCTAAGTAGTGCTTACCCTAAACCAAAAGCTTTCTCAATGCACTGCCAGCAACCAGGTGCCCAAGAAGCTGTGAGGGAGCTTGGCCAGGACAGGTGGCCTGAACTGGCCAAAGTTACATTCCACACCCTTGAACATCATGCCCAATATATAAACTGGGGGAGTTGTCTGGGAGGGGCCAGTCCCTGCCTGGGGACAGTCTGGGTATCAGGCAGCAGGCAGGGAGAAATTTTATTGTGGATCACTTCTTTCTCTTGGGTTTTATTTCTCTTTCCTTTTCATTTCCAGTAATATTAATATATTTTATTTTATTCACTCACAGAGGGAATAGTGAGTGAGCAGCTGTGTGGTGCTGTGTGGGGCAGCTGGGGTTAAACCAGAGCAGTTATACCACTGTGAAAACTAGTAAATGCAAGAAGAGTATCAGACTCTGGTTGTGCTTAGATTTTTTTTCCTCTACGCATGGACAGACACCTGCTGTGAAAAAAAAGTTGTCTGGCACCCAAATATAAAGAGACTTGATGTATTTGCTATGATTAAATAAAGCTCAAGTTGTTGTGATTAAGTACATTGTAGCCCCACAGTGATCTATTATAATTTTAAAAATAGAAATACTGTTTTTTCCTGAGTAACACTGCGCAGTGTTACTCAGGAAAATACTCACTGTCTTGTGAATTATACATTTATACATATTATCTGGTCCATAATCATCCATAACAAAGAGAATATTTTATCACAAGTCAAACAATGTGTTTTAAAAATCAGAGAAAGCATTTAAAACTTGTGTCCTTGCATCCTAATAGTTTCACTGGAGTTGCAGAGGTGAATGAAGAGGGGAAAGAGTTCAAATTACTGGGTTTTTCTGGAATCAGTAAGAGACATTACCCCCAATCCATGTGGCTACTTTACAGCTGGCAAATGAGAGTCTCATCCTCTTTCAGGGCAATGATTTCAAAGGCATTTTAAGGTTGATGAACCCAAAAATGAAAAGGCATCCTGTGATTGGGGTACACAGTGAGTAAGTTCAGTCCCCAAAAGGAATCATGTATTCAGGATCTGGTGTTTTCATACCATTCCAGGCAGCTTAGTCCAGAACCAGCACCCCAGCAGGTTGCTTGTGCAGGGAGGGATCTGCACTGCTGGCATACATCTTTGGGATAAGACATGAAACAGAAGACCTGCATACTTTTGGTCAATAAAGACCCTGAAGGCCATTAAGTGAGAGTGTGGGTGGTTAACGGCGGTGTCCTGGCCAGGTTTCCGCTGCAGTTATTGCATTCCACTGCCTTATGTTTCATCTGCAGTTTCAGCAGGACATGGTGTTCCTCACTTTCACTCCAAAACCATTGAGCAGCGCTCCTGTGCGTTGTTACACAGCTGCTGTGCTCCACCATGGTGGTACACCCCCATTATATATTCACACAGATTTGGCTCCACATACTGTTTCAGGGCTAAGTTAGGTCAAAATTACTTTCCAGCATGGTCTGTGGAAGTACTCCAGGTTTATGGTGCAATTATTCTTGATCTAAAGTGCAGCCAGATTTGCCCCAGTGTCTACAATATCAGTTCATAAAGTTTGCAAAGGTCTTTGGGGGTGCTTTCGGTGAAAACACAAAATGTTTTGCTGCTGAATGCATAAAGAGATGTGGCCAAGAAAGAGGAACCAGGGCAAGTACTGTTACAAACCTGACAGCAAAGTAAGCATATATGGTGTGTATATATATGTGTGTGTATGTATGTATATGTATGTATGTAAGTAAATAAAGTCTCCTTCATGCTACTCTTCATTTGAACATACACTGCCACTGTCATTCTCAGTGAAACTTTGGGGAGGGACAGACACCTTCTCTTCTCCTGTAGCATGCAGGAGATATCCTTATGCTTACCCTGTGTCTTTGGGGCAAAGCAAAAAGTGGTAAGAGAAAGGGGGTGCCAGAAGGGAAGAATATCTATCAGTTTATGCAAAATGGAGGCTGCAGTGAAGTCAAAAGATAAAGATTTCCATTATTGACTAAGAACTCAGTAGTGCTGCACTGTTTATTCCTGCTGCAGCAGTATAACTCAAGGAAAGGGCTGCTGACACTTAAACATTCATTTTTTCATACGGTTCCTGTTGGTGAAGGGAGGCTGGTGGGAGGTGGATGAAAACTGACAGCTGAGGGGAAAAAATTTCAACCATGCCTCTTTGCAGACTCAGTGTGTTAAATCTCATATTAGTTGCACATGTGAAATCACAGTGAGCAAGTATGCACATATTTTCTTCATGTTTACCGGAGCAAAGGTGAGGGAGATTCAGCATGGTAAAAAATCCTATCAAGAAAAAGAGTATCTGATTGCCTGTGTGAGTGTATATTTCCATGGAAAACTAGATAGAGGGCTTACTTTGGTCCTACTGAGATCAGTGGGAGTTAGCCAAAATGAGTTAGAAATGTTGCCTACTGTCCCATCTGTACTAATGTGAGTTGGTGTGGTGCTGCACAGTTTTGGTAACTCTTACTCCAGGAGTAGTAGGACTACCCAGAGTGTAGCAGCTTGAAATTTAATTGTGAAGCAAAGAGATGCTTCTGGGAAATTCAGCCAAACAAAAAACAACAAACCCTAAATCATGGAAATTATGAAGGCTTTTCTTTATTGGAAACAAATGTGGATTTTTTTTTTTTTTGGTCTACACACTAATTAAAACCATCCTGTGCAATTATAGTATGACCAAATTAATATATTTCAGTCTGCTTTTCAACTGTTACAGCTGCATTCAAAATGTTTCTTTGAGATCAGCTAGAAAATACACAGATCCTTAGAAGAAAAATTCAGGCTATACCCTGAGCTGGCCTAATAATTTAATCAAACATGTATTTGTGCAATATTTTGTAACAAGGAAACTTCACTGATGTGCATCAAAATCCACTGTTTAGGTGCATATGCAAACTTACTAAAATATGAAGCCTAGCAATTGTTTCTTTTTTCTGAACAAGTTTGAGTGGTTCTCAAAAGTTATCACAGTAGTGCCTGAAAATAATCCTTGTCTCCCAGAACATAAAGCTAGTTTTAGAAGCAATTTATTTTTTAACCTTTCTATTAATCTCAGCCTTGTATGGGCATCTCTCTCTGTGTATCCAGTCAGGTGTATATATCGGTTTTTCCTATTCTAAGTGAATCAGTAAGATAGCACAGAACTGCAAAAAGTCAGTGTTGTATATGTACACCTATGTGTTTCTCTGTGTGTAAACATATAAGATTTCTGCCTGTAATGCAGTCATGGGAGCTTCTCACACAAAATTAAATTTAAAACAACTGATTTCATAATAGAAGTTCCAAGTTTACAGTGTATGTTTATGGTGTATGCTTGTGTAGACTGCCCTTATTTTCTAAATAGGCAGTTTTTAAACTGGGAGGTTTTAAAGCTCAGTTGAAAGATTTAAAGGCTGAAGGCCTTCAGGAAATGAAGACTCACCTTGACAACCCTCCCCAGTTAAGCTCCTAAAAATTAGAATGATCTTTGTGTCCATCCTCTCTTGTAGTTTGTGTCATTCAAGATAATCATCTTGATCGCACCATGTGTTCTTCTAGACACAGAAGTTTAAGACAAAATGTACCCTAACATATCCTGACACACACCTTTCTTCCTAACATATGGTCACCAAACTTCAGGAGGCAGGTTCAGGGTGATAAACCATGGCATTACTTTACAGATCTAATGTCGCATGTGTGTATGTGGATCTGTTTATTCAAATAGGCTTGAGTGTGTGGTTAGAGTTAGAAAAGGTTATGGGTTATGTCCTGGATCTTTGGAGGTCAGTTTAATATAGTTTAAAGATCAAAAGATTTTCTCCAGCTGAAATTGTGAGAAAGAGATCTACACAGTAAAATAAAATTTAATAAATAAATAAGTAAATAAATAAAACAAAATCAAATTTATTAAATTAAAAATCAAAGCAAGGCTGTTTGGACAAGTAGGAAGAACGTTAGTGTATGCTGTACAGATTTGGCTTACTTGTCTCCTGCCTGGCTTAGAGCTGTATGCATGCAGTGATATCTCTGTACTCACTGAGTTCCTTGTACACATTGTCACTGGAGGCTTGGCTTAATCAGTTGTGAGCTGAAAAAAGTAATATAAATTGGAACCCTTTGTCATGAAGTATTTAAATGTTGATATGCTTTAATGGCTTCGGGGAGAAAATTTAGCATGAGAGATTGTAAGAAACAAGAAATCGATTACATGTAAGAAAGGACTTGAACCTCTAATCAAGTATTACCATATACAGAAAGATCCCTAGCTAGTTATAGCTAAATTCAAATGGGATAATGGTTAGATTTTTTTTTTTGTTAATTTTAAGTTTTATCAAAAACTGACATTCCTATTCACTCTTTATCTAGTTTTGCATAATACATGCTTACAATGATTTATGGAAAGTTTTCACTGTGTAAATATTGAAGCATATGCTAGACAGTATCCATAAGCAGAGAGGGTTTTATGAAATACAGGCATCTGCAAATTTCTCTCTGGTTTTGTTGGGTAAAAAAGGCCAGAAAACTTCTTGCTGAAAATTAAAAAGGTAAAGCTTGATATAGCTAGTAGGAGTAGACAAGGAGTATTTAAGAGCAACTTTCTTGTTCCCTACTTTTTCTATGACAGCAAGGGTAACCCCATGACTGTCACATCCTTAACTGCCAGTTTGTCTGATCAGTGGGACTTAGCAGCTGCTGAAGGTCGAGTGCTCCTCCGTGTAAATTCTTAAACAAAGTGAAACAAAGGGTGATGGTGTCTCATCAAGAGGTAACTCATGTAGCTAAATGCCAGCTTTGCGCAGTTAAGATGTGGAGTAATTCCCTGAAAGCACGAAGGGAACCCCTGCATTTATAGGCTTGCCTGCCTGTTCTGTGTATGCAGAGAGCTGGCAGAGAGCTGCCATCAGGGAGGGACTGTGTGACACCACCTTCCCCTTACATGTGGGAGTCCGTTACAGGATCTCTACCTACTATTCTCATGAGCTATTGTTGTGCTAGCTGTGATTAACTTTTAATTACTTATATATCAGTTTTTGTAAAGCATCCATCTGTTATATAAGCTTGATTTACAAATGAAAGCAGAACCAACATAAAATGTGGCAGTAGTACATTACAAAGCAGCCTGCAGCCAGTGGCAGACAGGAATCCTAATTCAATGCAGGTAAGCACTGTGAATTAGACAATGTTATTTCCATCTTTAAACTATGGGAGTTACAGTTAGAAGGAATTAATATTTGTGATTTGGGATGGGAAATGTGTGCAGATAGATGAGGTCAGATATGACAGCGAAGGCCTAGAGATACAAATCTGATTCAAATCCAGTTTTGAAGCTCCATGTAGGAATTATCCATATGTTGAGCTGCTATAGTTGGTTGGAAGTTGTTGAATTATATGTAAGAAACTTTAGATCTTACCCACAGGGAAAGTAGCTAAAGTTATTTAGGTGGAAAAAACCAAAAATAATTTTGGATCTTTAAAATATGAACCTGTCCTTTAATTTTTTTTTATGGCATTGGTGGTTTTTTCCTCCCACCCCTCACCTTATTTAGGTTTGGTTTTGTTCCACTTATTTTTCTTGTTGGGGGTGATATTTGATGTTCCAGATGATTTCTGTTAGATAGTACTGACTGCCTGTAAACTACTGCTACATCAAGAACTGTAAGGACATAGAAATCAGACATGTCCACTGTGCTTAGGGGTGTTCAAAGGTGAACACATTTCCATACTAATGCAGCAAACCAAAACCAGCATCTGCATCATGATGTTTCATTCATCACCATAAATACAGAATGAACATTTTCTACACATATATGGGTTTTGGGGCTTTCCCCAAAACCTGGGTTAACTGGGTAAGATTTTGCAAGTTAATTGCTGTTGAGGGTTTTACTGTCTTTCAGGGTTTGATTGTAAAAGTTCATGTGTGAAGCATTTATAAAGATTTTGTAGTTGTTTCTAAGGTACTGAAGCATACATGGCATTAATCTTCAGCCAGAGAGGTGAACTGAGCTGAACATTTTCAAACTGAAATAATAAAACCAACTCTAATCAATTAAATACATGCTTTATTATTTGACATTGCAAAATTATATTTTTGGTACTCTAGGAAATGTGAGGGAAGAGAAGTATCAATCATCTGAAGACTGAAAATAATTAATTAATTTAATAAATAAAAAAATAAATCCAGGGGGTGAAGGGTCTGGAGGGGAAGAAAGGTATTTCAGACTTCATAATCAAACAAGAGTTAATGATTTTTGCAGCAGTGTGTAATCCAAAGTCTTCAGGTAAGGTTCTGAACCTGAGATTCAAGATGTAAAAAGATCAGAGGCAGTATGGTGGTCTGTCTTGTAAGGTTTTCAAACTGTCTAATGCATGAGGAAGCATTGGAATAATTCTGGTTTGATGGCCTTCCACATTTCTTGTTGGTTATAGTTACTGTGCTAATTTTATGTCCAGCATTTGCCCAAAAGGAAAGATGCCAATAAAATGATATATTCATTATATAAGTATTTTAATATGTTTTTATCAATACTTGCTTGAATGGATTGCCTGACATTACATTGCAGAATTTTTAAGTCCTACCTTCAGGCAAATCTCATGCTTACTAGCAAAAATGAAAGTGTGAAATGCTTTTTAATGTATATTTAACAACAGATAGTCTTGTGATTACTGATGTGTATTCTCTCTGGATTTTTCCCTTGCTATCAGAAGGCAATGTTAAGAGACAACATTTTTACACATTTATGCTATTTACATCCATCAGATCCTTACTTTTTTACATATTTTTAACTGTCATTTATAAGAAGGCTACAAAAAAAGTAATTTTTCAAGTCTAAACCATACCAAGGTTGCAAGTTTACAACCAATCAATTGCCAGTAATAGTCCAGGAAAAAAGGGATTAAGGTGCAAGTGTTAAGTGCTGTTTCCAAGACATTTTCCCTTGCATCAAAGTTTCTTATGAAATGGTTCAGTCTTGTATCTGCTCATATTTAAGGAGCAAATCTATCAATTGTATTTATTTAGCTCTTTCTAATAGTGTTATCATTTAATAGTGATTAAGGTACAATTTTCTGTATTTTAGAGTGGTGTGCACAACAGTTCATGTTTTACTAATTTATTCTAAACAGTAGCATTCTGCAGAGATCACTGTTTTTAAAATAAAAGTACTGAAAGCATTTTAGATCACAGAGTCCCAGGGTCTACATTTTGTGTACTCTGACACTGTTAAACTCAATCTGTTTTTTTTAACTGTGACTCTAATTACAGTATTTGCATGGATGGAAAGTTTGTGTTGTTTGGTCAAGTTCTATTAACACTGTTTGCATCTTGTTTTTTGAGCTTAGTGTTTCATGTTCAGGCTGCAGAGCACCTTCTTCAATAATTATGCAGAATCAATAAGCTTTTCTTTGTGTTTTGTCTTTGTTGTTTCTTTGATATGGCCTCTAGGATGCTGCAGGCAAGGTGCTGGACCGCTGGGCCATCATGTCCAGGGAAGAAGAGATCATTACCCTTCAGCAGTTCCTGAGATTTGGAGAAACTAAATCTATTGTGGAGCTGATGGCAATTCAAGAAAAAGAAGGGCAGGCTGTGGCTGTGCCATCTTCAAAGACAGATTCAGATATAAGGACTTTTATTGAAAGCAATAATCGCACCAGGAGCCCAAGTCTCCTTGCTCACCTGGAGAATAGCAACCCTTCCAGCATTCATCATTTTGAAAACATCCCGAACAGCCTTGCATTCCTGCTTCCATTCCAGTACATAAATCCAGTCTCTGCTCCACTTCTGGGGCTGCCTCCAAATGGCCTCCTGCTGGAACAGCCAGCAATGAGGCTCCGTGAACCAAGCCTTACAACCCAAAATGAATATAATGAGAGCAGTGAATCTGAAGTTTCCCCTACACCTTTCAAGAATGAGCAAGCATCCAGCAGGAATGCTTTGACCAGCATCACAAATGTGGAGCCCAAAACTGAGCCAGCCTGTGTCTCTCCTGTTCAAACACCTACACCAGTCAATGATTTATCGAAAACAGAGCATACAAAAAGCTCATTCCGAATTCACAGAATGAGGAGAATGGGGTCAGCCTCCAGGAAAGGAAGAGTGTTTTGCAATGCATGTGGCAAAACTTTCTATGACAAAGGTACTCTTAAAATCCACTACAATGCTGTGCACCTGAAAATCAAGCATCGATGCACTATTGAAGGCTGCAATATGGTCTTCAGCTCTCTCAGAAGCCGCAATCGCCACAGTGCTAACCCAAATCCCCGCCTCCACATGCCTATGCTAAGGAATAACCGTGACAAAGATCTAATTCGTGCTACATCAGGTGCCGCCACTCCTGTCATAGCAAGTACAAAGTCCAACCTAACTTTAACAAGCCCTGGGCGTCCACCGATGGGGTTTACCACTCCCCCTCTAGACCCAGTACTACAGAACCCTCTTCCCAGTCAGCTGGTCTTCCCGGCTTTAAAGACTGTCCAACCTGTTCCTCCGTTTTACAGAAATTTACTTACTCCTGGCGAGATGGTGAGTCCTCCAACCTCACTCCCAACCAGTCCCATAATACCAGCTGTGAGTGGCATGGAGCAGCATCCCCCTCCTCCTTCAGAGTCATCGGTACCTTCAGTGTTGATGCCCACCCCGGAGCCCAATGCAGATCTTGCCCCCAAGAAGAAGCCAAGGAAGTCAAGCATGCCAGTAAAAATTGAAAAGGAAGTTATTGACACTGCTGATGAGTTTGATGATGAAGACGAAGAGGTGAATGACAGGAGCACAATGGTGAATGACATTGGTCATGACAATCACTGCCATTCTCAGGAGGAAATGAGCCCAGGCCTGTCTGTTAAAGACTTTTCCAAAAGTGATAGAGGCAGATGTATGTCCAGACCAGACATAAGAAGGGCAGACAGCATGACATCAGAAGACCAGGAGCATGAGAGAGACTATGAAAATGAGTCAGAGTCATCAGAGCCCAAATTGTGTGAAGAATCCCTGGAAGGCGATGATCGCCTCCATGAACCTGGTGAAAAATCTATGATGCACAGTGACCGACCTGATGAAAACCACAATGACTCTTCCAACCAGGATGTCATTAAGGTGAAGGAAGAGTATACAGACCCTACATATGATATGTTCTATATGAGCCAATATGGACTGTACAATGGAGGCAGTGCCAGTATGGCTGCTCTTCATGAAAGTTTTGCTTCTACATTCAACTACAGCAGCCCTCAGAAGTTCTCCCCAGAAGGTGAAATGTGCTCCAGTCCAGACCCCAAGATCTGCTATGTTTGCAAGAAAAGTTTCAAGAGTTCCTACAGTGTGAAGCTTCACTACCGAAATGTTCATTTAAAAGAGATGCATGTCTGCACAGTGGCTGGCTGTAACGCTGCGTTCCCATCACGGAGAAGCAGAGACAGGTCAGTAAATATTAATTGATTTTCTGCATTATTAAATGTGTTGAATTATGGAAGAATAGGCAGTTTAGGCTATATGAAGAAATAGAGAGATGCACAGTAATGACAAGTGACAATTGTGTTCCCATGACATTGAAAGAGATTTATCACTTTAAGATTTTCATTGTTCCTTGGCATTCAGAATAGTATATATTGGGCCATCCTCTTAAGTGACTGCCTAGATAATAAATGTCATTATACTTTCTATATTCCTGTGAACATGTGTATTGTACTTCTGTTTATAAGCTACAGCCCTCATTACATTTATTTTCTTCTTCCTGTAACATTTAAAACAAGAAAATCTTCTATTAAGAAGTAAATATAGAAAATTATATACAATATAAATATCTCCATTGCATGCCTATGAAACCATAGAACTAGGAAGGAGGGCAAAGGTGGATGGGTGGTTGAATGAAAAGATGGAGATAGGTAATAAAGGACTGGAATTATTTCCATCCTCATAGGGTCATACAAAAGCAAACAAGAAGCATTAGAAGGTTGTTCTTTACTATTTTTAAGTTTTAAAACTAGGCGCTATGTTGTAGTGAGAACAAGTAAATATCAAGAATTAAGAAAATCATTGTCTGTTTCTTTAGTAGAACCTACACACATCTCTATCCACTATGGTCATTTAGATTACGTTACTATTTTCTGCATGTGAGCAACTGCCTTCTCCACCAGTTGAACTTATGCACATTCAGAGAGAAAAGGCTCCTCTACATATTTTTAAGATCAACCAGGGTATATTCTGCTGGCCCTTCAGATGACATCATGCCTGAGCTATGCTGCATCAATACAAAAGCAGTTGGGCTTAAACAGAAGCAGCTGGTCCATAAACTCTTTGGTTTAGGGTTTGGTTTTTTTGTTGTTTTGTTTGGAGGGTTTTTTGGTTGATTTTTTTATAGACTGTTCTTTTTGATTCCTGAGGAGAATGTAATACAAATGGAATTTGTCAAAGTGATAGGATAACACAGGTATTTCATACTTGTGGATAGCAACTCTCTCATTTGATGATCATACTGTCACCATAACAAAATCTCTCTGGTTCATGGAGTAATGGTGAAATTGGTTCACCTCTTTTCCTTTACTTGCATTTCATATTTTTTCATTAGGCTGTAAAAATTCAGCAGACACAGTAAGGAAATTAAAACTAGCTAAAAATTTCATACACAGCTCCTGATTTGTTTTTGTATTTTTTCATTGAAATTGATGTGGTTTGAAAGGGAATATTTCTTATCCTTTAAAATGAAAGCAAGTTAGTGTTAAGGATATTGAGGACCCAAAATTCACTGTTTTGATGAAGAACACCATCCCTAAGTATCTCATGTCTTCTCCTATCATTTATGAAATCCATTAAACAGAAAAATATGAACAAATATAAGAATACAAGTTCAAAACACCGAAGAGGGACAATCTAGGAAGCTTGCATTTCAGTAGGTTAAACTACTAGATAGAAAGCAGGTAGATCTAAATTAAGACTCAATTTCTTGCTGTGTGCTGATAAGTTTTATGAGTCTTGAATTTGACAAGGGAAGTATGTGAATCAGTAGCAAAATCTATGCTAAGCTTAGATGTGTGAAACCCCTTTCAGTTCCTGAAATCATAATCTTTGTTAGTCAAGAATTTGGTTTGGTCAGTCTGTTTCCTTAAATGAATTATGAAAAATCAGTCATGTAGTCCACAAAACAGCTTTGAATTGAGCATGAGATACAAGATTTGATTAACTTTAGGATGTGGAACTTCATGCAGTGTATTAAATTTCAACTGTAGTACATTGAAAGATCAAGGTAGTAATAAAGTTAGCATAGTAAAGTTTTAGACATTCTAAGAGTGACTGTGATGACATGCATAAAATTTTTCCAAGACAAGAACCTGCATATAGGACACATTTTGAATTTTTTTGTGATATACATTGGATACTACTATTAAGCTTATTGAAAGAAACATGAAATAAAAAACTGATTTAGTGTCTTAAATTGCAGGCTGCTAATTTAAAGATAAAATTGTTATTTCCATATCATTTTGACTTGTGTAGTGGACAAGGCCCTCTTCTTTCATCATTCCATTAGTAACATTCAGAATATGGTTCAGTTATGTGCTGCACCTGGGACAAAAGACTTTTTGCATATTATATTCTTTAATGGTTCTGTAATTCAAAAAATTTACAGGTAATTCAAAAATTCAAAGACAAAACTTTTCATTTTGTCTGTCTGCTACTTAAGTAGGATTATTCATTGCTCAGGTTTGTCTTTTAGGTTTAAGTTTCCTCAAAAAATGAGCATGCATGGTACAATTTGTGTGCCCTACTAGTTTTTATTAGTTGTTTATCAGTTTTGATTCATAACAGTAGTCAGGAAATGCCATTAAAGAACCAGGAAATTCTCTCATGGTTTATGATAATTCTTTTAGATACTTGAGCAAGAAACATATACAAAACTTCCCTGGGCTATCCATTTTTATCTAGAAGTGCAACATCTAGAAATGTGCAGAAATGAAAGCATAGGTACAGTATGTCAAAGAAAGCAAATGAAAGATTTAAGCAACATTATCTAATACTTTGTCCAAAAACTGGCAGTTTTGTTAAAAAAAAAAAACAGGAAGTAAAAGTTAAATCAATGTATTCTCTCCCCCTGCCCCCTTTTTTTATTTTTTTGGGTGTGTTTGGGTTGGTTTTTTTTTGTTTTTGTTGTGGGAGTGATTTTTGTTTGTTTGGGGGTCTTTTGCAAACTGTTTAATTACCCCCAAAATTTTTCCATTAAATTTGTTTTAGGTTTTTTTTCCTCATCATCCTTTTGAATATCTATAATTTTCTCTTTTTTTTTTCCGAGAGAGAGATTATATGCAGTTCCCAGCCTTTCAGATTATGGAGACCACCAGAAAGATAACTAGATAATTAGATTAACAGGATTGCAAAGTGAGAACTTCTTCCAGCCACTTAAATCAATTTCACTTAAAAAGTCAGGAGTGTTTTGCTAACAATTGCTGTATGAGAAATAAGGGTTAGCTACCTACAGCACAAAATAATAACTCATGGATAATATTTGAAATGGATTTGCATCCCATTTTGCACTCATTACAAAAGTCTCTGTGATTTGCTTGTGCTGAGTCATATAATCTTTGATTAGCTGGAGTGTCTTTGCTTTGAAAATGAAAATGAATTTTTTTTTCAGTACTTCCTGTACTATCTCTGAAATGAAATCAGAGTTCTAACTATTCCATAGCTTACAGTCTTGTGAAGTTTTTATCCTTTTTTTTTGTCATTTTATGAAGCCTAATTAATTGTATTAATTACATTGTTAATCTTAGTATAACTAGTTATATATCTAAAACTCAAAACTCCAGCTATGTTCTATAATAAAATACAAGTTTAGGTGGAGATAGATAACATTGGCTGATTATTTTTGTTTCCTTTAGAGGCATCTGATTTGGCTTAAGTCCTTTTCCAATTTAACTCTAGTTAATCAAAGGTTAATCAAATTTTCCCCCTTGTACATACACAAAACCCCAAATTGTTGACAGCAGGTGGAGCTACTGTAAAAGGGGCTTTGGAAAGCAGGGGTTGTGATACAGACTGCTTGTTACCAGCAGTAGCATATCGCATCAGGAGAAAAAGCAGTGCTGCTTGGACAACAGAGGGGTTTTATCTGTGTCAGAGCTGCAAACCCTGCCTTTGCAGAAAGCATCATGTAGCAATTTGTGCTAAGGTTGACCAAATCTACCTTTATCATTCCTGCATTGTTCCTGCCAAGGTCAACACCTGCATAAATATCCTTCTGCCTGCAGTGTTGGAATATCCACTGAGATCTTTGGCCAACCAGTGCTAATCTTTGCAAATTATGGTCAAGATCACCAGAAGATTTTAGAGTACCACTTTGCATATGGTTTTTTTTTCAATTCAGGAGGAAGGGAAACAAAGTAAGACTTCTTTTCCTTACTATCAAAGACCCAGAAATACTGTTATCCCTTCTAAAAATTAAACAGTACTGTTTTCCAATAGTCAAGCTCTGTTTACCCTAGATATTTTTAAAAGCACCTATTTTCATCATTCTTCTTAGTTACAAGCAGCATCACTCATTGAATCACCCTTAATGCCTAGATTTTTTGGTCTTTTCCTCAGAGTAGTCTTTCTGACTTCTTTACCTAGAAGCACTAGACTTGAGTAAACCACCTTTTCATCCATACTTCAACAACCACTTCCTGAATAGCTGTTCTTCCATTTCTGTTCCTGTATTTACTTCAGATGTCCTTTCTTCTGAAGACATGATGTTCAGACTAAGTCTTGTTGCAAAAAGACAATGGAGAATAAATAGGAAAAGAGACAATATTAAAAATTTTGTCAGAAACAATGTCATAACCCTCCTTTTGAATGGAAAGGCATCTTTTCAAGCAACTTTTTAGATGGAAGAGAGATGGGAAGAAGGTACTTTCCCTTGAGGACTGACTATTTGAATGGAATGATTTGCCCTTGGGGATTGAATTCTCTCTGGAGTCAGAGAAGATCTTGCCTGCAAGTGAGAAGAAAAGGCCAGTGGCCGCAGTAGTCAGATTCCCCTGGAATCTCTTTCCCAGCCTCATATATGAGTTTTATCCCAGCACACACTGAGTTTAGCACAAGGTGCAGCTGCTCAGAGAATGATCCTGAACAGTGGATGAGACATTTGGATGGGAGGAGGGAAGAATTATTTCCTGACCAAATGGGACAGCAATGCCAGAGTTTCATCTAAGTCTTAAGTAAAGGTCTGAAAGGTACAACTTAGAGTGGTTGGCTTCATTTTTGTCTATCACCTACGAGAGCCAAGACTTTTATGGTCAAAAACAGTGATGAAACAGGTGGTAGGTGGACCTTTTGCTTTCATTAGGTCTTGCTGAGAAACTTTTTTTTTTTTTGGAGGAGAAATAGAGCCATCTTCTCAGTTGGACTTAGTGCATGCTAAATCTCCATTGCACCTCACTATTGACACTACTAAAGTCAGTTTAAATAAAGGTTTAAGCTAGGACACAACATTAATAACAATAGGTGACTATGTTTTCCTTTCTCTCAAAGTATGGAAAATAAATAAATTCTCAATGTACCTGTTCAGAAGAACAAACCCAAACTTTTCATTTTGCCTGTCTGCTACTTAAGTAGGACTATTCATTACTCAGGTTTGTCATTTAGGTTTAAGTTTTCTCAAAAACTGAGCATGCATGCATATGCATGTGCATGTGTGCGTGCGTGCATGTGTGTGTGTTCCACAAGATGGGAAAGGTAATTGAGCCCCATGAATAAATTTTAAAACAAAATAATATCTGCTCAGGGTGACTTATAAATAAATATGAGGCAACTATTGACGTCAAGTGTGATCATGCCATTTGATTGCAAGTTAAATCAGTCCAGATTTAAAAACGTAAACTCCTTGATTTGTATGGAGCAAGACATCTGTAGGTGGTTTATTAAAACCTGCTGATGTTTCCAGAACTAAATTTGTGCAGATATGGGCCTCTGGGTAGCTGTATGGAAAAAGCAGAGAAATACTTTTTGTCTGGTTACCTGACTTCCGGCCCTTGTACAGGTGTGCTTGAATAAATTAACATCAGTTACCTATGATAAGCCACTGTAAACATTATCAAGGGAGGTGAAGATGTGAGAAATCTGTTACCTGCCTCCTGTTATCACCTCCTTGACACAATCATCCTACTGGGCTTGGAATCTTCTGCAAATAAGTTTTTAGAGAACTGTTTTCTATAAATGCTCTCAATTTTAGCTCCAAGAAATATAAGACTTTGCATCAGTCCATGATAATTATTACTGTATTCCCCAAATATAATTAGCTGTCACATACAACTTGGATTTCCTCCAATAAGAACAAGAAAATCCAATTTTAAGACATTGGGTGTTTGATGAACCATTTGTAAAGAGACAAAAATTGTATCTGATACATTTTAAAAAATATAAACACATTTTACACCTGTACTATTGCTTCTGGACGTGATGCAGTTCACAAAGAGACTAGCTGCATATCCAATACAATTGAATGAACCATTAGGTTTTCTCTTGCAGAGACACTAAGATGTGTGTCATTGCTAATGTTCACATAACTCTTCCTTACCCAAGAGAAGCTGTATCATAAAGAAACATTTTGTGCCACACATAACACAGATCTACTGATCTAGCCTCTTCCATGAGTAGTCATGTTGAACACAGACTGCCTGTCATATTGCATACTCACCAATGTGAACAGAAGAAGCAGAATTAAAACTAGAATGCATATAAAAATGTCTTCACAAGATGTTTAAGTAGATTTTAAATAAGATTTTTAAATTTAAAAGAAAATAAAAAAATTGAAGCATGAGTCTATTTATGTGAGCAAATATCGAAGCATCAGTTCTGGTGTGGAGGGAGTTTTTCCGAACTACATACAGTCATTTATTTGGGATTTGAATTGGAGGTGGTGGTTGTTTTTTAAAACAACTTGCTGTCTACATTTTCTTGTTCTGCTTTGGTATACAAAACTATGTCACTAAGAGAGGGAGGATACAGTTTTTTATGCAGTTCAAGAAGCCTCATTTTTATATGAACTTGCAAATGAGCCAAGATATTTTCAGTGACCTGAAAAGTTTATTTAAACAAACTGCTAGACCAGGATTAACATAGGTGGGAAGCATAAGTAAAACATTGAAAAGACTAGCCAAAAGCAGAACATGTATTGAGCAATATTTTTGCCTGGTATTTATTGTGACAAATAGTGTAAATGTTTAATGTGTTTTGTCCAAGTTTCCTGCATAAGTTCTGTGTGTTTTCTGTTTGGTGAATGAGATTATCTGGGAAGACAGGACAGGGAACATAACAGCCTATCATAATATCCTGGTTGCCCCTAGGTTCCTAGAAAATACTGGAAGAACCACAGATTTTCCAGAGAGAGGGAGACAATTATTTTCCATTCATCTGAGTAAATGTAAAGCTGTTGCCCATTTATGAAGATGCCTCGTCTTCCCTCAAGTCTTTTGGAATGGGTTAAATAAAACATCTACCCACATAAGTTCCTGCAGGGAAAGCCTCTAGCTGTTCTTTTATACTTAAGAGCAGAAGGTTGTAAGATTTCTGCCACAGTGAAAGAAGCTGGAGTTTACACATAGAAGATAACACCAGGACACTGCATCCAAAAGTCTGCTTGGAACAAGACACTGCACACTCTCAGGTGCAGGAGTGTGGGGAGAAATAATGAACGGTGAGGGAAACAAATTTATTACTGCCCTTTGGATTTACAGCTTTCAGTGAAGGACAGAGACAGGCAGGTAAATGCTGTCATACATACAATCATGATCCATTCATTTGTCAGCTGTGCATGTCTGTTTGAAAAGAGAAACTCTCAATTCAAGAAGTAAACTTTTCATCAGCTCTTATACCCTGACCAAAGCTTATTAATAGCTGAGACCATTTTCTTTTCCCCATAATGACAATGCTGCTCTTTCCCCTAGATTTGAGCTGTTTCATTCATTGGAACATGAACTGAGTGACTGTGTTGGGACATATACGAATTAATGTGAGTAAGAAAATTGGTGAGGCAAGTCTTATGAATGAAAAAAACAAGCAAACAAACAAGCACACACACATAAAAAAACCCCAAACAAACCTGAAAGAGGGAAAATTTACCATGTGTAGATGCCTCAAAATAGCTATAACACTTTGTTAAATGATAGTATGCCAGTTCTGTCGGTATATCTACACAGAGGTTGACATTTCAAAATGTATTTTGAAGTAGAATTATGTAGCAGGTGATCAGTATGTTAAAACAAAGATCATTTGGATTTCTATTCAATTGCTTTTTGACTACTGAGGCAGGTGAGACAGGAGAATTTTCCACTGAAATACATCATAGTAAAATATGTTACTCAAAAACAGTTGTCAGTTTATGGGCTCTGGGGAAAAGAAACTCAAAATCCAACTTCTCTAAACCTGGAACATTTTTTATGATTATACAAGCTGCTAGTCATTAGCAAATATGACGGGGAGTAACAGCAAATTTGTGAAGTAGAGCCTATAGTTTCAGAAATATACTGTTCAGTTAGAAAATATTAGTGGTAAAGCTAAAAATACTGCTCACTGCTTATCTCAGAGTGATCCCAAAGGAAGACACAAAGAGTTATGAGAGAGAATTAAGTGCTCCACAGTGTCAAGGAAGAGAGCACTGTATAGGTACTGCAAGTGCACTGCAAGACACAGTGCACAGCTTTTTACTACCCCTTAATCCTGACTAGCAGTACTAGAAGTTTGCTATCCTTTGTCTTTTCAGGCAAGCAGTGCCACACATCATGTACCAGTATTTGTGATGCTATGCTGTAGTACCTCAGTAGAAACCACTCATTCACGTCCAGCACGTACGCATAAAATGTTCTCTAATGGTACCTCTAGAGGTACCTCAGATGGTCTTTTGGGACCTGAGGTAACATAGGAATATCTCAGGTGAGATACCTCTTACGGCTCATCACAAGTTAAAATTTTAATGGCAAACACTGGATATTTCCTGACAACAGTTTTAAGCCCACTGCTTCTAAAAAAAAAAAAAAACTAAGGCTTTTTGTAGTGCTTCCTGCTTTCCAGCAACATCTTTTAAATGAGCAGTTTGCCATGTGCTAAAAAAACTATTTTTTAAATTATTTTTTAAATTAAGAGTCTATTTCACATTTAAGCTTGCCCTGAATAGTATTGCTTTAAAAGATCTGTCTAAGAAATAATTTAACATTCTTGCCATGAGGCACCTTCAAGCTTCATATAAATGGACCTGGAAAAGAAATGAAAGGGTTTTAGATTTGCCAGAAATATATGCTCCCATAAAGGAGAAAGAATTGTAGGACTTTGTTGGCATTGTGAATAAATGTAAAATGGTTTGTTTTGTGTGGGGAAAGCAGGGGAAGAGAAGGAAAGAATAAGATTGTAATAAGAAGTTATTTTTTTATGTCACTTTGGTTTTCTTTTTTTTTTCTTTTGAGCAAAGAGGGGTAAGAAAGTCCCAAGCTGTATGTCTGTGTCAAACTATAAGAGGCTAAAACACAAAATGTAAATTATAGGGTTTATAAGTTGTTGTTTTCAATGTTACTGAAATTTTTTTCAGTGCTTTACAAACTTTATTGCTTATTTTATTAACTAGGGAAAAGTGTTTCACATTTCCAGTTCAATACATTTTTTTCCCCTTTCTTTCCCTCTTCCTCCCTCTCTCCTTTTCTTTGTTATGCCGGAATAAAGAAAGTAATTACAGTTCAGCCACTTACAACAGAAAATATAAATGGGACATAGTTAATTTTGCTGCCTGTAAACCTTAGGTTGTAGTTTTGTGTTTTATACAATATGCGGAAATAAAAATAGACCAGAGGTATGTGTGCCTGTGGATGTGTGTACTGAAAAAAAGACATACATTATGTTATTAGATAAGGATGTAAAAGTACAATGGATAGAAAGAGAACTTGGATTCCCTCTCAGATGGTAAATGAGCCCTTTTTCAAGATGAAGATGCATACAGATATATCTACAATATATATATATTATATGTTATGCAAGACTGAGAACCAAGATTTCATGAGGAGGGGCCCTGGCAGGAATGATAACAGATCCTGCACTGGATGTCTCTCAGGTCTGATAGCCAGATAGGGGAACAGCACTAATTCTGTAGCCTTTTTAGTCTGTTCTGTCACAGAAGGGGCACTGCTGGGTCAGTCAGCTCACTAGTAATTGTGTTTTACAGACTTCTAAAGCAATTGGCTCAGTCAGTCCCAATTCAATAAAAGTGTAGAGCGAGAGTGAGAGCACTTTTGTTCTATTTTTTACTTGAAATTATTTCATTCAGCAGTCTGTCTTTTTTATTACCAGGATTTGACATTAGCACTCCAAGCTATATTAGCATCCATTTCAGCAGTTCAGTAATGGTATTAAAAAAACACTTAACTTCAACGGTGAATGGTTGTATGACAGTACCATAAAAATCCACATTAAAAAAAAAGTATGTATTTGTCCCTGCAAATTATTTTTCATTCGTTTAACCACTTCAAAACTACAGTCTCTTGACTGGTGTTTGCAGGAGCTTTAGCAGCAAGGAAGGCTTGAAAAGGGGCTGCAACTGCAGCAACAATGGCATAAAGAGAAAAATTAAGACATTTGAAGAAGAAGAAAAATGTGATAGGAACATGCAAGCATACATACATATACAACAAAGACCTTTCATTTTGAGTGGGCGCCTGTCATTCATCAACTGAAGTAAGATTTTTAAACTCAAATCACTCGAGGTAAAATCTTTGGCATCTTCCAGATTTCTGGGATTTAATTTTGAACCCAGCACTCTCCAAGCTTGGGACGGCAGCTTAACTATCTTGGCACTGCAGCGCATTCATAAATGACTGCATTAGGTTCTAAATTTTGATTAAACATTCTGTAATTAATCAATGGTAGACATGAAGCAGTTGGCAAGGTCCAGAGCTGCAAAATGTTTAAGACATAAAACATTACAAAGTAATTAGAATGTGCTCCTTCAAGAGAAGGATTGCCTTCAATAAAGAGGTAAATGATAGCATCATGTTTATTGTGGACGTAGGCAGCCAGTGCAATATGATAAACTGCAGGAGATACACGTATCAGTAATCATCCACATTATTAGTGTCATTAATCATAATTCTAAAAATATGACAGCAGCAGCCAACTTTTTGACCAATTTTGCCTCTGCCTGTTGGCCGTTATAACTTCACTAATAGACTGCAGAGCTCCTGTGCCTGGCAGTTTGCATTGAGAATGGAAGGTTAATTATATTTGAGCTGCTGATTCCTTCTCTCCTCGGAAAAGACTGAGCACTTTGACAGTCCCAGGAGCTCACTGCTGTTAAACCAGTAAAAGTACTTTATTGAAATTTTCTTTGTTGGTCAGGAATGAGTAGATGTTTCAAATGAGATATAAGCACCAGGCTGGGACAGCCGCTAATGTTTCTTCCAAAATAATCCTTGGACAGCAAGCTGAACTTAGATACCTTTGCACATTCTCCTGTGGATGAGTAAAAAGTTGAGAATTTAATAAATGCTGACAATAGCACGTATGGAAGGATCTCAGAGGATTGAAATTATTGAGAAGTTGGGGCATCAATAAAAGGAGGTTTTAGGATAATCAGCTATCTGTGGACCTTATAGAGGTCCTTATTTAGTAATTTAAAATTACTAATAGAGGAACCCTATTGAAATGCCACATCATATTTGGTTTTATAGTTCCTCTGGTATTATATAAATAAAAACAGCGTTTTTAGACAAACAAACATTAGGAATGAGAATTACTATTGCATTTTCATCAAAATAAATGGTTTACAGATTTGCTGTGGCACCTGAAATTGTACAAAACTATCCCTGGACCTCAGGTTTTATTATTATTATTTTGAACTTGAGGTTCAATCAATAAAGAATCTGTAAAACTCCTAAGCAAACCATGAGATAATGTGTTGCTGTGCATCAATATCTAGAGAAAATATTTGGTTTGAAATAAGAGCTAGGGGAAAACTAGGAAATCTATCTGAATTTTTTCTTTATTTCTGCATAAACCGAAACTTGGAGTTCAGTAAAATTCATGAGTGGCATGCTGAACTTTAGGGTCTGTTTGTCAAAAACTTGCAGAATTATCACTTTTGGCTCTAGCAGTAAAATTAAATGAAGGATGAAAACTTCTGATTGCAAAACTTGGTTCATGTAAAATTTAGATCATTTAGGTTTGAAAATAAATGTTAATACATGTATTCTTCATCCCTTCAGTATTTCTTAAGGGAAAATGCATCTTGTGTCAAGGACTAGAAAATACTTCAACAGAGTGGATATGAGCACTTCATGCATGACTGCAGTACACTGCACCAGCTAAACTTCTCTGTAGAGCTTGTGTAAATTGTAGAAAAAGCTTTTGAGTGATAGACAGCAGTGCTAAGCACCTGTTATGCCCATCAAAGGACTTTGTCATATGTAGAACGACTTCTTGTGCCTGTAACATTGTGACACTGCGTTAGTTCACTTAGAAAATATTCTGTCAGACAAATCCTCTTATTCTAAACTTTCTCAGCCAGTCCAGATATTAGACAAGAGTTCTGGCTATTTTGTAATGAGTCTGTTTTGCTTCCAGGCAGCTAGTAAAGTGAGAGGTTGAAGTTTGCAACACAGTTTTGATCGTTTCTCAGCAACTTTGGCAAGTATGCCAGTTGTTGTGCTTTTCGTTTGTAACATTTTTTGATCTTTAATGGACAACAATAGTAATATAATAAAGAGTTCACCATAACCTCAATGCTTCTGAGCACGCACAACTGTTGTGAATGCGTAATTCTGTTCACGCCATAAGGACCATTTCATTAAACACCTCAACAGGTGTGTACTGAATTATTGCACCTTTCAAAAGTCCCAAGCCTGACAGATTGGTTTTTTTTAATTATTTGGTAGCAAAAATTGCCAAGAAATATCAGTTTCATATTTAACCTGAGTATTTGCCCACACAATCAAATATCCTGCCTTCCTAAATGCTATCACTGCATTAACATTTTTTATGCATTCCATGGTGATGATAAATTGTTTTCTGACTCTAACTGTGGATTAAGTATGCAAAAGGCATGTTTGCCACTGCCAACAAACCAATAATTCTCACTAACATCTTCAGAGTTACAACATTTATAAAGTTGCAAAGTGGAGTAAACAAACCATCTGTTTGGCTTTACCATATATGTCATGCTCTCTTATTAGCATATTACAATTCATTTAGTAAACAAATTTGGTGATTTTGTTCATGTCAAAGTTAGAGGGAGCTTGAAGATGATTAACATTCCTGGGACAGGCACATTAATACATTGCTTCCTCTGCAAAGTTAAATGGCTTCTCAGGAGAATCACCCCTTGTTGACAAGATGAGACTGTCAATTTTGTTTGCCTGCCACATTAGGGGCCGTAAGGGGATGGGAAGCTCTGAGAGAGAGGAGCAGTGTAGGCAGCATAATTCACTGTGAATTGAAAAAAGAAGTCTAATTCTGATAAATGGTCGACCCCAATACATCCTACCTGTTATTACAACAGACGTGCCGTATCTGTGCAGTAAATTAGTTAAACCCCTAAAGAGTTTGATAGGAGCTTATCTTCAAGTGAATAATTTGAGTGTAGAGGGAGCTGTCTTCGTGACCAGTGTGAGTGATTTGTTTCATATTGAAAGGGATTGAAATGACTGGGCTCCACATCTTTAATTTGCAAGAACTTACTTGTCCTTTATTTCCTGTATTTAATAAGCACTGGGGTTTTTTACTTTTTTAATAGGTGCTGAACTGTATTTTACCTTTTGAATTTTCTTCCTATGAAAGGTTAATATTTTTCAGATTCTATGCAATTATAGGCCTTAAGAGCTGATGCTATTACCTCGTTCATGTAGAAATGCCATGGTTTTATCAGGTAGTGTAGTATTTTTGCTTTGACTCTTTCTGAAGTGTAGCCTCTATACCTACTTTTCCCCTAACACTCAGAGGCAAATTAAATATGATCAAATACATGGAAGCACTAATGTACAGACTTAAACTTTGTCCCTGTTCAGATAAATGTGAATTTTATAATTTAGGTCAGATCAGGATCTCAAACTGTTACAATCTTTGCTTAGATTTATGGATTTTTTTTCTTTTTAATTAAAAGAATGCAAAATAAAACAAATCCTGTATCAAAGACTGCTGATAGAGTGCCAAAATTAGAACAGTAAGTGAGACAATAATTTCTTTAACAGTTTCTGTTACTAATTAAATTCCAGGAACTGTTTTATTGTTGGTTCTCGTAAACAAATGGGAGAAATGATTGCTGCTTCTTTCTTGAAGAAATATCAGAATTGAGGCCATTTCTTTCTCATAAATATGTACACTGTTATATTTAGCCAGAGTCTTACTTTCTGGTTCTTTGATTTTAGCTGCATGAAACTCAGCACTTTCAGTCTGCAGAGATTCTGAGAAAGCATAAAATTCTGGGTTTTCATAAAATTCCAGTTTTCCATAGTGTTCACCTATTCTGGGCCTTTCTATGAGTTTCAGGCTTAAACAAGCAGGAAAGGTACATGAAATTGAGATAAGAACATGTTACTAAATTGTGTTCTCAACTAAAATCATGTGAAAATTTAAAACAAAACCAAAAGTCTTAATTCTCTTTGCCTTTGAGGTGAAGAGAAACAAAGAACACTTTCCTTTTACACTTCATTATAGGTAAAAATGTAGGCTGAATACTGAGCTGAAGAAAAAAATCTCACAGGAGGGGCAATGAAAATTTCATTGTTTAAATTTTAAACCAGATTGATAGAGCTTAGTTGTAAACTAAGTATAGCAGGAGGATAGCTTTTATGGGGCCTGTACAACCAGAGCAGTAACTTCCATATCTAGCTTTAATAAGAGGTTCATCAGTTTGTACATAAATCACCAGCCAATTGTGTTCTGGCCTTTGATTTTCTAACAAAATCTTCTCAAACTGCTGAAGATTTTGCGTTTTCAGGTTTTATAACCCAATAGTAGCTTCTGTCTTCTTTAAAAAAAACAAATCTACTATCACTTGGAAAAAACATAATTAGACAAAAAATAATTTTATGCTTTCTTTACATGCATTAAGTCTCAAAATATAATTTTATAGTGTTACTTAATGCTGGGATCACTTATTGATCTTGAAACAAAGCCGAAGACTGATGGCCTCCTGCTGTCATGTTCTGTTTGTGATTTCTTTGCAGTGTTAGAATGGTAGGGCTAGGTGGTATTAATTTATCAAATCATGTGTTTGCCAGAAAAGTCACATTCAGAATATCTGAAATGTACGTAATTGGGATGGTGGCTTTCTTGGAAATATAGGAAGAATGGTTGTGGCTGGATACAATTAGAAATGTGGAAATAGTTTCAGAATTTTAATGAACAATACTGTTTACTTCAATGATTGACTGAGATCTTTATCAGGGAGCTTTGTCATTTACAGTCAGACAAGAAGTAGTAGCTAGAACATTTAACTGGGACATCAGTTGGCTTGGCTTTTCTGTCTCACTGCATCAAGCAGTGGAAAATGGGTTTACACAGTCCCTAACAAATGTGCATCTCTTTCATTCTCACTCCTTTTTTCTCCCTCATCCCATAATATTTAAGTATAATCATACTTTCCTCATGCTAAAATAATTAATAAAATAATACTATATGCTTAATTTTCAACAGCCTGTCCTGTTCTGAGCTGTGAACATATTCAACCTAATTTTTCATGCATTTGGTTTTGTGCCCTCTATAATGCTCACATCTAAAAAAACCAGCTCTCTTAATCTGAATTCTCTCTCTCTGCTCTGTGCATCAGAGACAAGGTTTGCCGTGGTGCAGATAGGACTGCCGCTATGGGCACATCCAAATTTGGCCTTGAGTCATCCATAGGACTCATGCCAATTTCTATACCAGGACAAATTCTACTCTGATAAATTCCTTCTCACTCACTTCAAAATGACATTAAAAGACTGACTAAATAAAAAAACTAAACTAAAGTGGCCATTACATTTTTTCTTTCCAACAAATGGACAGTAAATTTACAAAATCAGATTCCTTGACAAGTGTAGAAGGAAACTGCTAAAGAGATCCCAGTCAGGATTTTTATCTGTGTAAATAGAATGTACGTTTAATTGACCATATTTCCTAGGCTTATAATCCCCTTCCTTCGGTTGGTGCATAGTGCATCTGTCAGTAAGAAATTTGCAAGTAGTAGGCGGGGTGTAACCAACAATGAATTCTGTTAAAGAAAGAATACTTCCATGAACTGTGCAAGAGAAGGAAAATAGTACCACAAGTGGGATCATGCCCAGAATCAGGGAGCTTCTGTAACTGTTGTAGGATTCTGCATTGCACTGCTGCTGATATTCCTGTCTGAAAAGGCAGTGGTGAACTCAGAGGTTGACATTTCACCACAACCACACATCTTATGTGTATGATCATTATCATTATCATCCTCATGGCAGAACTGCTCCATTCTTATGGCCAAATTCAGTCTAGTGAGAGCTTTGCACACACTTTTGCCTTCCATCTAAGTCATTAATTACAATAACTTGGAAAGTGTGGTATTTATGTCAAAAAAATCAGATATTCTGGGTCCTAGAATTTGCTCAAACTTCCTTGCCACAACAAGCTACATTTCAAAGCATCTTGGAAAAAATACCGTCTTCATTTTTATGGGTATCTGACATGTAGTACAGACCTCAACAGGTATTCGGAAATTCTTTGCCCCAGACAGTATTTTCAGAACCAACCCTCTTCACCATCCCTTGTTCCCTAGGAACTGATGGGTATAGTAACTGAAGCAGAGTGAGATATGCCTTTAGTTAAACTCATTTGATGGCATATTTCTGTCTGGAAGACTTCAATCACCAGTTCTCTCTACACAACATTTCCACTGTGAGGATCAAATGCCATTCTGGTAGTTGATGTACAAGTGAACAATCTGGAAAGTCCAGAGGCTTTCAAAGGATTTAATTAGGTCAAATATTTTGTTTCATACACATATATTTATTTCTCCCAATCATTTATGTTCTTTAAGTTCTTTTCCCTGCAGATACAGCAGCAGTTGAAGTGTTGCAAATGACACAAGAGATGGCCTTAAATTAGCTAGCTGAGGTATGAGAAGTAATGAAGCCATGGCAAGATGAAGCTCGGCAGGTTTTGGCACATTTTGCTTCAAGATTTTCTGTCTGTTTGATGGCAGTATTCATGTATTGGCACAAATCACTCTGCCTAAGCTGTGCCTCAGCTTACTTTGGGACCACTATTTACACATACCTTGGAGCAGAGGAGAAAGACGTAAGGAACTCTGTAAATCACATCAGGGAACAGAATAGCTGAAGCAAGAAAATTTAGGTGTCATGGGGAGGAGCAGATGAAGAATATGACAGGTGGTTAGCATTGGCTGAGGGCTCATAGGGGTCTCCTAGGGTTTGGGAGTGACAAAGCAGAGGAGAAGGGGTTGTATTAGGATGGAAAATGTCTGTTTGGTATGCAAAAGGGGGTCTGAGACTTTGGGGTTTTTAACAAGATCTCAAAACTTCAGTATCTAAATAAATGAATTTTTTTCACAACTTATACCTCCTTGTCCACTAGAATATTTTCACATATGATATTTAGGGACAGTATTAAGCACAAGTGAAATAGATTAAGAAATGAATGTAAAAGAATCAATTCTTTTGAACTGTGGTTGCATAATGGAAATCGACTGCTATGAATGAACCTATGTTCAGAAGTTATGAACAGCAGAGCTAATGCACTGCCATGAGTTCATCTTTATTATTGCATTACACCTGAATCAATTGATAAAGTAGCTTCTTTTTAAGGCTAGGAATGGCACTTAATTGAATAAAAGTCAATGTAATTATATTAGGAGAATCCAACAGTACTGCTGACAGCGGAAAAGGGACACTACTGAGCAGGGTGCCAGAACTGGTCCACACATTTCTGCACATCGTTTGCCTGACAGATATTATGGGCTGGTACATACTTTAACTAGATTACTGATTGTTACTGCTGTAAGTGAGAATTTAATAAGGGAGGCATCTCTTCTTATCAGAGCATCAGCAGAGTTTGTATCCTTCCACTGGTCTTTCTCAGAATGGCCTTTATCTATCTGGGGCTTGGTGTCCCCTCTTTAACATGGCACTTTATTCTCATCTCTTCATTTAGTGAATGCTGAAGTTTTTTTCACTGCATGCCTGACTGTTGTTTTTCTCAGCACAAAACCAAGGAAATAGAAGGCACAAATGCATGGAAGCAACAATTACAGTTTTCGTAACTAGCTTGTATGCTGAAACAAATTCCCATAACACAAGAGTGAAGAGGGGAGAGAAGGGGAGAAATTATAAGTACACACATGAGTACTTTATGAGTAGTTTTCAGTTAGCCGTATGATGATAAGCACAAATGTGCTTTTACAGTCATTTAATAACTCTGGTCAGTGTGGACAGGCCTTCACAGTACGCGTTTCCTGTACTGCACTTAGCAACTTTACACAGAGCTATATTCCATCTGAAACCAGAAAGGCAGGGGACCATCAGGACCACCGTTTATCATTCATGTATGTGCACTGCATGCATCTGTTCAGAACTCATTTGTGGATAATAATCGGTATGGTGTGAATATACTTTTATTAATTTGCTTTATGTTTTCTGTATTGTGTGATTGAGTCAGTATCCATCAGGACAACAGTATAAATGATATTACAGCTGACAAAAACCAGGTTCACAATCAAGACTTTTTTTTAAGTCTGTGTTTTATTGGTTTCAGATTTTTTTTTTTAACCAGATATGTCTGGATTGGAATGTGAATTTGTTCTCTCTCTCTCTCTCTCTCTCTCTCTCTCTCTATGTCTCCTCCCCCTCCCCTTTCTTTCTCTTTTCTCCGCTTCTCTCTCTCTTTTGTGATCTCAATTTAGCAAAAGATTAGAAAGCTGATCTTATCACAAGGTAAGCTCAGCCTTCCTAAGTGCAGTGTGGGGATATGCATAATTACACTTCTATGCCTCAAAAAAGCAATGGTGCTATATTTGCTTGTGTGAAAAGAGTATTTCCCATGTGGGACAAAACCAAGAAATACTCTCCACTTTTTTTCCGCCCTTGCCCATACCTCTCAACTGTCTCTCATTAGGAGAGAAATCCTCTGTTCTAGATCACCCCCTTACTGGAATAATTGCAAGTACACACAATTCAATTAAACTACATTTTAGTATCAGTTTTATGTCAGAGAACAGTTACTTGCATTTGCAGATGAATGGGACAGATTAGTTCTATTGCTGTTTGTTTATTCCCTTAAGTTATGTGCAACAGATAAATTAATCACAAAGTGTTAGAAAATTACAGAGATTTACTCCACATCAATTTAATCTTCCTACATTTGCATTTGTTTTATTTATTTGCATTTTATTGCTGTACCATGTTTGGGACTTCAGTTGGTTGAGAGGTATGTTTTAAAGGGTTTCTTAAAATAAAAGCTTCCAATAAGGACATATTGCTAATAGCTATTGTTCCTCTTCTCCCTTTTTTGTTAATGAAGGACCTGAATGTCTGTAAAATATTTGATCATTGTTATGTCTTCCCTTGCCAATTTTGTACCTAGTGCTTTTTGCAAATTAAGCTATTCCTATGTTAAAATTCTCTCTTTCTCTCTCTCTTTCCCCACCCTCCTCCCGCTCCCCACCCCCTTCTTCTTTTCCCTCCTACATTTGGGCTCTGATCTGCAATTTATAATGGGCAGACAGACTGGTGAGTCTGCATGTTGTAAATTGCGGGTTTGGGTCCTTAGCTTGCAAAGAATGTTATGCAGTAGAACTTCGCTAATTCTTTTTTTGCTGACTCGAAATTCAAGCCACCCTCCAAAGGAACTGAATAAATATTTGTCATTTCCTTAGCAATACTGCACATTCTGAAAACTGAACCCTAAAGTTTTCTATTACTGAAAACTTTACACTGATTTCCTCTACTTAAGCACTTCAGCAAAATGAGCATGTTCTATGTTCAGAGGTCTTTGGTGTCCGTCATGTTTGTTGGTTGCATCATTAATTCAGAAAATGCGGTTTTTCAAAGAGGGTTTCCTGACACTGCTGCAAATCAGTGAGGTTCTACTGCAGTGGATGAATAAAGCCTTTGCCAAAAGTGGAGAGTAGAATTCAGTTTCAAATAATAGGTTATTTTGCACATTTACCAACCCAAAGGCTTACATTGTTTGCAAACGTAGAGCTGTATTTCTAGAGAGCAAAGGCCCAGATCCTGTAAAACAGTTTAGAGTCTTTTAATTTGCAGCTCTTGGGATCTGGTTTAAAATCTACCTCCATCAGTGACAGTTTTCCGTTGTCTTGAATATCTGCAGTAACTTCAGCAAATACCTAAACCAAACCATGCTTAAGTTTTTTGATTAATTTGAGGCAAAATTCTCACTGCCAATAATAGGGATTTTTGCTGGACATTACACTGCTTGAGTCAATCAGCACTGCATGCAGACAGTGCAGGGAAAAGGAAAGGAGGAGTGGCAGTGACAACTTAGAAGGATGAAACCACTAACTTTGATTAAGATTTTCATAAACTTACATGTAGATTTCAAAGACTTGTTCTCTTAAACCCCTCAAGTCTTCTTCATCTTGGTTTGGCCTGATTCTGGATCCCTTTATACAAGAATTAAATTACCAGAATCAGGACCTCTGACAATGCCACAATGCCTTATTTGGTTACCTTTATTTTACTTTGCTCAGGTATTTCACTTACAGAGTTATGTGAGTACATATATATATATATATATATATATATATAAACATCTTTTTATGTATGTATGTATGAATAAGTATATAAAGACATGGCTAGACACACATTCCATATATTAATATTTTTGCCTCTTGAAGAGAAAGAAAGTCAGCAGGGATTCAGGAATCAAGAAGATCATTTTGTACTTTCTGCTAGTACAATTTATTGTTTTTTAAATTTCAAATAAAAGGCCTGTAGCTGCTGTTGTAGTCTAATGTTGAGGAGCAGCAGCTAACAAGAAAAACAATAAGGGGGGGAATTTGCTTGTTTTGTTTAGTTTTTATGTTGCAATTTGCCCACTTATAGAAAGACTGAAATTTCCAAGCAACATGGATAGAGGATATTTTTATGAGAAATTATCAGTAAATCATAATTTGGATTTGGTGCTTGTTGACTGTATGTTTAATCAAAAATACTGTACATTTTTCCTTTTCTCCCCTCCCTCTTCCTTTCCCAGACACAGTGCTAACATAAACCTGCACCGTAAACTGTTGACCAAAGAACTGGATGACATGGGCTTGGACACTTCACAGCCTTCTCTTAGTAAGGACCTCCGTGATGAATTTTTGGTGAAGATATATGGCGCCCAGCATCAGATGGGGCTTGACATAAGGGAAGACACCTCCTCACCTGCTGGCACTGAGGATTCCCATATGAATGGGTACAGCAGGGGCATGGCAGAAGACTATATGGTACTAGACCTGAGCACCACCTCCAGCATCCAGTCCAGCAGCAGTATCCATTCCTCAAGAGAATCTGATGCAGGAAGCGATGAGGGTATTCTCCTGGACGACGTCGATGGGGCAAGTGACAGCGGGGAATCTGCCCACAAAGCAGATGCCCCTGCCTTAGCTGTAGGTATGGGCACCGATGTCCCAGGATCCCTCATGTTCAACAGTGTTTCGGTGAGCAACGGTGGGATAATGTGTAACATTTGCCACAAAATGTACAGCAACAAGGGAACCCTCAGAGTGCACTACAAAACAGTGCACTTGCGAGAAATGCACAAGTGCAAAGTCCCTGGGTGCAACATGATGTTCTCCTCTGTCCGTAGCCGAAACCGGCACAGCCAGAACCCCAATCTGCATAAAAACATTCCTTTCACTTCAGTAGATTAGGTCAAGAGGTCAAGGATGGACACAGCATAATGCCAGCTCTCAGAGAGGGCCCACTACATCTGAACTGCCATATACAGTCTCCCTTTGTATATATATATATATATATATATATATATATATATATATATGTATATGTATATATATACACACACTCATAAATATACATATATATATATAATCTTTTCTTTTTTAGCAAAAGAAAAAAACACCAGGTGCTTTTTTCCCCTTTCTTGGTTGTTGGGGTTTTTTTCTTTTTTTTTTTTTTTAATAGAAACAAAAACATAGGACCTTTAATTTGGGGGAAGAGATTCTTCATAAAAAAATAAACAAAATAAAACAAACAAACAAAAAAACAAATAGAAAAACTGCGGTTGTCCCTAGTTCTGTTAGAATGTTTTTGGTCATGTCCAAAGAACCAGTTTGTTCTTCCAATAACTTTTGCCTGAGGAAAAAAAAGAACAAAAAAGAACAAAAAAAAAAAAAAAAACCCAAAACAAAACAAAACAAAAAAATGAACAAAAAAACACACAAAAAATCCCCCCAAAAACACAAAAAAATTGCAAACAAACAAAAAGAGAAAGAAAAAACAATCTACTTAGTTGTCTTTGTGTCTTCTAAGCATTGGGGATAACGTTCTACTAAGCATGGCTGTTACACTTGTATATATATATTGAGCCTTGACAGGCCTATGATGTAAAACAATTGTATTGATGGTGGTTTAATTTTTTTGCTTAATTTTTACAGTTACCTTCAGCTGTTAGATAAGCAGGAAAAATAGTTTGCTGCCTAGTTTTACTCATTTATGTTAGCTTTAATGCACATTTTTAAAAGAACCACGGTCTTGTTTTAACTACCTGCTAGATATAAGTAATACAGAGGTGCTGGCATGCTTTACAGTACCTGATTTGATACAGTTTTTTTGTCTTGTACTATTACATAAATCCAGTCATGCACTTTTTCGTACACTACAAGGGGATGTGTAATAATATCCATGCTTTTTTTTTCTTAAACTATTGCCATATTTTCAGTAAGTGTCTTTAAAAAAATACACTTAGATAAAAGTGATCTGGTCAGTATGAGGGCATGAATGCCAAACAAAGAGTATTAGTGTTTAGTGTTAATACAAAAGTGCCAACTTTGCACACATTTTGAAAAAAGAAAATGTAGTTGTTCACCATAACCACAGTTGTAGTTTTTGGACTACACAAGAAAAATACTGGGGAGGGAACAGAGGTAAAGTGAAATACAGAATTCTTGGTGCTTTTTTCAAGTGCCAATTATTACTAGAAATAATAGTGCATCCTTATTCCTTATATACTACATTGCATAAAAATTGAAAAAAAAAACCCCAGAATTTTGTCATGTGAACCAGTAGAAATTTTGTTTTGTCAAACATGCATAATATTTGGGGATACAAATGCTGATACTACTTGTCACAGAACAAAGATGAATATAATTTTGTGTGCTTCTTATTATAGCCTGGATTTTTGTGGTGTTTTAAAAAAAATCAAAATGAACAGGGAAATAATGTTAACTATGTTGTTCTGTAAAGTTGTCTTTTTTGCAATGGAAAGTGCTGTAGTATGATTAAGGCATGTTTTATAGAAACAATCGAAACAAATTAATGACAGAAGCACTTAGTAGCTCTGAAAATATATGCTGGACTTTTTATTGGGTAACTTTCCCTTTGGATAAAATTAGAAGACAGAGAAAAAGGATGTCTAGTTGTGTTAATGTTTTGTGTTTCACTCGCATGATTTGTCAGAAAATAACAAAAGTCCAAGAAATATAGTGAGCAAGAGAGTGAGCCCAACCAGGAGACAGAGAAGGAGCAAGCATTTATGAAAGGCAGAGAGTAAGGAGGCTGCCCTCTGAATTTTTTTGCTTCCTGTGTTTACACATGTTGCTTGAGCTGGTAAACCACACTGGCAGCCTTAGTCACCACAACATACTGACAGAGGGATGGTATTTACTTAAGCTCAATCTACAGCCAAAGCCATTAGGATGTGTGTTGTAGACTCTTTTCTTTACAAAACGAATAATAACAAAATCAAAAACAAACAAACAAAGCAACCCCTAAGGGATATTTCAGCATACAATAAAATATTCCTTCAGTGAGAATGTGTTCCTTTTCTGTATTTACTGACCCAGAACATTATTCTTAGCAAAGAGTCAGAAATGCTCCATTGTTTCAGCTTGTCGTTGTATTGTTTTGCTGTGCATTTTGATTATTCTTACTTTTTAGGTCCACTTGAGTACTTAACTCCTATTACATTTTCTAGAGGAAACTCTTAATATAGATTTCCTCTTTTTTAGTACGTTTTATGCATTTCAGTATTTTTGTTTCCAAAAGTAGGAATCAATATCTAATATATCAGTATTTCCAGTTGTAGAAAATAAAAGAAAAGTATTTCTCTATGAATTCTCATTATGTTCCTGTGAGTTACAAGCCTCTGATCATTTTTTTATTTTGTGCACTCATGAAGCCCTGAAAACATTTGTGAATTCCACAGAAATGATAAGAAAAAATTACCTTCTGGTTTATCAAAAAGAAACTTTATAGCAAAAAAGTAAGCTGTTTCACTGACATTTTTCTTTCATCTTTTTTATTTTCTTCAAAACCTCGACTACTTTGCCTTGTTAAATTGAGTGATATGCTTTGTTTTGTTTTATGTTGTGCAAGCTCAGTGTGTTTGTGAGAAAGGGAAATTAGAACAGTAAGGGTGCATTTTTTCCAAAACACATGAACCTTTGTAGTACCTTACCTGTACTGCTCTCCTCTCTCCTCCCAGGCTAATAGGAACAAGTAATACAGAAAGTCTAAAAAAGAAAAGAACTAAAATGGAATTATATATACAGGATAAAACCCCACTCTTTTGTAGTATTCACGGTATAAATAAATATAATTTTTTAATGAAAAACGCATTTGAGATATATAAGAATTCCTCACTGAATGAATCACTGTTCAGCATTCTTATTTCACTATGGTTCTGTTAGAGGTCAAATGGGTTTGATAAGCTTGTTTGAAAATTTACACATCACCTGTAGATAAATTCAGAAGATCATTGATATAGAAGAAATAAAAATCTGTTTATTACATAAAATTGGACTGCACATACTAAAAGGTAAGGAAAAAGGGACAAACCTCTGAAAAACTGTTAGGACCTCACAAGTCCTATTTTTAATTTCATTCAGATTTTGCTTAAGCTATGTAGAAGATATAATTTCTGTCTTGTGGACAGAACACTACTTTCTGTTATTTTTAGGCAAATCTAGGCAAAAGTAGTTTCTTCAGTGTTAGTGATTCTAATGTCAGAACAGTGACATTCTTTTTTTTAGAAGGGCACTTACACTTACTTTGAATTGAATGGCATTTCCCTCCTTTCACCTTAGCATGCATCTTTATGAGAATCTGTATTTATCAGAATTGTTCTTGTGGTGGAATTTATATCATCTGACATTATCTGAAAAATTCATAAAGGGGCTCTGGCATAGCAGCTTGGTTTTACTGAAAGTAGCATTTCTGGGTGATCTCAGCAGAGACTCAGAGTGCAGTAATAATGACCAAACATCTCATCTCTTCAGCACAGAACATGGACTGTAATGGAGTGATGACATGATAAGTATTGTACAGTTGCTTATGTTATGACAAATCTGTGGCTATCCCTTTGGTTTCCAAACCTGTCAGTCTAAACCATTTTGCAAGAACTAGACCAGCTTTGAGGAAGATCCTCTTTCCTTTACGTTGAGTTTGTTCCTTCTTTTTTGGTTCCTGTAGTTATTGTGGTCACTCTTCCCATATTGTTTCACTGTTTTATTCAAGGTAGTTGTATTTTTCTGTAAATATCAAAAAACCTTGTCTGCAATTAGAAAATAACTGTACTGAACCTCCTTTAGAAACTGAATTATTTGTCTGAGGTTGTTTAGGATTTTTCTTTTCATTGTGAGAGTTGGAGGGTATGGTGGGTCGGGAAAGCATATGTTAATGGTTAATCACTAGGTATCTTTTGAAAAACTGTAAGAAAATTTGGAAGGAAAACAGCACAATCAAAGCACAAGAATGGAAACCATGAGTTTTAATACCCCTGGTAGCCCCTTCTAACTTTTTAGCCTCATACATATAATATCACTTACCCACTTGTGTTTCAGTCTGTTAGGCTATCACTAACACCAATAAAATTTTGCCCATAAGTGTGCTCCTGTGAGGACCAATTAGCTTGTATTAGTAAAGAGCTAATTTAACTCATAAATATTTTTGCACACCTTAAAATATTTAGTCAATTTTTCTGAGCTATATTTCAATCAGGTACATTTTATTATGTAGATGAGATTTTAATCTTGCCTTTTAAATTGTAGCTGATGCTGTGGTGACACTGTAGATGTGCACACAAGGTATAAGCACTGTCACCAAGTCACAACTCAATTCGACAAAATGTGAAAGGTATAGGTTAAAAACTTTAATAGCACATGGACACTGCTCTTAAAGATTTCTCAAAAGCTTTTCATGTCTGAGCTCATAAAATTTGTATGTTTCCTAGGGATCTGTAGATATTTTACACAGAAGAAATTCTGTAGCATTTGCCATGGGTAAACTTCAGTGTATCTTCCTTCCTTCCCTCCTTCCTTCCTTCCTTCCTTCCTTCCTTCCTTCCTTCCTTCCTTCCTTCCTTCCTTCCTTCCTTCCTTCCTTCCTTCCTTCCTTCCTTCCTTCCTTCCTTCCTTCCTTCCTTCCTTCCTTCCTTCCTTCCTTCCTTCCTTCCTTCCTTCCTTCCTTCCTTCCTTCCTTCCTTCCTTCCGCCACTTCCTTCCTTCCGCCACTTCCTTCCTTCCTTCCTTCCTTCCTTCCTTCCTTCCTTCCTTCCTTCCTTCCTTCCTTCCTTCCTTCCTTCCTTCCTTCCTTCCTTCCTTCCTGCCTACCTGCCTGACTGCCTTCCTGCCTTCTTCAATCTCTCCCTCCCTTCTTCACTTTTAACCTCCCTTCTGCCCTCTCTGTCTCCCTTCTTCCCTGTCTCCCTTCCTCCTGTTGTGGAACTGAAAGTGTCCTTTTTCTGCCTGTTCCACAAGTTTATACATTTTCCATCACCTATATGTTTCTTATTCCATCCCCAAAAAAGGAACTGTTTAGGAAAAATTAGTCGAGTCAAGTTCTGTGAAGTAGCTGCCAGCAGTGGTCAGTACCTCAGTTGATTTGGTCTAGTACAATTAATAGGAAGTGGGGCTCCCAGGATGCACTTGAGTTTTCCCTGAGTTTTGGCCTTTTCAACCCAGTTGAGGATCTAACATAGCTAAATATATGGGGTAGGAATGTAAAAGCAACAAGACAAAGAGCTGTGTGGGTATCATGAAAGCTCTGAAATATGATAATTCAAGGTCTGATCTGTTCCAGAGATAGGAACCATTTTCAAGACCAGGGATTTAGTTCCAAAAATTTCTCCTTCAATGTGTATGATATTTTGTAATCAAAATGCTTGATGTGGACCCATTTTTCACATGGTGGTCATTAAGGGTGTCAGCTGCTGACAGAAAATAGGACATATTTTTAGAAATGTATTTGTACTCAATTCTGCAGGACATTTTCACAGCAACATTGGTGGCAGAGTAAATTATAAGGAAGGGAAAGTGTGTGGTCAAGGAGTGGACACATGCTCCTCTAAGTTTTTTTGCCACATATGTGAACAGAACTGTTCTTCAGTCACCAGAATGTTTTTGTCACTTTTCTCTGTGGGTTAACAGAATCACTCTTTTTATTTAAAAGGAGAAGCAAAGGTGTCTGTACTAAGGGCAAGAAGGCAGCAGGGGTTCTCTGTGGGGAAAAGGTGAGTGGCAGACACATGACGGCAGCTGGTATATTTCAGTTCTTTCTTAGTTTTGTCTTTTTTCTTATGTAGTGACATAAGGAAAAGACTTTGCTGCTATAGTAACTCAACAAAACAGTGACTGTAGTGCTACTTTGCTAGATAAGCATCAGCATATCCTGCTGTTGCCACATGATGAGTTTGGCTTTTTTCTCCCGTTCTGTAGGGACATAAAAGGAACTCTTTTCCATGCCCATTTCTACTTCAGGAACAGAGCAACATCATATGATGGACTGAACCTTTCACCCACATGTTCGCCCAAATACATGTCTGTTCCAGTCTCATGCTTTCTGTCTCTTCCTGCCAACACTGCAGCATTATCACTGCCTTTAAAATGGCTGTAACAGAGTGAAGTAGCAACTATTTTACATAAGTAGTATTATCTTGAGTCTGTAGTTAACCAGTCTTGTGTGGCTTGTTTTCTCTGTTCAAGTCATGATACTGAATGACAGCTTTGATTTTTGATCAAGGTATATTGATCATGTATATCCCAATACTGTTGCTGTTATGTTTGGCACTGACACTTAAATGAAAACGGTTCTGGACCACCAAAGGGTTAAAAAATGGACATGTTTTTGACAAGTCCTCTGACTTTTGCCAGTATTATTGTTCATTATGATGACACTGTGTTTTTTTAAATAGCAGCTGTAGTTGTCATGAAACTATTTTCCCATCCCTCTCCTTTAAAGTGTGATGTTGTAAATTCATGTGACCTTTCCTGCAAAGAATAAATATTTCTTTTTTTATATAAGATCTCAAGACAAGGCTTGTTTTGTAACAAATAGTGGCCCATTACAAAGCAGGAAAAAAACTGAGCTGAGCAGAAAGAAGCTTCAGTTCAATTTCACCTCATATCTTTCTAATAACTTACTTGTCACTTTATTACCTTCCAGTAATGTGAATGCTGCTGACAAGACTGTCACACTAACAGCAGACAACACCCTCTCTTCCTTAGCCCCAGCTCTCCTGGCTACTTATTGCACTGGCCCTGAAGGGACACAAACTAATAGTGTGCTTTCAAGTTCAGCACTTGGCCATCAAATATAAAAGGATGTGTAATTGCCTGTTTATCCCCTGTGAAGGCAAAATTGAGTATAAGAACCAGGCTTTCCCTCCCCATTCCCTAACACACACACGCACGCAGACACACACACACACACACACACACACACAAACATGCACATACATCTGCAGTGAGTGAAGGGAAGTCCCATCTGGAGCACTTTGATTTGTCTTTGGGAAGCCCAAGGCCGCCACTGGCTGCTCTATCGAGCTATCAGGTAGACAGTAACAAGATGGCTTCTTAGCAAAAGGTCAGCTGAGAAATACTGTCTGTAATGACACTTTTGTCTGCTTATGTAGCAACTAATTGCTTTGTATTGGCATAAGCCATACTGTGCCTGCTAGAAATAGCTGTTTGAATTTGCTACATGTCTTGCTGCATAGGTTCAGTGTCAAACAAGATGCACAGTCTATTTTTTAACAGGTTTAGCCCATCCCTGGGTAAATTTTAGATCAATCTCATCCTCTTGGGTTCCTATCATGAATGCCAATTCCCTATATCCCATTCTATTGTCATAGGAGAATCTCCTGCTGAGGTCACCATGAAATTCAGTAAAGTTTATCTTCGATAAATGTATCTGAGACACAATCTGCTGATCTCATGAAAAGAGGAAATTTTTTTCTCATTTATACCTTCATTTGCAAGAACGCTGCTAAAAGTACAGGCTCCAGAAGTGCTTCTCAGATAGACCATCAGAAGAGAGAGTTATATAGTGAAGTAACTTGAGACCACATGCTATGTTTTAAGAAATTCTAAGTGCATGAAGGCCAGTGTACCTGGCTGCATTCACTCCCCTTCCATTTTGTTGTGTGCTTTCTGACTGCTGAATAGCAGTTAAAAATTCAGGTAGGCAGAGGAGCTGCTGAAGCATGCTTTCCTTGTAGGGTCTGCAGCATTTCCATGCCAAGATCATAACGCCGGTCCTGTGTGTACCTGCGAGCATTGGGCACTATGGGTTGAACAGTGCTGGCAGCCAGTGCAGCACCAAAAAATCAAACACAGGTTTCAGACAAAGCCCAAGACCAAGAGATCTAAACGCAGCCATTTTGGGATCAATTCATGGCATTGGTTGGCTGCAGCACCTCTTTGCTGCTTCCAGATGCTAATGCTGTCAACAGTGCTGTGCAACAGAGGTGATGGTGCCCATCGTAAATATGCTAAGGTCTTTTACCAGTCAAAGGTCACTGATCTTTTCCCTCCTTTTCCTTCCGAGTTCATCAGAAGCTACAAGGGTGAAACCAGCAGACAAATTCCTGAGGCCTGTTTGTATCAGAAGTCTAAAGGCTGAGCCCAGACTCTGCTCCCCTGTCAACTCCATGTGTGCATGGCACTGACGGAGGTTGAAGCAGCTGGATGAGCTGACCTGCGATGATGAGCTTGGGCAGCCTTTCTTGCTGTACCATTTCCAAGGCTCTTTGTGAAAACTGAGGACTTTCAGATTGAAGAAATAATTTGTGTCCTTTGTGTGTGTTTTTAAATATGTGTGTGAGTGTGAATGTGACAGACAGAGGAGAAACAGAGTGTCAGAACAAGGAGCCTTAAGATTACAAGTGAGCAAAATTATATAATTTCCATCACACTTACATAGGTGTATATATATATATATATATTTCCTCATGCATTTAAAAGAACAGGAAGAGTCAGGTAGCAAATATCTAATGTGTAGAGAGATTTTTCTGGTGTTCTACAGATTTTGTGCATTGCTTCCTTCAAACGTTCGGAGACAAATATTTTAGGAAGATTAAGAAAAGCATCCAGGACAATTATATTTCTAGAGAAGAAAGAGAGAGCAAGACTAGCTAAGTGATGCATAAAGATTTTATAAGGCATCCATTGTCAAACAAAGGGTTGAAAATGATCAGAGGATAATGTACAGTTAGGATGGCAAACACATCAATAGTTAATTACAACCTGTCCAATTCTGCCACGAAATGCAAGAAGCTATGAACAGCAGCTCTGGGGCACCAGTGGCAGTTGTGCATGCATGTGTTCATGCCTGAGTGTGGAAACCATTATGCAGTCGTCACATCCAGATCAAGACATTCTCACATCCCCACCCCCCCACCACCTCCTGTACTGATGGGGCGGAATGCATCCCGCCCCAGTTACACCTATGAAATGGTACGGTAGCCACATGAACTGTGATTCTAAGGATGTTCTTCTTAGTTTACCCCATGACCTACAAAATAAATAGGGACACCTAAGCTGTACACAGGCAGATTTATTCGTTATTTTTCAATTATACTTTTACATTTTGGAATTTTTTTTTAAGTATTATCTTTAACAAATACTTGTACAACCTTTAGCCATTGTCTTTAATTTTCCCATATTCTTTGCCACCCTTTTCCTTTCATTCCAGGAGCGTGTCACATTAAAATTCTCTCAGAAAAGTAACACATCCTCCTAGTGTTCTTCATTTTGGAAGGTTTTATGCATTCCATCTGTAAAAATGGTTACTGTTTGTAAAGTGGCAAGTTAATAAAATGGCCACTATTATGTCTGTGTGTTTCATTTAGCTATTTAAAAATAAAAAATTCAGCATGCTGCTTTTTCTTGTGCAAACTTTGGTTCCTATATCATATGGGATTCCTTTCCCAGAACATGGCTTGTCTCTGATGGGCAGCATTGGTGTTCTCAGTTCATGCCTCCTGCCTCCAGTTTATAAGAGTGATCTGCGTTCCAGAGCAATGTATGTGCAACAGGTGTGCAAGTAAGTTGATCTGAATCTGAACACAATCTAAATTTACCCTGGCTGAAATTCCACACACTTTTACTTACCACAGACAGCTCACTGCAACCTGTTTGTACCTATAAAAATAATGCATTGTAGAGATGGCTGAAGCAATTTGAAGTTTCATTGTTTGACTGAAGGCTCTTGCTCACTGTCACAGTTGACATTCTAACAGCTTTTAACATAGAAGGTCAAGCACAGTGATTTCCTCTATAGCTGTCTGCTGTGTTTCAGTTCTCCTGAACTGGAAAGATCGGAACCTGACTGGGGGATTCATGTGAAGATGTAAACTGAGATAAACTGGATTTGAACCTTCATGTATTATGAAGTTCTTAGTGGTCTGGCAGTGTGTTCAGTCACAGAGGCATAAAGCCTGGAAACCCCTCTCTCAGTAGGCATGGGAGGGCTCTCACAGCCTGGCTGCAACCCCCTGTGCCAACCAGTGATGCATCAGCAGCAGCAAGAGGACTGCTGTGTAGAGAATGGAGAGCTTGCTGATGGCTGGCAAAGCTGGGCTTGTTCCAGTGGACTTTGTCAAGATGTGCTCCTGGGGTACCCACAGCCAGCCACAGCCAGGAAAGAGTGGAGTCAAGGCCTGATGGACATTTTTTACAAAGGTCTTTCTATGTTTGGAGTCGAGGAAGTTTTTATTTTTCACTGTTTGATCTCAATGTGAGCAAAAAGTGAATGCTCTGCTGTCCTGCCTGCAGAACCAAAGCATGCACTATGGAATATAGCTGTACAAGGGGATACAAAAATTTGCATCATGTTAATCTAATAATCGTGACATTAGTAACTTCATAAATATTGTATGTAGTCTAAACAAGTTTTTTCCATTAGTAATCTGAGGGAATTAAAAGTCCTGTTTTAATTTGACATTTCTTTTCTTGTATTTTCTGTACTGTAACAGTCCTACAATATGTCTTTTGCATAAAATGCATAAGGTTTTGGGGATATAAATGGAGTTTTACTCATACTTTGTCCAAATACCTCTTGTAATTTGTATCAAAATTCTTGTACAATTTTTATATTAAAAATTTATCACTCACTGATCTTTTTGTCTGTCTTTTAATTTTTTTTCATTTTTTACTGATTCAAGCAATGCATATTTCCATGGAAAGGCAGATGGTCACAGAGGGATGCTCACCTGCAAGGTTTGCATATGGCCTCTTGCAGTTTGAAAGCTCTACACTGCATTTGAGAGTTTTGCATAGTTCCCAGAAATTGAATAGGTTAAAGCTTTTTGGAAAGGAGATAATTTTTTTACCTCCTAGCTTTTACACATTTCCTTAGAAATGTCATACTTAGTGTGGCATCCAGAAACCTACAGCCTCATTAATTTAGTCATCTGACCGTCTGCAAAAAACCCTTAAGATGGACATTGCTCACACTTAAATATGTCTGACAGATGAAGTGAAAGGTCTTGACAAACTCTAATTGGTGTCCTAGTTCAATCCAGGTTTTTGCTTTAGAAAGCAGAGGTACACAGCTCACTAATCTCAGTATTTGGGTAAGAATTCTCTCATACTTTAAAATGGTGAGAACACTGGCCAAATGTATCACCCCACCAAACTTTATCTGTAAATCTAGGGCAGTAACATAAAAATTTATCACCAAAGGATTCAACTTTGAGTCCTTGGGATTGGCTTGTGCTCCATGCTGACTAGAAGAGGGTGCAGTGTGGGGAGATGTTTCAAAAATCCATTTGCATGGCTGAATACTTCCTTTGGCTAAGAAATCTTGGTTTTCTTCTAAGGGACATCTGTGTCAGCTAGGAAAATGTGTGCAAGGTTCTTCTGGGGTAAGCACTTTTGGTTTAGCTTCCACTCTTATGGTGCTAGTAATTTTCTACATACTGTACCTCTTATCAATAAAAGCAACAAAGTAGCCTCATAATAGGATAGTTTTGTCCATTGCTCTGCCCTCATAGAGACAAAAAGGCCATGTTACAAGCATGTCGAAGACAACGTGTTGGAATAAGATTCATATTCATTCATTCTACAAGGGAAGACCGAAATAAAACTCAGCTTGTTAAGTGCCACAAAATGCTGAGCACTGGGGTGGTGATGCCTCAAAGCATGCGGGTATGTGCTGAAATTCCAGCAGTCCTGTTGGACACAATGGGAACAGATATCTGCTTGCAAACGAGCCCCTCTTCAAACAGCGTCTAAAGAACCTACTCAGTGCTTGGCTAGAGTCAATAACACTTTTTTGGTTGTCTCACATTTCCTGATCAGCAAAATGGAGGAAACAGGACTCACCAGCTGAATGTGGGGGTGGGGAAAGAAGGGGATGTGAAAGCCAAATAACCAGAATTTGCTAAGCACTGTGAATTGTGAAAAGTTATTGGTGAGTAATACATACTCATCATACTCATATGTATGAGTATACATTTAGGATTTTCCTAAAGTGTTTTCAATTCAGACCCCCAGCCCTCCCCAGGAGGCATTTTTCTGCAAAATATCTAGCTCTAAAAACAGGACTTCACCTTCTGATCCAGCTACTTCACAGCTTAAATTTAGTTTATGTGTTGAGTCATGAGCTATGATAATACAAGACGTCTGCCACAGGTACACTAAATAAAGTCTTGAGAATGTTTATTTAATTTGCCTGTTTTTAATCAGCCTGACATAAACAGCTCAATACCAGGGTGAATGCCTTTAATCTATTACTGACTTGCAGTTGTCAGCTTCCCTTCCCTTCCCTTCCCTTCCCTTCCCTTCCCTTCCCTTCCCTTCCCTTCCCTTCCCTTCCCTTCCCTTCCCTTCCCTTCCCAGAACTTCCCGGAACTTCCCGGAACTTCCCTTCCCGGAACTTCCCGGAACTTCCCGGAACTTCCCTTCCCGGAACTTCCCGGAACTTCCCTTCCCTTCCCGGAACTTCCCAGAACTTCCCGGAACTTCCCGGAACTTCCCTTCGCTTCCCAGAACTTCTCAGAACTTCCCAGAACTTCCCTTAACTTCCCTTCCTGGAACTTCCCTTCCCAGAACTTCCCGGAACTTCATTTCCTTGCTCCTTGCTCCTTCTCCTTCTCTTCTTACACATTCTTTCTCCCCTTATTTTTTGTCTTTTTACCCCCTTTCTTTTCTTCCTTACTTTTCCTTTCTTTCTCCTTTTTTTTTTTTCCAAAATACTGCAAGAACATGCAGCTCCTTATTTCAGCAGGCAGGAAATAGAGGGAAGAAGGGAGAAAAAAAAGTTGAGCAACTTTGGGTGAAAGTCAACCTTTGTTGAGGCATGTGGTTATCCTCCCGTGTTATTAAATGTCATAGATGTGTTAATGTGGTTCTGCATGGAAGCCAAGCATAATTATAATATTTTAATCTGTCATAACACATCTATAATTGTCATGAATTCCCCTAAACCAATTTTTTTCCTAGCATAGGGTTTTCATACTCAGAGAAGAGATATTACCAGGCATCCAGAAAGACTGCTTTTGGCAAGCTCTGAGCTGACTGCTTGGGTAAGAGCCCTTTGAAGTACACTGGGCCACTTGAAACTTGCTGTCTGCTTGTTCACTCCCTGCAAGCCAGCAGTATGACAGTAGATTAACTGCTACTAATTTTAAAAAGCCACTCCTGCACTGATGTTGATATACCAACAATGAGCAAGGGGTGGTAAGAAGAGAGGAGGATAAAAGGTACATTATTTTGCCTGAAGTGATACTGGGAAAAAAAAACAACTCCTTCTATTGATCTTATGTGATGTACAGTTATTTTTAAGTCACCTGACTCATGCTTATCCAATCCTTACCCATATTCATCAGAGACAGTATAATGAACAGTTATTGATTAAATGGGGTAGCTGGAGATATTTCCCAACAGTGCTAGTTCACATTGATAGGTCTCCAATGGGAATACATGGAAGTGCAGCCCTGAACATAACTTACTGTGTTCTAGGTCCTTCAATTGATTTTATTTGAAGAAAAAATATACAGTGGCTCTTCCGTGACCTTTAGCTGAAACCTCTCTGTAAAGAACACGAAATGACAGTCAGACAAAATAAGCATTGCTGCTTACACTCCTGTCTGTCGTGGCAGAGCCAAGGTAGCTAGGTACTGCATGTGTGCTGTGGTTTCCATGGGATCCCAGTACATGGAATAGCCCTGCATTCAGGTGGCATCTTCCAGTAATTAGCAAAAATAATAAAAATTGTATTATAGCCTTTATGTTGCTCTAGTGCTTCAGCTAGATTTCCATTCTGTCAGCAGTTTTCTGCTGATCCTCCCACAACAACCAACACAGAGTTCAGCAAAATATCCTGTGAATGTAATGCCTTTGAACTGGTAATGCAGTGCAGTACTAGTCCTGAATGCTGGCTTCCCAAGAAGTTTAGGCAATCTGAACAATATGCCACATGGAACTCATTGAATGCCCCTTTTGACATTTCCTGAACTGCTCTGGATTGCTTTCTCAAGGCAAGTTCTTGAGAACAGGTTGCTACTGATGTATGGTCTAGATCCCCATTTTCAGCTCCATTCCTAAACACTGTAGCAGTAGCTAGAGAAAATATCACCTACCAGTATGTGTCAAAAGGAATGCTAGTAATAAGAAAAAAAGCCTAAAAGGAATTTACAAAGAAGACCAAAACTGGCAAGCCCAAAATGCACATTTTAGAAACCTTAGGAACTTGCCAGAAGTCAAACTGACTCGAGCTTTGCAAAATTAAAGCAAATAGCAAAATCCTCTTTCAATGGATAAATGAAGTGAGACCAAGCAACAGCATGAAGATTCTTTCAGATGAAGTGCAAAGGCTTTCTTGATCAAGTATGATTCCAGAATTTATCAGAGAAGTCATCTTCATGAGAGTCTGGACAGCACTACGACAGCTTCCCCAAACTCAGTTACAGCACTGCATATATTTCAGTTGCCCATGGACAAAAAAGAAAAATTCAAAGAAAGTCTGTGGGTGCTTCAAGAGACCAAAATAGGCACTTTTACAATGGTAACTTAAGAGAGCTTGCTTTCCATATCCAAATAAATGAGAGCTGAAAGAGAGGAATGATTGTGCTGTAGAAACATATAACAATGGATCAGGGTGTAAACATGAAAGACCTATGTATGCTAACCAGAACAAATAGTTATATATAGTGTTATGCTGGAAAGTGGAAACAAGTTTAACTGCTGGAGCACAGACATTCTGGACCAGCACTCCAATATCAGCAGAAGAGGCCAAAATGAGAACTAGTTAGATGATAGAAAATCAGTTTATCAGGAGATTTAAAATATGGTTATCTGCAAAAGCAGGGCTTGGACTTCCTTTCGGTCTTATTTTATCTATACCCAGTGGTGTTTAACTAAGTAACCAGACTGTTACAAGGATAAGTTCAAGGCCCTTTGGTATTCCCATCTGTACCACAGTGCACAGTAAATGCATTCATCTTGCCAACTCATGTCTAAAAGAAATATCTACACTTCTACCATATCTGATGGTAATTTTTGCTCCTTATCAGCACTTTTTTGGGTCAGTAAAAGTATCCTTGCTATATGAGATCTTTTTCTCCTTCTTTCCTAGATGGTATTTTATGCAGCTCTCTCTCCTTCCTATCTTTACCCTTTTTAATAATGCATTTTAAGATCACTGAAATTTTTCTTGGTTAGAACGTTTGATTTAATTTGTCCCATATGTTTTAATCCCCTGTAACAGAATTGCAGAATTTTGCACCATAGTTTTGTGAAATTTTAGAATTAAGATATCTAAGGCAAAGGACTTCCACATAGACTGTACTCCTCTAGAAGTCCTGTCCTCAGTGTTTCACAGGAGCTTCTTGCAGTGGAATATACTTTAGATAGATTCTCTCTCATTGGAGATTAACAAAATTAATAACATATCTTTTCCAATGATATGGAAAAGATGCTGAGAGGCATCAAATCAGACATTTGGTATTGCAGGTTGTCTGATCTATCTTCCTTGACTTGAGAAAAGATAAAGTTTCTCTTGAAATTTGTATTTTAAAAAATATTTTTCTAGCTGCTCTGTTATTTTGCATTATGTAAAACATTACAGTTGCTGTATAAAATTTTCCGTCCTGTTCCCATGGCCTCTGGCATCCATTCACATAACTTTACACTCTCTGAGCTCCATTTTGGCCTGGGTGTGTTCAACACAGCCTGGTGAAGAAAGGCTCTTATCAGTTTGACATGCCTGGAGCTGTACTGTACAGGAAACTGTACTCAGTATCCTACCCCTGGTCTTGTAATTCACATCAAAATAACAATGGTCAAACCCTTGATGTGCTACAGCAGTCAATGTCCACTGATTCCAGTGATAAATGCTACATGAATGAAATGCAAACTGCAACTGAAGAATTTCATTATGGTATATATGCATTGCATATTGGTTTACAAGAATTCAGGCCAGGAAGTTTACAGTGTTTCAAGTTTCTCTATGAATCCACTTTATTCTGAGAACTTGATGTTTCCTTAAGCTGGCCACAGCCCAGAAAAAGCTTCACAATAATTTTTTTCTTTTTTTCTTCTTGATGTCTAAGACCCCAAAGCAGATATTTCTAAAACACGGTAAATTGCGAAAATGCAGGTGAACCTTTTGTTACACTATTGCAAGCTCCAAGAGCTAAGTCATACAGAAAAGTCAGACAAAGCTGTTAAGTCACAAAGAGGATGTCAGGGATGCCAATTTTATGCACATATTTGAAATGAATAAGCTATAGCAAGAATTTGCATGATTAAAAATGCCAGGTCACAAGAAAACAGTGTCAACAAGCACAAGAGAGACTCATGGACTCTGTAAAAGAATTAATTCACTGAGATCAAAGGGTCAACTATAGCTAATAAAACAAAAATAATGCATGACTAAATAGCTTGCAAAATACAATCATATAACATGTTAAGACAAGTTCTCAGGAGGAATTTTTGTACACACTGAACTCCTGTATTCTAGAATGACTCTTTCTGTAAAACATAAAATGAGAAAACTTCTCATCTTAATTCAAAGTAACACATCAGTGCTGACTTGTGAAATAGCTTTAGTCTAACACTAAGTAATCACAATCCAAATATAATCAGCTTCAGATCTTCTAGAAGAAAGTTGTTGGAGGAGAAAAATGATCATTCACAGTTAAGTTTTAAATCAGGAGATTGTTTAGAAACATTATCCAACAAAAGCATAACATGAACATTTCTAGATATTGCATAGAGATTATTTTAAGCTACCATAACTTTCAAAAGTAGGAGAAACTGAGAACAGGAAGGCCTGAAAAAAAGACTGCTATTTTATTTCTAACCCAGTCAATGAGTTACACCATCTGACTGCATGCATCTGGATCTGCCTGGCTGGGTGCATTTCTTCTCCCCAGTAACATGAATGGATACACTTATTTCAACAAAATTTAGTAAAAAGCTAGAAACTCCAAGATAGTAGGTGTAGTAGTAAAGGACAGGACAAGAAAGAGAGTTTTTTACCCTGGGAATCACTACAGGAAGGGGAACAACTTTCCTTTCTGCTACTCTCCAATCCAGGAATAACACCTTGGAGAAAATAGACTTTGAGTTAATTCTCACAGAGCTATTTGCCTGATAGAAAACGTCTTGGACGACTTAGGCAATAAAAATAATTTTTCTGGGTTGTTTTGTTTTGTTTGGGGTTTGTTTTGGGGGTTTTTGTTTGTTTGTTTGGGGTTTTTTTGTTGGTTGATTGGTTGGTTGTTTTGTTTTGGTGTTTTTGTTTCTGTGTTAAGGCTCAGCCCTTCTCTTCTGAGGAGTGGTGTGGTAAGGCTACTTGCTTAGTTGTAGTTAGGGCTTGGGCAGCCATCCACAGATCCAGAAAGTCTGGGAAGCTCTGGGCACCATCATTTCAGCACAGTGGACATCTGGGGCCAGCTATATCAGAGTCATTCAACTGGTTCCCACCTTTCTCAAGAAGGAATTGATAGCTCCTTAGGCTATCATGGCTGGCTATTGAAATGTTTTGATCCCTGCTTATCATCCAAAAGGTGAGGACAGCACTCACACCCAAGACCCACTGCCATGAGCTGAGGCAAGCAGGGGGCAGAGGAACAAGGGTCACCTGCCTTTTCTACCACCACCTCCCTCCATATCTCACAGCTTTCTGGGCAGGTCTGAGCCACCAAATCCAGCTCAGCTGAGCTCTGGTGGAGTAGCATATTGCCATCCACCAAGCCTGACCCTTTCAAGGTTTCCCAACTGCTAGCTCACCCAGCCCAGCATCCTGTGGCTGACAGGCTTCCATCAGGGAAGACTGGCAGTTTCCCAGCTTTGGCTGACAGCAATTACTGCTAATGCTCCCCCAGAGGTTTTGTTGTTATTGGGTTGGGTTTCTTTTCTACTCATTATTGAGTCCATTATTGACACTGCTAGCTGTTACTGAATCTATATGGCCACAGTTCTGCATGGAGAGTAGATCCCATGAAGGAGTTTTAACCAACAACCTGAAAACCAACAAAATGCAGGTCCACCTTCCCTAGTCACCACTACATGGCATTACAGCATCAGGCAGCTTGTTTACTGTTGCATCCCTATGCAAGCCACAGTGTCTCAGCAATGATTTCAAGAATCAAGGCCTGTATGTGCTAAGTCATTAAAGCCAAATATATTTTAATCTATCATTGTGCAAGATTTATTTAATTTAGGTGTTTTTAATTTATAGTTCTATTGGAATTGTAATGTATTTTCAGCTTCCCATATGAAGATTTGTCAATTTTTACTGCATCTTTTAACTGTGTTCTTCCAGTCCAAGTGCCAGCAGTTTTCCAAAGCAGGTGCTGGAGGAAAAAATTGTTTCCAGCTTTTACCTGAATTACTTGATAAGATAGCTCATTCTTTTACTGACGGGTGTATGCTCCATACATGGCATTACTGAGGCTGGCCCATTGAACCCTGAATGCCGCAACTGTTGTATCAACTGTACTCTTCTTCAAAAAGAAGGTTTTATGTTGTTTTTTCCAACTCAGATTTGCTGCAAGAGCTTAGATTAGCCCTCTCTCAATCCTGCTTATGGCCCTTATCTCTCTCTTAGCTGCTCTTTGCTGGAGCTCTGTCCCTGCTCCTTCTCCCAAGCTCATCCTCAACGGGAACCTGGGCAGGAATGCAGCAGACTGACATTTCAGCTTTCCTTGCGGTATACCCACCTCTGGTGTCCTTTACCACCTGTCTCTCATCAACCTTCCTGTGTGCAGCCTCTTGTGTGTTATCCTCTCTCTGGCTATCAGGGATTAGCTTCCCAAAGATCATGGTACAGCCCTGCCCTTTCCTTTTGAAGTAGGCAGGGTTCAGGGAGGTCTGGATCCTGGCCCTGATCCCATCCCTACAGGCAGAAGGATGGCAGAGTCCCAGGTTAAACCTCCCTGGAGGTTTGTCAGTGTACTTAGTGCCAGCAGGACAGTGAGGCTCAGATTTGGTCTGCCATGATGTGGGAACCTCATTATAAGGCTATCAGAACAAAAAATACCAGCACAAACAAAACAAGACAAAACATAAAATTAAAATCTGACGGTGACCACCATGGGAGCAATGTGATATTGAATGTTATAATGCAGCCTCTGTGTGAAGGAATGATTCTGAGGGACTTACTGGCTCAGCAGCTTCACTGTGTGTATCCAGGAGTTCAGAAAGTAATGGAGTGAACATCCTTTTCTCATAACTTTTAATAAGACAGCTCATCAGCTGCGTTCACTGCATCCAGAGCAGGAAACTTGACAAGGTGCTTTGTACCAGGAAAGCACATCCAGTAAGCTCAGTGTCAGGTCCCAGTAAAGGCAGCTGTGAAGTATTATACAGATTTACCTTCTGTGTAGTTAAGAGGGCAAGCTGGGAATTCCAGGGGACAGAAAAAGCCACCCCAACTGAATAGCTGTCAAAGTGATAATCCTTTTAAGAGAGTATGTTTGCTGTGTGCTGCTTATTTATACAGAGCCTGTGTGCCTGGTGAAACTTTTCAGTCCTCATGAATTCAAAGAGGTAAAGTTTCCATTAACACAAATGAGGATGTTATATACCAAGATCCTGGGGCTCTGAGAGTAGAATATTCCCTTGAATCACTATAAATGTTGGAATCTTTAAAAAATTGACTGTTCTTTTATTTTTTTTTTACTTTAATAAACCATTTAAATTAATGTCACAGTATTAATATTCCATAGCAGGATTTCCATTTAAAAAAAGTATAAAAGATCTAACTGACTTTATGTTTAGAATCAAAATTAGGCTAAAAGCCCCTTTGTTTTCTTCATGCTGAACCAAAAAAGACAATCACAAAACACACAGATCCTAGGTTAATTTTTCCTACATTGGTTTTTTTTTTTGTTGTTGTGTCTTATTTTTGTCAATCAACATTACTGGGAACTTAGAGGTGAATTCTGCAACTGAGAAACTACTTCAGTATGGATGTGCACTTGACCCTGACTCCTGGGGATGAAGAACTTGTCTTGTCTGTGCCCATTGCTGTAGATCTCCATTTTGACTGAAACCCATAGTTACTATTCTAATATTAAAAATCCAGAACAATATGCCCCCTGTGATGAAATCAGTAGAGAGTATGTATGTCTCCATATATGACTCAGAGGGAGAAAATGAGACAAAATTTGGCAGTGTGGCTGCTCACTGCTAGTGACAGTATTGCATGGACTGGTAACCCTGAGAGTGAAGGTGTACCACTGCCCAGAAGGTAACCAGATTTGTCACATCAAACCGATGTGTTTAAATACCACTGACTGGTCAGTGAGCATCAAGGCTCTCCTAGCAGTGGCAGAAAAGCCTTAAGCAAATTTTCTGTTCCTGTCCTCATGTCCAGTCTGTAAAGGCCTCTACGCCATTGGTTCTTTAGCTTCCTCTGATTGTGTATTCAATTTAAACAGACACTTAACATGTTTCATGATTTTTAAATCTTTTTAAAGAGCATTTCCTAGCTATTTTATTCTAACAAAGTGGGATGGGAGTAGTTAACATGTCCATTTGCCCATTCACAAACAAGCTATTTGACTCCAAAATGCAATTACTTTCTTTTACCTGTTAAGAAATAACACTGCTAAGTATGTCTGATGTAGGCGGGAGGTTGCCTCCAAAAAAATGGCTGAGGCATGGGCCTATTAACCTGACCATGCTGCACTAATGATTTCACTAATGCTTTACCTTCACATGATTGAACAGGGTTTCCCTCAGATGACTGGACAAATGAGAACAGATGATCAGCCGAGTTCATAAAAGTGAAATATCTTATAGCTGCACCCCTGTTGGTCTCGTGTTATGGGTGAATCTGCATGCAGAGGGGTGAGCGGGAAGAGAAAGGGAGTTGATTGTAAAACAGCTCCATAATTACCACATAGATGAAGCTATGCATCAGTGAGAAACTTGTTTTAAAATATGTACATTGCCATAGGCATGACTGCCAAAGTCTGTTTTCACTTACACTGATAGAAACCTGGAAAAATCCTATTTTCAGTTAAGTGTCTTCAATTTGTACAAGTAAAAGTAAGAGGTGTCTCTGCCCCTTCAGAGAAAAAAAAAAAAAGAGGGTGAGAAAACCAAATGCAACACAGCCAGACAAAGGGCATGAATCCTTTTGTCCAAGTCCTTAAACTAATCGTATTTCCTAGTGACATAGCTTCCTTTACACATTGCAAAATACCCTATAAAGACTCTTTTCATCTTCTAAGGAAAATGTGGGCAGTGTTTTCAGAGTCCATTCTTTATTATTCTTTTAATATTCATCGGAATTATTATTTTGCTATTACCAGTGTAAGTAATGGCAGTGCTAATAAAACAAGAAACAATAAATCTTTGTCATGTGTTCTTGGTGTGGGGTGAATAACCAGTGTGATGCTGATTCCTTAAGAAAACTCATTTCTTGTAACATAAGCTCTACTGAAGATGGTCATGTCAACTGATTAGACTTTTTACTTGGCCATATTGATTCTGTTCTACACCAATGCAGCCCATAATGCTGGCTAATGTTATTGACGAGCCATCAGTCCTGCAGAAACGTGTGGGGCATGCAGCTTTCTCTGAACCACAAAAACCTATCCGTGAACAATGATGGAGAGGAAGAGGAAGATGCAAGCAAAGCACTCAGGCTGGCTTCATTCAGCCTGTAATACATTAATGAAAGACATACACTCTGTTGGAAGAGACAGATGTGGCTCTCCAGAAGCCATTTATTTATAAAATAATTATGAATGCATGGTCAAGTCATGGATTTTCATTACAGTGTGCACATCTAACACTCCTTCTTTGTTCACATTGTGCTCTAAATGAAATATAAAAGGAGAGTGATAGCAGCAGACGCCTAAGAGAGATTACTCTGTCTTTCCCTTTACTACCTTTTTTTAAACATTGAGGACAGGTGATACCTGGCTTTGTCAAAGTAATGCAAAGCTGTTTCTGGAAGGCACACTTCCATTGCAAGCAGAGAGGCGGCCTCTGGAGAAGTGCAGTAGAAGGCAGCATCCCAGCTCCCTAAATGCTGGAACTTGTTTGAACAATGCAAGATCATTGATACCAGCTGCTGCATGGAGAGGAGTCAGTTTGATCTTGAGGACTGCTGAGCACAAGGCCTAACCACTTAAATCTCCATTTCATTTCCTTTTTGTTTCCTTTTCTATTCTTCCTTTCATGCTCTGTCTTTTTGAAAGCCCAGAGTTGGGGCTTTGAAAGTTAGTCTGCCTTTTTCTGTCTCAAAATGAGAAAAGCAGAATAGAGTTATGACCTAGTCATTCAATGAGTTCTGTTTCTTGAAGAGGAGGAAGACTGTGAAACTGGTAAAGAAGGCAATTATTGTACCACACCATTCAATTTCTGGCATAATAGTTCCATTGTAAGCTGTACTATAGTAATAGGGAGATAGGTAAACATTAAGAACTTACAGCTTAGAGTTTGCTCTGTGTGCCTTTCTAGGGAGAAGCCATAGGATCAGGCCATAGAAAGCATACAAGAAGAGGCCCTTCTGCTCTAAATTTTGCTGTAAATTCAAGACATCTTTACAGTCTTCCATTTGCTTTTCAATGTATCTATACTGTACAGGCTGTTTAAAAAGACACATTTCCTTCTTTAGTCTGTTTGGATTTTAAAGTACAAATATTACTGAGTTTACATCATGTCTATGGAAAACCATGCCACTTAGCATGCTCCTGTAAGTTTGTGAAACAATGTGTCAAATACACTGATAGCCCTTCCAGTGTTCATCAATTATTAGCACCACTGATTCCAGGACAGGGAGCTGTATGTTTGCAAGACAGGAAAAGTGCTATGTAAGAGTATAGATACCAATATTATTGCTGGCAATCTACCGAGCAAGTGACAGAACAGTTCAGGCAAAGTGTGATGACCTGCTGCACATATCACACGTGTCAAAGGAAATGCCTGCAACAGAAAATTAACAATAGGAACAAACAAAGCAGAGGATCTGAAGTAACCAACTCCTCTTAAAAAAAGCTGGCAGTTATTCTTGAGTGAAAAGACAAAAACTACATTGGCTGTGGGGTTACATCAGAGACATGATAGTCGGCTCTTAATGAAAGTTTTGCTTACAATTTAAATGAGAGACAAGGCTGGGAAGGTGGGTCAGTAATACTAAAACACTTGAAGAATTTTTTTACTTTTTTTTTGCGAAGTTCAAAACATGGATGAATTTTGCAGAGCGCAGCTGCAGTGGTCTATATATATTATTACAAACAAGATAATAGTGTTCATAAGCAGAAATGAAAGTGAACAGGAGCTGGCAAAATAAATGTTAGCTGAAACTGAATCCCACTAACCTCCTGTGGAACATTTGTGATATTAACCCCCTGTACACCCACAGCAGAACATTCACAGCGGGAGGCTGAGCACAAAGCTTGGTGATGTTTAATTTTAATTTAACACAGCTTATCCAAGAGAGACCATACTGCTCTGTGGCATCGCTATAAGGCTGTTGAAGAGAATGTGAGTGCATGTGTGTGGGTACATGCATGCACAGTTGCAGTCAAAACTAGGTGTCAAAGCAAAATGATCTGGTTTTAGGCTTATGATAAAACAAATGGTTACACTTTGGGACACATTATGTCGGTGTAAATCCATAGAAAACTTTCATAGCACTGGGTATGTTCTGTACTCAGAGATCAGAATTTGTGTATTTCTCAGGCTTTTACATGGCCTTTTCTTTTTATCTATTACCAAGGTCTTCCTTTTGAACATTATAGTTCCCAGGACATTAAAAATTTGTTTTAAGCAATTTTTTAAATAATAATTTAAAAACCCATAATGACAAAAAAAAAAAAGCCAAAGAGAATCTTAAAATCATACCAAACACCAAAACCCAAAAAGTAATTAAAAAAAAATCCCAACCTTCAATCAAATATTACTATATTCAGCATTTTATATTGTTTCCATTTGACTAGTTGAGAGTTGTCGCTCCATATACATTAGCAGATGGAATTGACCTCAGTGTGCTATCCTCTTCTAGGACACTAACAGTAGCCTGAATCAACACATTCAATCATGATCTTCAGTTCACAGCTAACATGAGTGAAATCTTGACCCTACTGAAGCCATTGGAAATGCACTGGCACCAGAAATTCACTGCATAACTGTCAAATATTCTGACTGAAGCATATTCCCTATTAATTTAACCAATCCTAGGCATCACTGAAGCCTAATTTCTTGTGAATCTCTGAGGTAATTAAATTACACTCTTTTGACTCTCACGAGTATTTTCTCTGGAAGCTCAGGAGATTAAAATGTAGCCTATTCTTATGCAAACGGAAGTATATCCAGCACACAGATTTTTTAATTTCTTCAGCTGCCCTTTACAGTTCCCCTCTGTGACAAACTGGTGATTTCTGACATGAGAGAGCTTAGAAATAAAGTGTAAGTAGACACCATTTGCTGAAAATTGTCTTACATGCAGAGTTTGAATGAGTTTTCTTTCTTCAAGCATACATTTCTTCTTTCAGAAAGAAGGAAAAATTGCAGCCTATTTCATAACTGACTATCAGCACCATATATAGTGTAAGGTCTACAATTCCTTCAGCTGCAGATGCGAAAATCCAGCTTACTAATTTGATCCTTGCAGGTGGAGTTGTAAACATGGGTTCCCATCTGAGTAATTACACTGAAGTCTGTGGTATTTCTCACATCCTTCACTATCATACCTGTACTTCAAAAGAAGAGGATATTTCTATCTCTGTATGTGCTACAATGAGAACTGAAATTCTACATGTATACTAAATAGTCTATTCTTGAGAGTCACTTAAACTTTATTTGCTTTCAGCTGTGGGCCTGGTGCACCACAAACTTAGGTCCATTGTCACTCTGGTAGTCACATTCTATATAAATTTACTCTCTGTACATAAAATTAATAACCTGTCAAGCATTTTTCTTTTAATTCTTGCTCTAACTTCTCTTATAGGTTCCCCTGGGACTGAAGAGACCTCCAACTTGTTCTGTGATTTGGGGAAACTGATAATCACCAGCATTAGCCCACGTAAAATTTTTGATGGTGGAAGAAAAGAAGCCATCCTAAGAGTAGTATTTTCTCTGGACTGGTGACTCAGAGACTTCTCATTATTTGTGTAAAACTCATGCAAAGCAAATACATCGATAAGCATAGTTTTCTTTCATTAGTTGCCCACTTCTGTCTGAGCTCCCCTTAGGCCTTTATGTACCCAGTGAATAATTCTCAGCACAGTATATTGCAGCTCAGGAATTCCCCAGAAGTCTTATGCCAGCATGTTGTATAGTATTACCTGGGTTACTATTCAGGCACCTTTCACCTTCTGCCCTGCAGCAGTGAGTCTGAAACAGCGGAGTCCTGTGCTGATGCTACTCAGAAAATGTTCAGCAAACTTTTTGTTGGAGGCAATAGCACAAAAGAAGTCACAGGCTGAAAACAATAATCAAATATTCTCATTATATTGTAAGGGTGTAGAGAGTTCGATTTCTAGCATGTGGCAATATAGGAAGAACTCCTGGGCACTCCCTGCAGAACCTAAATCAAGGGTATTTTAATTTGTAGTCCCTGCTTCCCTTCCCACAATGAGACACAGGACAATAAGAGGGAACATATTTCTCTTGCAAGTTAACTCAACATGCAATATGCAGAAGATTAGTCAAGCTTACTCAGTGCTAGCAATCCACAGTTTATTGATCTCACCCTATCACTGCTTACATTTTTTATTCTTTAATTTTCTTTCCTTATTTGCTCATTAGTTCAAGAGATGGAGGGAAGGGGGAGGGAGTGTTAGAAGATCTAATCATTTTTAAGTTGCATTGGAAGAAGAAAAATCAAACAGAGGAATTGTCAAATAGCAATCCCTGAGTAAGCACTAACTGTCCAAACTTGTTCTAGGTTATTTGTCCCAGCCCACACAGCACAGCAGCATCTGGCCAGCTTTGCAGCACTCTACAGAGGTTATATTTCCAACCTATGTGGTTCTTGCTGTGAAGGGATCATTCCTGCTTCTTAGACAGGCATAGCCAAGTTACTAAAGAGGTACTTGAGAAACAATTCCCACTGAGTGACTAAGAAATGGATCTTTCTTTGCTGTTTTCAAGACAAATGTCATTACATCTTTTTTCAACTTACAGTATCTGTTAGAGTTACACAGCAACAGCTTCTGAGGAATTACAGATGTGTAATTGTTCAGATTAGTGGTTAACAGTAAAAAGCAGTTACTTTCCCCTTACACTATTAAAAGCAGCTAACAAGGGTGGTAACTGTGAGAATTAAGACTTGTCTGGGGAGAGGGAAAGCAACAATATCTTTTTCACAGATCTGTTTCATTCGTCTTTTTTACCATCTCTCAAAACTCCTCACCTTCTCATTATTGTTTACTCTATTTTTTTCAGATTTGCAAAGCTTGGCAGAGGATAGTGATGAGAAATTTACACAGAATAAACATCTGATTTTCAACATAATAAGTAAATGAACACAAATTTAACTTCATGCCATTCAATATTAACTATTTTCTAATGCTGAAATTATGGCCTCCAGCCATCTCTGAAGTGTGCAGAGAATAGTTAGTCAGCAGCTAAGCACAGCTTTCTTTAACCACTATGCTATCAAAGGGAAAGTGGGCAAAGATTGGGAATTTTAATGAACAAATGGCATTCCTAAAGTTTGCAGTTCAAAGCTAAGTAAATAATGAATAGCTTGAATGCAAATTACCCCTAATTAACTTTGCTAAGTCTGTTTTTAATAAGGATAGATATGAAAGAATCACTAAGACTATAATATATTACATGCACCACAAACATTGAAGCAGTGATTTTTTTTTGGAGGGTCGTAAGTGGATGAGAATTTTTCAGCATCTTGGATAGCAGTGTATAGGTTGTTGGAGAAACAAACATTAGTGCCTACTGTATTCAGGAAACAGATGTATCCATGATAGTAGCACATGCAACATCTTAGATGCCACCCAAAAAAAAGGAGGGAGGGTGGGGGGAATGGGGAGGAAGTGAGAGAGAGGAAAGAGGGTGCTGAACTCAGGAAGAGGAGCTGCACCTCACTTGGAAAACACAGCAGAGCCCACACAGGAGGCATAATTAGGAGAAAGCTCAGTAGATCCCAGCACAATATATAGGCCTGCCTTTTGTACCTCCATCAACTACCGTGAATGTTGGGTGTGCAAGGAATGCGAGATAAGGCCCTGAAGGCACAACTCATTACAAACAAAATAATTTAAGGAAGAACACCCACAGAGCGGGAGTAGTCCAGCACCTGGCATGCCTCACAGAAAGGTGGGTTTTCAGAAGTTTTCTGAAGCAGGGGAAGGGTGTATATCCAAACACATTAAAAGGACAGCATGAAAGAGAATAGCTTGAATCTAAATAGATTATATCTATGCTAGAAATAAAATTAATGTTGTATCTCTACAGACTTTATTTACTGAGAAATGGGCAGTAAGCCCCTGCGTTTTTAGGGACTGGTACACACATTAGGCTCCAGATATTCTTGCTGATTTTAATGAAAGCATAAATATACTGGCATAGGAAAATAGTCCAGACAAGAAGTACTTGGAGCAGCTATTCAGGCATTTGTCTGCACTCTGGAGCCCCAAGAGCACAGATGGTTCTGAGTGTTACACAAGTCTGATCTCTCTGTTCTTTATTCAGGAATTACCACTTGAACTCTGAGCACACGGCAAGTATGTTTGTAGAGAATTGTGATTATGTACAGCTCTGCATGAGTGCTAGCTATGAAACAGATGATTACTATTGTATTTATGGTGTGCACTAACAACAGATATAATCCGTTAAAATATATGTTTCACAATGAAATTGCGAATCAAAAATAGATACACAATATGGCTGTATAAATCTTGCAGAAAAAAAATCTGTTTATGAAATTTACTGACTTTTGAGTGCTTGGTTTCAATACCTTTGCCTTGCAATAATAATAATAGTGATGATGGTATTCCTTTAGGAACCTTGTTACAGTTTCTTGGTTTAAAACAGAGCAAAATATTTCACATCTAGCTGGTATTTTCTATGCAACAAGTAATCCAGGAGCTCTATCTTGAATTACAACACCATTTTCTGGGTTCAGACCTGCCTGTTGAACACGACTCATGTTGTTCTTACATACTTGAATTCTTTTCAAATCCACTTCTCCAAAGGGATACAAACATGTAATTCCCTTTATTGTAACTTCTGTAAAATCTCCCTACATTTTGACAATATCCTTCTTTCTTCAGATGAATATCACATTGCAGATAGAGTGCTTGGTTTTCCATGTTCTATTTTTTGGGTTCCAGATATTATTCCATCTTTTTCTTTTCTTTAGTAAGACAGAATTTTCTTTTTTTTTTTCTTTTTGCATTTATCTGCTGTATGACCTAGGTCACAATCTGTAATCATTTGTTTTGTTCTCCAAAATGCAAACAAGACCCCCAAACAAAAAACCAAGCCAGCCAGGTTTGATGGCTGTGTGGAAATATTCTCAGATCTGAGTGGTCAGGCCAAAAGCCTGGACTCCACATTTTATCTTTTGTCTGTTATACAGGACAAAAAGAGCCAATGAAAGTGCTTTGGACTGGGAAAGATACTACTTCATGTTTGCTCTACAACGACCCCTCCAAGTGAGCAAGAAGGGTCCCACACTTAGTTATGGTCAGCCAGCAAAGAACATTTTCATGTATTGGAGAACACATCCAAAGGAAGAGAAAATCTAAGCACAGACATATTGGAGGATCCCTTCTCATCCTTAAGGACAAAAGTCAAACTAAAGGCCCCAGAGAGTCCAGAAGAACAGTTAGAAAGAAAGAAAGAAAGAAAGAAAGAAAGAAAGAAAGAAAGAAAGAAAGAAAGAAAGAAAGAAAGAAAGAAAGAAAGAAAGAAAGAAAGAAAGAAAGAAAGAAAGAAAGAAAGAAAGAAAGAAAGAAAGAAAGAAAGAAAGAAAGAAAGAAAGAAAGAAAGAAAGAAAGAAAGAAAGAAAGAAAGAAAGAAAGAAAGAAAGAAAGAAAGAAAGAAAGAAAGAAAGAAAGAAAGAAAGAAAGAAAGAAAGAAAGAAAGAAAGAAAGAAAGAAAGAAAGAAAGAAAGAAAGAAAGAAAGAAAGAAAGAAAGAAAGAAACCCAACAAAAACTAAATAAAAGCAATGGCTTTGAAAAAGGACTTCAGAGAGATTTGTTTAGAGAGAGGAGAACATCTGGCTTAGGGTGAAAAGAGAAGTGGTGTCATCTGGGCAAAAAATAAAACCATTCTTCTCAAATGTGTCCTTAAAAAAGGAAGGAGAAAAAAATTAAAAAAATAAAAACAACCAAAAAAACCTAATCATGCAGGAAGAGAAAGCAAGTTCAGGGAAAGCCAAAATCTTGTAATGTTTTAGGAGGGCTTATTAGAGTGAAAATTAAGTGTCATGCAGAGCTTTGCTTCAGTCCTGATGTCTTTTATTCAAAGATCCAGCACCCTGTAAACCAACTTTAACAACTCCCTTCAGATGAAATATAAAAATTAAAGACATTTACAACACAGCTTAGTAGCAGATGTAGTCTTACTGTGGGGGTTTAGATCAAATGGTGATGTAACCCCACCAAAAGGGGTTATAACTCTAGTGAAAATCTCTCACCAGAAAAAAACCTTGGATATCTGACAAAATATAGGCTTCTATTTTTGCTTTGAATCCCATTTCCCATTGTCAAATGGACTTGACTTTTTATTTACCTCTGGAAGATGGAAAAAAATTTTGCAATTTTGTTCCTGGATAGATTCCCTGTTTCATAATCTTTCTCCAGCTCTGTGTTAGGGTGTAGCATAAACAGCAGGGCCTCTGCTGGGTCAAAGTGGAGGTAGGCAGGAGTTTACAGGAAACTTATAAGAGAGACAAACTTAGGCAGGTTTGCCTTAGACTATGTTCAGGCAAGATTACCCTAAGTGGTCAGAAAATTTAGCAAATTAAAACAGTCCCTGTGTATTTTTCTTATTTTCCTCATAGTGAAGTCTTTTCAGTAAAACCTGTAGAAAAAAAGCAAACCAAAATTAAGGACAGAAAGTAAAAGGAGATCTTGGTACTCTCTACAACTATCTGAAAGGAGACTGTAGCAAGGTAGGATTTATCTCTTCTCAAAGTAACAAGGTAGGTTACTTGTGTACTTCTCACTTGCAGGAGATGAGGAAAAAGTCTCAGCTTGAAGGGAACTTTTACGTTAGATATTAGGAAAAAATTCTTTACAAAAATGGTTCCCAAGCAGTGGCAGAGGTTGCCCAGCAAAGTGGTTGAATCATCATCCCTGAAGGTATTTAAAAGACCCAGACATGCAACTTAGGGATATGGTTTAGTGGTAGACTAGCAGTGTTAGGTCAATGGCTGGACTCAATTATTTTAGAAGCCTTTCCAGCCTCAACATTCCTATGATTCTACTATCATTCTGTATTAGTCTCTGTTAAGTCAGGTAATTTGAAGTTCTGCTCTCTGACATGGTCCTTTGATGTAATGACCATGACACTCTTCTTTTCAAACTAGTGTGCTTAGTGCTGTCTGTATACAGTGTCTGGTACCCCAAGTTCGCATATGTCAAACTTTCCTTTTTGGTCTCCCATTCTTGGTTGAGCTAAGGCATAAGTGTTAGATACAAATTATTTTTCATGGCAATATGGTAACTGATACAGGACAGAGAGGACTTTAGAAAACTGGGCCATCACTCTGTTCTGATTGTTGACTTGTGATGGTGAAACTGGGCTTTCTGCTTGTGACATTCCATCCTATGGCATGGTTGAAATTCTGGCTGACTGGTATCTGCATATGCAGCAAAGCACACTGGTAGACTTTCTGCTGAATGGATTTGTTTTTACATTAAGTGTCCTCCTACAAAGGTTAAAAGGAAGAGGAGTGGACATGCTATTGGGGAGACAAGTTTTTTTATATATGTCACGCAAGTATCCCTGTACAAAATCCTAGAGTGGTCTAGATTTATTCTCTTGCAAAATGTAGAGCCTGTGAAAAAATTAATTTCTCAAAAATGATTTCATAAATAGCTCGCCAAAATGAAGTAAAAGATGATGACAAAAAACACTGTCTGGGAGAATAGTGTTGAAAATTCTGTCTGGTATGATTTCTCTCTTTGTGTAATAAAAAAACTTGTTTCTTTTTTAAACTTAATTAACACATCCATACATACACCAGTTATAAAATATTAAATGATCTTATTTCTCCTATTGTTTATTTCTATTTTGCTGTGGAAAGTGCACATGTGGACACCCACATTAGAATTTTATGTGTATGTGTACATGTATATGTGCACTCACTTATCAAGGGGTGTAAGTTAAGGAAATTAGATATTTGGGTTTGTTTGGTTGGTAGCTATCCCAGGGCTGAGCTAGAATCCACCATCACAACACAGCACAAAAGCTCTACTGCAAGAATGAGATGGGAGGCTCACTCAGGCACCCAGGCTTTCTGTGTGGAACTGTGCTTTCTGCAGCTGCCAGCAGGAGGAAAGAAAAGTACCTCTGCCATATTTGTAGTTCTCACACCCCAGCAGCTGGTTAGGAGCCAGTTCAGCCCACAACACAATTAAGAGGAACCTTGGGGCTGTTTTAACAAACAATAGCCCCCAGGATTATGCCACAGTTCACACCCCTTTCCTCCCTGCCTCCTGGACATATCCCTGAGATGTCCCCTATGCCAAGAGCTGGGAAAATTCCCCAGAGAAATTCTCAGCTTTCTTGTTGAGCTAGTTTTATGGAACTTTTTCTATCCTTATACCCTTGTTGATAATTTTCCTATTGAAAATATACTATTTTGCCATTCAAATTGCTCAGCAAGTTTAAAGAAGATGACAGTTTGTATAGGAGTGATATGAGCAGAAGAGTGAAAATGTCTTTAGTTCAGGTATGACTACCATCTGTGTAACTGGGACAATGGCTATTTGTCTACCAGAGACAAATATAATTTGGCCTATTGTTGTGCGATTTTTGTACCTGAAGGGGATATATTTAAGTCTAACAGGACTCCAAGTCCTTTTAAGTATTCATATCCTTACTCTCCCTCCCCAGGAAGGTAAGGATAGTTGTGGGGAAAGACACCCGGCACAAAATCCTGCTGTTCTTGTGGATAGAGCCATCCATTTAGCCCCCCTTACCTAAGAGATATTTCACACCGTTCTGACTTGCATCTGATCAAATTCTTTCTTCTATGACCTGATTGTGCCTGTGTCCCAAGAAATTCTAATCCACTCACTCAAAGAGTGAAAGCACAGAATTTCCAATAAGCCCCATAAATGATAAATCTCAGTCCAGGTGTGAAGGTTTATGTTATCATGCATGGGACCAGAGAAACTAAAAAAGCAATCTAGGAAAATAAGACTTTTTCTTAGTTTTTAATTTAGGATCATGCTTGAACATGTTGTTTTAGGTTGATTTAGACTGCATCTTCCCACCTGTTCTAGACCAGAACTTAACACAACCATTCTTTATCAGCAACAACAGAGCAATGAGTCTTAACCAAACCCAGAAAATAATACATGCCCAAAAATAACAGCGATCATAAAGCATCTTGTTCCAAAGATGAAAATTCTCCCTTACCTTAGAGGAAAAAGTGTGAGAGGAAGAATTTCCATGAGTCTAAATGCTCTTTGTTCCCAAAACAGAATGCACCACATGAGAGAGGAAAGATTTACCTGCTGATCTTCATTGATCTTGACTAATACCTCATGGACTTGCTCTCACTTAATGGCAGAAAAATAGATGCTGAAGACCAAAATAAGGGTGGAAGAGCAGAATTTATTTGCAGGTTCTACTTCTGGCTCTTATTAAAACTACCATGCTGTATGTCCTTAGTTTCCACATCCATATAGGGATGATAGTCTCCACACCTCACAGAGCTTAGCCTCTAATGCCTATGAAAATTGTCATCGTCTCAAGTGAAAGACTCTGAAACACAAAAGAAAATGGATTTCTGTTTCAGGTTCCAAAAATAAGAAGCTCTGTGGGCAGTTCTGCACATCATAGTGAGGACTCTGCATAGTTCCTCTGCTACATGGTGGGAAAGGACATACCTAGAATGAGTTCACAGTTATTTAAATGCTCTGCTTTATCTCTCAGCTTGCTCATATGAGCAGCCTGGCTGCTTTCGGTGGGCAAATGTACTCAAAAATGAAGGACGAATGAGGAAGGGGTTTTTAATGTGTTTGTGTATTACACCATGACAAGCACAGCATTCATCTCCCCCAGTCCAAACTTCACCAGATTTAAGATTATGCACCAGTGGTAAGTGCTGTGTTTTCATTCTTCTTGTATTTGGACAAATGTGCTTTGTTGATGAAGCATACCTCACTCACCCCATCTGTTTCAATAAGCTGCGCTGTGCAGGGGTCTCTGGGGGCCGTCGCAGGAGCATGCTTTACTCAATATCCCAAGAAGCAGCAGCTGCAGCTCCTCTGTGCAATATGGCAGGGTTTGTAATTGTAAAAATGGCAGCATTCAACTAACCACAGTGCTGAGAAGAGAGAATGCATATCACCTTCCAAGCCCTAAAAGATGCAAAGACTCTGGGAGTCTGCACAGATCAAGCCTTTGACAAATTAATTTGGTTATCTGCCCGCTGGTGGGATCAGCTTTTCAGCCCCTGGGAGAAGTTTTTAAAAAGTAGCCAAAACAATTAGCTGTATATCTAGTCATTTCTGGCCCCTTTTCTCCCATTTCTTACCCAGATTTCAATTGTTACCCAAAAATATAAAAATAGTAATAATTTTTAAATAATAATTAAAATAAAAAATAAAAGTAGAGGCATGTAAATAAAATGGCATTAACTGGAGAAATCTGGGCCTTGAAGCCCACCTGAACACTTACAGTCTGTGAAGGAGTAGACAGACAGAATGTTTCCTGCAATGTAGCCTATTTTGTCCTCAGAGTTCCTTGCTACATGGTTTGATATTTTAAATAAAGTTAAAAAACAAAACAGAAAGAAAGAAAGAACGAAAGAAAGAAAGAAAGAAAGAAAGAAAGAAAGAAAGAAAGAAAGAAAGAAAGAAAGAAAGAAAGAAAGAAAGAAAAAGAAAGAAAAAACCAAAAAATTGGAGAAAATTTCAAGACAAGAACTTGCTTGTTTTCCTTTAATTTTAAAGGAGATCTTCACAGCACCTAAAGCTGAAATAGGAAATGTATATCCTTTTGGACAGGAAAGGATACACCGAGGTTGGACTAGGTACCTGATGTCATGAAAATTGAATAGTGCGTTTTGTTTTGCCTATACAGACATACGTGTCTGTAATATGCAGGCACTCTAACTAAAGCAACATTTGCAGGGTTTTTCTTCTAAATTCTCTAGAACATCTGGGTCATTTCAAAATTCCAGGGACTTGAGACTGAATTGTTTTGCTTTCTCATCACTAAGAAATTAAGTCTGCTTAAGTTACCAAGGGTTATGTTGAACAAGGGGTGTCAATGTATTTTGTGTCAACTGCAAGAACTTAAGAGATGCTCTTACCAAGTATTTCAGCAGTGTTTGTCACTGCAGATCTGTAATCTTCAAAGCAGTAGCCAAAATTTGAACTCTATGTAAGAGCTGACACTGTCACTCTAAACCATTTAATTTTCCAGACTTATTTCTCCTCATTTTGTTCATTAAAACAGAAAGGGGCAGTTAATACATTTACTCTCCGAGCAGAGAATACATATTTTACTGACTGGGCATTAAGGTGTAGTAAATGGATGTCACTTCATATCTTAAAATGGAAAAGATAGATTTCATCGCACCATAAAATCTTAAAATATTCTGAGTTACAAGGGACCCACAAGGACTATCAGCTCCTGGCCCTTCACAGGGCAACAATCACACCGTGTCCCTAAGAGCCTTGTCCAAAAACTTCTTGAACTCTGTCCAGCTGATGCTGTGATCACTTCCCTGGGGAGCTATTCTGTTGTCCAACCACCCTTTGGGTGAAGAAACTTTTTCTGATATCCAACCTAAACCTCCTCTGACTCAGCTTCATGTTGTTCCTTCAGGTCCTGTCACTAGTTACTGAGATCAGTGTCTTCTCTTCTGTTCCCATTTTAAGGAAGCCATAAACTACATGAGGTCTCCTCTCATTCTTCTCTTCTCCAGGCTGAGCAGATCAAGCAGACCTCATACATCTTCCCCTCAAGGCCCTTCATCATCTTCACGCCCTCCTTTATATGCTCTCTAACAGCTTAATATTGTTTTATATGTGGCATCCAAAACTACCCCAGCACTCGAGGTGAGGCTGCCCCAGCTCAGAGCAGAGCAGGACAATCGCCTCCCCTTGATGCCCCTCAGGGCAGGGTTGGCCCTCCTGGCTGCCAGGGCACTGCTGACCCATGTTCAACTTGCCATCAACCAGGACCCCCAGGTCCCTTTCCATGGCACTGCTTACAGCATTTTATTCCCAGTCTCTCCAAACATCCAGGACTGGCATCCAGGACGTGCAGGTTTCAGGACTGGCTCTTGTTAAATATCATTCAATTGGTATCTGCATTTCAGTCACTGCCATGACTAGAGAGAAGGAAGGAAAGCAAGGGAAAGAAATATGAAGAGAGGAATGAGAGGAGGGAAAAGAGCCCTATTCCCCCAGATCAGATACCAGTGTGTTAATGTATTCTCTCTGAACATGATACCAAATGGAGGTGCATGAATCTCAATCCTGAAAACTTAGTGGATAGAAAAAAAGCTGACTGCTTAAGCCTACAACAACTTCAGTGCATCTCTAGACACAGCCTGGAGCAATAAAGTATGAAAGAATTTTCATTTATTTATTTATTTTAATATTAGATACTTATTCTACTATTTAGCACATTATTTTTAGCATTTGGAGACTCTAACTTGTACAGTTAGTAGGCTTTAAAAGGCAGACATATCAGCCACAAGAAGAAAAATTGCATCCACAGAAGAAAATGAATACACCTCAAAGATCTGTAAAAAGGGCACAAAGAATGAGGCATATGCTCTGGGAACCCTATCAGGAGGAGCACAAAATGGAAGCATGTATGTTGGATGGACTGTAGTTCTTGCTTTTGCCCCACAGGAGAAGTTCTTCACTGGGGATGAGGGTAGGGAAATATTTTAAGGAAGAAGCAGCCACAAAGTAGGGTTGGAAAGTAGGAGAAAGTTGCTTTAGGCTATGAACTGGCTTTCTGGGGGGTCTCAGATGCCACAGAAAATCTTTCAGGTTTGTATGTGTGCATGGGTGGATGCACATCAACCAAACCTGCATCTAAACTTAAAGGGTATCTACTTTCTTGACTGATCCCAAGCCACCTGAAATGGGACACCCTCTCTATGCGCTATTGCAGTACAAAAAAAGAAACAATATCTGCAACTCTGGAGCTGGACACTGCACAGATAAGAGACACAAGTCCAACAAGAGCTCTTTTTGGTGGTTTTGTGTTGTTTTGTTTGCTTTTTGGAGGTTTTTTTTTTTTTGTCGGGGGGGTGTTTGCTTATTGTTTGCTTGTTTGTTTGGGGGTGTTTTGTTGTTTTGTTTGGGTTTTTGTTTTGTTTTGGTTGGTTGGTTGGTTGGTTGGTTGGTTTTTTATTGTTTTGGGTTTTTTTTTTTTTTGTTTTTTGTTTTTTAATTTGGCTTGGTTTGGTTTGGTTTGGTTAGGTTTGGTTTGATTTGTTGGGGTTTTTTTGTAGGAGTGCTAGCAAAGGTTCCATATTTGTGGCTGAAAATGTAATCTGCATGTGCAAAATAACTCAACCATCACCCGAAGACTCTTCCACTGATTTTGGAGCTGGAGTCCAAGGGGGACAGGATGATAAGACTGACCTATTCAGAAATGTGTTTCTAGTGTGGGCAATAACCAGCTGAAAAACAATGAATCGATGCTTGTGAAGCAGAAGCTTCCCTAAGTTTTACCAGGATATGATTCCAGTGAAGACATGGTGATCAGCAGTATGCTATGCAGGACTATGTTCCCACATGCCTTACCCCATGTGATACTGCTCTTTGCCAACCCCCTTTTCCCCATTTGCACCAGAGCTAAATATTTGCTGACCTCTAACAAAATAAAAGCACACACAAAAATGAGGTAAGCAGAGCTGTTAGTTCAGATGCTGCTATTTGAGAGCTCACATAACTCTGGGGAAATAAGTACTCAGCATGTAATCCCAGCAATGACACTAAAGGTAAATGGATTTGGGGATTTTTGTCATGTACTGTGGTAGCAATAACAGCAGTGACAGGGCATTTGTATCCTCACATCACATCTGGTGAAAATATTTCATCTGGGAAACACAGCTTTTACCACATAATTTGCTCCCATTATTTTAGTGGCTAATGTTTCACACTGCTGGTGATCCTCACCTGAATGGTGGCTGCAGGGTGTCACTTCCACTCCACTCCAGATTTGGGAAGCTTGGGATATAAATTGAAGTCAATACATCCACTATTGGAGAAACATGTATTATTATTAAAGCTCATTCATCACACACTGAAGTAAATACCTTGCATGGGGGAATTGGAATCATTTTCAGTGAACTAGATCCATCACCTTCTAAATCAGGTACATCAGCTAGTGAATCAAATGCATCACCTTTGAATTACATGGAATCCCAGTTGAATTAGATGCATCACCTATTGAATCAAATACATTACTATTGAATCAAAAACTGTACGTCACCCAGTAAATCATGTAAATGTTACCCATACTGCACGTTGAACAGCTGCATCACCAATAAGTTTAACAGATGACATGTTAAAGCTTCTATAACATTTAAACAATTACCATAAGAGCCAAATTCAATATGTCAGTTACCAGTCCTGAAAGATCAACTTTTCAGAGCCAGTAAAAACGCTGTAAAGATTTTCTTTTTTTTTTCTGTTATGTTAAACCTATGAGTAGGCAAAATTAGAAGGACTAAGAGGGAAAACAAGATGCAATTCAATAATATTGCCATGAGATGCTGACAAAATCAAGGCATAAGGTATGGTGGGTGCTCCATAATATCTTTAACGACTATACCACATGACTCAGAGAGGGCTAAGCCCATTGCTTAATACAGTGACTACCTTCCATCTTTCACAAGATTCTCAGTCTCACCAACACCATAGAGGTTGAAGCAGAGACTATTAAATTTTTGTTTTTTCTTTAGCACAAAATTTATTCCTGGGATAGGCAAAGTTTGTAAGGGTAGCAAAAAGCAAAAATGGACAACACAACTCTGAGCACAGAGCTATGCTCTGGAATATAGTTTGAGTCAAACTCAGATCTCAGAAGATATAATCTTTTATGAGCTATTATGAGCTTACAAATGTTTTGTAAGCTTTAAAAACAGCCTTATTATCAGACATTTTTAATAATTTTTATTGCTTCTTATCTGGAATTGTAAGCAGTGGGAAGAAATCAAAATATTACTCTTTCTGACTCCTGACCCTCTGATAAAAACATGGACAATCCCATTTTAGAGACTGGCAAAATGAAGAAGGCAGCCTTTTAGTGAATCCATAATTTCCATCCTCTTTTATGTTGCACCAATCATACAATGAAAGCATCATATTTAGATGGAGGAGTTTTTGACTTTGTGACTGACTGACACATTTTTGGCAGAAGAACATATCTGCCTTAGTTTTCTGGAGTGGTGGAACTCTAGTTAGCCCCTGCAATATCATGATTAAGAGGCAGTCGAAGTTTTGTCTTAAAGGGGGAAGCACAGAGGACATATATGCTCAAGAGCACTGCAGCAGGATTGCTGCAAATGAATGAGAGCTGGGTCTGTGCTCCCAATTTAGAGGAATTTCTTGATGTTTTCCTTTTGCTGAGGAACCCACATAGGAGAAGCACAGAAGACCAGAATGAGAAGGGAGAATAGATAAAGGTCTTGTGCAGGCTGGGTTAGTAAAAAGGAGAGGGGGGAAAAAAAGGAGGACAGTTCAGTAAGGATATAAATATACAGAATTACTAGAATACTAAAATGCTCTGGTAATGGTGGCCAAAATCAGCAGCTCCTTTGTTTATGATCTGAGAGAGGATGAAGCAAATGTAAATGAAAGAAGTGTGCTGAGCTGAGGAGAAGCTGACCTGTAAGATTAACTTCATATTTTCTGTAATTGTCATTTTAACACGAGAACATCACTATGAATTCAGACTTACTGACACTGAGGTTATGTAAGCATTCTCTTTTCACTGCAAGCAACACCCAGGATAATGATAGAAGGATTTCTTGACTTAGATGCATGTGTGCACACTGAGAATGTTTTTTGAACATGCACAACATTTAAGATCCTTTAGATAGTTTAAGCTAAGCATACTGTACCTCGCTTTTTCAAGCATTGTGATATTCTAGAAAAAAAGAAAGTGTAACACTCAACTCACAAAAACCTTCTTTAAAAGTTCCCAATGAGAATGGCTTGTCTTTCCCATCCTTTGTTATCCTTGTGATAATCATAGTATGGAAGTATTAGGAACAAGACATCCAAATTGCAATGTCCAGTCGTCCGTAACAGAGAGAAGTTTCATGCTCTACTCCTTAACCTTTTAAATAGACTGGGGTTTTTTTGAGTGGCTGGTTGTTCCACCTTTTTTCTCCCAGGTTTCCAGGGCTGCACAAGGGGAGAACAGGAATCAGTCAGCCAGTCAGTCCAATTACAGCACATGGAGACTACTGCTGTCTTTCATGAAGGGCATGAGTGAGGAATGAAAAAACCCCTCATTTGTGTGACGAGAGTTTCAGAGAGAAAAGAGAATGAGACTGTATCAGCAGGTGCCTCTGAAGGTGGCCCGCACAAGAAGCAGGTGAGCCTCTATCTATTATTTCCACTGTATGGGGAAAAAGCATATCTTTACATTCCTCTTTTGATGTATGTTATGCAAATATCTTTCTTGAATAAAAATTTCTGGTCTTTGTACCCAAGGATCCTGAAAGGCCTTCCCTGGCAAATCAAATTCTATCTGCTAAGTGTGATACAGGCCTCACTATGTGTGCCATTCCTGCCACTGGAGATAGTCTCACTGCAGGGTCAGCAAAATGGACAAAACAGCGGGTGTGCCGATGCCTCAGCTGATGCAGTTCACAGCTTAGTGGTTGCAATTAATACGCCAGACATGGACTGGAACACCTGATATATGGGCACACATCCCTGCAGCTGGAGGGGGTGATTAACTGTAAAACTACTGCAAGTAGGTTTATGAGAGAATATCTGTCAGAGCAGTTATCATAGGTCTTGATGATCTTCTTGTCTTCACAAGCAGGCCATCAACCTAGCTCAAGAGGGAAGACATCTGTTTCAAAGGGTAACTTAGAGCAATGGAGTGAGTAGATGATGTATCTGATTTAGATGGCAACTTGGACACGTCAGTATGAAATACTACATCTCCATTGCAATTCCTTGTGCAAAGCATTTCCTTCCATGCAGGAGGTATATGTGTGCCCTGGGGTGGGTGTGAGGGTGAGAGCACATCCAGTTTGAATAGTTAACAGGCACAGCAGCCTTTATGGCTGTTGTTCTGTATAGAATCTTTGCTGGGGAAAGCAAACTGGCAGGCATGGCACTGAAAGGACATGGAGGATTAGTCCAGGCTTGGGGAAAGAATTTTCTGGTTCAGGTTTCTGTTATCAGGGCCTAACACCACTTGATGCAGACATCACATTGGAAAGAGCTTCAGAAAGATGTTGACTGCAACCTGAGTACTTCAACATATCATCCAGACAAAGGCATGCCTTTCAGCTCCAACACCACAGAACTCAGCTGTATCCAAAGATACTGCTCTCAGTGAGCACAGACTCTTGAACAAAGCTGATCGGTAGGAGTAATTCCCATTTCCAAGATCATATGCATGCTGCAGCTGTTTCTGGGTGGGTCACATGCTGCTGATGATTTACATGCAGAAGATAGTTAAGTACAGCTTGTAGAGACACGTTCTCCCAACAGCAATATAGTGGGTTTTGATGGACGTTCAGGAAAGGAGAAGCCACAAGATTTTTCCACCAGTGCACATCTCAGCTAGACTTTGAAATGGGAGATCAAGAAAAGAATAGTATAAACATGATTTTTAGGAACTGGCAGGTCCTCACAGATGATAATTTTTCTTGTGACTGTGGGCAACTCATTTTTCCACATTGACTCTTTGTTGTTTATGAGATAACATATATAGTACAGAACATATTTTACTGGGCTTTCATGGTAGGTTATGGACCAAAGACATTCTAATACAGTCATAATTCAGTGTCATGGAAAAGCCAAAGCTAACAATGGTGGAAATAGTTATGCAAATCAAGCAGAATTTGGCCTCCAGCAAAACATCTGTAAATGATGTGGTAAGATCTGCAAGCTAATCACTTTTTACAAATAAGAACTGTGTACTTAGTTCAGCTAAGGGGACAAATTTGGAGAAATCATTCTTTTACCTGAGCTTCTCTGAGCTTATCTCAGGAGAGTGAAGTACAGACCATGACCACATGCTGTGGATGGCCTCCATATTAAAGGAGAAAGGCAAAATTCCCATAATTGGCCTACAGAATTTTTCACTCTTTCATCCTCCCTTGTTGCTACACGTCTTTCTTGCTTTTATTGAGTCATTATGTGATTTATAGAACAAATGCAACTGCATTTGCAGCACTGTACTAAGTGATGTAAAAAAAAAAGTAAGCAAATATTTACTTTTCCAGCCTGCTTCTTCTTTATCTGCAGGCGCCCCCAGGAGAAGACATGTGGAAATCTAAAAGTCCTCCTGATATTATACTGCTTGTTGCTTCATAGAAATGTTTCTCTAAATGGGATCAGCCATCACTTCCTATTAGTACAACCAGCCTTTTCAGTGATGACATTACACAACAGGCAAGACTGTGATTACTTAGAGTCATAAGACTAGTCTTGTGAATATACTCCTGTGTCCTACTGCATTCTGAGGGGAGAGTGCTTTGCTTTGCAAAACTGCTGCAAAGATTTGAAATCTCAAGTGGATGTAGAATGCTATACAGCCGCTCTCAGTTCTTTGCTATCCTCTCTGGTATTGTGCACCATATCTTAATCTCTTCCATGTCTCTTTTTCATAGACACTATCTAGCTGGCCTTCTCATTTTGCCTTCTCAATAGAGACTGCCATGCTGTTGTGAAGACTAATAAGAGTTTTTCAGAGGAAACATATTAGGGCAGTGGGGAGAGGTTGTAAATTTCAGTATCATTCCACTGACAAGGGAGTGAACTAAAGGTTAGACCATATGTGTTTGGTCTGTGGTACTCCTTCTCAATGCTTTCCACAGTTCACCCTTTCTAAAATCCTAGCAAAGTCTTTGTCACTCAAAAATCCCTAGCTGATGTAATGCTTCCAGATGAGTGTGTCTTTGTGAGGTGTATGAGAGAATATATTGCTCATAAATGACTGGAAAAGTAACAGGAGATCCAGCTAGGTAGATAAGGCAGTGATGGACATTAACCACAGAAAAATAAACCAGCAAGCACTGGATCTAGGACTGAAAGAAAAAAGTAACTGCCCTCTCTCAGGGGCTTACTGTGGCATGGGTCACCTCCTTTTCTGAAAGGCCACAAGGAGATAGGGCTTTTTAATCTATGCTTAGCCTCTTATATTAACTCCTTGAGAAAGTGGGTGACTTCCATGCAGCTGTTCAGAGGTAAGATATCCATCTACCCTTCCTCTATCACATATGAAGTGTATTTCTTGTAGTCACACTGGAGCTGTGGTAAGAAGAGAAGGCACTGCTAGTGAAAGATCACCTTCAAAATTTGGATTGTTCCTACACCAAATGTTGGGAAAACTGCAGACAATGTAGGGAGCTCAGGCTGAAGCCTGAATTATATTGAGCAGCATTTATTTTAAAACTTTGGATCAGAACAAAGCATTATCTGGGGCAGGAGTTTCTTAAAATTCTGATGTGCCTGAGCTGTTTTAGTGGATTAATGGTGAGGTATTATCAGTGAAGCAGACGCCCTCAGTTTGACTGGTTTTGTCTGGTCTCCTTTTCTTCCAGCTGGATGGAAATATGGAATGCTACCTAGGCAGAAACAATATGCTTGATGCCTTTTATGGAAAAGTGGGTACAGATCTGCAAGTCACAAAAAAGTATTTATCCTCCTGTGGCATTTGAGTGCAGTCTCACATTGTGCTTGCTCTTTGCCCTGAGGAGAATTTTGTTCTTTGCAGAGGTAGAGCAGAGGATTTCAGCAAGTCCTCCAACAATGAAACTGTATAAGTGACAAGCTCTGGTAAGAGGGGATCCACCAAGTAGGCTCATAGCTGCCACAAAGTAATAACTTTGTCAAGAAAATGTAAGAATTACCCCAGGAAAAGAAACCCAAGTGTCTAAATTCTTCTCTCATAATGAAACTTAACTATTACAGTTTTAAATTGCAAGACCACTGTTCTAATTTTGCTGTGGGTTCCTCATGCTGTATAGGCCTTTTTGAAAAATGAAAAACCACCCCTGTCCAGAACAGCCCCATTCTAATCTCACTATACAAACTGGGGAGAGATCCAAGGAAGTCAGCGACCTAATGTGGATGTAAAGTCAGAATGAGTGAAATAACAGTCCAGCAGCAGCTAACCTAGCTCTGTGGATGCCTGGGTACACAATCACTATAGTGACCCCAAAAGGAAATATGTTTGAGGAGATCACTTCACAGAATATACGTGAAACCTTTCTCATAAAAGTTTAAATTCAGCATTGTGGTACAGTCCCTTCAGCAAAACCAGTGCATTAGCAGAGAAGAGAGCAGCTCGTAAAAGAGGTAGAGTATTCCCTCCTCCCCCTTGTTCTTCTCCACTCTCATGGCTGTGACAACCCTTCGCCCCTTCAATCCTTTCATGCTAATTTCTTTTTTAAGGGCACCAAGAAAAATAAACAGTTGGTTTTAAGTTAACAACAACAACAAGAAAGTGGAAAATAAACCCTTGGGATATTGCTTAAAACCCAGAGGTCTTAAGCCCCATGACAATGGCATTCGGTGCACCTGGAGTAGGGGAGTCCACATCTCAGCAGCAAATTTGTGAGTTCTGTGTGGGGCCAAGATGAGAATGATGGTGGTACAGGAGGCAGGAAGCCCTCAGTCCAATTGCTGCAGAATTCATCCCATGATCTGGATCTGTCTGCAGAAACTCCAGATTTAAAGGTGGCCACTGTGACTGTGAATTGGCTCCATTTCCAGGTGAACCTGCAAACCACACAGAGTATCTCCAGGCTGCTGCTGCACAGAGTATCAGAGAGCCCCTCTGTGCTAGTGTGGGCCTGCAGATGTATCCCACAGAGTGTTACTGCCTCAGGTCTTCAAAGTAGGATAATTATATTTAAAAAACAAACCTTGCCTCTAAGTATAACTTACTAGTTTGAGCTAAGTAACACACAGATCTAGCTTTACTATTTTCCATTCTGGAGCTAGGTAAGGCTGCAATAACTTGAAGATACCTCCACTGTCTCCCACCTCTAATTTTTCTGTGTACAAAGAAACAACTCTCAGCTGGTTTGTTTCCTGAAAAGCCTTTTTTGACTAGCATGAGTGGAATTGATACACAGAAAGTTACTTGGGCTGTAATAACAGAGTAAACATAGATGCCTTTGATGGATTAAAAAAGTTTTGTGCTGTGTTGTCAACTATATCATTAAATGGCTCAGACTCTGGAATGAGTACACTCTCTTTCCATGACAATGTAGGTAATCCTAAAAGAATATCCTAGGTAATTGTGTAAGAGTGGGCACAAGGGTCCCTGAGCAAGAGTGGGCACAAGGGTCCCTGAGCTAATATTTCAAAAACAGTTATCCATCCCTCATGACTTTGGGGTGGGATCAGGATCTTTGTGCAGCAGGTAATATTGTGCAACAGTTCCTACAGCTTCTCAGGGAAGCAACATTGAAGTATGTATGGAACATTTACACTGCCAAATGGGGACATCTAGTGCCATTTCAGCCACTGTCTGGCTTGCACCTGCAGGTTTAGATGGTCCCAGGTCTCCATAGCCATTGTGTCAGTTCTGCCAGCTCTCTACTGATGTCATGGGTTGCACAGATTCCAGAATGGATTACACAGCACCACAGAAAGTCCTGTGTTAAGCAACTGAAATGTGCCAGGGGTGCTGGGGCTGCTGAGGTGACAAGAAACTGGTGATACCTGCAGCAGAACTAGAAGAAAGTAGAAATGAGAAATGCAAGAATGAGGAAGGAGCTGGGGCTTCAGGTGTTGGGTTAAGAGTTGGGTGGCCTATATCCAGTACCCTGTCACAAGCTTTTGAATAATAGGAGAGTAGTTAAATTATTAAATAATATTTAAATAGTCTTTCTTCATCTTCTTTTGCCATGTGTTTAACAACAGGTGATACTTGTCATTTCTTTCCAAGATATTTAGAAGATATTTAGTTTGGGGCTCCAGCTGTTACTGCGTGTCTGCAAAGTACAACATGGATTCTTTTACAGTTCTCACAAATAAGAGAGGGAGGACAGAGGGAACAATTCCTTCTTCAAGTTCCATCTCTTTCCTCTTCATCTGACTCTCTGGCTCTCTTTCTTTTCTAGTTAGAAAGAAAGCATGCCTGTCCTCCATAACACTTATTTCTGCAGTTTGCACTAAAAGCATTAGGATAGGTACTTATATCAAAACCATAGTCTCACTTTTTAATTTCTCTCTTGATTATCTGATTTTTTTTAAACTAGAACACCCCTCCCTCCTTCTCTGATATGTTTTTCCCCTTTTAAAAGTGTATCTGTTGCCCTAAGTGCAGCTGAAATGAGTGAACATGTTATGTGGTGCTTCAGGGAATTCCTGAAGGATTGATTCAATTCTTCTGGGATCTGCATTCTGAGAACTGAGAGCACAAGTGCTGCAAAACCTGTTTGTGATACAAACCCAAACATTAGTATATATTAATGTGTGTGTGCATGCATGCATGCGTGTGTGCATGTGTGTGTGTTAAGGGAAAAAATAAAGGTTGACTCAAAGAAAGAAAATCAGAGGCAGAAAAAAAGACCTGGTTCCTGAGGGTTTTGGGGTATGTTTTTTTAAGTGAAAGTTAATGGAATCCAATATAACTGCTGAAACCTTGTCATCCTTGCTATCAGTGAGAGCCTTTGAATAAGCTAAATCCTTAATCAGTATAGCCTAAGACCCCAATGACTATGTGTAGAAGTGTTAGTCCAGATAAATCCTTGAAGGTTTCAAAGAATTGAAGAGCACTGGCACTTTTCTGTGTAGTGCCTGCCCTTTGTCCTTTTCTCCATGATGTCATTATTGAAGTTTTACACTCACTATGCATGGTGTAAGTTGACATTGACAGTTTCAACACTTTCACACTGACTCTGGAGGATTTTTAGCTTTGAAGCTATTTGGCCTTGAGCAGTGAATTCTTTTTTTGAGCTCATACTGGCTTATAATATCTGAGAAGGTTTGCATCAGTATAGCCCCAGCTTGAATTATGAGAGACGGCTAGTTTCCAACTTGGAACTGATACCCACATGATAGAAATAGTGAACATTATACCATTTCAGATGGGCAGCAAAGTCAATGTTCCTGAATCCCCCCGGGATGCAACAATGAGTTTTCATTTTAACATCACAGTTAAAGCAACCTCGGCAGCATGGCTTTTCTTGTAATCAGAACTCTGAAAAGCAGCTAGGCTTGGAAATGACTGTAAGAATATGCGATCTTCTGCCCTGTGATCTGTTTGTTATTAGGCTTTTTGGAAACATCTGCATGGGGCCAGAGGCATATTTCATATCAGTGTAATTTAATTCAAGTATTTTATGAAAATAAAAACAAAATGCTGTGTGGTGATTTAGACACATTGAATATCAAAGCACACAAGCACTAACAAGCAACACAAAGAAAGTGAGCTGTTCAGACACTTACTCATATGAGTTGTCCCATGGAACTTTATCAAGATGACACACATAAGCAAAGATTTAAAGGCTGGGTCCAAAGCCTAAGGCATTGATGACCAGTTGGTGGTAGGTTTTGAGACTGTTCCAGCTGCAACAAAGAGACTTCTCTACATGTCAAAGAACCTTTGAGGCACAAGGCCCCAGCACCTTCAAGGATAAAGGTCTCTTGTAACAGGAGAGCTATGGGAGAGAGAATCTTCCAGGAGTTTTGAACTGAGTCTGTATCTGTCCTTAACAAAATTTCTAGTTTTTTCATGCATTTCCTGGTAAGAATAAAATATGATAGTAGGAAAATCAGCTACCTGAAAATTTCTAGCTCAGGAGGTGAAATGCCATCAGCTACCATCCTTGAATACAAATGACATCTAGAGGTTCAAAATACAGTGTTCCTTTTGAAGTTCTCAACAGACCATATCAAGACAAACCCAGCTGAAATACCAAAAGAGCAGGAATGGAATTCCTGAAACAGTATACCTGTTTCTTTTAACTAAGGATGAAAACAAAGTCACTAAATCAGGATAAAAGTTTTTTATCCACCTGTACGTATATTCAGCTTCAATCCTTTAGTCAGATATTGTGAGTAGTCACAGAACTTATTTGAGCAGCCTTGCATCTCCTGTATTGTCAGAAGCCTAGCTATCTTGAGCCCTTCTCCCAAAATGTCTTGAATCAGTGAAAAGTTTTGATGGATATTCTAAATGGCAATATTTGGCCATTGCTAATCCCAGAGCTATGCACAGAACACATAAAATTTTAGGGTTTGAGAAGGTACCAAAACCTCAACAAAGAAACAGTTGTATGAATAATAGATACCTCTTCTACTGAAATTTTGGCTGTGGTTCATGCCCTCTGCTCTCACATCCCAGCTGTTGCCTTCTCCCTTGCCATCTGGGTTCAGGCAGGCAGAGTCTTAGAGCGCACTTGGTCCCTGTGAGTGACACAGGGTGTGTCACTCAGCAGTGACACAAGTCTGTCTCAGTACTTCCCCACTTGAGCTGGAGTCAAGTTCAACCAGTGTAATCACCGGAATGACCACATTGGGTTAATACCAATTAACAGTTTTCAGGGAGAAGTGCAATAGGGAGTCTTCTTCTCAGTAAGAAGAGAGATAGTAAGAGTTGCCAAAACGTGCATTTCAGCCCTCTAAAAGAAAAGGTTCTTTCATTTTCTATGGTCAGTTCTACTAGCAGAAGCTATGAGGGATTCATTCTCAGACGAAGCAACTTCTGTAACCTGCTCACCAAGATGTGTGGGCAGAGTTCTTGAGCTCCTGAGCTTCAGTCTCTAGAGTTTTCGCATCCTTCTTTTTTGTCTGGAGGTCAAACTTCCATATATTATTTATACTTATAATTTAGGAGATTCAAATTTAACAACCAGTCTTAAAAGACAACTCAATTTTCTGAGTTCTGGATGTAAAAAAAAAAGCATTTCCAAATATTTTTCTCATGCTGTCTTGCAAGGACAAATAAATGAATGATATTAACAAACACTTGAGTAAAGGTATTTTACTTGTTTTGGCAACAGAAATCCACATGAAAGGCAATAATCTTATATTAATATATAATCTCTGTAAGGTATGAAAAGCTCATCAATAACTTCAATCAATTTCATCTCTGAAATTGCTTAAAACTTCCATCAGTGAAAGAATGAAGGGAACTTAATTTACTGATTTTGCTGGGCTCTTTTCTACTTGAGCTATAAACTTATGGGTAAGGTAATGGGTGGGCTTTCTGAAGGACAGATGGAATTTTAAGAATTTTGAGAGTACAAATAGGTACAAAGAAATATTACAGTCTTACCAAGTACAATCTTATTCTTATTAAAATGGTGTAAAATGATAACTTGCATTTTATTTACCTCTTTCACTTTCATACCAGAAAAAAATTAACTGAAGTCTACTGCTGAAAGTGCTTCAACCCAGTTCCTCAGTCAGTATAAAATGCCCTAAGTCACTGAAATTAGGGGGTTAGTACTGAATTTCACCCACATAGGTAAGGTGGAGCAATTGCACTGAATTGTTCTTGAATTGTGTACAACCTGTGGTACTTCTCTACTAGTGCTCTGGAATCTGCTGGTGTTACTGTATTTATAAATTGCTTCTGGCTACCTACTCAGTAGGTCACCATAAATGTAACAAAAATCAATATAAGAAAAAAAATTCTTGTTGCTGCTATGATTTTCTTCTACTTATATAGGGCCTAAAAGGTTTGCAGGAAAACTACTTCTGAAGCTTCAAATCATAATTTTTCTTTTCTGTTACCTAGTTTCTTGACATATGGACTCACTTTACTTTGAGGTAGAATCGTTCTAAGACACAGTTTTAGTCTGCTTGGTTTACTGGTGCTTTTGTGGGCACAAAATATTCACATCTCCGTTCTGATGAGAGCCATTGTTCTCATCTGTAAGTGACAGTTTTTTGAGTGGTTAGGTTAAAACTTGTCTTAAAGCATCCTGACTTGGCCCTACATGATTCTGGTCCAGGATCTAGCTGCTGATTGGTAAAGATTACATAAGGCAGGGTAGTGTGTCAAAATCCCTAGTCAGGGTGAATATCTTCCTCTTGGTAGGTTAAAAATTAAAGTATTTGCCAGATAAGGACTTAGTAATATATATATGTTGTTGTTGAGAGCTACAATAAGATTCCTATTGACTTTCCATGACAGCTACTATATCATTTACTACCAAAACTCTCAGTCAGTTGCTCAGTGATTTCTCTCATGTCCTGGTGAAATATTTTGGTACAGAACAACTGTTCCCCTACAACTATTTAATGCAGCATTCCCACAGGTGGAGTGTGGGCAAATGGGTAAAAAAGAACAGTAGTGAACATTTCTCAGCTATCAGTGTGGATTGACACCACCTCAGACTTGAAAAAAATGCTTTTTCCCCAAAGTCCCAACCCTTCCTCAAAAGAGAGAGGATCATTTACTTATTTAATTTTGCCCACAATACATTTGTGAATGACAAAGCAACATGAAAAACAGAATGGAACAAACACTGACTGATGCAAGGTTCTGAGGGGCTTAGATCAGGATTATTTGAGCTCTGGTGCATCTTTGGGAGGCAGAAGAGCAACTTGAAGTGGGTGTTTAGCAATCAGCTACCATTGACTCTAAGCACAAAGAAATTAATGAAAATTAATTACCTTAGAGCCAGAAAATGATGTGGATTAAATTGAGTTTTTCATCGTCTTGCCATTTTTTACAGCCAAGTGGTGTGGGAGTGGGTCAGAAGACATCTGAAATATTTACAGAGTTTGGGAGTAGCAAAGGGAGCAAGACAGGATAGAAGGTTAATGCCATCTTTAATATGGAAAAACTACTCTCTTCCTGTGACATATGCCTTTGGGATAATCTTGATAAATGCATGAATATGATCAAAATGTCAGCCAGACTTTCATTAGTTTCTATCTCCCCCTTGAATGCTCTTCTACAGTCTAGAAGTTACCTGCAAGAGTCTAGAAGTGGAGATTATCCAGATTACACAGCTACAAGGACAGTTTTTGGAGAGGGGCAAAAGATATTTCTAAGATTCTAATTTGCTTTCACCTCTGTAACACTAATCAGAGCTGTGAGGTTCTCACTGTGTGCATGTGCACATATATTGTCTGACACCCATATTGGGATCACGCTACATAGGATACACATTGCATCAGCCTAATGACTTGGCAGAGTTCAGCTTGGCAGAGATGAACTTTTAGCTAGCAGGATATTTTGGGGTGTTTAATACCACAAAATTATGGTAAATTATGCCTCTAACTTTTCTTCTTTCACTGTTTCTAGTTAAGAATCCTGCTGGTTTATTCCATTTTGCAGCATGATTGCATAAGAATATTTAACCATTTTTTAAAATACTAGAAGTGACATAGTAGGAGGAAAGCTTACCTAGGATCTTTGCAGAGAGTCCTGGGTGGCCCTTGGTTGACAGTCTCCAAATATTAGGGACTTCCCTGAGAGAGGATCTTCCCCTCCTGAGAGAAAACAGCCTCTTACATTATTTGTCCTAAAAGGTCTCTCTGTGTTCTACTCTGACAATCCACCTGCCTTGTCTGGACAGGTTTATCTCATCATACACTGATTTCATTGAACTCTTAGGTTATACTTGAGGAGCATCAAAAAAAACCAACCAACCAACCAAACAAAAACCAACCAACCAAACAAAAAACCAAAAAAAACAGGAGTAAACTTTTAAAGCAATCTCCTTGTTAATACCATAGCAGTGGGAATTGGTTGCATCTGTCTGCTGAACATTGATAGATCACATACAGCCTTGCTGGGATGCTGGAGAAGACATTCCTATTACTTTCCTCTACCTGCATGGAAGCCTTCTGAAGGACCTTATGTCAGATAAACAAACATAGGACAGTTTCTAAAATTTTTGTAATATTTATACTGCCAATCTTGAGGCTGCCTTATCCCAGACCTGTACAGCCAGTTCCTGAAAAATAAGGATCTCTTGATGTTTTTCTTATTCCAGATCCTGGTCTCCCTTCAAAATCCACATTGCAAAAATTTTATATATCAAGGGAGGAGTGAAGCACATTTAGAATTGCCTAGCCACTGCCCTCAGCTATTAATGCAAATTGTGTCGATGTCTTATAAAGATTATATTTTTAAGTAATAATAATAATAATTATTATTATTATTACTATTTTTATTATAGAGTTATTTGTTAGTGTTTTGCATTATATGTCAGCTGGCCCCTGGATCAATGGGTGCACTGTATCACTCACATGACAGAGAGATTTTTCTAAACAAAATTTGGATTCTTCTCATAACAAAGAGAGTCAGAGTGTGCCCAATTGGAGTTCCCTGGAACACAAATGAAAGCACAAAGGAATTACAGGACCAAAGGAAAGCAAGAAGATATCTGAGAAAGAACACAGAAGCTGAGTTTGCTGCAAATCCATGGAGCAGTGTTTTGGCATTACAGAAGATGGATAGGAAGACAAGAAGATTAGAAAAAATCGTGGCAATGAATCTTGGAGCAAAGTGCAGAAAAGGGGGCCAAATACAAGCAAAGTGTTGGTAGTAAAAGTGACCAAAACACAGTGGAATAGTAGTTTCTGGAGGAAAATGAGAAATTAGGGGAATGAAAACAAGAAATTTTACTTAGAGAAAAACTAAGTGGATACCTGCATATATCTACATATGTCAAACAAAGGAGTGTACCTCTTCCTTATCTGTGTACACACAAAAGCCAACAGTCCAAGCCAGAGTTTCTGTCAACATAGCTATTATATACAAGAAGGGATTTGTAGCTGGGAGAGTGGGATGAGAGAGTTACAATGCATTAGAAAAAAAATATAGAGGGAATTTCTAAAGCCCGGGATCACATACTTCTCACAATAAAGCAAACAAGGCAACTGGCAGAGTTCTATAGGGAAAATGACATCACTGCAGATTTTTAGGGATAATAATTTAACTGGATTAGTCCCAAAGTGCTGTGTCTAAAATCAGCATCCCTGTCTCTTTATGTACTCCAGATGAAACACATTAGCAGAAATATGGCAAGGGACATTCACAATGCACTGTTCTACATTATCAGCATTTTTTACAAATCTGCAATTAGTCTAAAGGGCCTGGGTAAATTAGGCCTCTTGATAAATGAAGCACCTAGACAGGTCTCAGATTTATTGGATCTAGCTGTCCTGCTGTCCAGAGCCTGTCAGCTAGGCTGTGGAACAGAGATGGTACAGTGGGAAAGTATATGAAGCCAACATACCTGCGAACTGCTGAGCAAATGGTGAAAAGCCCTGACTAGTGCTGCTGACTGACTAGATTTGAAAGTTTCTGCCAGGAATAGTGTAAGTTTAGGGAAAATGAATGAATAAGTTAAGAGATTCTGTTTAAAATTAGGTATATATGTGTGAACTCCTCTGATATTATAGTGGCAGGGACATTTATAACCTGAGACAGAGGTGAACAAATATGTACAATCAGAGAGAATTAGAGAGAGAAAAGCAGGGAAGGAGGGGGGAGGGAGGGCTGGGGGGGGGGGCACTGGGGGAGAGGAACACTTAGTGAAGACACAGCTAGTATTTTCGTATTGTACAAATTCTGGAGAAAAAAGGATTCAACATTATTAACTCTTCTTCTTACCCTGATCCTATATAAGTTCATCTGAGGGGTGAATATTTGCACTCCTGAAGGGAAGACTGGTAGCTTTTGCTACTTTTCACCCCCAGAGTAATTTTAAAGAAAATAGTATATACTATGATAGGGCATCTTTGATACACATAGCTATTTGCTTACATGCGCAGCCTGCTCTTAGCTATTTTAAATACCTCCCCAGAGCTAACTATCACACAATAAAGTTGCTGTCACTGAGAAGCAAAAAAAAAGTCTGGAGGGAAGGAGGTATAGGGAATGTCCAGAACATTCTGATTTATATCTTGAGATCATCTGCAGTGATTTCCATCTACAGCATGGTGACACCTGCCAACTCCTCTGCTTTTGCTCTTGCTGAACTCAGCTGAACAAGCCAGTTAGGATTTTCCAGCAGATGTTCAGATGTTTCTCTTCTCCCACTCTCTGTCTTTGTTGCCTTCTGTCTTTAAAAGCCCTGTAGGACCCCAGGCTTGCAACTGTACCTAGCTTCTCAGAAACAGACGACATCCAAAGTTTCACTTATTGCAGTGCTAAGATCAGCAGAGCTAATAATTGAGCATAAAGACACTTTATATTGGTTGTGAAAAGTAGGAAGAGCAGTAGAAGAAACTAAAATGTCTGGATCTGTTTGTTTCTGAAGGAAGTGCAGAGGGGCTGCCACTCCTGTCTGGCTGCTTCTTTGCTCCCTGATCACTCAGCGTTCTTTAGTAAACCCACATTGATTTCCCTGTCAATAGTGTTCCCTCCAATCACAAAGAAACCATCAGTGCCAAATAAATGGCCAAGTGTTTTCCAGCAGCACACTTAGCTAATCCACCTTATAAAAAGCTTACTTTGCTGCTGCATCTCTCTCCTTTCAAATGAGTACACTCTGTGTGATCTTAGAAGAAAGAAAGAAATCTCATGTGCCTACCAGGGACCCAAATTCACACTGGAAGTGCACAGTGTATCCAATTACACTGCAGTTTGATCCTGCTACTTTTCAAGACCTTCTAAATTATGGAATTAAAATGGTTTAGTGGAAAAAAGGACTGGTGACACTAGCAGTGTTAAGAATTTAGAATGTGCCTTCTCATATATTAAAAAAGGCTCTTTGAATGTCATCAAAGAGATTTAAAAATTTTTATTCCTTTTTAAAGCTGTTTTAAAACTGATTAGGCTTTTTAGAATATGTCTGTCTCTCGCTCTCTCCCTATCCCACTGCCTTTTCTCCCAAGTATTCCCTCCTGCTGATTAATCAAACTTTTCTTTGTTAACATAGGGCACTTCTGCCAAAATATTATCATTTTGCCAAAGAATGAAGCAGGCAGCCCAGCACTGAGACCTGGCACTGTTTTGTATTAAGGTCTCCTAAACGCTGTAGGTGTAAAATGACTAGAGAGAATCAGCACTTTTCCAATTACTTAGCCTTTCCAACAACAACAAAAGCGCCTGACACTATTCTCATAAGAATAAAAAATAAATTAAAAAAAAAGGTTTTTTTTAATGGGGAAAATACAGAGGGAAGCTAAAGGTTCTGATGTCCTGTGCAGTTGAAAATCATAAAGGAACTTCCTTGGGAAATGTCTGTGGGTTTTTCAGTGAGGAGGTGAAGTGAGATATATGTCAGTTTGTCCATATGTGAATGAATGTGCACTTATCTATGTTGAGGCTGAGGGCTTCTGCATCCATGCATCCTAGCCTATGCTGCACCACTGTGAAAATGTTGATATTCACCATTTGAAAGTAATTAGCAGGGCTGTTGTCTTTAAAGTAGTCCCTATGTTGAAAATGCTTACAATAATAAATACTAATTGCTTTCAAAAGGCAAACTGGAACCACTGCATCTGGGTGGTGTTCCACAAGTGAGCACGAAGGCACATGCATCTGTGGGTGTAGAGATATATATCTATATATCTGGATATGTGTGTATGCATGTTTGTGTGAGCATATGTGTAGATGTGAGTCTAACATAAAACACACGGCCATGCCTGCTAGAAAGAGAGAAGTTCTGCATATGTTATTCCTGTCCAGGAAAGAAAATCAGAGATAAGGTGACATACAAAGGGCTAAAGAGAGAGGAAAGCTGACAGGCTATCCTGCAGTATCTGAAGGGAAGAAAGCACAGTCTTATGGTTCAGGCATAGAACTGCGTATGGCCAGCTCTACGTGCTGGAACCAGTCTTGCCAGAACGAGTCCCCTGCTGGAGACCACCTGGCTGTCAGGGACATTTACCAATACACTGGGACTATGACAGAGGGGTTTTCAGCAGCCTTGATCACCAGCAGGAGGAAAGCTGAAGAGATGCCTGATTTTTTTCCCAACCTAGGATGTGAAGTTGGCAATGAAAAATAAAGCGTCTAAACCTAGTAGTGCTTCTTTAATGGTGTAGCTGATGACCTTTTTCCACCATAGAGGATCTCCTGAGGGTAGCACTGAGGCTCTGTTCATAAATGCTTATCAAATATATTGATATTCTCAGCTGCTCTGAGCTAAGTTGCAAAATGTTCTCACTCCACGAGGGATGGGTTGCTAACAAGCCTGTATCTCTTCTCACACCAGTGTAAATCAGGAGCAACACCAAAATAGTCAACGTAAGCCATGCTGTCATCAAATTGGAATGAACAAAGGGAAAATCATGCCTGATTCTGCTTGTCAGTTTACAGCTAAGTTGGAAATCACATGCTTAGCCCTAATTGAACAGTTCTAAATGAAACAGAGCTTCAGTTCAGCTTGTTCAAACCCCACAGTAAAAATTAACATAGCCTGCACTGTCAGCAATAATCAGGTAAAATCCTGTGGGACTGTAAAGTTGCAGATGAAAAAAAAAAAACCACATCCTCCCAGTGAGGATGGTATTACCCTTTCTGAAGTATCAGAAGCTGGGATCAGAGCTCACCCTCAGGACTATGGCTCCCAAAAATGCACAGCCCTTGCACAATTCATCCACTGCTCTGTAAAATCCAGGGCAAGATATGCTGTGGCTGTCTCTGGCAGCTGTGTTAGGCCAAACAATGAGTGCTTTAGAAAATCATCCTCACATCTGTGAATAATAATTGGAACACAGATTGGAGACGTCTCTCCAGCACAACGTCTCTCTGCAGGGAAGCTTGCAGTTTCCTGCAGTGAGAGAGCAAGCGGGAGGTCCGTCAACTCCTGGAAGACCCATTCTTGGAGATCCCAGCTTGCTCTGGTTTGGCAGGAGAGGAGATGGCCGTGAGCCCTCTGGGTTGGCGGGGCTGATGCTGAGTGGATTTTCAGAGCTCTGCTGACTCTTGGAGCTGCACCATGCAGAAATTCAGGAGGGAGCCACTGAAGGGCAGACGCCCTGCCCGGTAGTGTGCTCCCCAAGAGTAGCACCAGTGTCCTCCCCTTGCAGAAGGAATCTGGGGCCCACAGACCCACTGTCACCCCAAGCAAGGCACAGCTCTGGCATGAACTCATGGGGAGTCTTTGCATGAGAGCAGAGGATGAGCAACCCTTCTCCATTTCAATGTGTGGGTACTCCAACACCTTAGCCTGTACCAGGTAAGGTTTAGGTTAGATATCAGAAAAAATTTCTTCACTGACAGGGTGTTTGGGCATAGGAACAGGCTACCTAGGAAAGTAGTGGAATCACCATCCATGGAAGTGTTTAAAAGGCATATGGCACTTGGGTAAATGGTGTATTCTTGAATATGGCAGTATTAGGTTACCAGCTGAAGTCAATGATCTCAGAGGTTTTTTCCAACATTAACAATTCCATGATTACATGGTACAACTTTTTTCCAGCTGTGTATGGAATGTAAATTCTGAGGGAAAAGAGCTTTGCATGAAACACTAATAATTTTTTGGTAAGAAGGAATCCTTAGAAACAGTAATGTGACCAACTGTGCATTCCTCTGATGTTGTCACTGTCCCTATAAAACCTACTTGCCTCCCTCTTGGCCTCTCTGCATCTTTGCTGGCTTTGACTTTAGACACTAGAGCCGACAGAGTCTTTGTATCTCCCCCATTTAAAGTACTGTAAAACATGACCGAACAGGGAATATCAGAGGCCGTTAAGCATGCTTTAAAAGTTCTTTAATTTGATGTATCATGATAACTGCACTTTAATAAAAGCAATCTCTGGTCTTAATAGCCATACAATAAACTGTTATTTATATGAGTCAATGTGCCTGGCTGAGCCTTCCAGGTGTGCCCCAGACTTTGAATCATCGGAGCAATCCAGAGGGAGGACGTTGTCTGACAGAACCCAAACAAGGCTTATAAACAGGTGCCATTTTGCCTAGCTGCATCAAGGGGTATGCTGGCTATATTAAGCGCCTGGCACAACATGGCACTTTCAGTGCTTTGATTTATTTCAGTATTACATTTAATTGTTTCCTTCTTGCCGAAGCTTTAACATGCAATGCTTGTAAATATAACCTGCGCCCTCCATATGGCATGCTGGTTTTCCATTTTCAAATGCAATCGTCCTGGAATAATGACTGTGGTATAACTCAATTTGAGTTCTGCTGCTGGGGACTTTATTACATAATGCTTTCTAATTGACCCTCATAGTTTAATAAGACAGAACATTTCACCAGAACATTGACAAAAGTTATTAATTTTCACTTCAGCAGAGACCAGTGTCCCAATTAAATCCCATGATAATGCCTGACTGACTGACTGACCTCATTATGGCTAATGCTTATTAGTCCTGCAGAGAGGATAACATCACACACTGTTAAAATGGCTAAATGAGCACATACAACTATTCAGCATGATTATAATTTACATACATGACTAATTTTACTCCACCAGTCCTTGTCTGGTGAAACTAATGCTGTAAACTCTTGTCACACCACAAGATAGCTGCTGAGAATTTTGAACCTATCATGAAAACAGACCTGAAGTGTTTTAAAAGAAAAAAATACCCAGTTAAATCCTGCCTGCCTTTTTGAAAAACAGTTATAAGTATTCATACAATGTGTATTTCAACTTGTAATGTGCTTATGCATGTTTCTTTTTAAAAAGTAATTACTTCATTTTCTGTAATGAACTAAAATTATGGCTAAGATCAAACTTTTCTGAAAGCATTTTTATGTGCATTACAGTTTAACTGCCCTTCTTTGTGAAGGACTGTGATTTTACATTTTCTTAGGAGATGTTAAAATATAGTGTACATAGCAATTTTGTGTAATATGTTAAAAACTATAGAAAGCACAAAGTTTAAAAAAGTTACCTGTTTTGACAGAGACCTTCTGAAAGAATGGCTGCATTTTTTGTGTGCTTTCAAGAAGAAGTAGGGTAGGTGAGTACAGTACACCCTTTCACTATAGTTTTAAGTTGTTATAAATACGTATATCTCATGATATGAAGCATGTACCAATACTCCGTCCTCAAGATTTTCTGCAGGTTTATTGCATCCTTTTCCCACAGGACTGTATATTTGACAAAGAACAGCAGTGAAGGCCTGTCTCCCGGGATTTGGTTTGTTCAGAAGCAGAGGAGTGTGAACTTTCAGAAGACAAATTGACAAGACAGGACAAGACTCATAGATGCTGGTAGATGAAGATAACTAGAAACACCCACTATCACACATACCCACATATGCAATCTCACCAGGGCCAGGTGATGGCCCAGATTTTCAGGTTAACAAGGTTAACTTTCTCAGACACACCTCAATGACACCACAGTCTACCACAGGCTAGGTCCCCTCACCCTCCAGCAAGACTTATCCTGTAATAGTGTGGCCTCTTTGAAAAAGTACTGCTGAGCCTGGTGAACATTGGCTCAGAGGTTCTTCTTCTTCAAAATGACCAGAAAAACAAAGTCAAGGTCAGCCAGAGAAGTCACTGCCACTGCATAAAGGCTGCATGCATGAGAATGGCTGCCAGGGAAGAGTCCCTTTCACTATATCAGTTCCTTCCTCCTTTTATTTCAGACATATCACTTTTTCATTCATAACCCCTTAACTCATGAAACTTGGTTGAGTCTTTCAGCCTTGTTTTCAACTACATTTTCTGTGTTCATTGCTTGCAGTCACATACCTCACACTGATGCCTTCAATATGCTTCTTGCTCAATCCCCATCTTAATCACATTTCATCTTCTCTCATTACACCTTGGAAAGGAATATAGCTGACACTGTCTATAAAAATGAAGTGCAAACACAGCAGAAAATTAACTCTCAGAAATATACAATAGGTGTTTGCATGGTTACAACTGAGAAAAGAATTTGGCCCAGCATGTTTGTAAATAAAACCTGGAAAGTGCTGCGAATTGCTAATTAAGTTAATAGTGTATTCTTAATTTAAAAACAAGTATTTGTCTTTTGCCATTTAACTGTCATGTTTAATTTCCAGTATTGTGTTCTGTTCACTAACAGTGTGATGACACATAACATAGCACGATCCTTCACTTTGTAAAATAAACCAAGTAATTGTGAATGCATTAAAGAAACATCTGATCACACCATGGATTATATAAACAATTACTCCAAACAGGAAATAAGATACTGTAAAACAGATCTTCAGTCCTGGTAAAAATCTTCTCCATACTCTATTTTGGTGCTGCTTTTAATTGTTGTTTTCAATGCTTGAGGGAGGGAGGGAGGAAGGAAGTGGCGGAAGGAAGTGGCGGAAGGAAGTGGCGGAAGGAAGTGGCGGAAGTGGCGGAAGTGGCGGAAGTGGCGGAAGGAAGTGGCGGAAGTGGCGGAAGTGGCGGAAGGAAGTAAGTGGCGGAAGTGGCGGAAGGAAGTAAGTGGCGGAAGTGGCGGAAGGAAGTAAGTGGCGGAAGGAAGGAAGGAAGGAAGGAAGTAAGTGGCGGAAGGAAGGAAGGAAGGAAGTAAGTGGCGGAAGGAAGGAAGGAAGGAAGGAAGGAAGGAAGGAAGGAAGGAAGGAAGGAAGGAAGGAAGGAAGGAAGGAAGGAAGGAAGGAAGGAAGGAAGGAAGGAAGGAAGGAAGGAAGGAAGGAAGGAAGGAAGGAAGGAAGGAAGGAAGGAAGGAAGGAAGGAAGGAAGGAAGGAAGGAAGGAAGGAAGGAAGGAAGGAAGGAAGGAAGGAAGGAAGGAAGGAAGGAAGGAAGGAAGGAAGGAAGGAAGGAAGGAAGGAAGGAAGGAAGGAAGGAAGGAAGGAAGGAAGGAAGGAAGGAAGGAAGGAAGGAAGGAAGGAAGGAAGGAAGGAAGGAAGGAAGGAAGGAAGGAAGGAAGGAAGGAAGTGGCGGAAGGAAGTGGCGGAAGGAAGTGGCGGAAGGAAGTGGCGGAAGGAAGGAAGGAAGGAAGGAAGGAAGGAAGGAAGGAAGGAAGGAAGGAAGGAAGGAAGGAAGGAAGGAAGGAAGGAAGGAAGGAAGGAAGGAAGGAAGGAAGGAAGGAAGGAAGGAAGGAAGGAAGGAAGGAAGGAAGGAAGGAAGGAAGGAAGGAAGGAAGGAAGGAAGGAAGGAAGGAAGGAAGGAAGGAAGGAAGGAAGTGGCGGAAGGAAGGAAGTGGCGGAAGGAAGGAAGGAAGGAAGGAAGTGGCGGAAGGAAGGAAGGAAGTGGCGGAAGGAAGGAAGTGGCGGAAGGAAGGAAGTGGCGGAAGGAAGGAAGGAAGTGGCGGAAGGAAGGAAGGAAGGAAGGAAGGAAGTGGCGGAAGGAAGGAAGTGGCGGAAGGAAGGAAGTGGCGGAAGGAAGGAAGTGGCGGAAGGAAGGAAGGAAGGAAGGAAGGAAGGAAGGAAGGAAGGAAGGAAGGAAGGAAGGAAGGAAGGAAGGAAGGAAGGAAGGAAGGAAGGAAGGAAGGAAGGAAGGAAGGAAGGAAGGAAGGAAGGAAGGAAGGAAGGAAGGAAGGAAGGAAGGAAGGAAGGAAGGAAGGAAGGAAGGAAGGAAGGAAGGAAGGAAGGAAGGAAGGAAGGAAGGAAGGAAGGAAGGAAGGAAGGAAGGAAGGAAGGAAGGAAGGAAGGAAGGAAGGAAGGAAGGAAGGAAGGAAGGAAGGAAGGAAGGAAGGAAGGAAGGAAGGAAGGAAGGAAGGAAGGAAGGAAGGAAGGAAGGAAGGAAGGAAGGAAGGAAGGAAGGAAGGAAGGAAGTAAGTGGCGGAAGGAAGGAAGTGGCGGAAGGAAGTGGCGGAAGGAAGTGGCGGAAGGAAGTGGCGGAAGGAAGTGGCGGAAGGAAGTGGCGGAAGGAAGGAAGTGGCGGAAGGAAGGAAGTGGCGGAAGGAAGGAAGTGGCGGAAGGAAGGAAGGAAGTGGCGGAAGGAAGTGGCGGAAGGAAGTGGCGGAAGGAAGTGGCGGAAGGAAGTGGCGGAAGGAAGGAAGGAAGTGGCGGAAGGAAGGAAGGAAGTGGCGGAAGGAAGGAAGTGGCGGAAGGAAGGAAGTGGCGGAAGGAAGTGGCGGAAGGAAGTGGCGGAAGGAAGTGGCGGAAGGAAGTGGCGGAAGGAAGTGGCGGAAGGAAGGAAGTGGCGGAAGGAAGGAAGGAAGGAAGTGGCGGAAGGAAGTGGCGGAAGGAAGTGGCGGAAGGAAGGAAGTGGCGGAAGGAAGGAAGTGGCGGAAGGAAGGAAGTGGCGGAAGGAAGGAAGTGGCGGAAGGAAGTGGCGGAAGGAAGTGGCGGAAGGAAGTGGCGGAAGGAAGGAAGGAAGTGGCGGAAGGAAGGAAGGAAGGAAGTGGCGGAAGGAAGTGGCGGAAGGAAGGAAGGAAGTGGCGGAAGGAAGGAAGGAAGGAAGTGGCGGAAGGAAGGAAGTGGCGGAAGGAAGGAAGTGGCGGAAGGAAGGAAGTGGCGGAAGGAAGTGGCGGAAGGAAGGAAGTGGCGGAAGGAAGTGGCGGAAGGAAGGAAGTGGCGGAAGGAAGGAAGGAAGGAAGTGGCGGAAGGAAGTGGCGGAAGGAAGGAAGGAAGGAAGTGGCGGAAGGAAGGAAGTGGCGGAAGGAAGGAAGTGGCGGAAGGAAGGAAGTGGCGGAAGGAAGGAAGGAAGTGGCGGAAGGAAGGAAGGAAGTGGCGGAAGGAAGGAAGGAAGGAAGGAAGTGGCGGAAGGAAGGAAGGAAGTGGCGGAAGGAAGGAAGGAAGGAAGGAAGGAAGGAAGGAAGGAAGGAAGGAAGGAAGGAAGGAAGGAAGGAAGGAAGGAAGGAAGGAAGGAAGGAAGGAAGGAAGGAAGGAAGGAAGGAAGGAAGGAAGGAAGGAAGGAAGGAAGGAAGGAAGGAAGGAAGGAAGGAAGGAAGGAAGGAAGGAAGGAAGGAAGGAAGGAAGGAAGGAAGGAAGGAAGGAAGGAAGTGGCGGAAGGAAGGAAGGAAGGAAGGAAGTGGCGGAAGGAAGGAAGTGGCGGAAGGAAGGAAGTGGCGGAAGGAAGGAAGGAAGTGGCGGAAGGAAGGAAGGAAGTGGCGGAAGGAAGGAAGTGGCGGAAGGAAGGAAGTGGCGGAAGGAAGTGGCGGAAGGAAGGAAGGAAGGAAGGAAGGAAGGAAGGAAGTGGCGGAAGGAAGGAAGGAAGGAAGGAAGTGGCGGAAGGAAGTGGCGGAAGGAAGGAAGTGGCGGAAGGAAGGAAGTGGCGGAAGGAAGTGGCGGAAGGAAGTGGCGGAAGGAAGTGGCGGAAGGAAGGAAGGAAGTGGCGGAAGGAAGGAAGGAAGTGGCGGAAGGAAGGAAGGAAGGAAGGAAGGAAGGAAGGAAGGAAGGAAGGAAGGAAGGAAGGAAGGAAGGAAGGAAGGAAGGAAGGAAGGAAGGAAGGAAGGAAGGAAGGAAGGAAGGAAGGAAGGAAGGAAGGAAGGAAGGAAGGAAGGAAGGAAGGAAGGAAGGAAGGAAGGAAGGAAGGAAGGAAGGAAGGAAGGAAGGAAGGAAGGAAGGAAGGAAGGAAGGAAGGAAGGAAGGAAGGAAGGAAGGAAGGAAGGAAGGAAGTGGCGGAAGGAAGTGGCGGAAGGAAGGAAGTGGCGGAAGGAAGGAAGTGGCGGAAGGAAGGAAGTGGCGGAAGGAAGTGGCGGAAGGAAGTGGCGGAAGGAAGTGGCGGAAGGAAGTGGCGGAAGGAAGTGGCGGAAGGAAGGAAGGAAGTGGCGGAAGGAAGGAAGGAAGGAAGGAAGTGGCGGAAGGAAGGAAGGAAGTGGCGGAAGGAAGGAAGTGGCGGAAGGAAGGAAGGAAGGAAGGAAGGAAGGAAGGAAGGAAGGAAGGAAGGAAGGAAGTGGCGGAAGGAAGGAAGTGGCGGAAGGAAGGAAGGAAGTGGCGGAAGGAAGGAAGGAAGGAAGTGGCGGAAGGAAGGAAGGAAGTGGCGGAAGGAAGGAAGTGGCGGAAGGAAGTGGCGGAAGGAAGTGGCGGAAGGAAGTGGCGGAAGGAAGGAAGGAAGTGGCGGAAGGAAGGAAGGAAGGAAGTGGCGGAAGGAAGGAAGTGGCGGAAGGAAGGAAGTGGCGGAAGGAAGGAAGTGGCGGAAGGAAGTGGCGGAAGGAAGGAAGTGGCGGAAGGAAGTGGCGGAAGGAAGGAAGTGGCGGAAGGAAGGAAGGAAGGAAGTGGCGGAAGGAAGTGGCGGAAGGAAGGAAGGAAGGAAGTGGCGGAAGGAAGGAAGTGGCGGAAGGAAGGAAGTGGCGGAAGGAAGGAAGTGGCGGAAGGAAGGAAGGAAGTGGCGGAAGGAAGGAAGGAAGTGGCGGAAGGAAGGAAGGAAGGAAGGAAGTGGCGGAAGGAAGGAAGGAAGGAAGGAAGGAAGGAAGGAAGGAAGGAAGGAAGGAAGGAAGGAAGGAAGGAAGGAAGGAAGGAAGGAAGGAAGGAAGGAAGGAAGGAAGGAAGGAAGGAAGGAAGGAAGGAAGGAAGGAAGGAAGGAAGGAAGGAAGGAAGGAAGGAAGGAAGGAAGGAAGGAAGGAAGGAAGGAAGGAAGGAAGGAAGGAAGGAAGGAAGGAAGGAAGGAAGGAAGGAAGGAAGGAAGGAAGGAAGGAAGGAAGGAAGGAAGTGGCGGAAGGAAGGAAGGAAGGAAGGAAGTGGCGGAAGGAAGGAAGTGGCGGAAGGAAGGAAGTGGCGGAAGGAAGGAAGGAAGTGGCGGAAGGAAGGAAGGAAGTGGCGGAAGGAAGGAAGTGGCGGAAGGAAGGAAGTGGCGGAAGGAAGTGGCGGAAGGAAGGAAGGAAGGAAGGAAGGAAGGAAGGAAGGAAGTGGCGGAAGGAAGGAAGGAAGGAAGGAAGTGGCGGAAGGAAGTGGCGGAAGGAAGGAAGTGGCGGAAGGAAGGAAGTGGCGGAAGGAAGTGGCGGAAGGAAGTGGCGGAAGGAAGTGGCGGAAGGAAGGAAGGAAGTGGCGGAAGGAAGGAAGGAAGTGGCGGAAGGAAGGAAGGAAGTGGCGGAAGGAAGGAAGGAAGGAAGGAAGGAAGGAAGGAAGGAAGGAAGGAAGGAAGGAAGGAAGGAAGGAAGGAAGGAAGGAAGGAAGGAAGGAAGGAAGGAAGGAAGGAAGGAAGGAAGGAAGGAAGGAAGGAAGGAAGGAAGGAAGGAAGGAAGGAAGGAAGGAAGGAAGGAAGGAAGGAAGGAAGGAAGGAAGGAAGTAAGTGGCGGAAGGAAGTGGCGGAAGGAAGGAAGTGGCGGAAGGAAGGAAGTGGCGGAAGGAAGGAAGTGGCGGAAGGAAGTGGCGGAAGGAAGTGGCGGAAGGAAGTGGCGGAAGGAAGTGGCGGAAGGAAGTGGCGGAAGGAAGGAAGGAAGTGGCGGAAGGAAGGAAGGAAGGAAGTGGCGGAAGGAAGGAAGGAAGTGGCGGAAGGAAGGAAGTGGCGGAAGGAAGGAAGGAAGGAAGTGGCGGAAGGAAGGAAGGAAGGAAGGAAGGAAGGAAGGAAGTGGCGGAAGGAAGGAAGTGGCGGAAGGAAGGAAGGAAGTGGCGGAAGGAAGGAAGGAAGGAAGTGGCGGAAGGAAGGAAGGAAGTGGCGGAAGGAAGGAAGTGGCGGAAGGAAGTGGCGGAAGGAAGTGGCGGAAGGAAGTGGCGGAAGGAAGTGGCGGAAGGAAGTGGCGGAAGGAAGTGGCGGAAGGAAGTGGCGGAAGGAAGGAAGTGGCGGAAGGAAGGAAGTGGCGGAAGGAAGGAAGTGGCGGAAGGAAGGAAGTGGCGGAAGGAAGGAAGGAAGGAAGGAAGTGGCGGAAGGAAGGAAGGAAGGAAGGAAGGAAGGAAGGAAGGAAGGAAGGAAGGAAGGAAGGAAGGAAGGAAGGAAGGAAGGAAGGAAGGAAGGAAGGAAGGAAGGAAGGAAGGAAGGAAGGAAGGAAGGAAGGAAGGAAGGAAGGAAGGAAGGAAGGAAGGAAGGAAGGAAGGAAGGAAGGAAGGAAGGAAGGAAGGAAGGAAGGAAGGAAGGAAGGAAGGAAGGAAGGAAGGAAGGAAGGAAGGAAGGAAGGAAGGAAGGAAGGAAGGAAGGAAGGAAGGAAGGAAGGAAGGAAGGAAGGAAGGAAGGAAGGAAGTGGTGGAAGGAAGGAAGTGGCAAAAGGAAGGAAGTGGCGGAAGGAAGGAAGTGGCGGAAGGAAGGAAGTGGCGGAAGGAAGGAAGTGGCGGAAGGAAGGAAGGAAGTGGCGGAAGGAAGGAAGGAAGGAAGGAAGGAAGGAAGGAAGGAAGGAAGGAAGGAAGGAAGGAAGGAAGGAAGGAAGGAAGGAAGGAAGGAAGGAAGGAAGGAAGGAAGGAAGGAAGGAAGGAAGGAAGGAAGGAAGGAAGGAAGGAAGGAAGTGGCGGAAGGAAGGAAGGAAGTGGCGGAAGGAAGTGGCGGAAGGAAGTGGCGGAAGGAAGTGGCGGAAGGAAGTGGCGGAAGGAAGGAAGTGGCGGAAGGAAGGAAGGAAGTGGCGGAAGGAAGGAAGGAAGGAAGTGGCGGAAGGAAGGAAGGAAGGAAGGAAGGAAGGAAGTGGCGGAAGGAAGGAAGGAAGGAAGGAAGGAAGGAAGGAAGGAAGGAAGGAAGGAAGGAAGGAAGGAAGGAAGGAAGGAAGGAAGGAAGGAAGGAAGGAAGGAAGGAAGGAAGGAAGGAAGGAAGGAAGGAAGGAAGGAAGGAAGGAAGGAAGGAAGGAAGGAAGGAAGGAAGGAAGGAAGGAAGGAAGGAAGGAAGGAAGGAAGGAAGGAAGGAAGGAAGGAAGTGGCGGAAGGAAGGAAGGAAGTGGCGGAAGGAAGGAAGGAAGTGGCGGAAGGAAGTGGCGGAAGGAAGTGGCAGAAGGAAGTGGCGGAAGGAAGGAAGTGGCGGAAGGAAGTGGCGGAAGGAAGTGGCGGAAGGAAGTGGCGGAAGGAAGTGGCGGAAGGAAGTGGCGGAAGGAAGTGGCGGAAGGAAGTGGCGGAAGGAAGGAAGGAAGGAAGGAAGGAAGTGGCGGAAGGAAGGAAGGAAGGAAGTGGCGGAAGGAAGGAAGGAAGGAAGGAAGGAAGGAAGGAAGGAAGGAAGGAAGGAAGGAAGGAAGGAAGGAAGGAAGGAAGGAAGGAAGGAAGGAAGGAAGGAAGGAAGGAAGGAAGGAAGGAAGGAAGGAAGGAAGGAAGTGGCGGAAGGAAGGAAGGAAGTGGCGGAAGGAAGGAAGGAAGTGGCGGAAGGAAGGAAGGAAGTGGCGGAAGGAAGGAAGGAAGGAAGGAAGGAAGGAAGGAAGGAAGGAAGGAAGGAAGGAAGGAAGGAAGGAAGGAAGGAAGGAAGGAAGGAAGGAAGGAAGGAAGGAAGGAAGGAAGGAAGGAAGGAAGGAAGGAAGGAAGGAAGGAAGGAAGGAAGTGGCGGAAGGAAGGAAGGAAGGAAGGAAGTGGCGGAAGGAAGTGGCGGAAGGAAGTGGCGGAAGGAAGTGGCGGAAGGAAGTGGCGGAAGGAAGTGGCGGAAGGAAGTGGCGGAAGGAAGGAAGTGGCGGAAGGAAGGAAGTGGCGGAAGGAAGGAAGTGGCGGAAGGAAGGAAGGAAGGAAGTGGCGGAAGGAAGGAAGGAAGGAAGTGGCGGAAGGAAGGAAGGAAGTGGCGGAAGGAAGGAAGGAAGGAAGGAAGGAAGGAAGGAAGGAAGGAAGGAAGGAAGGAAGGAAGGAAGGAAGGAAGGAAGGAAGGAAGGAAGGAAGGAAGGAAGGAAGGAAGGAAGGAAGGAAGGAAGGAAGGAAGGAAGGAAGGAAGGAAGGAAGGAAGGAAGGAAGGAAGGAAGGAAGGAAGGAAGGAAGGAAGGAAGGAAGGAAGGAAGGAAGGAAGGAAGGAAGGAAGGAAGGAAGGAAGGAAGGAAGGAAGGAAGGAAGGAAGGAAGGAAGGAAGGAAGGAAGGAAGGAAGGAAGGAAGGAAGGAAGGAAGGAAGGAAGGAAGGAAGGAAGGAAGGAAGGAAGGAAGGAAGGAAGGAAGGAAGGAAGGAAGGAAGGAAGGAAGGAAGGAAGGAAGGAAGGAAGGAAGGAAGGAAGGAAGGAAGGAAGGAAGGAAGGAAGGAAGGAAGGAAGGAAGGAAGGAAGGAAGGAAGGAAGGAAGGAAGGAAGGAAGGAAGGAAGGAAGGAAGGAAGGGAAACAACACAAAATCAGTAGAGACAAAGGACAAAAAGGACTATATACAATGAGGAACCGAAGCAACTATAACGCTGAGTTCAGGCTAGGAGGAAGTAGAGTCCAAAGATATATCTAGGGAAATAGTGATATGCACATAACAGCAGAAGGGAATAAAGTAGCAAGGTGTGTGAGCAGCTGAAAAATAGAGAAATAGAAAAATAAAAGGCCATAGGGAAGGCTGAAGAAAAATGAATGTTCATGGATAGTGCTCAGGTAAGGTCTTGTATACTTTAGATCATGCTAGGACAGGCTAGTAAAGCAGGTCTTGTGTTCAGGAAGTTTGAAAAAGGAAAAAAAGGAGGGACAGTAGTATGAAAAGAAGTTGGTTCTTTTTCAACATCTCAGAAGTCATAATGCTACACTGTAGAGTCAAGGGAAAAAGAAGTCAAGGAATTTCTTGAAGAAAACTTCTTCATCTGGTGTCAGTCACTTTTACAGTCCAGTCAGATCATGGTAGGAGCCATGTGGACAGAATGTGGCTGTTAGTAACAATAGCAATTCAGACAGGAACACTTGTGTCCATTTATTTTAGAACAATAAAGAAGAGCATAAAGGTCACAAACCAGTCAAGGGAATTGAACCTAAATAAACTGCTTCCTTATTAGTTCACTCTCAACCTTTAGGGATGCTTTCAGCACTCCTAGAAGTGTTTTCTCTCTGGTTCTTGTCATTCACGAAGCCTTTCTCAAACACCTATTCTGAGGAAACAGCTTGTTGCTTCCATTTATACTATATGGACTGACAACACAAGCTTTATACCCCAGTGGACTTTCTTCTCCTACTCTTCCCTCACCTCTGCAAGCACTTACTTGATACATGAAATCATGGGATGAATATTTTGAGTTTAAAGCTTTCTATGAAGTTTGCAGTTCCTTTTAAATACATGTACCTGGAGGCCACTGCAAGAATTGCTGTCTGAAGCTGATTTTGCTGTGGTGGATGCAAGGGGTCTGACCTGCACATCTTCTGGACTGTGTAAGAAAAGAGTGTAAAGAGGAGAAAATAGGGATGGTGTATGTCTCTTTTCAAGCAGTATATGTGGGGATGGAGAAAAAGAGGAGGAAGGAAGTACTGCTGAACACTGACTATGCAAGAATTCTGTCTACAAATTACTGGAATAAAAAAAAATTGAACAAGAAGGGAAAGCAGTACTTCCTCTCAAAAAATTTTGCACTGTGAAATTAGAAAATAACATCCTGTAACAGAAAAATAGCCTCCCTTCTGCCACCTTTGGTGTGGCAAGTTGTACATACTGATAGTAATTCTATGCTACAGGTCAAGTAAAGATTAATCTATCCCATTGAAACTGTAAGAGGAGTCTGGTAGGCAGTAAGTAATCATTGCATTTGGAATTGGTCCAGAATGTGGGGGTTAATGCACCCATTCTTGCAAAATATATTGTAAGACCTTTAATGAGCTGAGTGGTCAGTATCAAATCTTGGAAAGGTGTCTAAATGCTCTCCTGACATCATTCTGGGCTGCGGTTCAGCACGGACTAGGGATGAGGGAAGGGAGAGGAAAAAAAGTAAAATGCCACCTACAGCACTGAGTTGCCAACACCTAATAAAGAACAAGGAAATGAAAAACTAATCAAAGGTGAAGAAAGGACATGTGAAAAATTTAAAAGATCAAGTCCAGGGTAGACTATGGAAAGGACTGAAAGGAATGGAAAGGAATGGAAATAATGGAGGAAAAAAAAAACAAAATAGAAAATTATATCTGGAAAATTGAATATATCTTGCTATTGATATGAAAATTAAGAAGACTTTAAAAACCAACAAATGAACCAAAACAAAACATGAAATACCGCCACAAACAAACAGACAAAAAAAAGAAACAAACAACACACCCATAAGAAATACAGGGATGAAAGAAAGAAGAGATAGTTGGCCTCCAGGATGAGGCAGGAGCAATTTATTGACAGAAGAAGACTTCACTGTGGAAGGGAGAGAGAGAGAGAAAGAGAGGGAGAGAGAGAAAGAGAGAGAGAGAGAGAGAGAAAGAGAGAGAGAAATTAAATTAATTCTTCCCCTCTGTGTTCACAAAGGAAGATAAGAGACAAATGCCAGGAACAGACATAAATTTCCCTGGGGTAGAAGATGAAATATTGAAGAAAATCAGGATCATGTCAGACCAGGTGATTGAGAAATTAGAACTTCTGAAGACTGACAAAGCTTTACAGTCAGATTAATTCCAACAAAAAAACAGTGAATGAAGGATGGGGTAAAGAAATGAAGGAAATCTTTAGATTGTGTTGTGGTTCAGCAAAACTGAGGTAAAATGGTTCACAGAAAGTTCAGGAACTGTTTAACCAAGTATCTCAGGACCTGCAGGATCAGTGTTCATGACTGTGACTCCACCCTAGAGGGACAGAAAGTAGGGGAGACTTCAAAGGTTTTCCTCACAACCACAGAAGTCACCGTCTGCCTGTTTCTCACTTTTATGTACCTGGCACTTGAGATCTGCTGGCAGCCATTTCAGTGCGGCTCCAGTGACAGGGTGGGCCAGTAACTTCACATTTGGGGTGTCAGAAAGAACTGTGTTCCCTCTACCCTTTAAATCAACATTGCAAATGTGTCAACATCACCCATAGGAAGCATTAGAAAGCGCTATTTTAAAGTGTTTAGAAGGCAGCTTGGATTTTTTCCATTTGAGCTTTGTGTAAATAAGGGTTTTCTACAACCTGGGGCTCCTGTGAGAGTCACCCAGCCATCACAATGAGAAAACACATGCTGGAAAATACACAGCAAAGCCAGAACCAGTGAAAACTACTGTATTTGCCATGTGTGCATTTATATCAAATTCATCAGTAAAACAGTAGCCAAACCTTGCTAGAAAATAGTTGTAATGGGATACATTTCATGCCGTATTTTGGCATTTAGTGTTTGTAACATTCTGTGCTGAAGGAAAATAAAGGTGTGAAACAGTCTATGTGACTGAGAAGATGTCAGAATAAAAGAGATGGAGCAAATTAGAGATTGTTAGGAAGCTTTGATTAGTTACAACTTCTCAGAAAATTACCCTCTAGTTATTTGTTTGGCTGCTGCTTATGTCGCTAGTGTGTTTGCTCAGGTCTAAAAGACTTGCACACAAAAACCCCAAGCTCAAGTTAATGGGACTGACATGCTGCAAGAGACCAGATAATTAATACCAGGGGTTTGGGTGGAGCAGGATAGGACTGCTCCAGTCATTTGTTTTGTCCTACTCATTTATTACCCATTGTATGAAGCAGCTGTAATTCTTTAGCAACATGTAAACAAGATTTCTGCCAATTAATTGCAAGGAATCTCACACCACTGATTGTTGCTCTGTGTCTTAGTCTGCAAGGTCTGTCTCAGACACCATCCTAAGGAGTAGATGCTGTTCATGGCTTTGCTGGGGGTTAAGAAAATATCCCAGCCTTATGATCTTAGTAACTGTGAAGTTTCCACTTTGCCAGGGCACTCAAAATTCCTGATATTATAAGATTTCAGTAAATTCTTTCGTCACACTTAATTATTTTTTATGTAAAAGGCAATATAAATGTAGGTTGTTCATGGCACTGCGAAGTCTCACACAGTGGATTCCCATTACAGCGACAAAAGCCTTTTCATTTTTTGTCTCATTTCAGTAGAGGTGTTATGAAATGGGTCTACAACCCATTGGAATGACAATGTCTAAGTATTCAACAAAATCTCTTAAGATCAAATTTTTCAAAACTGGATTATTATATAGGGCTTTCATCTTCCACAAATAAGTAGTTGCCTGCACAACAACCAAATTGCCTTATGTAAATCTGCAAATAGCCAGCAAGCTTCTCTCTCTGCACATTACCTATGCATGCAAATAAGTCTTTTGAGAATAGCTCCATTTTCACTTCTACATATATATATGCAACAGTCAGATTCTTGCTCATATTGCCTAAGAATGTTGATCAAATACTAAAAGTTACAGGATATTTTTTTTCTTTACAAACACAACCAAAGACTGAGATTTGTGTATATAACTGTATATCACTTTCACTGGAAGCAGGAAGCTTCAAAAAGAACTGCTGCCAATAGGACAACAAAGCTCATGATTTTAACCTTTGCCCTGTAGTCTGTAAGTCAAAGATCAAAGTTCCCTAGTTCCAAAGTTGTTTGCATACTATCATTCAATACAACACATGCTTTCAAGGAATTTCTTTGTAAATACAATTATAATGTGCAAAACCCAGCAAAACAAAACAGTCACGTATGTTCATGTTAATTGAAGGTTAAAATCATAGGTCACTCTTAGTTTCAGTTTCCTGAGGTTTGGGTTTGCTCTCTCAGATAATAAAAATTATGTGCTTTGCAGAACAAAGTCTGCTATAAATAAATTTTAAAGGATGTTTAATTGGTAGTTTCTAGGAAAATGTGGATGTAAAAGTACTTACACTATGCACAAACTTGATATGATTTTAATAATATCTGCACAAAAGGGGAATCTTGTTTTTACTTTCACCTATGGTGGGAAAGTCTGTATTTCCTCAGTAAAGGTGCAAGAGCACCAGGTGCAAAAATGTTGTGTTAGCTCTTGGCAAAACTTTTGTACTGGTGATTTCTGTGGCTGTTTTTGGAAGTAGTGACTTAAGGCTCATAATATACTGCTAGTTTAGTGCAGACAAATGTAGTAGGTAGTTTTTCACCCATCACCTTTAAAAGTGGATTGAATGCATTGTGTGTTGTGTGACCAAAGAGCACAATGCTGACAAGGACCTTCAATTGCTGCCTGTATTTTTACTGCTTGATTATCAGCAGAGCTGTATGGACCCTGATGTCTCTTCTAAACAACAGCAGCTCTAAAAGTGCACCACATCCTTCATGATGACATAGGCAGTGAATGCCTGTTGCCAAACCAATGTCCTGAAGGAGGACACAAAGCACTGGGGTTTTTTTGTAGCGTCGGTGTCAACGAGCAGATTGTGCTTCTCCATGATGTTAATCTAATTTGAGAAAACAGATTGTTCAAAACATCTTGTCATTGCTTATAGTGCTGTAAGCATAAATGTGCTATATTTTCAGAATGCAATTTGCAAGAACCTCAGTTTGTGTGTTTAAAATTGTGCAAGATTTGCAATAAAGTGCAAAGACAGTTGTTTTGCGCTTGTTCCAGTGCCAGAGGGACTGGGGGGAAAATGTATTCTCCAAATCTTATATTTGAACACTGTCTTTCAAGAAGCTGAATAAAAATTTTAAAATAATGGTGGTTTTCTATTTTTTTTTTTACAAAGAATAATTTATCAAAGATTTTAAGGTGGTTTAAGAGTAGATTCAGTTTTCTTCTTCAGATAAATAAAAAAACTATCCAAATTCTAATACATTTTTGCTTTTCTTCATAAATTGCTACTAGAGATTTCATTTCCTGGTAAGCATTTTGTTCACAGTGTCTGTTCACTAGATCTGGATTTCTGCAAAGTTTTAAAATTTTTGCATATCTTACCCACTCATAAAATGTAGCACATTCTTATTTGGCATTGGAATAAAAAGTACTTAAATACCAAAAGAAGCTCTGGTATTTCTGGCCACAAGTTCAGCTATGAAGTCTATGAATCTTCCAGGGAAACTTATCCCAGCTAGATATCCAGCCCAGTTTTGCAGACTCAACAGATGTGGACGATTCAAACAAGCATCTGGACTTTTGATGTTTACATAAAACAAAGCGCTGGTTTTCTGAGGTTCCCCAGATCTAGAGACCTCCCTGCACCTACTGACAAATTCTGACTGAAACCTGAACCATTTGTGACTAACCAGTATCAACTGTCTGAACCAAAACCAGGGACAGAAACCATCTCTGTCATAAAACCTTTTCAGGGTGTTAAAGTCATGAGGCAAGCCTAGCATTTTAGCTACATGTCTGATTGCTATCAGGGGCTAACACTTCAGCTGGGACAGATGACCATTACACCATTGCCTCCCTAGATTTCTGGATTGCTTTGAAGTGAATTTATCACTTACTGAATAACAATATCCTCACAAACAAATTTTGGGAAGAAAAAAAAAGAAAAAGAGAGGTCTTTAGTTGTATTACCAGGCTCTGGATCCAATTAATTTGTTAGAGTTGAGAAAAGCCCTTTTCTTTTTTAAACCAGACATTTATTTTTAACAAGGGATGAAATCATTGGAGAACAAAAACTGAGACATCTGTTGTTTTATATCTGTTTATTGTAAGTACTTAAATGTGAGTTCGGTTTCACACAGTTTTGACATTGTTGCTTCATTAATAATGATTACGTAATTGCAACCACAAAACAAGCTGTAAGGCTGTAACATTTTCATTACTTATTAGAAAAGAACTTGAGACAAAAGACAGATCAGCAAGGAGGTAGCAAAGATTTTTGTGTTGAAAGTGGTTCACACATAGAATTTCATGGCACGATCAAGGTGATGAAAATACCTAATAGACATTTCTGTTAAATAATTTCATTTTTAAAAAATAATAAAAAAAATCTTCGAAATGCACAATTATATTAGTGAAATTTTGGGGGAAGAAACCACCACTTCACTGTTGCTGTTTGACAAAGTTGACAAACATCACACTGCTTAAATAAAAAGATTTTTCTGATGCTTTCTCTAATTTTGAAATTTTTTTCCCTTAATATGTTCATACAAATATTAAGTCTAATGATTTCTGAATGAGTTCAAAATGTAAAGGAAAGCACTCAGGTTATTTAAGCCACTGTAAAATTTTACATTTTTAAAGTACAACTCTCCAATACATATTTTTTATTTTATTAATGTTACTAAAAAATGAATTTTTACTTTTTTGACAGTTAAAATTTTGAATTAGATTTTTTTAATAACTTTCACTTTTTTCACAAGTGGGAACTTAAGTTCCTTACTAGCTGCCATGACATGACCTCACCTGCACTGACCTCTTGGAACAGGGCCATTTTCTTCATACATTTCCTGGGCAAGGAGGAGTGTGGTACAAACAAAGTGTAGTGGTATCATTCAACATAATTGCAAAGGAGGAATGGTATCTCACAAGTAGATACATCATAGCCATGTAAGCAGCAGAGACACCATATCCCAGAGTAGTAACAGACCACAGTGTACACTATATTAACCACAGCTCTATTTTTACATCTGTGATGGATGTCTTCTGGTTTTTTGCTTAGTATTTACACAGATACGTAAGTTTTCTACCCTGAAGGAGTCATGCCTTGTTGTGGACAGTTGTTGTGGTACTCAGAATCAAATTAGCAGTCAAGTTTTTTCCCCCACGTACTTCACAGGTTTCAGGACATTCAGGCCTCTGCTGTATTGGCATCCCTTAAGTTGCCATGCCACACTGACAACACCTTGGGCACAAAAGCCTTCCTGTCCAGCAGTAAGCCCATAGAAATGCACAGTCCATAATTGCAATCACAAATTTTAAATCAAATGAAAGCCAAGATGCTGTGGTGTTGTATCATCAAAACTTTGCAGGCTCAGATGGAAGGACTAGGGAGGATTGGCAGGCATGTGGAAACAGAGCTGTAATAGAGACAAACAGGGAGTCTTAAAACTGAGGACAGAGAGCAATTGACTCTGCTAATGGAAACACATGCAGTATTAAATGAAAGTGTTCTGCACCTTCCTCATAAGGTGACACTTGGGAGCCCAGTCTCTCCATCCTGTAGGGTACATTTTTAACACAGTGTGAGGGGGAAAACAGGCGAGTGATTCCAGCTCCAGTTAATGGGAGCTGTGCTCCTAATCCATGGTGTGCAGTGTGAAATATTTACCTATGCCTTTCCAGTGAGACTACTTATGTAATTTCAAGGGAGGAAGTAGCCAAGGGGAAGCTGCTTTATACCAATTAAATGGAGAGGAATTGGATGGAGGGCAATTCAAAGCATTCATCCTTATAGGGAGATCTGTGTTTAAACATCTCGATGGGACATTTTTTAATGAAGAACTAAACTGCACGCCCTGTGTATGTCAGAAAGGGATAGCTGGGGCCCAGAACACCGAATTTCTCTCTCAGGAAGGAGACCAGTGTGTAGTGTAGCTTCCTGCTGGGTGATATATTTACCTTATCAAGATGATCACTGAGAACTGTGTAAGTATGTATATTCATAAATCATTTCACCTCCAGACTATGTTGGGAGAATGTTGCAAGGTTGGAAGGTTTAGAAAACACCTCCAAGTATCTTGAGGCCTTTGTCAAAGTTTATCAGACTCTGTCTGACCCTGAGAAGTCTTCTTACTCCTTGTCTTCATCTTGCTTTTACATTTTTCTTCACACTCCTGCCATTTCTTCCATTCTCCATTTGCCCTTGTCCTTCTTCAATATACTACAAAGCTGAAGCTCCTGTCTCTTACATATAAGCAACTCCTGTGCAGATCTTCAATCTCAGTCCAGACTGAAGGGATCAAATCAGAAGATGCTGGAAGATATCAACAGCTGTGTAATATTAAGTCTCTGTGACCCACTTTGCTAAGATCTCAGCGAGTCAAAGTCGAAGCAGTTAACACCCTGAGGACGTAAATGAAAGTCTCACTTAGATATTGGGCACTTTGTTGCAAAAAACAGAAACTCTCCCTTATGTTTTGGAGGGAGACCTGGATACCATCTGATTTACCACTTCTGATGATGGTCCTGTGTATTCTACATATACAGATCAAAAGTCTTATGAGAAGATGTTGAATAGAGCATCCCATTTACCATCAGATCCAGCAAAACTTTACTCTGGATCTTTTGGAGTTAACAAAACAAAACCAACCACCAGCAAATGAATAGCTACGTATTTACTACAAAATAGTTTAGAATTTTGCCTATGCTTTGGTTCACAATTGTCTAATTATTATGTTTTCTCATGCAGACCCCCCTGCAGAAAACAGTTTAGATGCAACTTTTTCTCATGCTGGACATAAAGAAAACTCCAGCTGAGGGTACAAGCAGACAGCTTTTAGGCCCACATTTTGGCATCAGTGTAGTTGCTCTGTGTTGGTACGGGTGTAAATGAATCTGGCCTGTGCCATACCGCTGCAGTCCCACTTGAGAGCTGAGCTAAGATTCACAGGTGAAAATGTGCACACATCTGCTAAGCCTATTGGCTTGTCAAACCTCAAGTTACCTATATTTGCAGATTCTCTATCTGACCAGTAACAGACACAATCATCTGGTGTTGGATGGTTGCAAAAAGCGACCTTGTACAGTGAGCTCTGGTATGCAATTCTTGCCTCCTATGCTGTGTGCAGCTATAAAGATATTGGCCGCTTTTGTCTACAAAGTCCCTCTAGTTTTCCCAGGAAGCAACAATCAGAGCAAGAACAAACTGCCAGATCCAAGACCCACAAGTAAATTCTGCACTAAGAGCTCCTGCCTGTCATACTCCAATGCCAGAAAAGATTTGTAACTGTTCTCATGGAGTAAGAGAACAGAAATAGCTACTGGATGGGTGGAGAGCAATTAGAAAAGTTGATAAGGGTGAAAAAAATGGCTGCAACTCTGGGTCCAACTGTATTTGCCCAAATTGTTTCTCTTCTGTGGCCTGCCCTTGTGTTCAGATCTGTACTAGATTGCCTAGGGCACTACTACAATCTACTCTCTCATGCACACTTTCTTTCTTCTATTCAACTCTTTCATTTGTTTCTACATCTCAAAACAAGTGATTCAGAATTGTGCATCCTCTCACTAGAAAAGACTCATCTTTCTTTGGTATACCCCTGGTTTAGAAACAGCATCTACTACTTCCAAAAAAAAAAACCCTGGGAAGTCTGAGGAAGCAGAATGAATATGCATTTTTGGAAATTGCTAAGACAAGAAGCTAAGACACTGAAGGAAAGACTGCCTTACGCTCCTTCCCAAGCCCTTTCCTGAGCAGTACTTGTCTCTCTCAAGAATTGCAAGACAGGGCAGAAGAGAATGAAATGGTAGTTTTGAGAAGGTTGCAATACATGGATGTCCCAGCATGTTTTTGATCAATTGCTCAATTTAAGATCTTTGATTACTAATGCAACCCAGTCCGGCTTCCATCCAAATACAGTGAAGAGTGGAAAGAAGACAGACTTCCAGTGGAGGATAGACTATCCTAGGTTTTCCTGTAAAGCAACACAAAATTGTGCTCACAAAAGGCAAAATTATGAGTGACACTAGAAGACCAGGAGGAATAATAAAAATGTTGGGAGAGATCTCAAGTCTTATAATTAAAAGTTGTCTACATTCTCTAATCCCAAGATATGCTGAGCAGAGCTATCTTGAAGAAATCCAATGAGGACAGAACTTCCTCCCAATGAAAATTCAACCTACTTTTCACCTATTCATTGCCATAAGTTATTTCAGTAAGAAGTCTTCTACATTCTTTTCCTGGTAAGCTTATTCTTGCTAGTGCCCAGTTTTAATCACCTGCCCTCTTTTAAGCTGGAAAGAATTGGGTCTCCCCTCCTGTCCACTCTGATACATATAAAGACATATATATTGCATACATTAGGACATATAAAGGCTCACATTGTGACTCTGTCTTTCCGTCTGTGGCAGACTGCAGTGTCATGACTGCAGGGTGATAGGAAGAAGTAAGTTATGGAGCCTGAGGTACCAAGAATTTCAGAACTGACTTCCACTGGGCTTGGGCAAGAAGGCATAATTAAGAAGTCTGTAATAACTTGGAAGTATGTATTCTTCTTCAGAGAAGAAGAGAAATGGCAGTGTTCATTTCTGGGGTCTGCTGGGCATGTAGGCAAGACTCACATTTCTACGCCAGCCACACTGCAGGACTGCAGCCATGACCTTCTAATGACAAGAAGGAGTCCTTGCAATGCAGGGATCAAACAATCCATATGGGGAGACACACAGATGGCCACACTAGTCCTGTCCACAGTGGCCATCATTCTCCTGCTGAGTCAAACTCCTGTAAAAAAGACATTGCTCTCCTGGCCCAGGGGTCCTAACAATGCCACACAAGACAATCTTAAGAAAGATGTAGTTCATGCCAGTTTGTAACATCTGTATCTCTTGTTGATGCCTGTAGGCTAGTCTGTACCAGATTCCCCTGCTCTGCTGCAGAAAAATTACTTCTTCTCCCTGCCTGGGAACTTAAAAATATATATATTTTTAATGTATTTCTTACCATTCAGCTATGGTGGTGTGAGAGTGGATGATTCCCTTTTCTCCTCACAACAGTCATTGCTTCAAAAATGCTCCTCCAGGAACAACTGCTCCCTGTTCAACCAAATGCAAGATGAACATCAGTGCTTCAAGTACTCAGTTTTTCCTGCATCACCTCTTTAATATCTTTGTCATCTGCCTTGCTCTGTGTTCTTATAAACCCATAAAAATTATTTATGCAATGACCCTACTAGGCTTGTGTCCTTGAACCCTGCCTCTCCCTATAGAAACTAACAATTTACTCAAACATGCACCAGGCATGGGCCCCTCAAGTGCACCGTTCTGTGAAAAAGTGCAAACAAGAAAGGAAAGAAATTACAGGAATAAACCCCTTCCCCAAGGTTTGGAGGTCCAGAGAGGTGAGATACATGCTATAAAGTGAAAAAATATTCTATTACTGTCATGTGAAGAAATCTCTTTATCTTGTGAAGTGCAAGCAAGTTGGATTGGCTTCACAGGGAGAGACTTCTAGTTAGCAGAAAGTTCTGGAAGCCAGCTCACACTTTAACTACTCTCCAGAGTCTGTCTGCCCTCCTGGGAAGCCAAAAAAAACAAGATAAAACATTTAAAAGCTGTCCATCGCTTCTCACTGGGAGCTGGCTCAAGAAAGCCATAGCACAGTCACCATGTACAAGGAAAGTCCCCACACCTTGTGTCTTAGGCCACCTTCAGTTCATCAGAGGCCTGCAGGAGAGCAAAGAGATGGCTTTCCACCACATATCTCTCACTCTTGGGGGCTGGCTGGGGCTGGGGACAGGTCTGCTGGAGGGCTGAAGGGCCTGCATGAGGCAGCTGCAAACCCTCTGCATCCACCAAGGTTCAGCATATCCAGGGCCCAAGGACAGACTACAGGGAAAGACAGGGAACATAAACATTGTCTGTGTTCTGGTCTGGCCCTCAGAGGCATGTGAGAGACAAAGAGCATTTCCCAGGGGTGTCATCCTTACGTGTCTGCAGGAGCAGAGCACAAAAACTGAGGGCTATGAACCCTCTCTGTCACACAGGTTTGGGCCACCAGACTGTGTGCTGGACATCTCTGTCTGTGTGCTTGTTAGAGAGCCTGGTCAGGAAGAGAAGACACACAGCACATTCTGTCTTATGTAAAAAAAATTAGTAATAATAATTGAAAAACTTCCACAGAAGCCACAAGGCTGACAGCAAACCTCTTGGTTCTTGGCCACATGTCAACTCATCCCTTGTTTTGCTTTTTTAACCCTCAGCTAATAGGCCATCCACAAGAGTGTGTTGGGGTTCATCAGCATGGCAAGGGGTGCTCTGAGTGACGTCAGACCCCATGTGCAGCAGTGCACACACGTCCTGTGCAGGGACCTGCCTGCGTGCTTGTTTGCTACTCTGGACAACACTTGTAAGGGCAGCTGGAGGCTGTGCAGGGGTGCTCAGCACTGGCAGGTCACAGGAGGTTTGGTTTGGCAGACACAGGTGGGAGCAGGTGGCAGTGATCCTGCTCTCTGGTCCACCCCACTAAGGACTCAGGCTGGAGATTCCTCTGTGCTCTTATGAACAGCATTACTGTTGAGGGGCCTCAGACTTTGAGTTCCTGTTTGTTCCTTGCATATGCTTCTGGTGGGTTTTTCTCCTCTCTTCCTCTGGGGAATATTAACTTCCATTGCCCTGGGTGAAATGCTCCAAGGTGCCTTGTTGGAGGCCAGAAGGCCCTGCAGACCCCCAGTGTGGTGGCACTTCCCTGCTCTTATGCTCTCCTGCCCAACAGGAGTTGGGCGAGCATGTCTTGGGGAGCAGCAAAGCATCCATGGCCTTGGCAAAGACTACACAGAAGGGGCTGCAGGTTTCTTGGGCTGGATTCTATTCTCACTCTGTAAGACACAGTGCTTGGTGTTTCTAGATGTAGCTGCAGGGCAGATGTATCTGCTTGTCTAGTCTGAACCCCACACCTGGCCTGCAAATACTATTCTGAGGCAGGCTGGAATCCCTTCCTTCTTTCATCTGTAAAATCATGGTGACACAGAGGAGGAGGTGGATAGCAATCAATTGCTCTCTTTTTCACCATAAGAACCAGGGAGTAGCAAACATATTTAGTGGGAAGTATAATCAAAACAAGTAAAAGGTATTCATGTGAAGAGTACAAAGACCTCTTACGGAGCAGGACCAAGTCTGGGGAATTCTGTTTCCATATGGGATTTTGGGGTGAAGGATATAATCTCTAAAAACTTTTGGGATCTCTTCTAAAGAAAAGATGCAAGCCAGACTAACTGCTGATCCACTATTTCCATGTGGATCTAACTGGGATAATTTAGACATTTTATTTTTTACCCAAGACTCTGTGAAATAATTGGATTAATCCAGAGCTCTGCTTCCTGCAGGAAAAAAAATCAACAGAGTATGGTCTGAAAAACACACAGGTGTGTGTCCCCTGCCTTAACCTATAGCCTTTTAGCAAAAAAACAATCAGCAAATACATGAGTGACATTAAACAATGTATTGCAGGAAGATGCAAGCAAGTAAATTATCAAAATGTACAGTGGTTGTGCTTTTACAGCCACTTTAGACTTCTCAATCAGTTTAGCTAAGCATTGCCCTGTAGCCCTGAAATGAGGAGTCATTACTAAATGGTGTCTGAGCAAGCTCTTGTCTGCTTTCAGTTCATCTCTGAACTGCAGGGCCAAAGAAATTGTTCCAGCAACGTATTTTTGCTGTGTTTTTGATCACCTAGTTTGAATTTACATTCTGGGATGGGAGGAATGGAGGGAGGAAGGAAATGAGGAAACAAGGAAACGAGGGAGGGGGGAGGAAATGAGGAAACGAGGAAACAAAGGGAGGGAGGGAGGGAGGGAGGGAGGGAGGGAGGGAGGGAGGGAGGGAGGGAGGGAGGGAGGGAGGAAGGAAGGAAGGAAGGAAGGAAGGAAGGAAGGAAGGAAGGAAGGAAGGAAGGAAGGAAGGAAGGAAGGAAGGAAGGAAGGAAGGAAGGAAGGAAGGAAGGAAGGAAGGAAGGAAGGAAGGAAGGAAGGAAGGAAGGAAGGAAGGAAGGAAGGAAGGAAGGAAGGAAGGAAGGAAGGAAGGAAGGAAGGAAGGAAGGAAGGAAGGAAGGAAGGAAGGAAGGAAGGAAGGAAGGAAGGAAGGAAGGAAGGAAGGAAGGAAGGAAGGAAGGAAGGAAGGAAGGAAGGAAGTGGCGGAAGGAAGTGGCGGAAGGAAGGAAGGAAGTGGCGGAAGGAAGGAAGTGGCGGAAGGAAGTGGCGGAAGGAAGTGGCGGAAGGAAGGAAGTGGCGGAAGGAAGGAAGTGGCAGAAGGAAGGAAGTGGCGGAAGGAAGGAAGTGGCGGAAGGAAGGAAGGAAGGAAGGAAGTGGCGGAAGGAAGGAAGGAAGTGGCGGAAGGAAGGAAGTGGCGGAAGGAAGGAAGTGGCGGAAGGAAGGAAGGAAGTGGCGGAAGGAAGGAAGGAAGTGGCGGAAGGAAGTGGCGGAAGGAAGTGGCGGAAGGAAGTGGCGGAAGGAAGTGGCGGAAGGAAGTGGCGGAAGGAAGGAAGTGGCGGAAGGAAGGAAGTGGCGGAAGGAAGGAAGTGGCGGAAGGAAGGAAGTGGCGGAAGGAAGGAAGTGGCGGAAGGAAGTGGCGGAAGGAAGTGGCGGAAGGAAGTGGCGGAAGGAAGGAAGGAAGTGGCGGAAGGAAGGAAGGAAGTGGCGGAAGGAAGGAAGGAAGGAAGGAAGTGGCGGAAGGAAGGAAGGAAGTGGCGGAAGGAAGGAAGGAAGTGGCGGAAGGAAGGAAGGAAGTGGCGGAAGGAAGTGGCGGAAGGAAGTGGCGGAAGGAAGTGGCGGAAGGAAGTGGCGGAAGGAAGTGGCGGAAGGAAGTGGCGGAAGGAAGTGGCGGAAGGAAGTGGCGGAAGGAAGTGGCGGAAGGAAGTGGCGGAAGGAAGGAAGGAAGGAAGGAAGGAAGGAAGGAAGGAAGGAAGGAAGGAAGGAAGGAAGGAAGGAAGGAAGGAAGGAAGGAAGGAAGGAAGGAAGGAAGGAAGGAAGGAAGGAAGGAAGGAAGGAAGGAAGGAAGGAAGGAAGGAAGGAAGGAAGGAAGGAAGGAAGGAAGGAAGGAAGGAAGGAAGGAAGGAAGGAAGGAAGGAAGGAAGGAAGGAAGGAAGGAAGGAAGGAAGGAAGGAAGGAAGGAAGGAAGGAAGGAAGGAAGGAAGGAAGGAAGGAAGGAAGGAAGGAAGTGGCGGAAGGAAGGAAGGAAGGAAGTGGCGGAAGGAAGGAAGGAAGGAAGTGGCGGAAGGAAGGAAGGAAGTGGCGGAAGGAAGGAAGGAAGGAAGGAAGGAAGGAAGTGGCGGAAGGAAGGAAGGAAGGAAGTGGCGGAAGGAAGGAAGGAAGGAAGTGGCGGAAGGAAGGAAGGAAGGAAGGAAGGAAGGAAGTGGCGGAAGGAAGGAAGGAAGGAAGTGGCGGAAGGAAGGAAGGAAGGAAGTGGCGGAAGGAAGGAAGTGGCGGAAGGAAGGAAGGAAGGAAGGAAGTGGCGGAAGGAAGTGGCGGAAGGAAGGAAGTGGCGGAAGGAAGGAAGTGGCGGAAGGAAGTGGCGGAAGGAAGTGGCGGAAGGAAGTGGCGGAAGGAAGTGGCGGAAGGAAGGAAGGAAGGAAGGAAGGAAGGAAGGAAGGAAGGAAGGAAGGAAGGAAGGAAGGAAGGAAGGAAGGAAGGAAGGAAGGAAGGAAGGAAGGAAGGAAGGAAGGAAGGAAGGAAGGAAGGAAGGAAGGAAGGAAGGAAGGAAGGAAGGAAGGAAGGAAGGAAGGAAGGAAGGAAGGAAGGAAGGAAGGAAGGAAGGAAGGAAGGAAGGAAGGAAGGAAGGAAGGAAGGAAGGAAGGAAGGAAGGAAGGAAGGAAGGAAGGAAGGAAGGAAGGAAGGAAGGAAGGAAGGAAGGAAGGAAGGAAGGAAGGAAGGAAGGAAGGAAGGAAGGAAGGAAGGAAGGAAGGAAGGAAGGAAGGAAGGAAGTGGCGGAAGGAAGTGGCGGAAGGAAGGAAGTGGCGGAAGGAAGTGGCGGAAGGAAGGAAGTGGCGGAAGGAAGGAAGTGGCGGAAGGAAGGAAGTGGCGGAAGGAAGGAAGTGGCGGAAGGAAGGAAGGAAGGAAGGAAGGAAGGAAGGAAGGAAGGAAGGAAGGAAGGAAGGAAGGAAGGAAGGAAGGAAGGAAGGAAGGAAGGAAGGAAGGAAGGAAGGAAGGAAGGAAGGAAGGAAGGAAGGAAGGAAGGAAGGAAGTGGCGGAAGGAAGTGGCGGAAGGAAGTGGCGGAAGGAAGGAAGTGGCGGAAGGAAGGAAGGAAGTGGCGGAAGGAAGGAAGGAAGTGGCGGAAGGAAGGAAGGAAGTGGCGGAAGGAAGGAAGGAAGTGGCGGAAGGAAGGAAGGAAGTGGCGGAAGGAAGGAAGTGGCGGAAGGAAGGAAGTGGCGGAAGGAAGGAAGTGGCGGAAGGAAGGAAGTGGCGGAAGGAAGGAAGGAAGTGGCGGAAGGAAGTGGCGGAAGGAAGTGGCGGAAGGAAGTGGCGGAAGGAAGTGGCGGAAGGAAGGAAGGAAGTGGCGGAAGGAAGGAAGGAAGGAAGTGGCGGAAGGAAGTGGCGGAAGGAAGGAAGTGGCGGAAGGAAGGAAGGAAGTGGCGGAAGGAAGGAAGGAAGGAAGGAAGGAAGGAAGTGGCGGAAGGAAGGAAGGAAGGAAGTGGCGGAAGGAAGGAAGGAAGGAAGTGGCGGAAGGAAGGAAGGAAGGAAGGAAGGAAGTGGCGGAAGGAAGGAAGGAAGGAAGTGGCGGAAGGAAGGAAGGAAGGAAGTGGCGGAAGGAAGGAAGTGGCGGAAGGAAGGAAGGAAGGAAGGAAGTGGCGGAAGGAAGGAAGGAAGGAAGGAAGTGGCGGAAGGAAGTGGCGGAAGGAAGGAAGTGGCGGAAGGAAGGAAGTGGCGGAAGGAAGTGGCGGAAGGAAGTGGCGGAAGGAAGTGGCGGAAGGAAGTGGCGGAAGGAAGTGGCGGAAGGAAGGAAGGAAGTGGCGGAAGGAAGGAAGGAAGGAAGGAAGGAAGGAAGGAAGGAAGGAAGGAAGTGGCGGAAGGAAGGAAGGAAGGAAGTGGCGGAAGGAAGGAAGGAAGGAAGGAAGGAAGGAAGGAAGGAAGGAAGGAAGGAAGGAAGGAAGGAAGGAAGGAAGGAAGGAAGGAAGGAAGGAAGGAAGGAAGGAAGGAAGGAAGGAAGGAAGGAAGGAAGGAAGGAAGGAAGGAAGGAAGGAAGGAAGGAAGGAAGGAAGGAAGGAAGGAAGGAAGGAAGGAAGGAAGGAAGGAAGGAAGGAAGGAAGGAAGGAAGGAAGGAAGGAAGGAAGGAAGGAAGGAAGGAAGTGGCGGAAGGAAGTGGCGGAAGGAAGGAAGTGGCGGAAGGAAGGAAGTGGCGGAAGGAAGGAAGTGGCGGAAGGAAGGAAGGAAGGAAGGAAGGAAGGAAGGAAGGAAGGAAGGAAGGAAGGAAGGAAGGAAGGAAGGAAGGAAGGAAGGAAGGAAGGAAGGAAGGAAGGAAGGAAGGAAGGAAGGAAGGAAGGAAGGAAGGAAGGAAGGAAGGAAGGAAGGAAGGAAGGAAGGAAGGAAGGAAGGAAGGAAGTGGCGGAAGGAAGTGGCGGAAGGAAGTGGCGGAAGGAAGTGGCGGAAGGAAGGAAGTGGCGGAAGGAAGGAAGGAAGTGGCGGAAGGAAGGAAGGAAGTGGCGGAAGGAAGGAAGGAAGTGGCGGAAGGAAGGAAGGAAGTGGCGGAAGGAAGGAAGGAAGTGGCGGAAGGAAGGAAGGAAGTGGCGGAAGGAAGGAAGTGGCGGAAGGAAGGAAGTGGCGGAAGGAAGGAAGTGGCGGAAGGAAGGAAGGAAGTGGCGGAAGGAAGTGGCGGAAGGAAGTGGCGGAAGGAAGTGGCGGAAGGAAGTGGCGGAAGGAAGGAAGGAAGTGGCGGAAGGAAGGAAGGAAGTGGCGGAAGGAAGGAAGGAAGTGGCGGAAGGAAGGAAGGAAGGAAGGAAGGAAGGAAGGAAGGAAGGAAGGAAGGAAGGAAGGAAGGAAGGAAGGAAGGAAGGAAGGAAGGAAGGAAGGAAGGAAGGAAGGAAGGAAGGAAGGAAGGAAGGAAGGAAGGAAGGAAGGAAGGAAGGAAGGAAGGAAGGAAGGAAGGAAGGAAGGAAGGAAGGAAGGAAGGAAGGAAGGAAGGAAGGAAGGAAGGAAGGAAGGAAGGAAGGAAGGAAGGAAGGAAGGAAGGAAGGAAGGAAGGAAGGAAGGAAGGAAGGAAGGAAGGAAGGAAGGAAGGAAGGAAGGAAGGAAGGAAGGAAGGAAGGAAGGAAGGAAGGAAGGAAGGAAGGAAGGAAGGAAGGAAGGAAGGAAGGAAGGAAGGAAGGAAGGAAGGGCTCTTTTAGCCTCCATGTGAGGTCTAGAAAGTTTCATTACCAGTGATAATTCAGCTAACATCTGACCCAAATCAGTTTATGCAGCTATTTGGTCCTCTCTTCACTTTAAAAATAAATCCTCAAACCCCAGTTGGATAAGCTTGCATGGCAAGGGAGATTTAATCCATACCAAGATTTTGGTCAGATATTTTTCAAACACTGGCATAAATTTTTAATTTGGACTTTGATATCCAAACAGGCCCAGCTGTAGTCCTCCTGGGGATCCTTCCAGAGGCTTGGACTTTGAACAGGCTCTGCAGCAAACAGCAAAGACTACTGAAAATTCTGACGACTGCTGCTGAACTACCAAGCCCTACAATAAACTGGAAATCAACACATCCTGCCATGTGGAGGGACTGTTTAAAAAGAACTTCTCAAAGGAGAGCAAATGGAAAGTACATAGAGGCAGGAAATACTGTTGCATTTGTGTCTCCATCTGGGAAATATTCTAGGAATGTTCTCAGTAACACAGGATTAACACCTTGAAATGAGAAAAGCAAATAAACACAACTGGATATGGTTTCATTATTTGCTTCGTTCTGTTTTGATTTTCTCTTCATGTTGCATATACTATGTACCCTTTTCTTCTAGATGTGGCCCTAGATAACTATGTGTTAACCCTTTGGATTCTGACCAATAAAAAAAACCTAAAAACTGATTCTTCTTTTCCTATAGCAAAGCTAAATTTTCTCATGTCTTCCAACATGTCACTTCAGTGCAGTCTGTGGCCAGCTGCTCTTTTGTGAGAGCAGCAAGTCAAGAACTTGCAACACCTAACATAAAAGACATTTTCCTACTGCTTTGGATCCAATACCCATTAGAAATGCCAGGTTTTGATATGCTAATATCTGATCTTACCAGCCCAAATTAATGCAATAGATACATCCTTGCACCATCATTATAGTAAGTTCAGCACAACCTAGCTGACCTTAAAGTTTCATTGGAAAGCTGCACTTTGGATAAATAGGAAGATCAATGTAATTTCACCTTGATTAATTAAGAATATTTTAGCCACTTAGGCTTGAATCAGGAAAATTTGACAGTTCTATAGCAGCCCAAAACTGAACATCTCTGGATAAGTATATGCTTATCATTCACTGTCACTTCTAGAAGATGGCAGACTCTTCTTCCTTTATTAAGGTCCTAATGAATGGGTATCTTTTGGATTGATTGTCATGTTTCATTCCTTCCAAAACAAAAAGGTGTTTTCCTAATGGTAAATCTATAATCCACCATGGAAACATCACGTCACTGTGAATACAGCAAGAGATATCATAAGACAGAATGGAAACATGCTAGGAAAATTACCTCAGAAGGTTGTTCGCCATCTTTTTTTTCTGCTAGTCCTGACTTTAGCCAACCATTACATGTGTTGTATTTCTTGAACACCAAATTCACTGAAAAAAAAAGAAAATGAAATTGATGTCAGCTACCAAAGGAAAAAAAAAATTCATTTTACAAATAGGCTGCCATATGGGGAAGAGCACTTGTTTTTAAACATTCTGGCAATAACTAAAGGAACTAGAATCACTGGAGAATTAAGTTCTTGTTGCCACTGATTAATACTCAATATACTGTCAGCTTCTCCAGCAAAAAGACAACATATATCATTCTGAGAAGGGAGATCATTTGCTGCATAGGCCTTCTTGCTAAAATTGTTGTGTTCTGCTTTTGTGATATGAGCTCTTATCTCCAGAAGCTGGACTGTGTCCATCAGCTCACTTCAGGGGTTCTGAAACAACAAGATATATAAAAACTTTTCGTTTGAACTTAATCTGAGGATCAAAATGTTTCCTTGCCTGTGATGGTCTACTAATTGCCTGTATTTTTGATACTTTAGTTGGAAAAACAGACAGCCTCAAACCAATCTAAATCATTTGAGTTTAAACCCTGCTTCCTCACCAACTACCTTTCATTGAAGATCTTGATTTTTCTCATGAATCTACAGTGAAGAGAAAAAATGTCAGGTCTGTATAACACAGGAAATTCCCTCGAAACAAGCCAAAGTTCTTCAAAATCTTGTAATGTGAAGAGGGCCAAGAAACTACTGTAAATGGTAATCAGGCTCGCAAAGGAGCTGACTTTATGCAAAGCAGGCAAGTGCAGTCAAAACACTTACAGTAATCAATTGAAGTTGTTGGGTAAAGTTTTTTCCATGTCCCATAAATTATTGAACAGTTAATTTTGTCTTTGTGCCTGCAAGACATTCTAGCTTTAGGATGACAGCTTTATCCATTAAAGGGAGTGTGGTGACAGCAGTACAGAGAGTGCTGAGAATGCAGGGAGAGAAGGCCCATTCTCAGCTGCATTACCACTGAACAATGCTGGGATACGTCAACATCTTAATCAATATGCGAGAGTCAATTAATGGGGAAGCAAGCACATGGCTTAAGCAGGATCTCATTATTAAGTTCGTGTTTCATCCACCAAATAGGTGAAATCAATATAAAGCTGAGTATAATATACTAAATACATAACCATCCACTCTTACCCAGCCTTTCTTCCCTTCTTATTCCCTCCTGGGGCAGATTCACACATGCCTCTTCTCTCTTTTATATTGCAAGGGCAGCTATTGAGGCAGACAGCAAAACTGACTGAAGTTGAACAGATTGCAAGGGCCAAATTCTGTCTTCAGAGCCAAGGAGAAAGCTCCTCTGTGGCTCCAAAGGTATCCCTTTGAAAGAAAAGGTGTCATCCTTCAGAAACCTATGCTTCTGTTTTTCTCCCTGTTGGAGGTTTCATCAGATCAATGCTCTTACTGAGTCCTGGAAATGCAAGCAGTAGAGAAAACTGCTTTTTTACAGAAGGGACCTAGGATGCTCTCTGGGTCACTGACTGTCTAGATTTATATTCTGGGCAGTTCCATAGTTTTGAAAAAGAGATCAGGATGCATGAATGAAGCAAGGATATAAATGGTTGACTTAATATCTTTATCGTAGAAATTACTTCAGCTATTTTATCTGCTCCTGAGCTTGTCGGTTTGGGGTTTTGGGTAGCAAAGTCAATGGAGCTGAATCAGTCCTTCGGCAGGCACAGCGTGAATATGTGCAATATCTGGATTTACCAATAACAGGGCATTTTATATTCATTTTTCGGCCAGTTGTGGTAGTTCAATTTTAAATGGAAATGTCGGAAGGTGAGAGCAGTGACTGAACATTGAGAATTGAATATTTCACTTGCTTGATTTACAGCGAAAGCACTTCTTTATGCCCTTGAAGATTCAGAAATATATAGGGGAAGAAAAAGAGAATTAAGAAAGGTGGCTTCTATGAATTAGTGTGAAAAGAATGAATAGTGTAATCTGATCAGACAGTACGAAAGACTGTGTATGGTAGGTGCTGGTTACACTAAGGTAAAGATGTATGTTTGGAAAAATGTAAACAAAGTCTTTAGAGAGGGCATTATGGACCTACCCTGATATCAGCTGTAATACTTGGAATCATTTCCATGGCACAGCTTGGGCTGTCTATTTAGCCTTCAAAATAATCTTCGATGTGACTGTATTCTCAGTGACACCCCTGCGGAGCAGAGGGAGTAGAAAGCATTGGTCTCTCTATAAGGAGGCCTCAGCCTTGGGAATGCCTCTGAATTTAGACTTGGATTTTTAAATCCCCCATCTTGGGTGACAGAGAATAGCATAACAGAAGGAGAAAATAAGAATGGTGTTATCAGAGAGCAAATTCCATGTGGTGTTTGACTTTAGGAGGAGAAGAGCTGACTAACTCAGCCACAGTACAATCTTAGTATGTACCGTGACAGAAGCCAGTGTGGACTGATCAGAAGATTCAGGGCAAGAGCCTGAAAAACATTCTGTTTTCACCTATGCAGAGTGGGAAACTTGCTCTGGTGTGTTCAGGATGTGCATATAGCTGGCAGATAATGTGCTCCTTCTTCTGTTTTTGTTACCTAGTAGGTAATTAGAAAGTAGTGTCATGGGCGAAGATGTTCAACATGTTCAGGTTGGAAAAGGTGTGGCCTAGACATTTGAAAAGAAAATAAAAATAGCATGATGTCAGTCACTGCATCGAACTTTCTCACCTTTGTTTTTATCAGAGAAAAAATGTGAGGAAAAACTGGCAGTGTAAAGGGATATTGAAAGAATGACATATTTGTCTGTTAAGTATAAATATGAACAGCTATGGAGATCTGGTGCTATGGTGCTAGGTTTTAACTCTAGTAACATTCATCTAGTGCCAGGAAACACTAGATTTAGTACCTGAGGGATTGCAGTCTCAAATACCTTCTACATTTTGTTTTAATATGCTGCCAAGAATTTAAATTGGTAAAAGATGGGGACTGACAAAAACTTGATCCCCAAGAGTTTTTCTGGCACAGATTTATCAGGGAATATGGTGCCATTATTTTTATTATAATTATTTTTTTTGTGGTGGTTGGGGAGCTCATTTATAACTCTGTGACTTCTATTCCCAAATGTATTTTTAAAAATCTTAAATAAACAAAGGGTTTTATTTTCTTGGTGGCGCTAGGAGCTGTCATTCATTTTATATACAATATGCCTACTTGGATTGTAGTTATTTTAACATACTTCTTGAAAGATCAAGAGCAGGCAACAAAAAAAAAAAAGAAATTGAAAGGAAAAGAAAAAAGGAAAAAAGAAAAAAGAAAAAAGAAAAAAGTAAAGAGGAAAAAAATAATAGACTGTGGGGCACATATTCCGTCCACTACCACCCATGTGGTGCCTCTTGTTCCAGTGAGGGATGAACTTATAGTGTGTAGTAAAAATAGGCAACTCTCTTAGTCCCAGTCCTGCTTTCACTGATGTCAACAACCAGCATCTGTTTTGCAATAAATATGTAATGGGAGAAAGCATTTCACAGGGAAATATGGGCTTGCAAGGGAAAAGCTGGACTTCTCTTGGAGACAGACATCTAACAAAATAACATTTAACCTTTATTGGACTTATTTAACCTTTTTAGCTTCCCGCTAGATAGAAGATCCCTATGATGCTTGAATGAAAAGCAAAGCTAAGAAACTCCCTTTTATATTGCAATCATGATGGAAGGACCCAAATTAGTTGATGTAAGATCTAGATAAATTTTATAACATTGGATAGGAAGGCAAAGGGGGAATCTATTTTGAATGTGAATTGTGTTGTCTGTTTTGCAGGCCAGAGAAACTTCCTTCCCTTGAGGAGGAGACTGCTAGGATAGTTTTAGTGCTGTTCTGTGAAGGTGAGGAACACCTTCACTCTTGAGCCTTTGAGGTTTATGCAACTGACCTGCAAACCCTTTACACATATCAAACAGGCAACTGCAAAAAAAGCCTCTGCCAAATAGATTTAGTCACTTAATAGAACAGAAAATAAAATCAAAGTTTCTGGTTCCTAGATTTATGCTCATTCCATCAGGTGAGGTTGTAGCCAACAACAGCACATTGAAAACACAAAAGTAATATATACAATAGTATATTTATGGTTCCGCATTGCTCTCACATACCATAGCCAGGCCTCCCTAAATGTACTTTAAAGTTCACTAAGTAACAGTTTATAGGGTTTGGTGTTTTTTTGTAAAAAGAATTTGTCATCTTGTCCCTTGAACAGACACAGCATAGCTTGCACTGCCCAGAATGCCTTCAATTTTACTATACAACTAGGTTAGATCTCTTAGGACTTGTACTCTTTCTTATACCTGTGTTACGGATAAGATATCCACCAGATTTTTTCTTCCCTGTAGCTCAAAGTACAAGATAAAATTCCTTCCACCTGTTCGGTAAAAAAAAATACTGTATAGAAGCTATGTTGGTTTTGGTCTTCTCTTGAATTTTGCTTATAAAAGCACAAGCACAATAGTTTTCTTATTAAAAAAATTATTGCTGAGGTTTATAGTCTGCCTTTACCTTGAAGGAACACAAAACACTTTTCAAATTGCAGCTTGGACCTGGCAAACTTCTGTGCCCTCACAGCGTCCTGTTGACTTGAATGATGTTCCCAACACATAAAGATTTCTCCATATGGATCCACTTGCAGATCTGGCCCTCAAGGCACAATTTGTCCCTATGCCAAGAGAATAAAAGCACTTTGAAGAAAGGAAATTTTATACATTTCGGGTCAGAGTTTCCACCTGGGCTTTGTTCCTTATGGAAGAACAGGGGTTGTGAGTTTCTAAAAGTGATGGATCTTCTAGGTTCTACTGAAGGCTCCAGCACTAGAGCCCCATTCCTTTTTGGGCCCCAATACAGTACTGTTTTCTGAGTAGCCATATTGCCTTTTCTGTATTCCTCTGCACATGACATTTCTGTATTTCTCTGCACATGAAATCTCCATCTCCTGCATGCTGCTCCCATTCATCTGAGGGAGTAGACCCACATGTGTCATGCACTTTCCATCCCTGGCATTGAGGAGGATGGGATTATTCCCCTTTCTCAAGGGGACGCTGGCAGTGCTAGGGATGACAGTGCTGTAGCTGAGAGTCTGTCCTCAAAGGAAATATGCCTCAACAGATGACTGAGCATAATCTCAGCAAAGGTCCCTGAGCAGTCTTCTACAGAACTGAGAGATGGGGAGGACACTAGTGCAGCATCAGTACCATACCCATTCTCCTTCCGTGAGGTATACCTTAAGGATGTGTTTCTCCTGCTCTCCAAAAGCAGAAATAAAGCCCAAGTACTTTATAAACAGTGTTCAGTCTGTATAACACCCTGTAGAAATTAAACCACCCATTGACAGGGAGATTTGATAAGTAATGTCCCTCATTTCTGTCATGGGTGGAATTCAGCTGGTTAAATACACAGATTAGGATACCTAGATTAATATGCCTAATCATTTAAGATTTGCATAAAATATCTGGAAATTATAAGGGCAAACACTTTCACTTTAAGCTAACTTCCAACTACAGCCCACATGACAAAAGCTCCAGATGTTTGTTCATTGCTGTCTCTGTGTAAAGGTCATGCATAGCCATTACTATATGTAGTTGGTCATGCACTATATATGTAAGTGCATAAACTACAAAAAACAATTTCAAGCACTCTTCTTCTACACTGACAATTTCTGCTGCAATTAGGAATAGGTGCACCTCACAATTAGGGGCTCTGAAGAGATCACAGAAGTAAAAACTAGGCCTTTAGCATGGAAGGGTTAAAATCTTAACAACCTACTTGCAAATTAGCAACACAGAGAACAAATTCTTAAATTTGGACTTCTGAAAATTGCTTGCAGGCGTGACATAGTGCAGCTTGTCCCACACTAAATTGATAGTGAATTTATGTTAACTTGCAGAGCCATTTCATTTAGTAAAAGCATCTAACAAATGTTTTCACACTGTTCTAGAAATACTCAATATATGATTTGTAATGGGAAAGGTAAAATACTCTAGATAGGTAAAATACTCTATCAAAACAAATGCATAAAACTGTCTTATTTTAGACTACATTTAGTGCAAGAAACATGCACATCTACTAAAATCCCCTGTTCAGCCTTTCCACTTGAAGCACGTGTTCATTAATTGCTTGAATGTTCTACATTGTCTTAACTAGCTAGAAGCATCGTAGCTGAATATGCTCCCCACAATCACCTCAGATCAATGCAGTGGTAGGTCTCCTTTCATCCCTAGTCCAACAACCCCCCTCCAACAACAGAGGTCCTTTGCAGGCACAGGGCCCTGATTTATGTTTAATGCAGCAGTGTTTTTACTGCTTTTGGCACAAGATATTTGAAAGAGGTGAAAAAGACACACAGGCAAAAGTCTGTTTAGAAAACAATTCCAACATAAGCACTATATGCCTCCGACTCATAGGCTCATTTCCAGGCAAGCCACCACAGCAAGCACAACAATTAGCCCAGGTTTAATTTTTTTCTCCTTTAAGAAGTGGATGAGGCTGTGGGGGAGGGTAAAGGGAGCAAGTGAGTAGGGAAGTGTTGCTTCCTTCCTATAGGAAGGAAAATCCTATAGGATTTTTTATTATTATTTTTTTCTAACTGCTTTTCTTTCCTTTTGCTGGTTTACTACCCTGTATCTATCTATCCCTAAGGAGTTTAAAAGCCCCAAGTAAGTATTATTAGGTTTTTAGTGTGTATTTTCTAATTTGGTGTGTGGGTGTGTGTGCACACCTGTGTTGGAAGCAGTTAAACCCTCATACAAGAAGGAGCAGGCTGGCTTTTATTGACACTGGTCCATTGGTGGGGATGGCAGTTTGCACCAGCAGGGACCATGCCTGCACACTGTCCATTCATTCCCACAATTGCAGACACCAAGATCGTGTTACACATAATTTTCATATTTGATCAAATCTTTTGATATGCACATGAACTATATTTATCTGGGCTGAGAAAAGAAAGTCCACATTGCTAGAATAAAGGTAGTAGCTACAGCAGTAAAAACAGTTTTGTTGTCCCTTGGTCTATGTTATTGGTGATCAGGATAAAACCTTTAATTGACTTCACCAAAATGAGGCTGAGAAGACCACGTCAGGGCACAAGGGAGATATGACTTTACAAAAGGGTGCTATCACTATCTCTACAAGAACTGAAAATTTAAAGGCTCCTCTACCAACTTCAAGATTGAAGTAGTTTTTATTTTTCCTGTAATTCAAAGTCCTGTGATGTCTGGAGCTTTAAAGGAACAGGGAGCAAAGAGACATCATCCTTGTGGTTCACACCAAGAGGAGGGGGCTTAACCACAAGCAGTAGTCATTATCATCAGACACCTGGAAAAAAACAACAAGATTTAAAATTTAAACAGCATAGTATCTACAGCTGAAGATAATCCATTCCTCTAGCACAAGATGTATATCATTATTATTTGATGAGTAATGGCTGAAAGAGCTCAAACTATGAGTTTGAAATCAAAAAATTGTTTCACTCAAATAATTCAATGCATAATAAACCATTTTCATAATTCAATCAAAGTATAGATAAATATATTTACTGAATATTTTTTGCATTGAATCTCAAGAAATGTTTTGCAAATGAGTTTTGAGGTTTCTTGGCCAGTTCCATTGCTTTTAGGCTGTTCTCCCAGGTTATCCAAAGGGTACCCAAGCCTTTACAAGTGTGCCTTTCTAAGGTGAAGGAAAAACCACCTCTAGGAGCATGTGAAATCATGTTAAGCTTGCTGCTAGATCTTCAGAAATAAACAAAATTTCTGCTAGAAGTGAATGAGTCTGCAACAGGAAAAGCTTCCTGTATTCCCTCTGTCATTATCTGTACTTAGAAATTATCAAATTCTACTCCAGGTCTTAGTAAGGGACAGACCCTTTCTCTTATTTAAAAAAAAAAAAAAAAAAAAAAAAAAAGAAGAAGAGCGTAGAAAAATTCATACAGAATGAGGGTCGAGAGGAGGAGGACGTATGGAAAGGTGCTTTGTTAAAAGCAAATTGAAAACCCCAAAAGCTAATGCCAGAGACATCATCTGCCCAAAGCTCCCAAGGCACTTTACAAACATTAGCTGACGTGTCTGTCACTGAGGACAGCATCATTAGCAGGAATTTAGCTCAGGATTAACAGCATTCTGAGAAGTTAGTTGACACACTCACAACCATGGTTGCCCCACCATTGAGGAGTTTCCCACTCTGACAGTGTCATCCTCCTTGGACACCCTCCTCCTCCAAAATCCTGCCTGACAGCACACAATCTTAAGAAAGAATGAAATTAGGTTTGTTTTAAAGATGGGATTTCTTTTGTGCAAAAGCCAGTGATTCTTTTGTTCAGTATTTCCTTTGTTTTGGTACAACAGAGATGTCGGCCAAGGGAAAAATGAGACACGATCAAGATCCCAAGACAAGTCAATTCCACTAGTGTGTGATGACTGTGCCAGAGTGCTCTGTTAGACCAGCAGCTAGAAGGGGAAAATATTTGTGACAATAACAGTGTGGCACCAGAAAGGAGAGGAGTCAGGGGAGGAAAAATTTCTGGAATGAAGAGAATTAGCCGGGGGTCAAGGGCTGGGAGCATGAATGGCAAGGTGGAAGCATAGAAAGAAATGCATCTGGGAGAGAGATCTTTTCTGGGCTTTTTTGTTGTTGGTTTTTGTTTTAGTTTAGGTTTTGGTTTTTTGGGGTTTTTTTTTTTTTTTGTGGGTTGGTTTTGATTTTGGTTTTTTGGGGTTTTTTTTTGGTTTTTTTTTTTTTTTCTTGGCTTTTTGTAGGGTTTTTTTATTTTTTATTTTTATCTTTACATTTTTAATATTGTGGGGTTTTTTGCTTTCCTTTGTTTTTCTAAATACTGGAGGTGGGTAACTCGAGTTTGGAAGTTAAGATGCAGACCTAAACAATACAGTACTGCTAGTGCAAAATCAAATTTCCCTGTCTCTGGACTCTTTGCCTGCCTTGGCTTTTACAGCCTCTGGCCCTTCTTTGTTCCATCTGCCCTTCAGTCACATTTCAGTCTGTATCTGGACAATGCTTTGTGTAGGTTCATGAAATCCTATCAATCCACTCTTTTCAAAGTATCGGGCTAGCAGTCTATCTGCCCCGTTGAGTGCAAATTCATATATCCTCCTGCCTCCTCACCCTTTTTCTTCTTTCTTTTTTTTTTTCCCTGGCAATTAAAAAAGTAAAATCTAAGACCAAACAAATCAATGTTTACGGATTTGTAATAAGTTTCTTTCTATTTATTTATTTATTTATTTCCTCTTCAGTCACTAAAGAAGCAGCAGCAACTTGCAAGGAGCAGTTGTTGCCAGAGGGTGAATCATAGCTATATTGATTTGATTATGTAAAAGCTCAGAGGAACCTAAAGCCAGATACAGAAATATCTCATAGTCCAAACCCTGTGGGACACACACTAGTAAAAAAGCAATCTTTATATTGTTCCTGATAAAAGCATCATTAGTTTCCTCACAGTGAAACCATTTCTCTGCTGATACAGTATATGGTTTTCCTTTTCTCTAGAATCCACTCAGACATAATTAACACTCAGTTACAAGCCTTCAGGTTTCCTCTGGAGTGTGCACTTTGAGGCCGTTGAGAGCGTGGGTGCACAATCCTGAGCATCTCTGAGTCGCTTGCTCTCCCCTCTGCAGAGCAGGGTCTGGCCTCCTGGGCAGGGCGTGTGGTGCACTGCACCTGAGTTTCAGCACCCTCATTTGCACCCTCGCTTGCACCCCCAGTTCAGTGGGGCTGAGGAGGCCCAGCACTGCTGCCAGCGCTCTGCCAGAAAACATCTCTCACCCAGCTCCAGGCTTCATACCACAACAAAGGCACAAAATCACACAGACACATGGACCTGCGCAGATAGACTCCTTCCCTGCTTTTCACAACAAAATGCTTCCATGTGTGATTTTCTGCAGAGCAGCTCCTCGGGGAAGAACTTTGCTGCCATAAGTGGCTTGAAGGTGGGCTGGAAAAAGCAGGGGCAAAGAGTTTCAACTAAAACATCATGGAGAGATAAGGCTGTACGTTTTTATTTACGCTTCTATTAATCACGCAGCTAATATCTGGGCAGACTGAAACTGGGATAGGCAAATTCAGCAACTCCAGGTCTTTCTATGTACTGTGAAGAAAGAATACAACTCATTTTTTTGAAATCAATCTTACAAATTAATGCCTTCATTATAGAAGAAAAATGTATTGTAAGTCAATCGACTTCATTCACCTCTAGTTCTCTCTTTCTTACCAATTTCAGTCTTCTTTGGCCCAACCAAAGGAAAATACCAATGAACTTTAACATCCCTTGTTCAAATCTGCAATGTGGGCCTTGGCTGTGAGATAATGTAAAGTGTTACCATGATACTAAAGGTGATATGAGACAGATATGGCACAGCTATGCTTCTTGCTAAAATACTATGTGCTTCAGAGAGGAAACTTCATGTAGGTGAAAGAAGGGAAAGGACAGAAAGAGTCATTTCAACACTTGCACCTGTCTTCTCTTCAAATCAATGTGAAGACTCCTCAAGGAAACTTTAAGACATCTGGGAGTTTTGCTGACAACTTTGAAGGATTCATACACATACAATTTGAAACAATGCCAGAAAACTCAAAATGTCTAAATGTGATGATTTTGGGGGATCATTTTACCTAGTTTCAAAACCCTTTAACCTTATTTCACTAACATAAGAACATTTTTGTCCCGTACTCTTGAATTGCCAAACAATTGGGATTATTATAAACCAGAAAATTATCCTCTTTTTTTGTCTGTCTCTCTCTCAGAGCTCAACTCATGTCTTTTTCTTTCTCAGAGCTGTTCCATTGGCTGCAATCCTGGCTGGTGTGTGCCCTGAACTCTTCATACAGCACCACATAGTTACATACAGGCTAAAGCATATTTAGGAGACTTGCAAAAATGCAGCCTGCTGAACACTTTGCATAACCAGTGCTTGAGTAGAAAGGCTGTTCACATAAATTATTTATTCAGCCTACCATTTGCAGTGATTTTTCGTTATCAACACAGGAATAATTCCAGTGGTTTCAGGTCTCTTCACCTGCTTCTGCAGTACCTACAAAGGTAGGGGTGTGATTGTATAGTACATCAAGTGTAGGATAGCAACCTGTCTACCTGATTGATTTGTTCAAGTAGGATGGATCCCTGCTGTTCACAGCTATCTCTGTCTCCCATTGCAATGTGGTGCTGATTCCAGAGAGCACCACAAAATACTGTCCTCAGCAGTGAGAGCTGAGACCACTTCAGGTCTCTGGGTTGAACCTGGTGCATAGTCCCTGGATGTCTTTTAGCACAAAAGTGAAAACAAATCTCATGAAAAGAGAGCTTCAGTTATTGGAGAAGCAAGTGATTCACCCATCTTTTACACATTAGCATAGGAAGTTTCTAATAAAATATTAAGCACACTGTGATATGGTGTTTTTACTCTGAATTCTGTACACATTTACAGTTGAACCACATGAATTAGGAGTCTTATTCTGACAAACCTGTGGTCTTTGGTGGTTTTAATTGTAACTTAAAAGAATACTTAACCTTTTTCATGACCTTTGCAATCTGAGTGATCTGCTAGCATGGCTTACAGCATTACAAGTCTGTTCAAACCATACACAGATATTTGTCCCTTCAGTTCTCAGCATTCAAAACAGGTGAACGTGACACCTCACTTGCGACCAGCAGAACTGCTCACATTTGATGGATGACATCTAATTTGAATATATTTGTGATGAAACAAAACCTAAGACTGCCTGGATCCACTCTCTCTCTCTGAAGTCCTCAAAAACTTTTACCAAAAGCAGCTGATATGTTCAGAAAAAAGGCACATGAGAGAACCTTGTGTGAGAAAGAGTAAAAAAACCCAAATTATTTTTTAAGCAAATGCTGCAGTTTTGGAGTAGCTGACACACAATTTTGTTTTTAATAGATTTACTGACTGAAATACTTTTTAATTAGAAATGTTTTAATTAGAATTCACCTTCATACATTATATACCAAAAAGATAGAGTTCATCTTAATTTATCTGAAAATATAAGCATTTCTGTTTTAGAGAGAACTTGTGCTTACCACTCACTGGAATTAAGTTATTATTATTATCTTTCTTGTCTGTAGCAATCTCGGTGTTTTTTCTGTACAAAAACCAGGCATCAATGTAAGCATCAAAGAAAACCTAGGACAAAAACCACTGACACAGGTGAAATTACTAGATGGCTAAATGTGAAACCTCATTTTGATAAGTCTTGCAACTGAAAAAGTGGCAAACAGAATTGGTTAACTTCATATAACAACATCCCTATGTTTTGGTTTTTAGTCTACATCTATTCATCAAGAAACCCTTCTTGTACAAAAGGTGTTCTCACATTGAAAAGTGCTCAGTTCATTGGCTTATTCTCCTCAAGAATTAATAAACCCCTGAAAAATTGCTGTGCACAACAGGTTTAATAGCTCTGTCCGGCTGCTTCCCAGTCTCTTCCTCTGGAAAATAAAGCAAATTCTATCTATAAATCAAGGCCACTGAAATGAAGGCCAGTTGCACATCACAGAGAATGATTTTATTGGTGGAACGTGAGCTTGCTAATTTCTAGAATAAATTATTGTGCTTTATTGAAAGCAGTTCCATTTACACTTTTAGTTGCAAAGACTTAAAAACAAAATCACAAGCCCTATTATAGGCTAATTTTAACACGTCTTTTTTTTTTCAGGCAGCTCTCAGTATAAAACATTTAGCTGACAATGTGCCAGGAAATCTGTTTCATTAATATAAACACCGATACACTCATTGTGAAGTTATCTCACTTATAATATCAATGATCTTTAATAGAGTTTTTTTATTACTGGAATAACATTTCTGTCTAACAAGTCTGGAGTCAATATGTAACAGATTTAGGTCAGATTTAGCAATAGAATTTTGCAAAAACCTGGGAAGACTGAATTCCTACTGTAAACTCATAAAGTAGGTTTACAGATTACAAAATGAGCATTTTCATAAATATGCATGTCTCATAAATATTTGAGAAAAAAAATGAAATGAGATCCAATATCTAAATGATTGTCTAATTAATAATTCTTTTGATAGGGTAGTCTTGAATACATATTAAACACATGAGAAGAAAGAGAAAAGAGAGAAAAAAGGAAACAAGGAAGAAGGGAAACAAACAAGGAAATGAGGAAACAAGGAAAGGAAGGGAGGGATGAGGGGGAGGAAATGAAGAAAAGAAGAAACAAAGAGAGGGAGGAAGTGGCGGAAGTGGCGTAGGTGGCAGAAGGAAGTGGTGGAAGTGGCGGAAGGAAGTGGCGGAAGGAAGTGGTGGAAGTAGCGGAAGTGGCGGAAGGAAGGCAGGAAGGAGGGAAGGAAGGAGGGAAGGAAGGAAGGACTTCTCTTTGAAACAGTGGCAAGATTTTTAAATCCTACTTCTCCATTTTAAAACTTTAAAATCAGTCAAGAAGACCCTTTAAACTCATCAATATTATATGAAAGTCCTCACAAGTACAGCCTGTTGCACATGAAAGATTGCTGTTTGATTCCCGGCACAGCTGGGGTCCAGGGCTTCAGGCAGCAGGACTGAATGAATTTAAGAACTCTTCTACTTGAGGAAGTGTAAATCCTGAGGAAGAGGATGTTGGAGAAGCATGCTGATGATGACCCATTGCATTCTCCTGCAATTCAGCTTTGAATGGGATTTCTACACTGGCTGCTCAACCTATAAAGTTATAGTATAGCCAAAAGGTATTAAAAGCAATTCCCAAATTATTTCACAAAAGCAAGTGACACAGTCATTCCACAGTCAATTAAAGGCCTCAGTTTCCTGTTATTTGCAAGTATTTTGATGGATACTTTGTTGACAGAGCCAAGCAATCCCTAACTCTTGGAGGAATGGTCATTCCCTGTGGAATTTGAGAGATGTATTTATTATTTTCTTTAGACTGTAGTTCCACTGCAAGGGTTTTTATCACCCACGTAGAGAGGAGGAATAATGATGGCAAATAACTCATGTAGTGAGATTTTTGTGTAGTTAGTCATCTGATTAGGCAGCAAAGCATGTTTATGAAGAATAAAAGGAAAGCAACAAACAACCCCAATATCCTCTGCGCATCTTTGAGCAGTTACAGTGAAGGGGTTTAGCAGGGGCATGGAGGGAAACACCTCTCTTGGTTGGCAGAATGGAGGCTGAGGTGTATACCAGTGGAGCATGTGGCTAAAACCACTTTTTTCTGGAGGAAGCAACAGAGCTGTGATTCATAAACTGGCGCTCTGGCTACTGCCTAATTCCTTTAGCTGCAGCAAGATCTTCATAGTCCCTCACACCTCACTGTTCACCCATCATTCCCATACCTAGGAAATCACATCAGAAATGCAAAGTCCATAAAATCAATGGAAAAAAAGGTTTGTTTAAGTCTGAGTCTTCTCTCTAATATTGTGATTTTCAACTAACCTGAACAACTTTTTTGCCATTGACGAGTACAGCTATTTATGAAGTTACTGTACTTGTTCATCCATGCTATTATTGACTACAAGAAAGTTTTGCCTTTTCCTCATACCACATACACATAACCCTCCTCATCTGTTCCCTCGTGGAAAAAGAAGCTGTAATTTTACTTAGAGTCACTCAAGAATTACAGCTGCATTTTCAGAATACTTAAGAGAATGTGTTTCTTTCCAAAGGAGTGGTGTTAAAGATTCAAGATATGATACTAAATCTCTGTTTCACATACATGCCCAGCAAAATGCAGCCAAGGTGCATTAAAAATAAACAAGAGATAAGCAAGGAATGCAGCTATTGCTGTTTTCAGAAGTTCAGAAAAAGAACTCCTACCTTCATGATTTGTGAAGAAACAAAAGCTTTGCAAGATACCAAGAGTAAGAAACTTGGCATTTTCTGTCAGGGACATGGAGCCATCTTAACTCATCAAGGTGGTCAAGTATTTGCCAGGGTGAGGCCAACACCCCTTCTTTGTTATGAAATATGAATCCAGCATTTCAAGTTATAGCCAGAAAAATGATTTCTATGAAATGGTAAATGCAAGGATCACATCTGCTCTCCAAGGTGTTTTTATCTGAAATACTATCAGTTAGCTCAGAAATTATTTTCACTATAAACTAAGATGGCTAGATTTTGTGAGCACAAAGGTGAATTTGTATAATTTTAGAGATGCAAAGTTAGAATGCAGTTTTGATCATTTTGTCCACGGTTGTAACCATTGACTTTTTAATATCCTTAACAGCAGCAAACAGAGTTTTTTTATCCAGACAGAACTGAGCTCCCTGAAAGTTGCACTGTGGCTCTCCTAAATTTCCCTAATAGAAGATGAATCTTGCTTTTGGTCTCATCTCCTCAGAAGCTGAAAAAAAAATCCCTAGTAAGTCACACATACTCAGCACTTAGATGCTGTAGTCAAAGACATTTTACAAATGCTTAGGTATATTATTTACATATTAAGAAAATTAATTAAATGTTGAAGCAGCTCTAGACATGTTATGTGTAAAGAATGGATGTTTTGGAACATGAAACTGATCAGCAAAAAATAACTAATAGAAAGTATAACCGGGTGGTCTCAAAGTATTGCTAAATTCTGTGGAGATTTCATATGTTTTAAGAGATGTAAATATGGAGATTTCACTTGTTTTAAGAGATGTAAATGTTTTATGGCTTTCATGCAATTTATTGATGAAGTGCATCATTCCTGGACACAAAAAAAGCAATGTCCTCAAAGCATCTTCCACTACTGCAGTGTAAATAAATAATAGTACTTCACATTATTATATTCAGTAGTATCAAATACAGAAAAGATCTAAGTGGAATGGCTGAGTTTCTTTAATACATTAATATTTATCCATAAGGAGAAGGCAAACCATAATCAAATTGTGAATTAAATTATTTCAGGAGACTTAAAACAGCAGGAGGGTAGGCAGCAAAATTTGGGGGCAAATGTATGAAATTTATGGCAAGTAAATATAAAATTAGTGCTTAGCACCAGTGCAGAATGAGCCCAGTAAAGTCACAATGTTCACATTTGACAGCATTAGAAAACTTCATAACAAAACCACCCAAATAACAGTAACTGCCATTTTCTCTGGGAATATAATCAGCAAACAAATTCCATAAGATATGAAGTTTGAAGTATTTGCATGAATTAGCAGCACTTCAGCTGAAACAGCAAAATTGCTCTGCCATTATAGTTGCGGAAATAAATTGAATACCTTTCTTTAACAAAAGGAATTTTGTATTAACAAAATCCATACAAAAGTTTATTTGAAAATTAAACAAAAAAAAATCAAAAAGGATATTATACCATATATTTGCATGTACCTTACCACATGTAGATTAATACCAGATCTGTTTCTTACCCCCCTTCAGGGGGGAGAAATGCGAAGTTGATGAAAGACCAACTACAGAAAAAAAGTTAGCTGTCTGAAGAATTAACAAATGTTTGTCAGATTCTTTTACCTATAATCTGACATGCAAAACCATAAAGCTAAAATACTTCATACAAATAAGGTCCCTGCCCAGCATCCTTTGCTGATCAACAGTGGTTTTTTTACAAGGGTTTCATTATCATATGCCTTTGAAAAATTCTGAGTCTTAGAGGCTCTGGAGGGCATGCAATATTACTTAATAACACTTGAATTGTATGTTAGTATATTGATCTACGATGTGTGCCATTTGTACAACCTGGCAATTAGTTTAAAGTCTAAGCAGCTGGGATTTCTGTTTCAAATTCTGATGTTCACTTGCTATGGGACATAAGGACAACTGCTTATGTATTTGTTATGGAGGTGAAATTAAAAGACTTATTTGACTTAAAAAATTTCAATCGGTCTAAAGGAGTGTAGGAATTATTGGGTAAAATCTTCAATACTTTCTAATCTTGGTAGCTATTCAAATAGCTCCCAAAGCTATACTATCTGAGTGTCTAAAATACATAGGTGCTATTTCATCTATTCTGATAAGGAATTTATATGTAAACCGATAGAAAAAATCAGGAGTTAAAAAATTTCTATGTAAAGAAATAATAAAACCACACACAGACAAATCTAAGCCAAATGAAAATTAACTTTAAATGTTTGCCTTCTGCAGTATATCGCGTTCACACAACCAATTAAAAGAAATGCCATCTCGTTTGGAAAATATCTATTGATTTCCCAGTTCATCAGATCAGCTTGATGTGTCCGGCAATGGCTCCTATGACATCATCAATATTTTTCTATTTAGAATAATGACTTATTTTATATGCCAAGAGCTATAAAAAAGTCTATATACATATATTTCTAAAGACATCAGCTTAAAAACCATCTTGATTTCCCTCCTTAACATACAATATTTTTTATCCAACTTTTAAAAAAATTTGGGATCTTGCCATGAGATTCATTTATGAAACTCAGTAAATTTGTTTAGTTTCTAAACTGACCTCTAAATCATGTTTCCCCTATTAGATGCTGTTGCTTTGGCCTGCATTTGGGGTCCAAATTACACACATTTTTCTTTTAGATTATGCAGAACACATTTCAGAGAAATTCTCCCTGCCCTGCTTCCCCCCTCCTTCTTTCTTCTTTTTCAGCCTCCTGTATCTTTTAACTGCTACATATTACCTCTAAATCTTTCTACAGAGTCAAAAAGGCATCCATTCAGCTAGATGTTTATTCTGTTCAATTCACTCATATGTGTTTTTAAGATACACTTACAGCTGACTCTCAGCCCAGTTTCTAGCAATGGGAAAGAATATTTATATGCCCTGGACATAGATGCGCCTTTAATCAGATCTCTCCATAGGGCCAATTGGCATATAAAAACTGGGCAAAACCTGAGCCAGGAACCAGCAATGGGACAGTTCTCACATCTAACCCCATACAATTCTTTCTCTAAGATTCTCATTCTGGGAATGGGGGAAGTGGAAGAAATTCCTTATCTTTCCCAGCTTTTTTCCACACGGTGGGCTCTCAAGTTCCCCTCGGACAATATTTCATGGTGGGCCAGGATGAAGTTTAGCAAGCTTGAAAAGCTTCCTTCCCCTGGAATTGCAGAAAAATTGAGTGGTATTGCTATTTTTGAATATTCCTGGTTTGGACTACTTCTGTGGAATTCAGCCTGTTTCAAAGGACGCGGCCTGTGGGAGCCTGTGCAAAAGCACTGTGCTAAAGCACAGTGTTTCTACCCTTGCAGCAGAGCTGACTGACGCAGCACTAGCTCTTCTGCCACTGGCAACGCCATCACCTACTCAAACTCTGTCTGGGGCCCACCACAGCATTCTGAATACTCAAAACAAAACACGTGGCTCCAAACCCAGTAATTTATTTTACCACTTCGGTAATCCCTGGAATGTGGTTTGCTGACCTCTGGTGGTTATCCAAGCTACCAGAGACGTGGCTTGCCTGTCGGACCTGGAAAGTTAAAAAGAAAAAATTATTAACTCCTGACGGGGGAGTGCAACCATGGTGTTAGACAGTGGGAGAAGCTGAAGATTTAAATTCCAAATTTCAGAAGCTACTGTCCTATGCTACTGGCAAATTAAACTGCAAGACTTAATCCTGTTGGTGTCATTTTACCCAGCAAAAAGAACTGAAACAAACAAAGCAGAGTGGTAGCTTCTGGGCTTCATAATCTCTCATCTGGGCTGTTTCTTTTACTCTTGCTGTTTGCATGGCTCATCACTCTAATTCCTGACGGCCCTGTGTTCCCAGGGGAAGACTCTGATGCCTTCCAGCACCAGACTCAGAAGGGATGACTTCAGCCTTTGTGCTTAAAGTCACAGAGGCTGAAGAGCAGGGGCAAGCCATGTCCTTCACAAGGTTACACATAGTCTGTCCCAAGAAAACTCCAGGTAAAGCTAAGGATTACCTGTTTTGGGCTTAAACCCTTGGTTTGAACTTGTCTTTGAAAGAAAGTCTAAGGTGAAACTGAGTCAGCAACAGTGTATGCAAGGTCTGACGAAGGCCAAGTCCCCAGAACCATATTCAGCTGGGGGAGATGCACTGCTTCCCCCTCTGTCTCTAACAGCCCTCCCTACCACACACTGCCCAGCAAGTCAGTGAGCAGCCCAGGATTACACTAAATTCATCCTCTGAGAATGAAAAAAAAGCAAGCCCTTCATCTCAGACATTATTAAAGTCTGCTATGAGTCATGTTTGTCCTTGGTTATATTCCTTCCAAGGAAGTATTTTCCTCAGCCCATGGAAATGTACACTAAATATAAACACAGCTTTCTCAGTGACATTTGACCAGTTTAATGACTATACCATTTTCAAGGACACTTTCTGTTCTTAGGTACTGAGTCCAGATTGTTTCTATTTGCATTTTTCTGACAGAATAGTGGCTAAAACAGACCACAGTCTATTTGAGTCTGAAATAACTTCTGGTTACATGACTGCCTGAGAATTTCCATTTAAAAAGTGACAAACATTCTCTCATTTTTCTTGTTAGCAGTCAACATGCATTACTCAATTCAACAATGTATTGTCTTATCTATTTTTCTAGCTTTGTCACTGATCCCCTCTACTCCCTACCTGTTAGCAGTGCTTCTCATGATTTGTTGAATAACAGTTAATTATTTGATACAGCCAATACCAAAAAGGATTCCAATGAGTATCCTTTTAAGATCAACCTACTGTAAAAAACTTGCTCCAAATTAATTTTTTCAGTCCAGTCCTGACTTAGATAGGAGGGGTAGACTTCTGTGTTAGAAAATAATGTAGCAGATGGTCAAGAGGATATCTGGGTATCATGCTTCTAGAAAATGAAAAACCACATCCACACTAACCATTCTATAAATGACACTAAACTCAAGTTGTGCTAAAGAAATGCAAAAATAGTGTGTGAATATGGCTTTGGGGTGAGTACCCTGACTTAATTTACATTACTTTTCTGGACTGAGTTTATAAAGAATCTATAGAATACCACCCTTGCAGGTGACTCTTAGGACAAATGATCTATGTAAACAGTTAGATCTCAATTCTCTTGTGTGACCAGGAGTAAGCCAGCATTTTCAGTATCTGCTTGATGAGACAATAGTTAATTTCTTTATTAAGGGCTAAAATTTGTCCTCTGATATGTGTGAATGGCTCCCAATGAAGTAAATGAAAATGACAATTAATTATTTAGCTTAGTTTCAGGGGTATAACCAGAGCAATAATGAGAAGAAATTAAAAGAAGAAAAATTTAGATTGACTATCAGAAGAAAATAGCAGGCAGTAAGATTATTTGCATACATCCCTGTCTCAGTTCTTGAACTAGATTTGGACTACGCTTCACCCATCATCATCATCATAACATTAGACAGTGCAATAGTTTCTCAAGGGAAAAGAACACTTGGGAACATTTAAAGTAGATTGGAAAAACATCAGGAAATATAGCACGGAAATCAATTCCACATTAACAGGAAGATATAGTGGTTGATCTTTATCATCTTTGCATTCCACATCTTACAGCTTATTTCCAGCTCCAGGATACAGAAGTCTGAGGAGGTGAAAGGAGGCAGTTGTAGTTACTGGGTAAATAAATACTTCTGCTCCTTACAACAAGTAATCTCTGATATGGAAAGTGCCTTAAGCCTACAGAACAAGGTTTGCCCCTTCTTTCTCAGCAATGAGAAGAAGCAGATTGATCAAGCCAAAGCACTCCTATTTTTCAACCTAGAGTGTCCTTTACATGCAAGTTACACAGTTGTTACAAATACTGAAGGCAAAGTCTGATAGTGACAGAAGGTGGCTCCGTATGTTTCCATGATGTGCGTCCACGGATGAAGGTAAGCCTTGCCCTACTGAAGCTGGCCAGAGTAAGCCTGCTGATCATTGGGATCATTCAATGATGTTTAAATGAGAAGCAAGGGACACAGACAAATAATGCAGCAGTCAGACTCTGGAAATTTTGCAGTCAGTTTCCATGTGATAGGAAAAGAGTGCACTACATTTGTGCAGCTTGGGAAACTAGAATGCCATTCTAAAAATTGCTTCCACTACCTTATCTTCAACAGAGATTGTGTACATTATCTTCAGCATTTGAATGAAACCTTGAATCATATGTCCCTAGTATAAAGAAGTTGAATGTCAGACGCAGAGGGTAGTGTGTGAACCACACAGAGCTAAAACCTGTCTGCAAATACACACTCACATGCATATTCTAAACCATGGCAGCAGAAATGATGGCATAGCCTTTATGTTTTTTCATAATACAGCTCGTTGAAACATTGTTAGCTCCCTCTGTCTCCATCATGTCACACAGGACAAGGAATGGGACAGGGTCCCAGTGGTTCTCAATTCATAGGTATGCCATACAATCCAACAAGCCAGCTTTATAAAGGCATCCTGAATGAGGCCCTGTGCCTGCAAGGGAACTTTAATTGGATTTCTTTACAGCTTGCAACAATCCAATGAAAAATTATGTAAGAATAGCATGATTAAATTTCAGCATGCACTTGAATAATAATATTTTCTAAAAGAAAGAATTCTTCATGCACACACAGGATTAAAAAAAAAAAGTAAAAATGAAAACAAGGTAAACCAGCAGTTTTCAATCCAAGCAGACTGCATGGCCTAACTTTATTCACAACAGCACAGACATTGTGTGTGTCATTGTCCCAAGTCAGGATATAAAAGCACAAATTATATACCATTTGATGTGAATATATAAGCTTTCAGAGCTTCTGAATTTGACTTCTAGGAATAATAATGGAGTCTTTCATTTTGTCCTCATACTCTGAATCAAAGAGACTGAGAAAAGAAAAGAAAATATTTCTTTATTCAGCTATCAGATCCACCTCAATGAATAATGACAAATTTCAAGCTTTACAGATTTGCGCTGCTTGGGTGTAACTTAAATATTTATCTGCCTTTCATCATAGTTTGCATACATTTTTCACATTAAATAGTAGCCAAATACAGCCTTTGAGATCTTTGGATTTCCTAAGGATACATGGAAGGTGCTTGCAAGTGTGCTTCTGTGTGTGTTTGTGTAGCTGTACAGCACACATACCTAACGATTGTACCTAATAGGGAAACAAAGCTGGCAAAGGATCTAGAGAATAGGCCATATGCAGAATGGATGAGGGAGCTGGGGTTGTTTAGCCTGGAAAAAAGGAGGCTTGGGGGGACCTCATCACTCTCTACACCTGCCTGAAAGGAGGCTGTAGCAGGTTGGGTGTCAGCTGCTTTGCCCAGACAGCTGGCAACTGGACAAAGGATAGTGGCTCCAGGCTTTACCAGGGAGGTTCAGGCTGGACATCAGCATAAATGTTTTCTCTGAAAGGATGGTTAAGCTTTAAATGGTCTGCCCAGCAAGGTGGTGAAGTCACTGCCCCTGGAGGTGTTCCAGAAGCAACTGGATGTGGCACATAGTTCTTGGACAAAGATTGGATTTGATGACCTCAAAGGTCTTTTCCAACCTGAATGATTCTGTGATTCTAAATACTATGTGAAAAGTGGCACCTAAACTGACAACTGTCTGTGGATTTCTTTCACATCCAGATAGACCAAATTACTAATCTGATGGTAAATTAAAATGATTTTATTGTATTTAATGAAAAATGAGAAACAGGACTCAAATTATAATCATAACTGCTACTTAATTTCACTTAAGTTTGAACTTGTGTCTCTTATATTCTTGTCTTTCAGTGCACAACAAGTTCTGGACAGGTAATATAAAAGTACTTTGCACATTTTCAGTGACTTCAGCACACAAGGAGGGAACAAATGTGATTTATGATCCAGAAGAGCAAAAGGAAGTTTCAAACTGTAGAATGAACAAGTTAGTTTTACGCTTCTGGTAAAATTATCATTGATCTCAATAAGAATTATATTGATAATAAAGATTTATCATTAGTTTTTAAAAAGAAGGCTGTCTTTCATACATGACTGAGCACTTTCTTAGAAATCACAGTTCAAAACCTAAAGCCTTTGAAATAAAATGTAATATCAAGTACATAATATTGCAGGAAACAGTAGATTTTGTGATCAAGTACATAACATTGACTCACAAAACACACAGACTGGTCAGTATTACAGCAGATATTCCTCTCTTCTGTAGCTCTCTTATTAACATTCTTTATTTTAAAATTTCTTCTACTAAGTTTTTTTTTAAAACAGCATTCTTATCCAGAGGATCCTGGTATTTGACTTGCTTCAGATTGATGCCAGGATGGTTTATGGCCTTATATTTATTGATACTTGAAGAAGGATTTCCTCAGACAGCCTGCCTCCACCTTTCAAGTACAGAGACTGTCTTGAGGCTGACAAATTCCTCTAGTATGTTTTGACTGCTGATCTGAGGGTTCAAGCCCCAGAGGTGCCTATAACTGGCCTCATACTTTTGACATTTTCCCCACCTAATATTTAATTTTATGCCCCTTCTGAGCCCTCACTTTGGAGGAACTATATGAAAATTATTATTCCTAAAAGAGTTAAGATTTCAGGAAAAAATAGCAAAACTGAGCCACAGACCAAGTGGGATACACCAAGCCATTCACCACCCAAGCAGCTAAAAGGCTTCTATACTGGTGGCTCAGCTGGTGGATCCAACATGGACCTGCTGTGGCTTATTTTATATTTAGCATTAACATCCTTGGATTTGGGTGGGGGAGGGAGGGAAATTAGGCTTGTTGGTACAAAGTCATGCTGTCAAAAGGGGATTTCTGAATTGTTTTGGGAAGAAATCTAACCTGACTGCAGTGAACCTGTGGAGTGAGGCTAGTGGAGGGCCATGAAGATGGTCAGAAGGTTGAAGCACCTCTTCTATGAAGAGAGGCTCAGACAGTTGGGGATGTTCAGCCTGGAGGAAAGAGGGCTCCAGAGAGACCTTAGAGCAGCCTTCCAGTACCTGAAGAGGCTCCACGAGAAAGCTGGACCTTCTGACAAGGGCATACAGAGATAGGATAAGGGAGAATGACTTTAAACTGAAAGAGGGTAGGTTTTAATAAGATGTGAGGAATAAATTCTTTACTGTGAGGGTAGTGAGTGAGGAGGCACTTGAACCTTTACCTTTAGAAGCTGTGGCTACTGCATTTCCAGCAGTGTTCAAGGCCAGGTTGGATGTCAGGTTGAGAAACCTGGTCTACTGAAAGGTGTCCCTGCCCATGGCAGAGAGGGTTAGAACTTTAAGGCACCTTCCAACCCAAACCATTCTATGATTCTGTAACAGGAAACTATAGCATTCAAAATGTACAGGGGAAAACATGTAAATGTCTTTCTGTAGACAGAGAAAAGGAACACCAACAGGAAGTCCCTAGATTTTCACAACTTTCCCTGGGAAAGCTTTAAGAATAATGGAGATTGTAAAATTGCTCTGGCATTTTAGTGGAGAACTGTTAAAACTTAACTGTCTTCCCTAAGTTAACACTTGTGGCCTTGAATACTTCTGGGGATGGGACATACACAACTTCTCTGGGCAGCATGTTCCAATGCCCCCTGTATTGCAGTGTGTTACTGTCCTATAATGTTTCATACATATTCACATTTTTGAGAAAAATTCTTCTGGTCTGGAAAAGTCAGCTAAGTGGTTTTTACATTCTCCAAGGCGCAGAATAATTTATTGAAATATAAGGAGGTAAAGGTCAGTTAGCATTTAAACATTGATACTGCCCTGTGGAGGTGGATGAAAACTTTGCCATGGAATCTCATGGGTCAGCACTGGGCCTTATGAAGCTCAGAACTTTCTAGCTTTAAACTTTATGAGTTTTCATTTTGACTTGTTAATGTTTTTTGTTTAGAAAATTATGGGAAAGTCAGGTTTTTTCTTGATCTAATTCTATCTTTAAAATATTTATCTGCAAGCAGGGATCTCTGATTTTGTTGACATCCATCTACACCAACCTTCCATCCACAGCATCACTCTCAAAATTGCTGTTTGTTACAAAGCACACACAAGTTATCCTATTAAAGTCAAAGAATAAGTCACTTAAGCCCTTGCCCTCTGCTAGGAGTGTTGAATATGGGTTTCCATTTGTCTTTGTCTGTCGTGGCAGACACAATTTGATTGGAGGGTAGATGTGTAGCTTGATACTTTAATAGTTTTCTGTATAAATGTTGTCTTGAGAGTAAATCATTCAAAAAGCATAGTCTGAATCTGGTAACTGGGCAGATCTAGCTTGTACAAATAAAGCGTTTACATATTAATTATAGTTGTGAAAGAATTCTTTAACACCCCTACTTAAAAGCAGACACCTGCAATTGAAACTATGTTCCTTTTTATGTTATTTTGATAAGCATAGATTTTACGATACTAATATTTTGTATTACATCAATATGCCCTAACCCTCATTCTTTAGATACTTTAGACTAAGATACCTCAATTTAGAGGAAACTCAAAATAAATGGACAATAATCTTCACACACCCCCCCCATGAAGATCTTTGACATTGCTTGTTATATATGTAACAGCAGAAATAAAGAGCAAATTGTTTTGCAGATATATTTTTGTTTACTTAAATAAGTGTTCTATGATGTAAAACACAATTTTGAAGATACAGATTGCTCACATGTCTTTAGAAATTTAGACCACAGAACCTTCACCCAGCAGTCATTTCTTTTCCTTTGTCAAAATATTAGTGTAGCTGGTTTTATGTTAGGCAAATATACTTCACCTGACACATACTTTAGACAGAACTGGTGATTAAAGACTACTGAACTGTTGTTTTATTTTGTTACCAACACTGATGTCTTTCTTGAGAATTTGCTTTCTCCTCCTTGACACCTTCCGTTTTTGTTTCAGTAGCAAAGCAGAAGTAGAATGTGAGTGGATGGAGGACAAGTGCTGAAGATTTGCAGCCCTTCCATTAGCTCCATTGGATGGAAAGCACCAGGAGTGGGGTGGGAGTGGGAAGGCTGGGTGGACCATCAGCTCCTCAAGGAAATGGAAGTTCAGAGCCAAGTGGAGGTGCTTCCAAGTCAGGGTGCTTTGAGCAAACTGCAAAGATTTTGAGCAATTTCCCCCTTAGTTTCTGCTTGGTGCTCAAGTCAGCAGAGGCTGAACAAAAGCAAACAGACAAACCTGTGGCTTCAAGGAGAAAGCTAGTAAATGTGTCTTGAGCATCACCCTGAGGATGTACAATACTAGTAACACCAAAGGCAACAATAAAGCCTGAAATAGATGGAGCATATAGTGAAATTTATTCATATTAGGCATGTAGAAAATAATGTATGAATAATTATACAATGCTAAATTTTTCTCTCAGGGTAAATCACATCCATAGTGAATGAATTCTCCCAGCCTCCAAGAAGAGTGAGTCAGCTTGTGGTAGCTCCTGCAGCCTTCCTGGTACTCACCTGAGAAAGCCATGTTAGCCATGAACCAGGGACTGTGTTGAAGTAGTGAAACATTATTTTACTGCATTTACTACAGTTTCCCGGCACTGTAAACTAAATGATGAAGATTCACTAATGAAATCCATGATAATAAATCCATGCCTCAAGGTTAGATAAGCCCTCAGATCTGTTCAAATGGCAATAGTTCTGCTATTGCCTCCTATACAATCTACTTGGCAGTACATTGTTTCTCTTTTAAAGCTGAGGGAAGTAGCTGGAGCAGGAGACACCCTTTAATAAACTGTGGTATTTTCAATTTGTTCAAAACCAAAGCTGAAACCTACCAGTGATGGAAAAGAGGACAAGTACCAAGAGAACTACAGAGGCTTTGCCAAAACATGCAGAAATGCAGTTAGAAAAGCAAAAGCTCCACTTAAAAATTGGCCAGATATGTCAAAAACTATGAGAAAGGGTTCTTTGGGTACACAAGGTATGTAAACAGCAAGCAGAAACAGAAAGAAAATATTGGGCCTCTCTTAAACATAAGAGGGGGAATTAGTCACCAACAACACTGAAAAGGCAGAGATTCTCAGAAGTTCCTTTAACAATGTCATCACCAGCACTGTTGGGCCCCAGACCTTGGGAACAAAAGCCCAGGTTGCTAAGTTTGGTTAAGGAGTGTTGGGATGTGAACTTTTACAGAAGCTTGGCCCCTAAAAATTCATGAGGCTTGACCATATCCATGCAAGAGTGTTGAAGAGCTGGCTAGTGTCATTATGAGGCTGCTTTCCATAATATTTGAGAAGTTGTGGAGGCTGGAGGATGTCCATAAGACTGGAAGACATTTAATGCCACCCTCATCTGTAAGAAGGGCTTAAAGGAGGACCCAGGAAATTATAGGTTCATCAGTCTTACCTCATTCCCTGGAAGTTGCATAATGAATCCTCCTGGGAGCCATCACTAGTCAAATGAATCATATGATTTGGGGGAAGCCAGCATGGATGCACCAAGGGCAGATCATAAGACTGAGTGCCTTCTGTGACTGAGTAACCTGCTCAGTTGATGGACAGTCTCTACTCCTATTTTTCCAAGGCTTTTGATATAGTTTCCCACAGCCTCTGGCTACAGAAATGGATCTACTGCAGTCTGGACAAGTGGTTCATGAGGTGAGGAACTGGCTGAAAGGAGATGCCCAGAGTGGGATGGCAAATGGCTCATTTTCCAACCAGCAGCTTGGCACAATTGGGGTTCCCCAGGGACTGATTTGGGCCCAACACTGTTTCATATCTTCATAAATTATGTAAAAGATGTGTTCAAATCTACCCTGGTGAAGTTTGCTGAGGCTATTAAACTAAGTGGGGGGTACATGCTGTGAAAGGGACAGCCACTCTGCAGGAAGACCTGAATGGGCTGGGAGAGTGAACCACATGAAATTCAGCTATGTCAAGTGTGAAGTTATGCATCTAGGAAAACATAATACAGGAGTGCAGCACAGGCTAGGATCTATCTGGCTGGGGAGCAGCTCCATGGAAAGGGACCTGGGGATCCTGGTGGACATCGAACTCAGTATGAATGAGCAGTGTGCTGCTACAGCAAAGAAAGACAGTGAAATCCTGGGCTGTATCAACAAGAGCATCACCAGCAGAGATGAAGAACTCACTGTTGTGAACACTTGTCAGGCTACACCTGCAATACTCTGCTCACTTTTGATCTCTGCTATACAGAAAAGATATGGACAGGCTAGATAGGTTCCAGAGAATGGCCACAAAGGTGATCAGAGGACAGGAAAGCCTACCATATGAGGAAAGACTTTGAAGAGCCCTTATCACCATGCTTCAGTATTTGAAGGGTGGCAATAAAGAAAACGAACACTTGCTTTTCACAAGGAGTTACACAGAAAAGATATGGGGCGATGGGTTCAAGTCTCTCCTTGGGATATCCCAATTAAAAACAAGAGGAAAAGTTTTCATAATGGGAACAGTCAGCCACTGGCATAATCTTCCTAGCCCCAACACTGGAAACTTTTAAGGTTTAGCTGGACATGGTGCTGGCCCATCTTGTTTGAACTGGGCTTTTGCCAAGAAAGTTGGATGAGATGAGCCTTGAGGTTCCTTCTAGCTGATGTTCTAGGAGCTTAGGATTCTATGGTTCATACCTAGTACACTCCCATCTCGTCTGGGGAAGATTCTGTCACCTGGATCACAACATTGCACCAAGCAAAGAAATGTGAGAGAAGTAACTGAATTGGAGAGAGCTCTGTTTCAAATGGGATGAGTCAATACACCATTTTGTTGTTGAGAAAAGGGTATGGCAATGGTCTCCTTCCTTTTTACATTTTTCCCTGCAAGGGTCACACTCTAGCTGTGTACCTTCTGACAGCTCAGTCACTCTCCACTCTCCAATGGTAGCTGGTACCAGATGTGAGCTTGGAGGATGAGCAGGAGAAGTCTAGACACCTCATTTGACAACAGTGGTAGGTTGTTATGATGGATGAGCATTTTGGTAAACTGAAGCCTGAAATACCTTAAGGATTATCTCAGTCTTTACCTTAACAAATATGTTCTTTGGAAAAAAATGTGAAATAAATGCCAACTTAAGAAAATATTTCATCCATCTCATAGAAGCCAGACAACACAACTGTGGTTATTTTAGCCTATTAGTTACCCATGTGTTACCCACACAGTGATTCAAGCTTATTTCCATTACTGCTGGCCCACCACAAGAGATGAAACTCATCTATAGTGTATGTGGCCCTTTGGAGAAACAAAAGGGAAAGACCAGCTGTCTAAATTATTGGTAACTACCATAAATATTTTTATCTGGTGGATGTAACTGAGAAAGTGAGATATATAACAAAGGATTTCACAACACTGGCAACTTGAGCTGCAATCAACTGAAGACAGCTGCTTGTGCTAGAATAAACGGGCAAAAAGCAGCCAGAACCAGCATTCCTTTGGTTCAATCCCTCTAAAACAAGAGGGCTGGTTTTGGTGAGCCTAGATCCAAGTGAATCAGTGGGGACATCTCAATTTACACTGAGTAAAAACAATTTAAAGGTAGGAGACACTTCTTGCTGCTCAGACAAATTTTCCTGCTACTCAGTTTAATGCTTCTGCCATCTCTTACAAAACAAAACTCATTACAAGTTTTCTGGCTTGAGTTGCTCAGTTTTTTTGTAATCTTACAGCAGGGGTCTGGAAATTATTAATAGAGGAATGCTGATCAGCTCAAAACTGATTTATCTGGAAGAGATTCTGAAAATGGTAGAGTTAATAAGATTTAGGGAGGAAGGGACTTGGAATAGTTTGCAGGCACCAAGTGACCAGCAGTAGGGCTTTTCTGATGCAAATTGTGCGACCTAGACACCCAGTTTCCATTAAAATACTCTAAGATTTGGTCTCTCAAGGCTTTTTTGCTTAAAAAGACTCCCTTCCCTTTGGCCTTCAAAGTTCTCTACAGAAGCTAGTAGCTGCTGACAATGTTTTCACATCAGCCTCTTTTTAAAGAAATCTGAGTTGGTTTTTGAAAGCTGTTGTTAAAAACCTTTAGAGTGCTTTGACAAATGAAGCAATGGTTTCACAAACTGTTACATTGGAAACAACCCATAAAGTTTTCTTGACTAATTTGCCATTTTTTCTTTCTGGAAAGTAAAAAACGTATTGGCATGCTCTGGTCTTTCCAGCCCTCAAAAAGGTGAAGAATTCACCAAAAGATTGCCATCCATGGTGAGAAAGGAGTTCCTCTCCTCTAGTCCTCCAAGGCTAGGTGTGTTACTTTGAGCATAGGGTGATGCTCACCTGTGTGCTCAGCACTGCTCTGTCAGACTTCAGGAACTAACATAAGCAGCAAGGTGTCTTTCCAGACTGAAATAAAAGTTAAAATCTTGTGCATGGCCACATGAATGATTATTTACTTCAATCAATCCATCATACACAGATTTCCATTCAAGATTTTAATGGAGAAATGTTTAATATTTCATACTAAGCCCTCTTGTAGGTCTTGTTGCTACAAAACTAATTCATCCTCTGGTTTAGCTCAAAGATACACTGAGCCTCTCCCCAAGTGATTCCTTTACAAGCAAATCCATCACTTTCTAAATATAACTTTTTAAAGGTGCAGATCTTTCCTGCTGCTGACATGTTTTAAAACATATACCTTTTCTTTAATGAGAAACATCCCAACTATCACACAGTCTCCAATGGAGAACAAAATCCTTTTCTATTTTCTTAGCTTTCTTGAGCTCAAGATAATTGTAATAGAGAGCAGACACTTCACAGCAGCTGCAACATTGAAATCACTATAGGAAGCGAGGAAGTATGTAAGGGTTGGTGTTTTCTTTTTTAAGGTGTACTGGAATATTAGAAAAAATGTGTGATGCAGTGAGTGGAGTCTTTATAGGTTGTAGCTCACTTTGGTAAGGGTGTGGCTGATAGCCAAGAGTGCTCCAAGAGAGCAGTAGTTCTCTATGTTTGCCTCCTTCTAGTGAAAGGGAGATGGAGAACATGGCTTCTCCTTCTCACCTTCTGGTTTAGCTGCTCCCTTGTGGGGTGGCTGGGAATGGATAATTACTGCAATATCCCCAAGTGTAAGTGTTCTCACAGAAGCAATTCCATGTCAATACCTGGCACGCATCTTATGTTCTAGGACAAAAGACCATATCCCATTTGGTATATATCCCTGACAGTAGGAAGTGACAAACTCAAAGCCAGATTAATTTTAAATTGCTAAAGAAGGCAGGGCAGAAAAGGTATGCTGGCTTGTAATGAACATCTATTTTTTGGGTATCAAAGGGGTATCAAACATCTATTTTTTGGATATCTACATCCCAGAGAGAAAGTTGAATTTTTGTTACTCAGATCTCCTGGGTTATAACTTCAGGCCCTTAATTGCAGCTCAGAACTGGATTATACTTGGGGTCTCCATTAGTTTTGATAACTTACTTTCTTCTTTTTTTTTTTTAGGCAGCTTATTTGAGGAATACCATTTCAATGTTTTATAAAATCTGTGTTAAGGCAATAAGGTGCCTTTAGTGTGAAGATAGATATTTCAAAAGCTTTTCTCAGAAATGGATGCAAGATTTGTAAAGCTGTTTTTGGTCTGTTATAGGAAGATGGAGAAGTATGAATTGGCATATGTGTTTTCTTTTAAACAGAGACCTCTTTCTTTGCTCTAATTGTCTTCTGACTTCCAAACTGGAGAAGTCAGCAAGCTTCACTTTCAGGGCTACTGGATACCTTTGTCACCATATGAAATCAGACCCTGTTTATGCCTTTTATATGCCAGTATAATTTATATATCAGTGACTTTTTAAAGAAAAGTTGCAGAATAGCAAGGAAACCTCATAATTCCCCAGAGAAGTATACACAACCCATTTGTTTTCTCACAAAACCAAATAGAATTAACGGGCATTGTGGAGCCGCAGTCCCTGGAAAACATCAACACTCTGACAGTTTCTTCCAGTTAACTGTTCTGAACATAACAGTTTCTTCCAGTCATCTAATCAGAAATTAAGTGTCTACAAGCCAGAGCACAGAATCCCTTAATCTCATTTACGGAGCAATTGTGCGTCAGGACATCACTATTTAGACTAATATTGTCCTGTGATTTTTTTCCTAATCTATCAATTTCAAAATGATGGGCTAGGATAGGATAATAGTAGTATTTTTGGCAATTGCCGTCAGCTAAAGACCATTCCTAATTTGTATTTCATTCTTTTATATTACCAAAGGAGGAAGGATATGTCTATCTATATCAAAATGTTACCAGCAGGTGCCTGTCTGTTAAGCCAGGTGTTGTTCTTTGTTATCATGAAAGACTGTATTTTAGCAAAACAGTACATATCCGTAACCATGTGTACACACTGAGTTAATATACAGGGAACTGTATATTGAAAACAAATATGCATTTCAAAATAATGCAGTACTTTGGTTATGTCAAACTGCTTGACAAATTTTGACTCTTCAGCTTCACTTTTTCTATCAGCACAAACCAAAATGGATGCATATAAAAGCCCTTATGAAAAGTGAGGTGAAATTTAATGACACACACTTGTCTAACACACTTGTCTAATAAAACCTACTTCCTAGGAAAAAGCCATGAAGAATTAAATTTTCCACAACAATTTTTTTTCAAGAAACTGAGCTGTGCAGCAGAGGGAAAACACATAATTTCTGCTTTCTTTGGAGAAATACAAAGAAGGAAAATATATACTAAATTGTCATCATAATCCTCAGCATTCATCATCACAGAGAAAGATTCCTGTTTCACGTTTCACTCAATAGGACCTTGAAGAACTGAAAGGATATAGGACTGGGTCCCATGCTTGCAGAGCCACTGTTGTGAGACATATAGAGGGTCCTTCACAAACAGATAATGAGAAGTTGCAGGGTATAAATGTTTAAGATTTAGATTGGTAGTTTTCTAAAATGTTACAAAACTTTGAATAATTCACTATAATACCCTATGAGTGTATTTTTCTCAATGATACTGGAGATTTCTGCACCCAAAATATAATTCATTACTTGGTAGACACATGTGACTGACTCCTCATGTGCTAGGAGAAAACCTTGCAGAAGCAGAAATAGCCTCTGACAGCTGAGGCAGGAATGAATCGGAAAAAAAAAAAACCTCTCTGTTGTGAGTGGCAGCTTATAAACTTAGGGTTTTTACACTTTTGTGTTTCCTTTTTTTTTCTGATTTTTTTGGTTTCTTTGATTCCTGGTGCTACTCTGGTAAATATGTGTTATTTCCATTTTTGGTTGTTCTTGCATCATCTTAAGGGTGTTACTTTCATAAAGTCAGTTTTCCTGTGCTCTACTAATGGGTGGCAACTGTGTGTTTTCCTAAGAAGGGGTTGTCATTGATCAAATTTCTCTTTATACTACAGTTTGCTTGTTCATTTGGTGGCTGTTGTCACCAGTTTTTCAAAAGAACCCACCTCTTCTAGCAGAATAAAATTAGAGAAAGATGTTTACTTTCAAATGAAGAAAACTGAACTGATACAGGCTAGTCCAAAAGAACTTGAAATTACTGAATGAGCCTTGGCCAGCCATTTTGTGTTGTAGCTTACCAATGACTGAATTATTCTGTCCTGTCTTGACTGTTCAAATATTCTGTTTTACTATAGAATTGTGAATGGGAAAGGGATATATCCCTGGATATCTATACATTTTTATGGAGAAGTGACTGTGTGTGTGAGTGCATGCACATGTGCATTGTAAAAATAAGTTGGTTTGGCAATTTCAGACTCTTTCCCTTACAGATAGAAATTATCCAACAAACAGTGAAATGGGATATAAATTATAAATATTACTGTCAATATACTGCTTTAACTGTTAAGAATTACTAAAAGTGTATGAAATAACAGAGGGCCTTTTTTCCAAACTATTTTTTACTTGGAGTGGACTTGAGAGAAAAAAATGGCTAAAATGTGGACATGGGCTCTTTGAGAAGGCAGAAGGATTAGAGGAAGGTTAGGAATGTGAATTTGCTTTTCTACAGAAATTCCAAAATATCTTTGTTGTGAGAAACAACACTAACATCACACTGGCATTTACTGATAGATCATGCTAGAGGGGGAGCCTGTCTTATTACAATATTATTATTAAAATATTCCCTACAAGTTCGGTGAATAGAGACAACTTCTTAAGGAAATATCTGTGGAAACATGGCCAGAATTTCTCTGTATCATCCTTCATTAGGGAAATTTAACAAACTAACAGTTTAGAGCACAAAAATTAGGCATCTTCCTATGTGGTTTGCAGCCTGTTCAAAGAGTTACTAAGTACTTTAGAAACTTCAGTGATATGCCTACAGAAGCCTGCCTTATTATTTGTCAGCTCTTCTCTGCTGTTTCTGTCAGATTGAAATACTACTAGTTACAAAATGATCCCAACTTAAGATCTAGTAGTACGATAAAATGGCCATCAAAAAATCCCTTAATACAGATATGTGAAGTGAAACCAAAATCCTTGCATCAAAAAGGAAAATATAGTTATTGTTATCATATCTGTCAAAGGAATTACCCTGTTTCAGTCAAACTCTTTTGCACTAGTTCCTGTAATAAAGGATCTAAAGGATGACTCCAGGAAGAGATCAACTTGTTAACAGAACACCATATATTGACTGTGTTCAAAAAGTCTGTATATTCAGCAAATCTCCATTGTAACATACCCTCTGCTATTGTAAGAACAGTAGTTCCTGTGGTGAGTATTTGACTCCAGTCTGAACTGTATCTTTTGCACTACAAAACTTCAAAGTCAGCCACTTCAGAGAAACGAGATGGAAATGCTTTTCCTTTAACTCTGTGCTTCACTGTTTAATGAAGAGTTCGGTCTTTAAAAGGCCAGTGGAGCTACAGCAACAGAAAGTAAGGATAACAGGATAGAGTTGGTTCAGACAATGTTTAAGAATAGCAAGTTTATCCTGGTGATATTGAAAATATTATCTATTCTGTACATAAATTAGGACAGGTTCAAGATCTTCATCACTTGTCATTGTAAAAGTTGTGCAACTCTGCTGAATGCAATAACTTTGGGGGAGCGCTTGACACTAGATTTATGCCTGATCTTCCAGCATCCGTAGAGTTTTTCTAAAACTACAGAAGAAAAATAAGTGTTTGGTGTACTCCTCCCAGACTTCACCTTTCTCTGCAATAGGAAGGATTGAGGATTAGCTAAATTTAATTTGCTCTGGCTCAAAGGTCAGGAACAGCAGGTATTTGCTGGCTATTTGACCTTTAGCTTGTCACTTTATAAAGGAAACATAAGGAGGACACTAATGTAGAAGCTGTAAACTGTTGGCTCATCCTTTTTATGCATGCATTTAATTTTCTTGTTCTACAGTCTTACCACTCCCACAAGTCTACTACTTTTACCATACAGGCACAAGGAATTGACGTGTGTTGATTGTGATGGCAACATGAAATTGGCTACATTAGGATGCTCTGGTTAATAACAGATGAAACTCTACACCCTTTGTCAGCAAATGTTTGTCTGCAGCAAACATTACAATTGTTTTTACAAAATGGAAGGTCTAAAGTTAGAGGTAGAACATGATTCTGTCCTGCTTATCTTTCTTTTACAAAGCACCTAGATAAGTGAAAAGCTTAGAAGAGGAATCAGTATGAGAGCTGGCATTTGTGTATATGTGTGTGTACATATGTATAAATACATATGTCCTGATTAACATAAGATTTCTTATTATTGTTGATCCTGATTGAACAAAATTTTACAGTTATGAAAAACATCGTAATTTTGCCAAGAAATCCATCTAAGCGAAGCAGCTCCTTTGGGGTTTGGTTGGTAATTCTTCAGGTTTACTCTCTTTTCAGCAAACAGGAGCTGGTTATCATAATTAAATAAACCAATGTAGCCTAATGTGATTACAAAACCACTTACATAGAGCATGGTGTGTAGGACATAGGACGTCAAGTTTCTAGTCTCCAGACATTAGTGCAGTCTTAGAAAAATATTTTTGCCATGTGAACATATTTTTCCATTGTAAGTTGTGCCCGTGTTCACAGGGGTTCTTGGATGAGGGAAGAGACAAGAATGTTGACTCCATGATCAGAAGGCTTGATTTATTATTTTATGATATCTATATAGTACATTATGACTATACTAAAAAGAAAAAGAAGGACAGGTTTTCTCGGAAGGTAGCTAAGCTAAGAATAGAAAAGAATGATAACAAAGGCAGCTCTCTTGGACTCTGTCCGAGATAGCCTGGTCCTTGATTGGCCATTAATTATAAATATCCAAGATGGGCCAATCACAGGTGGACCTGTTGCATTCTATGGCAGCAGATAACCATTGTTTACATTCTGTCTCTGAGGTCTCTTAGCTTCTCAGAAGGAAAAATCCTAAAGAAAGGATTTTTAGTGAAAAGATGTCTGTGACAGTAAGTATATTTTTAAACATCAAATATTGAGACAATGTTTGCTGATGTGTGTGTGTCTGTGTGTGTGTGTGTGCGCACATGCAACATGTAAATCAGAGCAGTTTAATTTAAACTAACAGAGCTATGCTAACTGGCCCCCACTGGTAATCAAGAAACAATTCTTTTAATGCTGAAGATCCTGCTCAGAGTGCACTTATCACTGGGAGAAAAAAGATTGGACAAAACATAAGACTGTTGTAAGTGAAGATAGCTGTGCTGATATCAGTGGAGCTCTGCCAGCATATACCACCTAAGGGTTTGGTAAAATAGTTTCAGGCAAAGAAGGTACATTCTTTTCAGAGGATTAATTATGTTTTATATGCACCTACTGGGTACTTTTGGGGTAAGTTGGCTACATTATAAAAAGCAGGTAATAAAAAGAAAAAAGTAACCTGAATTTGTAGGTGGTCCATTTTATTGGACTAAAAATAAAAGGCAAGCATTTGCAAATCACTGTGTCTTCCTTAAGAGCAAGAGAGAAGGGCAAGTTGAGGCAGAAGAAATGAGAGCCTGGTTCTGATTCAGACTTCATAATTATATTCTGAGACAGAGATCAAAGAAGGAGTTGAGCAGGAAATGGCAAAGAGAAAGTCAGGTGCAAATATCACACCCTTCCCTGTCGTTGCCATGAGCCAAAATTTGGAAGCCAGTCTAGCATGGTGAATGCATGTGTTTGTTTAAAATAATTGCCTTGACTGAAGCTCATTATTGTTTTCTTCTGACTGCATTAGGTGGGAGCTACTGCCAGCATGTTTCTGGTGGTACAGGTAGCCAGTTTAATGCAGCTGCCATCATTAACAGTTGACAAAAAATCTTGGAGTCTTAATTCAGCTTCTAGTCAGGCTTCCCCAGGTAAAGTGCGGCTGAAATGGGAAAAGTAGACTTGAAGTCAATGAAGACTTACTCCCATCTTCCATAATACCCTAGTGGAAAAAGAAAACACCATCCAGAGATTTCAGGAGGTTGATTCACAATGAAGCAGCAGGATGCTGCTTCAATGACTGTGGATAGGATCTTTTTCTTTCTTCTTTTTTTTTCTCTCTTTTTTTTTTGTCCTCCTCCAACTTTGCATATAACAGATGAAAAAGCAGTTTTGGCAAGACAATAGTGAAGTGGATCAGTCTGTACACACACAATTTTCTAATGGGTATGAAGGCTGTCAAAAGAACATTCTGGATGTAGGTTCACCCTCCAGACCAGCATCAGTGTAAAATTTGCTAGCTATCCCTGTCCTTATTTTATCCAAAACTGTTTGTTCCATGGGGTCTCTGTCCTACCAACTGCACTAGGTAGACATGCATAATTAACTGATTCGACCAGGGAAGATGAAATTGCAGTCCTTGTCTTTGCAGCTAATGGAAATGCAGCAAAGTCTGTTGAAACTGCAGAATCTTGATATTTGTTTAAAATTTTTAAACCTTGCACATGGAGGCATAATAAATATATATAATTCAAACACACAAATTGGAATTTGGTTTTATTTTCGTTGGTGTCACATTCATTTGCTAATTTGTGGGTTGGGTTTGGAATAACAACAAGTCATTTGCTGGGAAGGAATGAATAGCTGGCCCTGGAGGTAATATGTAATCTACTCAGTTTTAATAGTTGCCTGATGGAGGGGAAACCCCACCTAGAGGGGCAGATGTACTGTACAGACCTAGCTAAGCCTCTGCGCAGTTTCTTCCTGTTAAGCTTTCCCTCTTGAAAACAGTCATCTTAAAACTCTTTGTAGAGGGGCACAAGGGGTTTAGAGCAATCTCTGAGATCTCTGTGCATCATACAGCACAATGTACTCTTATAGAATAAGTGAGGCAGGAACTGCTACATATAAAAGGCTAAGATGTGTGATAAAACAAGGAGGCTCAGGCAAAATGGGGAATTCTGATAGTGGGTACAAGTGAAAAATCTGAGAGGACAGGCAGTATTCAGCTTATAGAAGAGGTCAATTTTATAAATTATCAGAACAATAGTAATCACATTTTTTAATGTAAAGATTTCACTCTTTCGCTTACAAGAATATAAAACTTCCAGAGGCTTTTGTGATGGGTCCTGGAGCAGGTTTCATTTCCATCCCATTTTCAAGCACAGTCCATACAAAGCTGTACAGCACAAACTCAGACTTAAAAGGAAATAGGGTTTTGCTCACACAACAGAACTTGGACAAACTTTCCTCTTTGACTTCACATAATTGCTCGCACAGTTGTTCACACAGTTGTTCTGAAACATTGCTCCTTGCTCAGTCTGTTCCTCAGTCTTCCCTTCCCTTCCCTTCCCTTCCCTTCCCTTCCCTTCCCTTCCCTTCCCTTCCCTTCCCTTCCCTTCCCTTCCCTTCCCTTCCCTTCCCTTCCCTTCCCTTTCCCTTTCCCTTTCCCTTTCCCTTTCCCTTTCCCCTCCCTCTCCCCCTCCACTCCCACCACTCTAGAGCAAGATTGCTGCTTTTAGGATCAGGACAAAGGAGCCATTTGGCTCATCAGGTCAAAACGTGCATTTCTAGCCCATCCTTGGGATCAACATCTATGGTTTTTGCAGAGCAATGAAGGCTGCGTAACAGAGCCAGAACCACCACAGCTGCCCAGAGACAGGTCAGTCCTTTCTAAAGGCAATCTGGCAGTGACTCTTGTGAGGAATCAAATTTTTGGTATGATCCGGTAAATCCTCCTGACAGGAGAGTCACCTGAAAGCTGTATCAGTTTACCTTGTCTCTCACCCACTCCTGTGCCAGCTGAAGCTGTTTCCTGCTGGAGAGTGTCAGAAAAGCATGCAGTGTACCCAGCAATCAGCTCACACTTGTCTTTCTCTTCAGTGTGAAGATGTCATAAATTGCAAAAGAAATAGTTGCTGCAAGTTATGTCAAAATGTATCTATTTCTAGTTCATTTCTATTCCTATTTCATTTCAACTGATCATCTTTTGGAAACAGAAACAGCTATCTAACTATTCTGGTACCAATGACCAGAACTCCAGCATTCAGGGGACAGAATAAGATAAAAAATGTTTTATGTTCATTAACAAAACCACATGTCCTGACTAAATGCTGGAAGTGAATGTGAAAGATTATGGCCTAATCTGTCAAGATGTTTGAAAGTCTATTCTTCTTTCAGCTGACAAAGTCCAGGCTGCAGTTATAACCGCAGAAAACTTTAAATTTCTTTCTTTCTGTTGCTTTAGAGAAGACTTGCCCCTTTCTAAGACACTGATGTGATTCTCTTGGGTTTTTTTTTTCCCTATATAAGAAATATTCTTAAATTTTTCAGTTTTCTAGACTTCAAAATCACTCACATATCTAAATTTCACATTCTTAAAGGAAATTCTCAGCACATACACCAGCACTATTTCATCTTCTATGTGTGCACAATGAATTAAAAAATTTAAAGAATTATAGAGAAATACAATCTTGTAAAATTAAAAATCACACTTATTGGAAGACTAGAAGATTGAAAGTTATTGTATATAGAAGGGCACAGTTTTCATAAGGTAGTGATTTTTGTGACTTGTCCTCACTAAAATAGGCTAAGCAACTTGTGTTATCCAGTGTGTTGTGTGGGGAGGCACCAAAGTTTATTACTAATATTTTAATTAAATATTGCTTGCAATTAAATGTATTAAATCCTTTCATTATCTCCCTCTGTGCAGATTTTAGCAAGTTCAGCATAGACCAAGTGTGTGGACTATTCTTGGGACCTAATAACATCAGACAAACCCAAGATCCAGCTGTGAAGGTGTCAATGGCAATTGTGCCAGATATGCATTTATTTTCACAGACAACACTCAAGTTTTTTTGCAAACATTCAGACTAGCCATTTGGCAAGGGCTGGTTTCTGAATTGCATTGCTCAGTGGAAAAGGAAGGGTGGATCCTAGAAGATATTCAGTGACTGAAGATCTACAGGGTTAGAATGAATGCTTTGATTCCTAGTAGAATTTGCTTCAATTTCTGCTTGTAGGACTTCAGGATCAAATAAATTTTAATTTAAAGCTCTTAAAGTCTCTCAGCAATGCACATTCTTGGCAATTGAATCTGGGAATTTCACAGCTCTGGCTGTTATCCCTGATCCCATTTGGCTTTCACCAAATGAATGAATGTCTGAATTTCCGCTCTTCACCTCACTCAAGTGTTTCTCAGGGGTGTTTTTGGGGGGGGTTGGTTGGTTGGTTGGTTTTGGGTCTTTGTTCTCTTCCAAGTAGATTGTGGGATTAAACCTTTCTCTGAGAAATTATCCATTTGAATCTCCTAGATAGGATTGCTTCTTTCCTTTTCAAGTTTGTTGTGGCAGTGGTGGAAGGGGGCAATGTGTCTTGTTTTCTACTTTTGAAGATGTTTTCTCTTGGCCTCTGTGGTTTTAGTTCTTCTTTCTCTCACCAATCAAAATTCCAAATGAGCCTTTTATTTTTGTCCCAAAAGCTCTGTTTATCATCAATGTCTTTCAATCCTTCATCATTAGCAAGGCATGCTATAGGCTAGGTGCATCACAAGTGAAAAATACAAATTTTTTGCCCCAAAGATTTTGCATCCTGCAGTCCCTACACCACAGTCATTTAGGATTATATGTATGCAAAGGCCTCCTCCAAATAGTACATAGTCAAGGGATTTTGCTGGGAAATAAGAACTCTATGTCTGGAAGAAAGGATGAAGAAAATATAGGCTTGCAGGTCTTGAAGGTAGCTTCTGACTCTCCAAGCTTGGCCTGCTGCATCCAAAAAAGACAAGGTTTGCTGTGAAAGGCCCTTAAAACATCCATTCCACACATCATCAACTAAATATCACAATACATCACAGTAAACTTCTGAGCTATCAAATGGACTAAAAAAGCAAATTTTGCCACAGGAAAGAAAAATGGAAGGGATCAGAGGAATCACAGTCTTGTAAGTAGTGAGTACTTGCCCTAACTAAACATTTACTTGCTTTTAGGTTGTAGGCTGCACTTGCCTTCTCAGAGATGAGTAGCAGATGGGGGGAGAAGTGCCTCTCAATTTAGGAAAATGAAAATGCGTCAGGAAATAAAAATCTCCTATTCTAAAACTGTTAGCTGATGAGCTGACAAGTCCAGCAGTGCACTTTGCTGGGAGAGGATGATGCCACTATAAGCAGCAGCACAACTCAGAATCAAAAGAAGTATTATCTTTTCTTTGTCTGAGCTTCATAGTGCTGATTACTTCTGGTTTTATTTCATAGAATTATTTAATTCAAACCGCACTTAGGTAGCTTTTTCATAAGTTATTTCACTTATGTAGTAATTTTCAAAATGTGTTAAGGGTTTAATGAAAACTTCCAATGTAGAGATAAATGCTGCTGCTTAGAATACCAATCTGATTTCATGATCATGAAATAAAATATACTTTAAATGCAGTTTTTTACAAAATAGCCCTTTGCATGTGAATGAAGTGACACCTTTCTGCTGTGTGTGTGTTCACCTCTTAAAATGGCAACCACTGCTATGAATGCAGACCTTCCACAGATTGTAGAAGACAGATTTTATCTAGTTCCAAATTCCCAATGAGATACTTCTAAACACACACACAGAGAAAACTGACGTATTTGCATGACTTCTCTGCACACATGCTTAAAATAGTACGAAATTGGACACTGTTCAGATGAGTCAAAATAAATGATAGGGCCAGCAATAAAATTATATTAATATGTCTAAATAGTGACTTCCCTCAAGCTCTGCAACTCGTGAGATCAGGCCAGCAGACCACCACCCATGTCCCTGATGCACAATCTGCTCATATCAAACTCTTCACTGCAATGCTTGAAAGATTCCTGATCCCCAAGGAAAATAATAGATGGTCAGGAAACTGTGTGCTAAGTTCAGAAACTATTTCAGATGTAGTGTAGAATGCCTGAAAAGAAAGTGAACTTATTGCTCACAGCTGCATTGCAGCATATTCAGAGATGAAGTTATTGGGGGCCCCCTCATATTTTCTTTGGCCTCCACACAAATTGTTGACATCATTTATTCATTGCCATTCATCTACTGTTGTTCTGAGTTTAAAGCTGTATTTCAAAAATGTGGGAAGGTCTCATCAATCAGTGGGGCAGTTCCTCTGGGAACTCCTGTACCTTTCTTATTGCCTGATATTACAAAAATTAAATCCAGTAGTCATGGATACCTCCAAAATTTTCACTCAGTGAATTCAGGGCACTAAAAATTCAAATAAACAAATAAACAAACTCATAAGCGAAAAAGAATTGCACAATACCTTCAAAGATATTTATGCTTTTCGTATTGCCTCACAGAATTGCAACTGACAAAGTGACTGAGGTTGGAAGGGACATCTGGGGGTCATCTGGTCCAACCAACTTGCTCCAGCAAGGACAACTAGAGCTGGTTGCCCAGGCCATATCTCCAAGGATGCGCACTCCACAACATCACTGGGCACCACTGTTTGTGCTTATAGAATATTAGTATTGAGTTTGTGCTCATAGAATATTAGGTTTTCTTAAATCTGGGCTATCAGCCTTCCATGGGTGCTATTCCTAAAGCGTAAGTACTCATGCTGACTTTCATAATGCACCATGAAGAGACAGTGAGAAGACAAGGATGGCAGCAGACACAAGGAGACAAAACTTCTGAATTAATGTTTTTAACATTGACTTGCACAAGATATTTACAACTGTTATGCAACCACTTTACAGAAAAGTCATGACTCAGAAGTGAGTTAAGCCACAGGCTAAGATACAACAGCTCACCTGTGATTATGAATTAAGTGCTTGAAGATCACTAGAGGTCTTGGCCTAGCTGGCTAAATTGCTATCTAGTTTAAACTTCAGCACAATGGTAACTCTGTACACCACACTAATGTAAGTGGTTACTGGTTCTTTTTTGGGGATATGCAGTATCATCCTTATGTTGATGAAGTTGCTTTTGATATGGAGAACCAGGACAAAGCTCACTTAGCAGAGTTAGGCAGCAGCTTGCTGTATTTCACACTATCATCCACTTAACTAGACCTGGGACTGCATGGAATTTTACATATCCAAACTTCAAGCATGGTGGAAAAGGGTCACCAGTCTAACATAGTAGGCTTCAATCACACTGCAACAGCAAAAGAAGTACAGCTCCTGCACTGTGCTTTGTCATTTCAAAAGGTACACATAAAAATCTTACCCCTTGTCCCTTTTGGTCAGACAAATTTTCTGAGATGTCACTTTTTTCAGGACTTCTTTTTCATTGAAATGTACCCTTTTTCTAATAGATATATGGTATATGTTTGCAGTAATTACAGAAGATGTTGTCCTTTTCATTTATGCCTGCGCAATCCAGTTTGACATCATGTCATAAAAGTTTATGTGTTGTGTTCTCTGAGCTCCTTACTAATATCCCTGGCATTCTCCCTCACTATCCAAAATCAATACCATTGCTCCTCTCTCAATAAAAAATGGAGCATTGAACAGGGTCCAAATGTGCTCACTGACAATTTCCAGCAATTAGATGCTGTGCTAACAAATGACCTTCCCATGGGGTGATAAAGTAGGACCAGAAGAATCACCAATGTCTTTCTCAGGGGAGCTTGCAAATAACTGGGACCTTTAAGAAGTGGATTCAGTCTCTGTCCCTGTTTCTGTCATTGGAAATTCACAGAAATATTGAAATCAAGACAGAGAGGCATTCATATTAGGAACCTTAGCAATCAATTTTTACTTGCAGATGGTGGATTGTAATCAATGTTAATTAACCAGACTCCTTTTCAGACCAGGCTACACTGAGAGACAACTGTGTACATTTTTGACCAAGACAACTGATTTTGCTGGCCTTCAGAAAAGGATAGTGATGGCTTTGTGAGCCACACCAGAAAACAAGTATAGGGAAAACAAAATAAAGAGACTGTAAGTCCTTTATGGCAATGTGCCTTATATACCTTCAGAGATAGATGAAGCAGCAACAAGTCACAGAATCACAGAATATTCTGAGACAGAAAGAATCCTCAAGGATCATCAAGTCCAACTCTTAAGTGAACAACCCATATGGGTTCACATTTGCAACCCTGGGATTTGTGGTGTCAGTGGGATAGTGCAGGGCAGACCCTGTGGCTCTTAACTCAAATTCAGTTTCCTGGATGTGAAGAACTAAAGTTCTTTCCTTCTTCTTTTTTTTTTTTTTTTTTTTTTTTTTTTTTTTTTTTTTTTCCCCTCCAATGAACTATGCAAAATGGATTTTTGTTCTCAGGTCAAGTTCAGGAGAAAAAGAGCTGAATCAGAAGTGTCAGCCAAAATGTTAAAGTCTTCACAGATTTGTCTTGTGAATTTCTTGCTATCCATAAAGCCTTATTTCTTTTAAGGTTGCAGTTAGGCAGGCATTTTAAATTTCTATATTTAAAAAAAAAAATTTTCACTGCTGCAGAAATTCCATACATTTTCTGAAAACATGGAACCTGAAAATTACTGTAAACTTATTTCCTTTCCTATTTTTAATAAAGAGTGAGAGAACAGTAGGACAAGGGCTGCACAATGAACTCCTGGAAAGATAGCCAAGGCCTGAACATGCTGAGTTATCGTCTGTTTTCCAGAAATTCTTGCTGCCAGATGGGTGGACACAAAGAAAGCTGATACTGCTTTTGGTCTGTACCTGTTCTTCAGAAAAGAAAAGGAGCACATTTTCTAGTGCTGTCAGATGGTTGCTTCTCCTTAACACAAGATGTTTAAAATTTTGCAGTGCAAGAAAAGGAAAATCTACTGCAAACCAGGATTTATTTACTCACCTATATGCAAATCTTGTTGCACTGATCTGTGAATTTTATAAATAAAGCTGTGTTTTGTGGCATCTTTGAATGGAATGAAGATTGAGGCTTTCAGTGATCTCTGAGAGGCACAAGAATGAACTCCAGATAACACCAGAAAATACGATTATTCCTCAGGTTCAGCAGGGGTCTTGGTTGCAAAATCACTCTGACGGGGCCCTTTTCTGTTCCATGTTTGTTCTCTGGAAGCCATCAGGATACAGTTTCCAAATAGTTATTCTAAGTGCAGCAATGACACATTGGTGTTACTACAAAACTGGTGTGAGTGACTTGGTCTAGGAGAAAGCAAAAACATGAATACAATGTGCTGCGCTACATGTAGGGTAGCAGGTAAAGCTCTGGTTTCTTGGACCCAGTTATCACAGGCAAGTCGTTCAATGACTGTTGCTCTGCTCCTTTTACATGTGGTTATTATAACAGTAGTTCCTTCTATCTGTCCTCTCTTCTGTCACTTGAGATACAGTCTTGCAGAAAACAATACCTTCTTTATGGATTTGCTGAGCAAGGAAAAGGGTACAGATGTCTTGACTCCACAGGGGTTGGCTTGGATTGCTTAGATGTAGGCAATATTATCAACTAGGGGGGAAATGTTTTTAAATTAAACAACGTTGACTAGTGTATGAAGTTTTATAAAACAGAATTTCTTTCTCATACTTCAGATATTAAGGGGTATTTTTCTTTTTTCCTAGGAAGCATAAAGAGTATGGTGTGCATATGCCAGGAGTGTCATTGAGTCCAGTTTTTTTACAGGCCTGGCCTGCCACTTCTAGTAGAAAAAGGTACTCTCTGTCTAGTGTTGCTCATACAGGAGGCAGCAGTACATGCTTCATGCAGTGTGGCTACTCAAACACACAGCAGAATGATCCAGTGGAGAATTCGGTGCTACAGGAACAACAGTATATTTAGACTGTTGTCTAGTGCAAGATCTGGAAGCCATCCCTGCTTCAAGAGAAGGGGGAAAAAAACCAGCCCCACACATAGAGAACCCACACCAAAAAAACACACGACCTAATTTTCTAAGAACATATTTGCTGAAAATAATTTACCACTCCAAGTATTTCTAGTGCAGTGTGTATAAAGAAAGAAAGCCTCCTTTTCTCTTTCTCTCTTTAAAGGGGCTGGTTTCTAGCTTTCTATGAAGCAGAAACTTCAGTCTTAACTGAGACTGGGAATTGTACAGTGTGGTAAAATATATGCAATCCAGAACCATAAACATAACTTCTACTAAGGACAAAAGAAACAAAACTGATCTGGAAAATAGATAATTTAGGTTGTGATTTATCATACAGAACAAAAATTTTCACATAATATAATATTGTAAGTCTTGGCTGTCATCAACCCTCATTCTATCCTGAGCTGTAAATAGCTGGCCTTTAACAGGCCAGTTAAAAGTTTATAATAAGTTTATTACTTACAGAGGCAGCAGTGAAACTGCAATGCAGGTGAAGCTTTACTGCTTTTCTACCTGTCTTGCTTCTTTTGGGGAGTTTTAGTAAACACTAAAGAGCTGAACTCTGCTCTTGAAACTTCTCAAACAAAAGTACCTCAGTTAGTGCATACTATGTAATAAGTCAACAATGCATCAGCATTCCATATAAACTTCTCTAGATGACAAGTTTTTTGCCAAATGCCACATCAGCTGAAAGGCAACTTGCAGCAACAGTTTAGACTGGTGAAATGATTGAATGCCCTACTGTATGCAAAAGGTCTTGCGCCTGATGTAAAGAAATAATATCATAATTTTTAGAAAGTTGAGCAAAAATCTATTGGCAATTACATTTGAAAAATAGTCTTGTTTTTTTCAGACTGAGCACTGAAGTGATATTCATCTCTAAAGTTTGAATTCTGACTTATTTCTAAGCAAACTTAAACAAGCTTCTATGTCTAATATGAGGTTCAAGAACAGACCTTCACATCCTTCATTTAGAATTTGCTTAGAGATTTTGAATAAATTTGAAAACAGCAGCAGTCACAGAATGCCAGACTCCAACAGTTCTGAATCAACAGTGGTTTTGAAGAAGAGCAGCTTCAGATGACATGAGCCATTCCATGCAATTCCAGGAGTCAGCTAAGCAGGGAAGTGGATAAAAACACCATGAACCTTCTTCAGTGCAAATTGTGATCTGACACATGCAGGTCCACCAAGGTAAACCAAATACTTTCTGACTTGATTTGAATTTCAAGTCAAAGAATGATGTATATGCTCTCAGGAATTTCAAACTTGTGGGCATAGACGAATTTGAGACTTCCGCTGAATCCTCACAGAAGCTCAGCAGTGCAGAGGTTGAAAACATTTCACATTTATGCAAGTCACCCTGCCCTAAGAGTGTTTGCAATGGTGGAACATTTTGCTGAACTAAACTGAACTCAGGAAACTCCACACATGAGCATAGACTAACACCCCAGAAGTGCTAGAATAGCTGAAGCCTGTATCTAAGTACTAGTGAAGGATTAACATAGTACAGTGAAACTTGATTTCAGAGGAGTCTGAAAAATATCAAGGATTTAAGAGACATTTGCAAAAAATTCTCATTTCTTATTTGACAAAGACAGCATTCAGTACCTTGAAAGACTGAGACAGTAGGTAACCTTCTACTGTCTCATAGGTATCACATTGCAGCATCTCCAGTGGTTCCATCTATCCTGAAGACTGCCTTGTGCAAAAAACTGATGTATTTCCTTGTCCCTTGGGTAGCTCCTTAAGATAGTGGAGTTAAAGGATCATTTTATTCAAGACTGGAATAGAGCTTCTCTTATTGTGTAACTTGCAGACAGCAAAGTTGTACAAGAGGTTTAAAATGGAAAGTGAAGGCCATGGGAAGGAAACCCTTCTTTAACAGCAAGCGGCAAAGATACCTTCCTGTTTGTACTAAAAACATCCTTTTTAAAGTGAGTAAACTCAACATCATGATGGGTGAAACACCATGGCTTTGCAGATTTAATTAACACTGAAACATGGGGAATCACTGAGAATTGCCCTAAATACGGCTCTGGATTAATACTATGTTACTTAAGCAATAGACTCAGGCTTGCTTTCTGAAAGGTTACCAACAGGTAGATTAAGCATCTTGAGTTTTTTCATAGAAGTGATCTGGCCTATTTATTTGGATTGCAGTGCTAGTTTTTGAATGCCTTCACCAGCAAAAATTCTCTTGGCATAAATGTGTGTTATGTTTGCCATTGGATGAGCTCATTGCCATGTATCTGTCCAAACAGAATTCCAGTGATACTGTGAAAGACACAAAGCAATGCAAGTGAATTTTACCTTGCTGACACAAGGTAAAATTTGGTGTTAACTGCAGGTTCTGTGGAATGGCAAACTTATCTAAATGTAAAAATCACAATAATTTTTGATTGTGTGACAATTCTTTTTTTAGGGCTTACATGACAGTCACACCTTCTCATAAGCTAGCTTTCTTTCAACAAACTCATTCAATGTTGGCTGGAAAAAAATGGCAAGTCAGTGTCAGACCTTCTCCTCTACTTTCTTTTCTACTTGCTTCTTCACAGGTCTTGGTCACTGAACAGTACTGATGGCCAAAGCAAGGGATCTGGAATCTAGTACCAACCACTTAACTTCCAGAGAATTCAGAAAAGTTAGGAGATAGATCTTAAAGTGCTGAACAAAACTGGATCTTTTCAAATGGCAGTTCAGACCTGTCAGGGGCACAACTACGTTTTCACTGTCTACAGCGAGAGTTAACCCAAAGTGAGGAAGCCCCTTAATTAGATGCTTCTATGAATGTCTTAAAGTAGGTAGGGTGAACAAAGGCCAACATGTAGGTTACCATTTCAGAACTTGGTCTGGCTTCCAGAAACTCAGGAGACAGCTTTTCACATTCATGTGTAAAACAGAGGTGGTATTGCCAATCAACTGTAAAGCAGTCAGTTTTCCAACATAATGAACAGCTCATTAAAATGTATCTTCAGTATCTTACTACTATTGTGTTGTGCTATAAGTAAAAAGCATTAAAAGCAGACAGGGAAATACATTCAGAAACAATTTCATCCAGAACACTTAAATGATGACAGTATTATCTGCACTTATGGATGGAGGAATGAAGGAGATGTCAAAGAAAAAAAAAATCAGTCCCCAACATTGTTCCAAAAGTTTTCTGGAATAAAACATGCAATAAGACAAGGAGAGTCTCTAAAAATGTTGGATGCAGATTTGAGGGGTAGAGTAATGGAAACGGAGTTTTTCTGGAACACAAAAAAAAGATCTTTCTTGAGAAAGAAGAGTGAGTGGAGCCTGGCAGCGACACAGGGTTTGGTTTGTAGGAAAGTGACAAAAACAAGACCAAACAGACAAGTTGAAACTGACAGTGCAGAAAATTTGTCTGCAGAAAGAAGCTAATGGTAAAGTAACCCCATAAAATTCCCAAACATGAGTATTCTGAGGCTGAAATTTTATTTTCTCTTTATTTCACAAGATGTAAACTGGTCTTTCAGTTAGAAAACACATTAAATAAGTTATTTCTAAAAAGACTAGTTTTCTTATTAAAATTGCAGATGGTTTCACAGACCCCATGAGCCTTTATTGGGTTTTTGTGCTCTTGCTCTCAAGTAAGGGCCAAATCTCTGTTAATTACAAAGCAGATCCTGGAATATGCATATAGTCTGGTGCAAAGTAATCACAGGTTGTGCTGCTCACTATATCTAAAAACTAAAATGCAGATGTTGAGAAATTATAAACTAACTACAGTAGCCTGCAGTGAAATATTTATATTAGTAAAGACTGGCCGAGCTCTTGAGTTCCTAGAAGATCAGAGTTAACTTTCAGCCTGTGACTCAGTTGTAAAACAATGCCATTTTCTATTCTCAAGCCAGCAGACAGCCCTAGACAACACCCCTGGGAAGACACAATGCTTAAAATGGGAGAATTTCTTCACTGAGTTTGAAGACCAAAGTTTTGAGATGATTTTGTGTAGGTCTCTATTATTTAATGTTTCCCCAATGAAAAAAAGTAGGTGAAAAAGAATAAAGACAACGCATCTGCTACAAATTATATCCTAAGTCATTATATCACTTTGCTTTAATTTTTGATAGAGTTACTGGTGTCAGGGTACTCCTGCTCATACAGCCAAAAAAAATATAGCATAGTATGCAGCAAAATAAAACAAAATAAAAATCCCAAACAAATAATCCAAACTAAAGTGTCAAATTAGATAAGAACTTCTGTTCCCCATTCCAATTATAACATGATTTAATGACATTGCTGCATTTTTTGTAATCAAAACTAGTCATATAGTTGGGTGAAATTAAAGTATTATTTTAATCTGAAAAGGAAACTTTGTGTAACATAGATCATGTAGAACAGGAGTCAGTATGATGAGTAAATATATAAAGGGACATTGCAAACTCTGATACAAAACCCCCTCCTATTTACACTTTCCTGGACAACCAAGGAAAATATATCTGAACTGTCTTATTAACAGAAAAGAGAAAATATTAAACTTTGCTGAAAACAGCACAGATATTCAAAGTTATATAGACTTTTAACCTTATTTGCAGAAAAAAATTGTTAATGATTCTTTATGTTCGGGCAAGACTAGGCCAAAGTTAGAAAGGCCAAAGGCCCAGAAGGCTCATGGCCAAATGTTTAACCTGTTAGACTACAAGTATCACAAGACTCCATTTAGAAATATGTACAGCCAACAGAACTCAAGAAAAATAAGTCCACATCATCAGGGGGCAAGTTTTAAGGTTCTTTTTGCCTGTATGGCTCACTGGTGCTAGTTTAGGGCTAGTTTGGAAGTCACAGATTCAGGGTCCAGATCAGATGTTGCAAGAGCTAGCATTTGTGTTCAGTGGTCATCATTTCATTTCAGTCCAATGTACCTCCTAAATTCTCTTTATTTTCTAAGTCCTATACAAAGGTAAATCAGGAGCTATTTTCAAACCAAAGTTTGTTTTTTCAGGATGAAGTCTACTTCTGAATAAATAGTTTTCTATTTTTAAATTAAATTCATAGTGTTTTGGGATGTTTGTATTTGACTACTTTAGGGGTGAAACATGCAAAAGAAAACAGAAAGGATTATGTCTTAGGTTTTGCAAATCACGAACAACATCAGCTTCTTTTATTTATAACTTGTTCATAAAAACTAGTTGCATCCAAAAGATTTCTCCAGGCACACTTTTTGGGAAATGCTTGTGATGGGTTTGCCATTGAATGACCTCACTCCCAGAATTCTGTTTGTAATGAGTAATAACAACAATGAAGATGTCATCAAACAATAAAATCCCCCAAAGAACTGGAGCCTGTTCTCAGCTCACAGCGTATGTAAACACTGGAAACAAATGTAGCATTGCGATACCTTATAGTCCTGCCTGTAAGAATGCAACAGGATAACTTTTCTTCCATATAGAACCACATGAAATTGTGAGAGGACAATTGTACTTTACTTTTTTTTCTTATCCTGCAGCACTGGAAATACTGGGCTAATGTCTAATCCTTCAGGCCATGGCCAGCGTCCCTTGCCCATTTCGACAGTAATATATGCTCTCTTCAAATGCATATGAGGGGGCTGCAAGTCAAAGACACTGACAAAAGCCAAGTCTCCTATCTGTCCTGTGTTAAACACTAGTCTTTCTCCCTTTATTTGGCTTTCTGTAGTTTACAGTTGCTGCAAGGGAACAGCTTGTCAATTGCCTTTTTTCCCCTCAGCTTTCATTTCATAGCATATGTGTTCTCTGCATAAAGACCTAGCTATCAGGGCTCTAGAAATCCATGAACACTCATGACTACTAATTCTGTAAACAGCACTTTGCCTAAAACCATATTATCATCACAGCTTGTTCAAGCTGTCTAAGGGATGTTTGTGAAGGGGCAACAGGACCAGGTGAAACTCCTGCAGTCTCTTTTTCATGCAGTTAGCAGCAGCAGTTTCACGTCTTTTTGAAAAGTTGTCCAAGCTAGTTATATTGCAAGCTCATGGGCACCAGTGAGTTGGAGATAAGTGAGGTGCTAAGATGAGAAAACTTATTCATGCCTTTATCCCTGGCAAAGATGGTTACAGCTGTTATGGGTGGGAAAAATGCAATCCTGGTTTAGGAGTTTGTGTTTCTGGCACCATCACCCAAGAGTGTCTTGGCAAGTTTGACAGATTTCACAAAGGAGAAAAATAACACTGAAGTCAGTTTTGAAGACGTCTCCAGGACGAGTAAAGGGTATTTGAGAGGAGAGATTTAGCTGCACCAAGCTTCTGGCAGGAGAAATGAGACAGGAGGAATGCAGCAGTCTGCTCATGAGATGACTGTGGCCATCCCAGCCCATGACACCCAGTATTTCAAGCACCTGATGGACTGAACTCCCGTGGACAAACAGATGTGGAGATAAGTAGGCAGGGCTGGGGCTGGTCCACATCAGAGTCCCACAGGAGCTTCCATACGGGATGGAAGGGGGTTATCTTTCCCTCCTCTTTTGTTGTCCAAAGGGTGAAATTCTTTTTTTACATCCTTAAAGAATAGCAGTCATAGCAGTTGAGACTGGTCATAGCAGTCTCTTTATTTATAGAATTAGGAAAAAAAAATCACAAAGACACATCCAACAACCCCCTTTTTGTGGCTAAGCATTTCCCTCTTTTTATTTGCTCAATTTGTGTGAGCACAGTCTAGTGTTGCTGGGGTATCCTTTGTTTCTCAAGTGCTTGCAGTCTTATTTTTCTGAGCAGACAGTCCTGGAGTGCCATGAACTGCGAGCCAGTTTTTGGGGATTAACCTTGTAAAGAGACTCTTTCTGTGACAGCAGTGCCATATGTATGCATTTGAACACAGAAAGGATGTGTGCGTTAGACACTAATGAAGTGAATTTTCATCTTGGTTTTTAATCTATCTATTCCCTCTACCCAGTGGTCTCTGGAAAGGTCATGATTCCAGTTGTCCTGCTTGCCTTATTATTTTACATGACCCACAAAAGCAAGCCACTTTGTTGTGTTTTGTTACATATACAGTGGGGTGGGAACTGTTGCAGATGTGGAGCTGTATAGGGAAGGCCATCCAAGGAGGAAGGTGTCCCTGAGCCAGGTTCCAGAGAAAGGAAAAATGGTGGGACGTGCTCTTGGATGAAGATGTCAGTTTAAGAGGGGAAGGAGTTACAGCTTCCAGGCTGGTTGTAAAGAGGGTTTCCAGTGGAAAGGGAAGCGAATTCAACCTAAGATTGTCTCTCAACCCTTTATACTGATCAAGAGCTTCTTGATAGAGATAATGGCCTTTTCAAAAGTGAGTATCCTTTGCAAGACTAGTGTAACCTGCTGACACAGAGCTGAGAAGGTAGCATGTAGCAGCCTGAATTGCTGCTAGTAAAGTCCAGGGTAAAGAAGCAAAAAGGGCCTTTCCATGATATCCACAGATGTTTAATTCAGCCATGCGGTGAGATGTTCATGTCCCAGACACACACACAGGGAGAGTCCAGATTTCTCTCCCCCAGGGCCTAGGGGCTGACCCTGGTCTCGAGGCAGTACAAAGATGATCAGGGAATAGGGAAGGAGTAGCTCAGGAGCATAGGAACAGACGTAGGAACAGGGGAACGAGCCCAGGGTGTAACTTAGGGGATGCCCCCCAGAGCCTTCTCAGTACCATACTGTTCTACAATTTACACTGGTCACTGCACAACCAGGGGAAGAAAGGACCTGTCAGAGAGGCCAGCAAGGTGTGGAGAGACAGATAACTTGGCACTGGGGGCAGCCAGGGCTTCCAGATGCTCATTACTTCTGCTGCTTGCTTAGCAGAGTGCCATAGTACACAGGCAAGTGTCCCTTCCTGGGCCCCAGACACAGAATGCTGCAACAACTCTTTGGAGTGAGAGGAATACCTCTCTCCTTGTTGGGCATCTCCTGATCCTTTTACTGCACCCGACTCACCCAAACCAAAGTTTCTTATATGTGAAGATAGAACAAAAAAAAATATCAGCCCTCTGGGGTGGTAAGGCACTACAGGGAGAACAAAGATGAGGACTTGTCAAAGACACTGGAAAGATTTCCTCTTAGTGTGCATGGCAGGCAGAGTCAGGGCTCCTGGGAACTGCAGTTGGACACTTGCCTGTTTGCTGACCTGACCCTGGGCAGCATTGCTGTCAACAGACAGAGACAAGTAGCCACCTGATCACAACATGATTTCAAATCTGAGAGACAAGTCAGATGTCCTACTCCTGCAACTGATTGTATTCATCTACCAGCCACTGATCTAAAACTAATGGAAAAGTCTTCAATTCTTCTTTGGCTAGCCTCCCCAAGACGAGAGCGAGGTGGAACTGAAAGACCAAGTCAGGTGTATGTCAGCATTTTTTAAAAGGTTCCTTCATCACCCCTCAAACTCCACTGACAGTCTTTTAAATTAGGATTTGCCTCTAAATTAAGATGATCGCCTTCAGTTCAAGCCTCACAAAGAGAGGGAGAGTGATGAATTTACAGATCACATTTGCTCATTCCTTTACATAAGAAAAGAGATTTCCAGCACTCTCAAGGAGTGCCATTGTGAGTGCACAGCACAGTAGGCTTCAAGAGAAACACAGAAATACTGTCCCTCTGCTAATTTGTCACAAAGCAACTCCTAATTCATGCAACCCAATCAATTATGGTTCCAAAATATTTGCTTCACACAAATACATGAATGATTTCCAGGGATAAGGCATTTCTTATGAAGAAGAAGAGAGAGCAGGGAGGAATAAACCAATTAGCATTAGAGAGAGGGAAGAGATTTTTTCAGTGTGAGACTAGAATTCATTAAAGCAACCCTAGGAGCCCAGAGAGTGGCTCAGTGTGGGTGCATGAAGTGAGAACATGGATTATGGGAGAGAGATGTCTGCCATCATCCTTCACTAACCTCACCAAATACTTGTGCTTCAGAGCAAGGTGTAATAACAGTGTAATGGACTAACCTAGAATAAACTGACCCCAAGAGAAGCTTGCACCTAGCCCCCTGCTCAATTAGTGAGTGGTTTTTGCTCTAGAGCTTTAGGGTTTATAAGACACATTTGTTTTTCTTGGCTAATAATGATGGATCTTGTAATTATCCCTGTGCAGTCTGATGCTTTGATAGAGCTTATTATGCTCTTAATCTCAGTGATACGCTGCATTGGCCCAGACACTGGACAGTGCTCCAGGTAAAGTTGCATGCTCTGATGTTTTTCAGAATGGAAATTTGAATTCCTCTTCCACAAACCCACCCAAAATATTATCTTAAAGGAGCAAAGCCTACAATAGCCCATTTTCTCCAACCCTGTGCATAGCCTTGAAAGCTCCCCTAAGTGTCACTCTGTCCCTCCACTCCTTCCCAGGGTCCCGGTGCCCCCCATCCTCTGACACAGGCCCAGGGGTCCCCCATTTTTGCTACGGAACTTTAAGGTATCTCACAGCCTGGCAGTGCCCCATGGCACCATGCAAAAGACCTGGACAGCACCAGGAATGCAGATAAGTGAGGCAGGGCCAGCTGGTTCTCCTCTCCAGAAAGCCTCTCAGGGACTCCCAGGATCACAGAATAGTCTGTGAATTCGGAAAGGATTGCTTCCAGGCCTTCATGTCTGAGAAAAAGAAACAAAACCAACAAGAACAAATAATAATGACTAAAATGGAAGTTACCACAAAGCACTGCCATCAGAACTTCCACCATGTAAAATTCTGTTTCATTTGGAAAAAAAAACCCTTTTTTTTTTTAAAGAGAAAGGTTAAATAGGCAATTTAGTTTCTACAATCCTTTCAATCTTCATAGATTTGGCTTGTGTTCTTCCATTGTGGGCTACTTTGTAACCTATGTCATGGCCTTCTGCTGCTTTTTGCAGCGCATTTTTTTTCAGTACATGTTAGCAGGTGTTATCCACACACTCTGCAGACAACCTGCTGATCACATGGAACTGCTTTAATACCTTGCTTCCAGCTGCTTGGTCATGTTAAAGAGCAAAAGGTACATTTCTGAATACTCATCGCCCATGTAAGGAAATGCTGTAAGCTGTGGCAAGGATCCTGTCAGCTCAAGAGCAGGAAAAAAATCTAATCAATGAAATATGCTATTTAAACCACAGTCTGCCATATTAAAAAAAAAATAAAAAAGGCCATTCAACCTTTTATATGAAATAAAAGTGCAAGTCAAAAGAAAAAGTAAGATAATGTTTCTTTTCATTTTCATTAAATGTTTATTAATTTAGATAGGGCTTCTTGAGGGTTTTCAGTGGTTTTTTGCTAGGAAATTATTTGGAATATTTGAAAAGCATTTTAGAGCCATCAAAGCTACTTAGGAAGATTTATGAAATATTTTGAGATTGTGCATGCCTTAATTGCTGTCTCACCATAAAAAAATTCTTCACCCCATCAAATTCAAGAGAGTGGTCAGACATGCTTCTGCATGGGTACAACCTCCTGCTGAAACTTGGGCTACAGAACCAGGACTTTGACATGACATGAAGGATAGGGAGATATTAAGAGTTGTCTTTTTGGAGCAGACAGATAATTTCTATTCTTTTGGCAGCTTCTCAAATACTTAATATGGTATCTCCAAGACAGCATGATCAGTTGAGAAGCAATGATTTTTCCTTGGAGCTGGCACTTAATAATTTTTTAGGTCCACAGTCTTAGTGATCCATTTTCTTATCAAGTCATAAAAATGTTAAAAATGTTTTGCAGGCTACCAACATGTTCTTATCTTACCAAAACCAAGTACAAATTCATAAAATCTGCTTGCATTTCTAATTCTGATTCTAGTCAAACTATTGTCAGATAAAAAGGCATCTTCTTCATTCCTTTTTTCTATTCATAGATTTATTGTTAACTTCGGCTCCTTTTTTTTTGTTTTACATTATTCACACTACGCTGCTCTAAAACTAGTTGCAATTTTAGTACTTACTATATATTTTGCTGCCATATCCTGGGAATAATCAATGACCTTTCTTAATAATGTATCACTTTATTGAACATTACACGTAATTAAAAAAAAGAATGCATTATAAAAGAATATATTTATATTTGGTAGTAAAAATTCCTGCTCAAATAATATTGCTATCAACACAATCATATAGGCAGCCATTGCTATTAATGGTAATGTATGAACAAAGCCACAAATGTCAAGATTCAAAGGAACAGACCTTTTCGTAGTGTAATCATAGCAACGTGCACTTTTTTTTCTTGTTGATAGATTCCAACTCACAGTATTTTCCACTGCTTTGGATACAACCTGTTTTGGTGCTGTATCTTCATTGATTTCAACTGAATATTACCAGCTTAAGATAGCAAAGATTAGAATAAAGAGCCACAGGTAAATGAGTCTACGTGTTGTAATAGAATTTGGAAGGTGGTAGAGGACCTCTCAAGATCATCACGTTATGATATAAAAAAAGCAACTTCCTCCATGTAGGAAGTAGTGGAACTTACTGCAAAACCTGAAGCCTGGATCCTTTTGCTTTTTTCAATACAGCCATTCTTACTCATATTAGCCCATGGAGGGAATCATCTATCATTCCTAAATGTTCTTGACACCTAGGGCTATATGAAAAAGCACATTACAGGAGTCCATGAAAACTGGTCAGTCACTTTCCTCCTTTCCTAGCAGATCCTCACATCATTTTGCAGCTATTCCACAATGCATTCCCTATTGTTCAGCTTCCTAGTAATTAACAAGACTCTCATGAACCATGGTTCACATCTCCGCATGTGCAGCCAGCCAGCTCACCTGTGACTTTTCTGGGGAAAAGCTTGTGATAGGCACCATCTCACAGGGACCTTCTCTTTCCCTGTTGCAACATAGCCTTGATGTGTTGTGCCCTGCTAGAATATAGGAAGTTTATTTTGAAAGGTTTATTAGCTACAGTTTTATACAAACTTTGTATATATATTCATGTCCTAAATTACCTGGCATATTAGACAGACATTTGATATGTTGCAATACTGTAAAATTTTTAAGGAAAGGAAGAAACACTATCCTTGCCTTTTCAGGTTTGATTTCCTGTTAATGATTATTATAATGTTAAATTAAAAGAAATTGAAAGAATGTATTTTTTAAAAGGGGATTTTTTCCCCTCCATTGTTCATTAGCCATGCACAACTACTTAAATGGCAGGGTCACCTTTGCAGATCATGCATTTTTGCATAGTAAATCTTTGTGTAAAAATATATCTTGAGTGCTCAGACTCCAGCACACACTGACTCATGCTGCTGCTGATTGTTTCCTTACTACAGGCATTCCATTTTCAACAGTGATGCCAAAGATCTCATGAAAGAAACAGCAAGATGCCTCCTCCTTTTAGTGCAGAAAGGGCCTGGCAATGGCCATGAAGTAAAGTGAATTTAGAAAATAGTCAGGTCTTTGTAATAGGTAGCCTTCATTTTTCTGCCAGTAATTCTGGGTTAGAAAGCAAGCAGTAAGAAATGGCCTGTGCAAAATATCCCTGCCGTATCAGCTTGGATGAGCGCACACTCCTGCCTTTGGCAGCAGGGCTTGGAGTTCTCACACATCTCACAGGGTCACTTGGGCACACGCAGGTTATTAGACCTGACAGTAGCCACCCCTCTCTTGTGACATGTAGCCTGCATAAAGAGATGCTTTTTACCACCAGAAATTCAACTCGGGTAGATGTTCCAGGTATCTTCTGAAGTTTACTGCTGCCTCTTTTTCATTCTGTCATAAGTACATCACACTTACCTGTGATCTGGTGAGGTGTCATACCTCTTTCTAGACACAAATCAATCTACGTTTAACCAAGAGGCCCTGTAAGTGAGCTACCATTTCTTCCCTGGCAGCTGGACTTCATCATTGGCTCTTTCCCCTGAACCATGCTTTCTCAGGGTGGTAAATAAGTGCATGCACTCCAAAACTGCAAAGGAAACACAAGCATGGTGTGTGTATGGATTAATTTAAGAGTATTACTAGAGAAAGAAAAGCACCTAGAACTACTTTATCTGCACAATTTTTTCACCGTTCAAGATTTGGGGTTAGTTTGGGGGTTTTTTTCCCCCAAAAAACACAGGCTTTCAATAAAAGTTGTTGCTTTGAAATTAAATAATTTGACATCTATATGATGTTACTGGTACTGTCTGTGGAGTTACTGTTACTGTTCTAATTAACACTAAGTGTGGTGGCAGGGCTCAACACATAATAAATGATAATAGAAAGTTTGCTTGGTCACTTTCAGACCAGAAGAATGAGCTCAAACTGATTTGGGAGTGTATTATAGCTGATCTGTCAGTGTATTATTTCATCTCCCCTTCTTTTTTTTTTTTTTTTTAACTGATGGGAGTGATCCATTGTCTCTAAAATCAAGCTGCTCTTTGCAGTTGACTTCCCACTAACATGAGGAGCAAGCAGTGATTTTGCTTCCAGATGAAACCTAAGGAGAACAAACATCTGTGAAGAATGGAGAATGTGGCAGCACAGTGAAGTGCCTGGGAGCAAAGTGTTCAGCACGCTCACTAATAAGTGTCAGCTTGATTTGAATCACTTGCTAAAGTGCAGTCTGGCTGAAGTCGAAAGAACATACCTTTCCTCAATGAAATGGAATCCCAAGGCATAAATAAAAGATTTCACCTGGGAAGAGTGATTTATAATCTCCATCCCAAGAAAGATGCCTGTGATTTACCACACTTCCTTGTTTTAAAGCAGAAGCAAAAACAATCCCTTCCCCCAAAATAACCCCTAACCAGCAATCACCAGCACTATCTCCATTAGCTGGAAGAGAAGTCTAAGATGCATTTATACCAGTGATTTAGTTGAAGTCAATGGAGCCATTTGGATGGGATAACAGACCAAGGGACCAAATAAGGGACAAACTGGGGCCATAGCTACAAAAATCTTGAGAAATTCAGTAATATTAAAAAAAAAAAAAAAAAGAAAAAAGGCTGTATCATGGTGGCTGCTGTCCAATCTAAGACTCTGATCACATATCCCAGTCAAAGGAGCCAACTAATTCATTCCTGACCATATGGATGTTGTAAAGTTGCAGAGATCAAACCCCTCCCTGACAGAATCTTGGATGAACGAAAGAAAACATTTCTGCTCCCTCTTGAGCAGCCATTTCAGGTTTTACAGGGAGCCTGATCCATGTTGGGACAATGGTTTGAATGGTTTAGTCAATGCTAAAGAACATTCACACAGCAGACACAATCAATAAAGCTTATAATTTATTTACTTCATTCCTGAGTCTGAAGGGTTTGATTTAAGGAGCTGACATGGGATCTCAAAGTGAGCAGTACGTTTCTGGTGTGAGTGGCAGGTTTCAAATACTGTCTAGGTCTTAGGAGATCCTGCACAGACTCTTCCTAAGGACTCCATTGAAAGTAAGACACTATTCATACATACTCTCAACAGATCACTACACTATCTGTGTCTGCTTCTAGCTTTTCCCCTAAATTACATACACAAAATACAAAACCACCAGGCAGGAATGACTGGGTCCCTTTTGATTCCATTCAGTCATGAAGTTTGAGCTTCTGTGGGTTCTAGGGGGTGGAGGCACAAACAATTATAATTGCATGCAGTTTCTACTCTCATCTTCCATCCTTCTACTGACTGAAGGTGCAAAAATGAAACAGGGTAAAGAATCCGAGGTGGTTGCAAATTGAGAATAATTGGGACTACTCTTCTTTTTCAGCTGAGTACCCCTCTTTTTCCCAAAATTAAAATTTCACAGAAAACCCTAAAAAAATTATTATCAGGGTCAGTCAGCAAACTGTATGCTTCTCTCAAGTGGACAAGTTTACTCAGTTCCCCTACAACTTTACCCTTCTTTCCAGAATGAAGTAAATTATCTGTGCTACTTGCAGTGTTGGAGTGCAGAGCACTTGCTGAGACAGTAAAACATTCTTAGGTGAAACAGTGCTTTACTGCAAAGCCTGTGCTTTAATTTGCTCAATCTCTAAGCCAAAAATGGAAGCCACTTCTGCCACAGGAAGTGCTTAGTATCTTTCTCTTTTCAGTCCTCAGCAAAGTGTCAGATTTAGCACAAACTGGTCGAGGGTAGGGAGAGCTGTGAATGCATAGAAAGCCTGGAAAATTTTCATGCTGCAGTAAATAAGACAGTGTCTTGAAGACACTGCAAGAAAAGATCATTGAGTGATCCCCTTGTTTTCTCCTTCTATGTTTTGATGACCTCTAGTAAAGATGCATACAGGGTGACTGCATAACACGCCTATTGTACATTTTTATTTACATGATGCTAGCTATTGCCTAAATCTCTAGTCCCATTTACACTATAAGACATAAATAAACAGCTTAAATTCAGTGAGGTAAAGAAATGTGAGCTTTTGTATGTGCTGCATATATACCAGTGTTGCCCTAAGTTAATTTCTTGGGATTCCCTGGTGATGGGAAAAATTCCACGGGGGTGTGTCCTACAATGTCCCTTAGTCCAGGGAGCAGCGTCCTCACCCTATGGCTACATTGTCCCAGATCAGAGCATGCTGCTGGTATCCAGCCAGAGAGAGCCTGCACACAGCAAACTAGACTGATAAGACAAGGGAAAAATAAATGAGCCCAAGTCATCCCTGCTTTCTACAACAGAGCAAGAGCTACACCAGAGCATAGGAAGCAGGTGGCACTGAGGCGTTTCTGAGATCCATTCTGAGTATCTTCTGAAAAACTCACAACAGGTTTTTAAGTGTCTAGGTGGAGCCCACACCACTGTGTAGCACTCATTTTTCCCCATGTGCTGCACAGCAAGGGCCATTACTGATAGTTGTAAAGGCACTAGAGAAATAAGTTTATTGTTGGAGTTCATTGGCCCTCTGCTTCTGCAGCTTTTCTACATTTCTCACATCCTGCAAGAACTCAGCACAGAAATTATCTCTCCTCAAGGTGAACAAGGTCAAATTTTCTTCTTAATGAACTCAGAAAGCACATTGTCCACCCCAAGTACTTGGCAAGGACTGTACAGTACACGTACATCAAAACCATAAGCAACTTTCGCACTCAGAAAGAAATGTTAGCATTGGCTGCCATACAAAAGGAATTATAAAACAACAAAGAAAAGCAGAGACCATTTGGGATATTCCCAAATGGCAGGAAATACAAATGGCTGGAGTAAGGTAGATAAAAGATTCATGCATCAGACCAAAATATACTTTTTCTGTTCATAAAATTATACTTAAAAGGTATACATCATGTTTTACAACTCAAGCCCACATTGATAAAAATGCCATCTCTCAGCCATCTCTTGATATAAAAGATGCTCTTTGGTCCTTCCTGAGTGAGATGAAGGATGATTTATTTGTCAGTCAGAGAATGATCTCAAGAAGAAATTTTGCTCTTCTACTTTTTCTCTGGAAGAACAACGAAAGAAAAGCACCACTCTTCAGGCTAATGTACCTGTGCATAACATGGTCACCCATCACTGACATCTATTCTGGCATTCACCATCAGAGATGTTGAAATTTCTGAAGGAACTGGAAAATTGTAATGAATTTTCAATTTCTGGAACCAATACAGCATGGAGAAAAAAGTGCCGCCATCCTGCATGACCCAGTGCTGATTCTATTGGGAAAGACTGTGATTGACTTTAAGAACAAATTTTCCTTTTTCTAAGTAGTTTTACTTTGCAATAACATCTTTGCCTGCTTATGTAAAAGGAATGTTATTCTGTGCTTGAATGAAATATATTTCACCCTTGGCAAGAAGTCACCAGATTATTTTGGGGGATGTAAAGTTCTGTTTACAGAAAAATGATGGGTAGAAAAAAAGAATATCTGCTCTCCTTTTGAAAGCTTTGGAAATTTTGGAGCTATTTTCCATTGGAGAGAAGAAGGAAATCCCACCTCCGTGTAGTCTGATAAACCAATGTAATGCAGATCTGCTTGCTGTTTTTTTATATTATGTTGGGTGGGTATTGCATTATTGTTGGATTGCTTCCAAAAATCATCAACATAATAATAAAAGAACTTGTTCAGAAGATGTTTATCCAAATACCTAACTAGTTTTTTGAGGAGAAAATCCATATTGAGCAGAGATATCATTTGCAGCAATAATGTCTGGAAGAAAAGAAAAATGAAATGTGTCAGTCAAAGTAAACAGACTCTATAATGCAGCCCCCAGGAGGCTGAGTTACAGTGTTTAATATATTCAGTTGCATACACCTAGCCCTATTTTCAAAGTCATAAACCGGGGTGGATTTGTCAGAGTTTCAACAATATAATTGTTTAGCTGTAAATTTTCCTGCTGGCAAGTTCCAGAGTTTTCAGATAATCCCAGGCAGGGATTCGAGCTTGCCGTCACATACACAATGGATTGCTCACAAGCAGCATGAGGAGCCTGCAAACCATGCTGCCACAGAAGTGTGCTGGGGATCACAAGCTCCCTCAAGCACACAATTTAATTTGAATATATGATACACAGATACTTCCAATGTGGTGCACAAAGAGAGTGCCATTGTTTTGGATTATGTATGATTAACAGAGGAAGTGCATCTTGAGCAATAAGATGCATTCCCACTTGAAGCCATGTGCAGAGGGCTTGGCTGAGGCCTTTTTTCAAAATAGTCAGGGGAAACACCTGTGTCTCTGTTAACATGAAGCACGGCCCACAGTTTCTTATTTTGGCTATTTTTGTCCTGACTGCACAACTTATGTCCTGGCAGAAAGATCTCCTGAGGTTTTCTGTTTCATTTGAATGCTTATTTGCCTCCATCTAAGTTATACAATGGGGCTTGAAGTCTTTATAGAAAAAGCTACAAAGATAGCATCCCTACTGAAACCACTTCTTCATGGGTAAACATGATGGGAGCGATGTACATAAACTAATGAAGAGGAAGGGAAACAGAAGAGCATTTCCATTTCTCACTAGATTAGGAAGTCAAAGACTATTTGCCTAATTGAACTGGAGCTTTCTCTAAAAACACCATTCACAGAGGCATTTATTTATCCTAAGATGGAAGCACAGCATGCTGGAAGACTCTAGAGAATGGTGCCATGTCCCATCTCTCACATAGACTTCCCTCTCTCTTGCTTGAAGGGCAGCACAAATCCTGCCAGCACAGACAAAATTTTCCACCCCTGAAATTCACTGTAAATAACATTTACCCATTAATTCTTAAAAATCCCAGGACCTATAGCAATAACTATAACCATCTGTGTCCCTAAAATTGCTTTATAGTGTGAGAGCAAGACAGTGAAACTCTTTCCTTTATTCCTTTTTTGATCTGCTGCTGATCCATCAGAAAGGACCTCCTAAGCCATTCACAGTGAGTTGCTGCAGCTGCTGTTGTGGAATTTACCTATGCATCTTAAAGGACCACGTTTTTGACCGCACTGTGCTGTGGCACAGGACCTGCCACTTTACCTTCATGACTTTCTCTCCCTAGCCCTATCTGATCACTGCAGTTCAAAGAAACGTGTCTCACAGGAGGTCATCCAGAACATCCTCGAGAGCTCCTCTCCTAAATCACTAACACTCCATGTTCAGCTCAGCTTGGGAAAAAAATAAGAGAAAAAGTGGAACCATTTTCCCAGTGTTTTGAATAGGAAAGATATGTCAAACTGTATTCACTCCATGCTCAAAAATTTGTTACAAGGCATTATGCAGATACCAGGAAAAGCTGTGAGGAGACTGGGTAGCTTGAAGGGCCAGCATAAATCATAGAACAAAGAAAGCTGAGGCTGAATCAGGTTTGCAGGCACTTTCCTCAGGTGGCCCAGCACTTCCACAGCATCCTGCAGTACCAGGTTTGCTACTGACCTCAGTGGTGCAGGCAGATGAAGCACAACAGGGCACAGACACACAGGGCCTACCATGATGCTTACTCTACCCTTTGCCACCTCTGCCTTGCTTATATGTGACAGGGTAGTTTGCAAACACAGTGGCGCAGTTCAAGTGCTGCGGTTCGGTGAAGGGCAAGTACTCAATGTTAAATGCAGCCAGTTGTTTTTGCTGAAAACTTCCACAGTTCTTCAAAAGTAATTGGAAGTAGAACACAGCATAATACTGAATGCTAGAGAGGGAAAAATGTATAAGTATTTGCTGTATAAGTATTTCCTGTCTCTTTCTCTTAATAACACATAGAAAGAATTGCCTTATCTCTCTCTTCTTTGAATACCCCTGAAGATCAAGAGGCCGATGCCCAAAGGTATTATAAATCCCTCTATAACACAGTTATCTAGCTGGTATCTGTAACTCTGTGCTTGCCTCAAGCATTATCCAATAATTAATCAGATTGCCTTGGTCACACATACTTGGGAGTGTAAAATTCCTCTGCAAGAAACACACAGGAGTCCTGATTCCACAAACACAAGGCTCTGATTTATTCATCCATTTGGTCCAACTAGAAGCAAAGTTATTGTTTTTCACCTGGGGTGTGATCCAGCACTCATTGATGTCAAAGGCATTGCTCCCATTGACTTCCATGGGACACAGGATCAAAGTTTTTGCCCACCAGCGAGTGAGAGTAAGTCATGCTGGCGAGGAGGACAAGATTCCCAAAGGCAATTTAGAGTGAAACAGATTTATCATTGTGTGCTAGGTTACAGAAGATGCTCCTTATAATCAAGCCATCGAGCCTCATCATTCAGTACTTGTGCTGAACAGCCATGCCACACTGGCTAAACTCCCAAAATTTTCATCTAGTCTCTGTTAAATTCAGTGTAAAACTCAGAGGTAATTTTCTTACTTCCTTCCCTCCTTCCTCTCATCCCTCCTCATTTCCTTCCTAATTTTCTTCCTTTCTTTCTCATTTCCTTTCTTTTTCCTTCTTTTTTCATTTTTTTATCTTTTCCTTTCTTCAATTGTCATAACTTTATGATTCTCTTTCTTTCTTCTTCTTCCTCATTCCTTCTCTTTTTTTCTTCCCCCTCTCATTCTACCATTTCTCTGACCCCATCTCTCTTTCATTTTTCTCTTTTTCTTCTTTGTTTCATAATTTTCTTGTTCTTCTCAGTTTTCCTTCAAAATACTAGGTATCATAACTTTGGTTATGCTTTCTACAACAGCTGAAAAAAATGTGTTCATGCAGCATGAGAGAACATACAGGTTCTGGAATATCACATATGCAGTAGCTGGACCCTTCATTCAGACTCCCTTGCTGCAGCTCCCTGCTCTCCAGAATATATTGGGGGAAAGCAGTGTAGAGGCAATCTGCCTGGCAGGTGGACACTTTTCTTGGTACTAGACAGGAGCTCACCTTTATAAGATAAACTTTTTCAGTTAATGTTGGAGTTCTTTAGAATTTACAATAACTTATTTGAGAGCAGAATTAGTCCTCCTGTAGCCTTTGCTTTCCACAATTACCTTAAAACTGGCTTTTCATCTTTAAAACTGGCTTAACATCTTGATTGTTAGTAATTTCTTCAATGAAAATGTGATATCGTTTCTTCCACACATTCCTTAGGGCTAACTATTCCTATTCCTGCTTTTTCTTCTTTTTGCTTGGCCCTAAATGCACTGAAATGTCCCATCTCCCATCATTTGAAGGTTAGGGGTGACTGGTTTATCTAGAGTTCACTTCAGTTGTATTGACATATGAATGCAGCAGCTGGCATACTTGGGCCTCTGGGCTCCAGCTCTGAAAGCCATTTCCACACTGTAAGAGGACAGGATGCAGGCTGTGACCCATCAGCAGCCTGTCTATACGCTAAAATAATGGAGATAGTGATACACTGTCACCAGAATATAGTCTCAGTTCCCCAACTCTTAATGGTAGAACAACACAATAGGGTCAGACTAAAAAGGTTTCCTTATGAAAATTTTATCAGCAACTTTGGTAAATTGCTGTGGGAAAGGTGCTTTGCTCTCAGGCAGACCTGGAACCTGTTTTTACAAGGTACAGCTCTCATGCATTGCCTCACTCCCGCAAGATATTAAGGGCACTCAAATTGAATTAACACCAAATCAGGCCGGTGCACTTAACAATACAAATGCACTTAAGGGACGCCTCAGAATGATTTGTGACTAAGGAAAGCAAAGAAGAAATCAGCCTTGAAGACCACAGGGGTGGTGTTGTGTGTCATATACAGGAAAAGCCATAAGTAGGAACTTAGAATACCGGAAAACCATGAACTTCAAGGGCTCTCAGATACCTTAGACGCAGCCATAAAGTAGATGGTCTCTTTTTGTGGTATGCAGAAACAATTGATAAATAAATTACAGCCAATTTTCTTAGTGGCATGCTCTCCATTACCTCTGACAGCAGTGTAACTGCTTTGCTAAAATGATAAGAGGTGAATAATGGTATATCAGGTAACAGCAAAGGAAATTCTCTGAGTTGCCTGTTCTCTCCATGACAGCAATGACACAATGCAGAAGTGAATGAGATGTGACGTGGCAACTGACAGGGAGCTCCATGTAGACTGATGCTAAGGCCAAAGCAGCTGAACCATAACCTAGTAAGAGCAGGGAAGTGGTGGAGTTTTGTTTTTCTGTTAAACTGTCAGAGTCATTCTTTTCAGAAAGCCACCTCTCTTCACCACCATTTTTCATCAAGTTACTTGATTGTGTCTCTTTCTGACCCTGCTGGCCGTATTCTCCCATAAACTAGAGGACCAATCCTGCAAAGTTTAGCTCAAATAAAGTCCACTAAGAGCATTCCACACTTCATGATTTGAGGTTTACAGAGGGATAAGTAAATCATGGGGTAATTGTTCCATAGCTCCCTTCTGGTCAAAGACTGGTATTGGATTAAAAGTGTCATGTGTTAAAGCTGTCTGTTACATGGATATTCACTTCAGCAAGTATGATGTTGGAAGCACTATTAATGAAGCAACATTAGTCTTCCCTCTTGACTTGGCAAAACAGTGGACTTGGAGTCTTAAGCGTCTGGAAATGATAGTGAAAAGGAAAGTGAAAGAATCCAGACCTTTTTCTAAGTCCAGAATCTCAAACTAAAATGGTGTGCTGGTTTTGGCTAGGATAGAGTTAATTTTTTCTCAGTAGCTGGTATAGGATTGTGTTGTGGATTTGTGCTGGAAGCGGTGTTGATAACAGAGGGATGTTTTTGTTACTGCTGAGCAGCACCTACAGAGAGTCAAGGGCTTTGCCTCTGCTCACACAGCCCCAGCAGTGAGTATGCTGGGGGTGCACAAGGACTTGGGAGGGGACAGAGCTGGGGCAGGTGACCCCAACTGACCAAAGCAATATTCTGTATCATATGGCATCATGCTCAGCATATAGACTCGGGGACAGGCTTCTCCTGGGAACCAGGGAATGTTCAGAGTGACAGCTTTTGTCTTCCCAAGTCACTGTTAATCATGCTAGAGGCCTGCTTTCCTGAGGAGGCTGAACACCTACTGACCATAGGAAGTGGTGAACAAATCCCTTGTTTTGCTTTGTTTGTGTCTGTGGTTTTGTTTTATTTATTAAACTGTCTGTATGTCAACCCAAGGGTTTACTCATTTTTACTCTTCCAATTCTTGCTCCCATCCCACCAGGGGGAGGGAAGTGATTAGGTGCCTTGCTGGGGCTTAGTCCTCATCCCAAATGAAACCATGAAAAAGAGTGGTGGCTGTGGGGCATTTCTGCCTATCAATTCTACAGTTGCTGCTTTTGCTGCTATTAGAAAAATTAGCCAACTCAATCGGACCTTCTGATTTGGTATACAGGACTTTCCTTGTCCTAGAAGGATGTTTTATACCAACCATTGAAACAAAACTCTTGTAAACTCATCACAGTGCTGTGGAAAAGCAGGGCAAAGCTTGGGTTTATGCTCATGGCAGCCATATCAGGACACTGTGAACCAGTGAGGGGTCTCTATGAGCTACGCTATGACTGCTGAGCAACGCACTTATGTACTGCAGAATTTACTGTCAAAGGAAACATGACATAGGGCTATTTATTTGAGCCTGCAGTGGCAGAACAGCTGCAGGCTCAAATAGTGTTCTGGCTGTGGAGTGCACTCTCATCTTCCACATGAGTGCTAAGAAGTAGGAAAGAAATGTCCCACATGCCTACAAAGCCTGGTGAAGATTATAGCAACCTGTTGTCAGAGAAAAACATGAAATCACCACTATGAGCAGTAGGAGCTGCAAAGGAGAGAACCATTCCCACATATATAATTCAAACAGTCAATGGTGCACTTCATGGAAAAGGTCTCCTTCCTACATGGCCTAAGGGGGAGCCAATGGGAGACACTTAGGGCAGAATAGACCTTTCCTGCATCTCAGAATAAAGCGGAGCAGCCAGGACACAGGATGACAACCTCACACAGTCAAACTCCCACCACAGGAGGACAACTCTTGACAATGGCAGAAAGACCTTCTTTTCCAAAGATTCATCCAGGCCTTAGTCTGGCCAACTGAAGATATTTCTATAATTCTGTTTATTTTAGTAGGGAAGGAGAATAAGTCAAAGATTTTTCACTTTGTACTATTGCTACCTAAATAGCATCAAATGGAAAGCAAAGTATTACTGAGCCTATGTCTCTACTTCTGAGATGGAATCAACATCATCTGAACACTCTAACAGAGAAGAGCTTCAGGATTGAGAACAGGTTTGCAGGCAAACCTTTGTGCCCACAACAGAGAGCTGGAGAGGGAGAAGAGGTATGCTGGGCAAGCAGTTCAGCCTCAACTCTGTGCCTTCTGTCCTTCAACCCTCCTACCTTTCCACCCAGTAGGAATTCAACACAAATAACAACACTGTGGCTGCTGAACCAGATGACCCACTAGATGTCCTTCTTAACAAATGTTTTTGTAAAGTTAATAAATGGACTGTACAGCAGATTCCCATTAAATCAGGCCCCTGATCAGCATCAGTTTGTCCTCTCAGTGTGCTTATAAACAACTCCTCTTGGAACAGTAATCAAACATATTTGATTAAATAGCAAAGCTTTTTTTTTTTGCCTAACTTCAAAAAATATCTCTCTTCACTTTTTTTTAAAAAAAGGATTACACCCTAGATTCTTAACCAAGTTTTTTATTGCTGGGAAGAATTCCTTAATTCCCTTATAAAATGAGTTCTTGAAAAACTTCTGGGGACAATTTAAATTTTATAAATTCAAGTACTGAAATGTGCTTGTATACTGAATAAATGTTTGTGTGAGTCAAAATTAATCACACCTACACATCTTGGTATAGCAAGATTGAGACACAAACAAAGAAAAATTAAAACTCAGTCTTTTCATACATTAGCCAGACTCTAATATTCTGCATTTACCTTAGTTGCTTTATTTTCATTGAAGTTATGATTTTATATAAAATTTCAGTTTAAAAACAGAAAATTGAAAGTTATTAAATGGTTAGAAAAAATAAATTAATAATAGAAGTTGTAATAAATAATCAATCACTTTAAAATCTAGGCAGTCAATAGGTTGCTAACCACTATTAAAAAATGTGCATTACACCTCATTTAGCATGCTTATAAGCTTTAATATCACTTGTTACTGCAAGGCTTATACTTTTTTTTACCTCTAGTAAGCATTTATTAACACTCCATATACTGTCTAAGAATAAAATCGTATTGTAGAAGGCAAAATAAAATACCATGTGTTAGAAGTCCATCAAAAATATAGAATATCAGTCCCGGTGCAACTGATCCTTCTTATGAAGATATTAAATTATTTGGAGGCAGTTGAACTAGATTTTCTATAGTGCAAGAAATAAATAGCCTTCCAGGAATCTCTCACATGTATCAGAATTATAGACTGAATGAGGATGGAAGGGGGTGTCTAAAGGTCAACTGGTGTAGTCTCCCCTGCTGCCACCCAGAGCCAGTTACACAGGACCACACCCAGACACCTTTTGAATATCCCAAGGATGAAGACTCCATTACTTCTTCGGACCACCTGTATGAGGGATCAGTCACACTCACAGTGAAATATTGTTTCCTGATGTTCAGACAGAACCTCCTGTGTTTCAGGTCACACCTACTGCCTCTGGTCCTGCCTCTGGATACCACTGAATGATGTCTATCTGCATCTTCTTTTTGAGGATAAGATCCCTCTGAGCCTGCTCTTCTTCAGGCTGAGTGCCAGCTCTTTCAGCCTTTCCTTACACAAGAGATGCTCCACTTCCTTTATCACCTTTGTGACCCATTCCCGGACTCTTTCCAGTATGTCCATGACTCTCTTGTACTAGGGAGTCCAGAACTGGCCACAGTGCTCCATGTGTGGCCTCACCAGCACTTAGGAGAGGGAAAGGATGACCTCCCCTGACCTCCTGGCAGCAGTTCATCTAGCACAGCCCAGAATATCATCAGCTTTCTTTGCAGTAAAGGCATATTTTTTCATGTTCAGCTTGATGTCCCTCAGGATAACCAAGTCCTTTTCTGTAAAGCTGAGCAATACATAGCTATAGCAAGCACCTGACCCAAATTTGATGTAATGCAACCTGGTTTTCAGTATGTTTTAGATGAACTTGAATTCACAGTAGAAAAGTATCCTCTGCATAGAGAAAGTTCAAAATTTGGTCTAGGGAAAATGAGTGACAACTTCAAGAATCTAGCTGCTCCCTTGGATCTTTTCCGTACTTGAGAATTGCTTAATTTTATGCCTAAACACACTTTCCTTACTAAGAATTTAGCAGACGATTGGAATATAACAATAGATTCCAGTAACTTTCTCCTCCTGAACCAACTTCAATGAACACAGCTATGGAGGCAGATGTTGGCTTTGCCCACCCTAAGATTTAGCAAACATTAATAATACTAAAACTTAATAATTGCCAAACAAGTAGACAAACAGTTGTTTGGTTTGAAGTCAGTCAGCTTACATATCCCCCGACAATTTAAATGAGTTCATTGTATTTTATGAGCATTAAAGCTTCCCTCTTCAACAGTCAACTCATTCACTCGATTTAATTTTAATACATGCTGTGAAGTTATATCCCTTGAAATTATTGTGTTGTTTGAGGATCCCCAGATGGTCCTTCCTCAGTTCTCTCTTTCAGTCCCACTTGCTTCCCTCCACACACCTCTTATGTCTTTGCTCAGCTGATGCTAGGCTACACACATATATTCATCACAACAGGAGAGTTTTCTCTCTCACAGACTCATAGTCAGCAGAACAATATAGAATAAATTTCCCCTACTTAGATATATATATATATATGTATGCGTGTGTGTATGTTCATAACCTACAGTCTTCAGTGATTATAACACCTGACTTAGGACTTCCATTGAACCATGAAGTGAGGTTTTCTCTTTTTATTTTATTGGCTTAAGTTCTCATTCTGGCCTAGAAACAGGAAATACAGTTTCCTGTATTTCAGTTTCTCCCATCCCTGAACACATAGCTGGGCGAGAGTTAACCATTACATTTATCACATTGTGTATGGAGTTAGGTTTCCTATTATATCCATAATGTGATCAGCAACTGGGTATCCTTGCACAGGCTGCCAGTCTCTCATAAAGCTCACTAATATTGAAGTATAACTATCAATGCCACCAGAAATACTTGTGATTGCAATGGTCTAATTCAAGAGCAGCAAGCATGGCATTGAGCAGATCAGTCAATGCTCAAGCATGGCATTGAGCAGATCAGCAGACTGTAACATGAGGAAAGGCACATCCACCTTTCTGTCATGTATGAAGGTTCTAACAGCAGGTCCTAAACAGAAGTGGTGGGTCGGATTACATTTAGTTACCTGGTTCTGAGAAAAGAAGACGGATGCCTAAATGTGACACCTGTGTACAAAACTGTGAGAAGGACTTGATTTCCACTCTATTTCAGATAAGAAAGCATTGCAATGTTTTTGTGTTTTCAGACTGTGGAGAATAAAAAGGAAAAATGGTCATGAAAAAACCAGAGTTCCATTAACTAAATCATTGCTAAAGCAGTGGGGTTTTGTCATGGTTCCTGAGAGAGTCAAGGAGTTCATGTTTTTCAGAAAATTATCTGTGACTGATGATACTTTGGGACTTTTTACATCTGAGTGGGTGGATGCAATCCTAACCAGTTGAATTCATTTCAGAAAATTCATGCAATCCTAACCAGTTGAATTCATTTCATTTCCTTTGCTGCTGTCAGGTCCCAAACTGCAATGGAATATGACAAAGAGCAGGAACCTAGCAATGCCATCACAGAATCACAGGCTGTGCTGAGTTAGGCAGGACAATGTTGTGGTAGAAAAGTGTCCTGAACAGCAAACTCTCCGAAACTGTCTGGAGCAATGAGCCATCTCTCTTCTGTAAAGAAAACAAAAGATCTTTTATTCTTTTTCTCTCTTCCCATCCTTCTCCATTTCCCATGTTTAGAACCATAGCCTAGTTTCAAAGTTTAGTTCTGGCATAGTGACCAACTGAATCTCCATATGATAATTATTTTTTTTAGTTTGTCTCAAATGCTTTTGGCATAACATATTTGGATGAGCTAGATGGTGTTTATAGAAAACTTGAATACTGGTGTTCATAAAAAAGGTCATTGGCTCATTTCTTCTCTTATTTTAATTGAATTTTCCCCACTTTTGTTTCTGCTGCTACTCATTTTATTTTTTAATAGATATTGATTTCTCTTCCAGATTTTTGTTTATTTTTTTGCTTGCTTTTTGTTGTGGTGGTGGGGTTTTTTTTCAGCTTGACTACTCATGACTTCAGACAGTAAAGCTTTAGACAGTCTTACTACATCGGAGGAGTGTGGTCTTGTCTACGATCTTGTCACTTGGAGCTACTGCCCATTTCTCCTCAGCATAAAAGGCTTCCCTTCAGTTTCTCTGAAAGAGGAAATTTATTCTGATTGAGCTCTCATATGAAGAACAGCATCATCAAAGGCTGACATCCCATTCACTTCCTTTAACAACCTATTTCCTACTTTAAGCAAACAACTTGTGCTAAAACTGCTCCCATTTACCTGCTTGTAGTATTTGTGGAAAACCTCACTTAACACATCCTCCAGTTCAACAGAGGGCTGTGGCAAAGCTCCAATTCAAAAAAAGCATTAGCTGCCTGTTTCCTCCTTAAGTGACTCAGGCTGTGTTCAACTGTGTAGGAAGCCTTTTCTCATATCCACTTCTAAATAGTGCCAAACAGTGCTTAGGTTTAATTGCTCTGTTGTTGTACCTTCTGGGTCTTCAACAGAGTTATGTGAAGAAATAATTTTTACTGGTCATCTTCAAATTTTAAGATAACCAATCCCAGAGTGTTGGCAAAGGCTCTTGTTGGAGGCCTGTCACAAGTGGAGACCCCCCAGATTCAAGAGTGGGCCTGGTATTGTTTAACTTCCCCATCAGTGCCTTGGATGAAGGGGCAGGTGCCCCCTCAGAGAGTTCACTGATGACACAGAGCTGGGAGCAGTGGCCGATACCCCAGAGGAGGGCCGTGCTGCCCTTCAGAGGCTGGAGAGAGGGGCAGAGAAGAACTGCCTGAAATTCAACAAAGGCAAATGCAGGGTCCTGCACCTGGGGAGGAAGAACCCCGGGCACCAGCACAGGCTGGGGTCTGATCTGCTGGGAAGCAGCTCTGAGGAGAAGGGCCTGGGGTTCCTGGTGGACAGCAAGCTGTCCATGAGCAGCAGTGTGTCCTGGTGGCCAGGAAGGGCAATGGTGTCCTGGGGTGCATTGGGAAGAGCAGTGCCAGCAGGCTGGGGGAGGTGATCCTGCCCCTCTACTCAGCCCTGGTGAGGCACAACTGGAGTGCTGTGTCCAGTTCTGGGCTCCTCAGCACAAGAGAGACACAGAGCTGCTGGAGCTGGTCCAGAGGAGGTGACAAAGATGATGGGGGGACAGGAACATCTCTTCTGTAAGCAGTCAGCTTAGCAGCCAGCAGTCAGGAAAGGCAGAAAGAGATGGGTGAGGAGAGGAGAGGAGAGGAGAGGAGAGGAGAGGAGAGGAGAGGAGAGGAGAGGAGAGGAGAGGAGAGGAGAGGAGAGGAGAGGAGAGGAGAGGAGAGGAGAGGAGAGGAGAGGAGAGGAGAGGAGAGGAGAGGAGAGGAGAGGAGAGGAGAGGAGAGGAGAGGAGAGGAGAGGAGAGGAGAGGAGAGGAGAGGAGAGGAGAGGAGAGGAGAGGAGAGGAGAGGAGATTGAGAGGGGACCTCACCAATGTCTACAAATATCTGAAGAGAGGGTGCAAAGAGGACAGAGTCAATCTCTTATTGGTGGTATCAAACAATAGGACAAGAGGCAGCAGGCAGGAACTGTGCACAGGAAGCTCCTGCACATGAGGAAGAACCAGGTGACCATGCACTGGCATATATTGCCTAGGGAAGTTGAGGAGTCTCCCTCAATGGAGATAGTCCAGAATTGTCTGGACCCAATCCTGTGCAATGTGCTCTGAGATGACTCTGTTTGAGCAGGGAAGTTGAGCCAGACGACCTGCAGTGGTTCCTTCCAACCTGATCTGATCTGTGATTCTGTAATGACAGGTGACAACTTCCTTTAGCTATGCAAACTATAAAATTTTCCTGAATCTGGACTTGATGGAGCACAGCTGCCTTCAAATGCTTCAGATTTACCCCAAGACCTAAATTGCTTGAAGATAAATTCAAAGATCAAGCAAATTCTAATTGGCCACCTTGATTGATTGAAAGGAAAATCCTGTGGTGCTTCTTCCTAACCTGTGCCTTATGATGATGACAGTATCATCCACAGGCTTCGAGCATCTGACTCAACTGACAGTGTATTTCAGGTTTTTTATTATATAATATAATTCCTAATCCATCTTGAGAAGGAAAGCCCTGGGTTTTCTTTTTAGTGGGTATTCCAGCTCATTGGCAATGGAACATCACTAGTGATATCAGAGGCTGCATGATGACATGGGGAAGTGGACCTTTTGCTCTCAGCCTATGGGGAATTATTCTGCAGCTGAAGGGAAGATTTTCAGGTTTTTGGCAAAAGGCTTGTTACACCCATCCTCGAGAAATATAGTACTTAAGCAGGTAACAACTTTACACACCTAAAAAAGGAAATATTCTCTATCAGTGTCATGTTCTTGTTTTATGAAATTGAAAATATACAATATCATTATATACAAAACTCTGGACACATGAAATTCTACTTCCCTGTGATAACAGTACAGATAATAATTCAGTAGTCAAAATCACTAATGCTGCCTCATCCTTCTATATTTACAAGTAATCAATGAGAAGTAGAGTAACATCCAGAAGTTAAGGTTAATGAAATCAAAAGAAGAATTTTGAAAAGTCAGATGTGTTATTGATATGCCTAAATATTGACTTTAGCCCCTATGCTTAGATCAATAGGGTTTAATGTCAGAATGGACATGTCATAACAAAAGACAATAAGACAATAAACTTCCCTTAGGAAATGCCTGATTCTGCACAATGCATGCTCTTGAACTGAAGCAGACTTTCAGAAAAGAAAAAAAAAAAAAAAAAAAAAAAGAAATCTTGATTTTCCCCAGTGTGAATCATGGCCTATGTTGTTTCAGCAACTATTACTTTGAAGAAATGTCCTCATTTTAGCCAGAATTTGCCTTCCTTCAATTTCCCATTTCTTAGTCTTGTTAGGAGTTTGGTGAATAGAGAAAACGGTCCTTCACATCACTCCACACTGCAGATCACACTGAGGTTCCAGCATAATCTGAGGCCTCTCCTGGAACTCTCTCCATATCACAGCTTGAACCACGAGTCCAGTGGTGGGCAATATTCCAGCAGGCTCAGTGCCAGCCTTACAGGTGGTGAACACAGTACAACACTCTTTGTTCATGAGTACCACAAGCCACCATGGGTTTTTTTCATTACAGAGCCCCTTAATTATAAGATTACCTTTAATGAAAGAGCCATGGAGATGTCTATTGCTTTCTTGGATCCTAGCTATAGTAAATAACCAATACTGCTATTTGTTCCCTCCCCCATTCTTGGAGAATGAACAGCTATCAGTTATGGTCATTGCTGAGGGAAAAGTTAAACAGCACAAGGCTGGGTCATACGTCTGTGGCCAGAAAAAGGAGATGTTCATAACCATGTTCTTGAGACCTGTCCCTTGTCCATTATCTATTTGAGTGCAATAATGGTGTGGCACCATTCTGGGCTTTAAAATGAATGACATGTTAGTACAAATTAAAATGCATCAGAGATTTCTTAGTTTATTAGATTAACAAGCTGTTTTTATCAAACAGCATTTTTAAATGTTTTTAACATATCAGTTATTTTCTTAGACCTTTTCTCTTGACCCATGCTGATTGCTAACAGAATTATCATGCTTTCATTTAGGACCTAAGCTTATTGTCAATTATTTTATGTGGTACAAATGTCCAAAACAGCTGGCTGATACTGCTTTTTGTTCTTGCCCAGTATTTGCTTTAGTCTCTAGGAATGGCTATGAGACATGGTAAAGAAAAAAGTCAGTGCTAGTGCCTCAGAAGAGTTTTAAGCCATCTTGCTCAATAGGTGATTAAACAATCTGATTTTCAAAGGTGTTCTGTAACATCATCTTTCATTATCACTGGAACTGAGAAGTGTTTAATAGTACATGAGAGAAGGAGGGGCTTTTATCAAGTCTGCAACAAAGGTAATTATTGAATTGTCATGTTTTCTGCACTATAAATAGTAACTGGACCAATTAGCAATGGATTATTGCAGCCTTATTTTGTCAGGAGATTTTTCCATAAACACCTCTACAAACTTTTGTTTCCCTCATAATTTTTCTGGTTTTCCCACCTTTTCAGTCACATTCAACAGTGCTATTTTCTATTTCTCTAATAATTTTTATATCTTAGGAAAAAAATATTTTCAACTCTACTCCTAACAGTTAAGAAACAACAAGAACAATAATAATAATGATATTTTCAAATTCCTAGATCATTAAGGGTGACATGTGTCACCTGCTAGGTGCTAGGGCAGTGGGATGGTAGCTGCTGAATACTAAAGAAAAAAAAAGCTTTAAAAATTAAGGAAAACTAACAAAAGAAGTAAGATATTATCCTAAACTTCCCAAGAAAATGTTTTTCAACAGGACAGTTCAGTTTGAAAGATTCTTGAAAGTTTTACCTAACAGCATTGTTCACCTGACCAAATTTGTTCATCTGTTCCAAGATGCAAATATATTTAACACTCTTCAGACACTCAGATAAAAATATAAAATATCCCAAGCTTATACATACAAGGCATGCAAGGCTCTTTGAAAAGAGCTCCTTTGAAAACAGAGAAGTTGTAATCAAATTTTTGGAGTCATGGAGTCGTATAATTGTAGGAAAGCTATGTAATTTTTTTTTATTTTTTCACTTTTTTTCCTCAGAAAATGAAGAAAACCAAGACACAGAGAAGCGAAATTATTTTATCACAGTGTCATGCAAAACTGTTAACACACCAGGACTGATTCCTTGAGAGCTGAACAGCAAGTCTGGGTTGCAATTGATGCAGAAGATGTAATACTGCAGGTGTGACCCTTCAATCCATATTTATGTGCCATATAAAACCAAAAAAACAATTTTCAAGTCAAAGAAGTGTCAGCTAGTTTAACATTACTTAGCAGCTTGTTAGCAAGGTTTTTGGTTTGTAGCATATTTGGTGCCTACCATAAACAGAGTAGACAAAGAGACACCCTATCATTTGTAACAAATCCACACCTGTGAGTGATCTGGTGGTCTGGAATACCCCAGTGCTTGATGGCAATACATCTGAATGAATTGCTCTGCAGAACTGAGAAGCTTAATTCCTACAAAACCTTTTCAAGGAATTAAGCCCATCACAACAAGAATTACAATGCACCAAGGTCTTCCAAATACTTGAAATCAGCAATCATACTTCTATCCACTGATGTGCTGTCAATGGTGAACTGACAGATGCAAGACTTCAGGCAGGAATGCCATACCCATACAAACTGGAAAATTATGTCCTGCTGCATGAAAATGATTGCATTAATTTACAGGCAGGCAAGGTCATCATTTCGTTGAAACTTCTTTTGTGTTTCACAAGTGGAAATGACAAAGGCAAAGCTTCATTAGTGACCTAGTAGTGCCAGACAGACAAATCAAGGTCCAAGGGAGATGAAAGTCCTCCTGCACACATTGCAGGTAATCAATCATCAGAGGTGCACTATCATTAGGAAGGGCCTGCACTCACCAGATGCTTTGATGCACCTCGTTTCTTCTGCCACAAAAAACAGCTGTCATCACTGTAAGACAGTTCTGGCGCGCTAGCATCATTGCCAAGCTGGGTCTCAGGCTAGTTTCCCTCCCAGACTGATTTCTGGTTTAGCACCAGGCATCCTGTACCCATAGGTGTTGACAAGTGAGCACATGTGGCTCACATAACAAATGAAGGCATGACCCTAGGAGAGAGTTTGGGAAGACCACAGGTTACCCTGCCAGTGGCATCACTGAGTCTTAGCTCAACACAGAGCTCAGCAGGATACTGTGGAGTCACAAAGCTACAGGGGCCAGTGAGGATATTGGGTACCAATAACTTCGGAACCACTGTGTGATGCTCCACAATCAGGCATGTGTTTACAGCTGCTGAGCTTGCTTGAAGATTCAATTTTTTCTGAGATCTTCATAAAATTTTTCATTTTAAATCAAGGGAGACCCTTTTCCGAGATTACTATCTTAGCCTGTTCAGTATTTTGGAATACATAGTATAGTGGCTTGGTAGTGGGGCCAAGAAGCCCAATGGCATCCTGTCTTTTATCAGCAATAGTGTGGCCAGTGGGCCAGAGCACGAACTGTCCCCCTATGCTGGGGGCTGGTGAGGCTGCACTGCAAATCCTGTGCGCAGTTTTGGGCCTCTGATGACAACAGGTACCATGGAGGTACTTTTATACAAAAATTAAAGTTATTCTGTGACTATACAGAGATAAACAAAAGTAAAACAAATTAGTCACCTGATCATTGAAAGGTTTGTTACAGCTTAATTAACTAAACCAAAGCTCCAGGCAGACCAAAAAGACCCCCCACAAAGTCTGGCAAGTACAGTACTGAGGCCTTGGAAAGTTACTGCAAGGTCTTTGGAAAGTTACTGCAAGGTCTAAGGCTTTACTGAACTATACATGACTACTAAGAGTTTCTTGTCAAGAAAGGAAAAAAAAATAACCCCAGAGGAAGAGGCATAATTCCAACAAAATGTTCCCTGTTACTGTAAAGGGAAAAGTAAACACATAAGTGTACTATCAGGAAAATAGAGCTGAACTGACACTGACCTGGGTGGGTGGCCCTCATGCTCATGCAAGCTTATTTCCAACAGACAATCCCCTCCTTTTACCCCAAGAAACAATCCACGCCCCACACTTCAGATTTTACTGCTGTATTTCCTGTGGCATATTAATGAACAAAAGCAGAACTGCCTATAAACAGATTTCTGAAATAGTGTTTACAGTGCAAGGGCATTCAGCTCATTCACTACTAACATATTATGAAATAGATACTTCTGAATGTGCTGTGTATCAGCCTGAAAGTGATGAAAATACTTAACAGTTTCACATAAACCTTTTTTTTTTGTTGTTTAGAGGAATGAATGTCTTTACAGTACGCCTTGTTATCCTCAAAACATTATTTTGTTCTACTCCATACTTTGTAATGACACTTGTCTTTTTCAGGCTTGAATATCTATTTGCATACACAACTAATTTTTTTCCATTTTTCAAAAAACTCCATATAAAATTCTTTCCAAGTGGGAAGGCACACATATTTACATGAGTAGGAATATATATCTTGTATAGAGATCTTTGAAAACATTATTTAAACCCAAAGTAAATTTTTTTGATTGGGGTTAAAAGCCTACAAAATTGCAGATTACAATGGAAATAATGCAACTGTTCATCTAATAGCAGCTCTGCAAGAGCTCTTCTGTAGAGCACAAGTAACATTTAGACAGCAAAGCTACAATGTTACATTAGGTCATTTGTAGTTTTAATACCATATTTGCAATGAAAATGGGAAACAGTAAACAGCAGTACAAAATGTTTACTAGCAGTATTAATATCAATGACTCTTGTAAAACTGATAGCATAAATCTTGCTCTTAGCACTGTAGCATAATTATTAATCAGGCCTGCCATCCTCATATGCCCTTGACTAGGTTTCACTGATGATTACCCAGTGGAAAATTCGGCCCCCTAATGCAAACAATATACTTTTTAACACTTTCTTTCCAGTGGCTGACTTTTGGGGGAGGCAGAGGCATCTTCAGGGAAGGAGGCTGGAACTCCATTCTTGGCTCCAGACACCCTTCTGCAATTTAATGTTTCATACAGATTAAAAACCAGCTCAGAAGGAATTGCTCTGCTCAAACAGAAAAGCTTCTCCTTCAAGACCTCTTTTCTTTTCCTCTCAACTTTAGTCATAGGATTACTGCCAAATATTTATGCATCCTTTGATTGTGAGGCAAGAGATGTATTAAGTGCTAAGTTATTCTAATTTATTCAGCTAAAGAAACCATGTGAGCTAGCACAAAGCCTTCCCTAATTTTGCATTTTAGGCCAGTCACAAGTTTTACTTGTAAAGGACATCAGAATTATATTTTCTTGTTGGTAGTGCTAACCAGGAACGAAAGAGAAAAATCATCTAAGAAATGAAACCCTTGTAAATAAAATATAATTCACAGAAGGCACAGAATTTTCCTCTGGGTCATTATTAGTGAAAGCCAGTGAGGGGATAATAAGGACATGAGACCTGATTAATTAAACATTTGCACTATTGTGCTTAATTACATTTTTGTGAATTATCCCATGGACATCTGTTTACACAGGACCACGGGACTCGCCACGCTGCGCTTCAGCGGGACCTCAGGCAGAGCCCAGCATGGGATGCCCAGCCGCTGGCCCCCGGCTCCTTCCCCAGACCAAGCCATCCTTCTGCCTGCCTGGGCAGCACATCACAGCCTGCCAAGCTGGCAGTGTGCTCGCTGCAGCTTCTTCCCAGAGGAAGTCTCCAAACTGGCTTGGTTTACTGCTCTGAGCTGATTCTCTGACACACATCAGTATGTGAATTTGCAGCAACAACTGCACGTTTTCACACTAGGTTATCAGAGCGCACTGTGGCATGCTCCTGCTATGTACTCCCACTTACCTTACACTTCAGTCTACATTCCAAGTCATATTCAGCTCACAGGAATTAATGCCTATGCTTCTATTTAAAAAATTTTTTTCAAGATCCACACCATGACATATTTGCAGTTTAAAGCATTTTTTCAGCTTTTAGATGCTAATTAACTGATCTGTGGGTTTGCAACATTCTGACAAAAAGCTCTGAGCTCCTGAAACATAGTAAAAGCCTTGGCACCAGCATTATCAGCTAGATTCTTCAGAGTTACTAATAGAGACAGCTTTGGTATGTTTAAAATTTAGTGTCATAGAAACACTGAATTGCCATGACACATACTTCCCCAATAACTCTAAGCTGCAGCAGATTTCCACTCCAAACTATGATTGAATGTACAGCATTTGGGGAATCTGCTTCTCTAAGTTGGCAAGGATTGACAGTGCTCCAAGCAGTCCTGCCACAACAAAATGATCCCTCTTTCTGGGAAGACTGGGAACAGCTCTGCTGCCTGTTGGACACACTACATCCTGCTTCCCTAGAAAAAGTTCAATATTTTGGTTAATTCTTTGGCTTGCTGGTGTAATTTGGGGCATCTGAAAATGCTCTATTTTTCTAGAAGTGTGACTCCTCAGGAAAGCACCCCTAAGGGAAAAGAAGTAACACGTAGGAAGACAATACAGTTTTGTATATTTATACAATTTTTTAATTCAGATTAGCAACTTTTCAATCTTTACCTCATCTTTCAGTTGATAATTCCATTTGAGCGACTTCACAGCACTTAGGGTTCTCCTTCCTCTGCCCATGAAAAAACAGCTATTAAATCAGAATATTTCTGAAAAATGCAGACAAAGTAACACACAGGAATAGCTCAGCTAAATAGGCTATTTCTTGCATGATAGTTGAAAGGTACAAGAGGCTTTACAGCAACAAGACCTAGATGTACATGATCAGAAAGAATAAAAGAGAAACAAAGTCATACAGTTGAAAACTTCTGCTTTGTTTTCTGTTGTAAGAGGAATGGGTGTAAAAAAATCCTGTTAGCAGAATCCTGCCAGGCACTGTGGGTGTCTTGTGTATGCAAACAGATAGTTGGGCTGTGTTCTAGTGCTACAGAAAGCCAACTGTCACGGGTCAAAGAGACATGCTGAGTTGGCTCAACATAGTTTTACAAATTCATTGCTAGTGCTTTCCCCTTGCAGTAAAACACTGTCTTCCGCAGCACCACCTCATTCTTACACTAAAGGAAAACATTTGTGTCTCATTAGTGCCTAGTTTCCCTTCAGTATGTCTTCAGCCTGCACTATTCACGGCCCCCAGTCCTGGCATTCTGTTGCAAAAACCAACAAACTTTGAATGTCCTCTAGGTCTGACCACTAGTAGGACTGGTTCCTATGTGGGCCTAAGAGTAGGAAAAAGCTCTTTCCAAGAAAGATAGGTACAGGCTGGACTGAGGGTCTGGCACTGAAAGGTGAAAACACACCTGTATCTTTGAGTCACGTGTTCAGACAATCATGAGATGTGTGGCATCTTTTCAAGGAAACAGAATGCCCAAGAGCTTTTCCTGCATGTCTTCTTTTTTTCTCTGCTCTGAAGCATAACTAGATGATTTCACAGAATCACAAAATATCCTGAGTTGGAAGGAACCCACAGGGTTCATCACTGCCAACTCCTGGCTCAGCACAGGACACCCAAAAAATCAAACCCCCTGCCTGGGAAAGTAGTTGTCCAAACACTTCCTGAATTCTGTCAGGCTGGTGCTGCAACCACTTCCCTGGGGAGCTGTTCGAGTGTTAAATCACCCTCTGGGTGAAAAACATTGCCTAATATCCAACCTAAACCTCCCCTGACACAGCTTCAGGCCATTCCCTCTGGTCCTGTAGTGACCACTAGTCAGCACAGAGAAGACATCAGTGCCTGCCCCTTCTCAAGACGAAGTTGTAGACTGCAAACACATCTCCCCTGCATTTCCTCTTCTCCAGGATGAACAGACTCTTATAAATGATCAATCGAGAAGCGAAATTATCAAAAATGCGAAAATATTTATTTATCTTTTTGCGCGATCAAATTACGGTTCTCAAAACCACCATAGCCAAAGATACAGCATCGAGCCTGGGATCAGCGCTGGGTGAACCTGGATCTGACCTCTATCACACCCCCGCCCCCCCACGGGTTCAGGAGAGCCGCTTCTAGTGGGGATGTTTTATACAGTTTGTTGTGCCCGAGGTGAAGGAGTCTTAAGTTTCTTTTGTAACTCTGCATATTTGTAGTTGGTTCTTTCACTGTGCAGAGCTGGACAAATATCATCTCCTGGTTGATACCAGCATTGATCCAATCCTGGGAAGTCTCGTATTCACATGTATCTTTCTGGCAACTTTGGCTATCTTGATTGATGTTATCAATAGGGTGATGATTGCTCTTAAGCGTCTTCTGATGGCTCAGAATGGCAGTGATCATTGCACTGGGTGCGTCTATTCTTGGGCTAAATGCCAATTGCTCTCCTGCCGCGTTCCGGAATCTCAGAATTCGAATAGACGTCTGCCTTTTGGGCTGCTTGTGGTCAGAGACTCGTTTGGATTTCACAATCTTTATAAAATACATTCTTTTTATAGCATGAATTATTTCCCAACATCTCTTACAATACCAATTCACTTCTGTTGCTCCACATATGACCTCATCTCAAGGCCCTTCACCATCCTCATTGCACTCCTTTGGATGATCTCTAATAGTTTAATTTCTTTCTTATATTGTGACACTCAAAACTGCCCTCAGCACTAAAGGTGAGGCTGTCCCAGCTCAGAGCAGAGCAGAACAATCCCCTCCCTTGCCTGGCTGGTGATGCTGTCCCTGGTGCCCCCCAGGACAGGGTTGGCCCTCCTGGCTGCCAGGGCACTGCTGATTCACATTCAGCTTTTCATTGACCAGGACCCCCAGGTTCCTTTCCATGGCAATGCTTTCTCTTGTTGAACTTCATATGGTTGGTGATTGTCCAGACCCCTGATTTGTCAAGGCCTCTCTGCAGGCCCTCCCTGCCTTCAAGGGCATCAACTCCTCTTGGTTTTGTATCACCTGGGAACTTGCTTAGTATCCCTTCCAGTCCTACATCCAAGAAATTTATGAAGATGCTGAAGCACACTGGGCTGAGGATGCAGCCCTGTGGAACCCCACCAGTCACAGGTCCCCAGCCTGATGTCACCCCATTCACTGTAATCCCTTGTGCCCGTGAGTCAGGTGCTCACCCATCACATGATGTGTTTATCCAGCTGGACATTTTGTTCAGAAGGATCCTGTGAGAGACAGCATCAAAAGCTTTGCTGAAGCCTAAAAAGATTACATCAACTGTCTCTCCTTGATCACCTGGGGGTGTTACCTTGTCATAAAAGGACAATTTAGTCCAAAGGTCTCTTCCTCTAGACTGTGTGATGCCCTAAATGTAAAGAAATAAATCAGTTGTGAATACAATTTTTTTTTTTTTAGGAGCAACTCCTCTTAGGTTCTCTTAATTTGATAGATTTCATCATAATTGCTCCTAATTATTCCTCGCATTAGCCTGGTGAACATCAGGCATTTAAATACAATATGCTTGAACACCTCCAGTGGGACAAGCTGCAGTGTGTACAAGGGGGAGCTTGACAGACACTAGAAGCACAGGCCACTCCTTAACATGACAGAATAAGAAAACCAAACAAAGATGGGAACTGGTGCCAATTTCTAAAGTGGATTTAAAGGGCAAGCAAATGCACTTTGCTCCATTCAAAAATATTTATTCACTCATAATTTTCAGGCAGTTTATTGTAAAATTACACACGTGTTTTCCACTCATACCTCCTGATGGTCCTCACAAGAAACTAAATAACCAAATTGAAGCACTAGGAAAGACACAACAGGAATAATCCTAATTCCCTCCTTTATACAACTACATTTAAAAAAAAAGAAATGGAGAATTAGTATGTCTAACAAATTATAACATGGCTGTGTGAAGAATCCAGTTCTCTGAAACACTGAAGAAAAAGGTGATAAAAACATTGCCAGGGCTAAGTTTAATCTCTTATTTTTCTTCCAGGGATATCTTAAGTTCAAGTTTGATTGAAACTCCCTATGAAGAAAACAGTAATTTTTCTTAGTTGTCAGTAAGGTTTCTTGGTTGTTACAGATCTTGACCATAGATTATGACTGAATTCAATGCATTTTTTTAATAAGTGGAAAAGAAAATGAATTAGCAATACAAAAAGACTCAGTGAAATCTGGTGTCTTGAAAGGAGGCTGACAACATGGATCCCCACAAGCCTATGTTGAACAGTATTTGGGGCTAGTCAGTTAACCACTGTGTCCCTCAGCTTACTTGTCCAAATGACAGATTTTGATATTCCACTGGCTTTAATGCACTAGGTAGGCTCTCTAGATTAAAAGCACTAGGTAGTCATATAGTTATGATAGCAAAAATACAGAAAACCTGTTCAATTTTCTGATGAGATATGATTGCTAATTTGCTAATTGGTGCCTTTGGAAACACATGCCTAAGCACTGTCAGCATGAAGCTCCCCTCCCTCATACCTATTGGCATAATATGGAGCAGTGCTAAGTACTGAAAACAGTGTGATAATCAGTTTCCTCAGGTTTTACAGGAACTTGGGCAAAAGAAATAGAGAGAAATCTTCATAGTTATGCTACCACTGCAACTTTGCTATTGAGCTAATTGGCTTTTCCAGAAACTGCACTGAATGTTTTGTGAAAACAAACAGCAGGGAATCCAGAACAGTTTATAGGCAACAGGGGGTAACCAGGGCACTTAAAATCTTGTACTGGCCAGTGCTGACCACATGATGCAACTGCAGAATCAACGGAAAACACTCAGGGCATCAGATATGATGCCATCAGAAAGGGAGCAGGTGAAAAAGATTGCAAATAACATAGCACTACTGTTCGAATATGTGATGGGAATGCACAAAGCAACAAGCAGTTCACAATGGTTTCAGTCCATTTGAGCCTCACAAATGCTAGAGCAATATGACACTATATGGGATAGCCAGCACTTCAGAGAAGATGACTGGCCAGCTAAGACAGCCACAGCCTCCTACCTGCAAGGATCCCCAAATGCAAAAATGCATCAAGGCTTGACTGAAAAAGTGTCTGGTTTAAGAGGGGATGGCTTGGCAAAGAGCTATGACAATTTTCAGTCAATGCTTGCAGAGACCACTCAGTGATCAAGGACAGCTCTCTGGGTGAAGCAGTTGCTGCATCAACAAAGGCAGCAGTGGGAGGCTGCAGCCCTGCAGCTCTCTCTGGATCTGTGCTGTGGAGATGGCTCAGCTGGGTTTCTGACATTCTAGGAAACCCAAATTTTGCTTAAATTAAAAAAAAAAAAACAACCAAAACCTACCCTAATTAGTTAGTGGACAGAGCTTACTTATTCAGCTTGTATTTAAATTAAACCTTTTTTCTTAAGGACTTGGCTAAACTGTAAAAATACAGTGCTTTCAGCTGTGACTCACTTTCTCCTACTGTATTTCTTTGCTATGTGTGACATTAAAGACTATTCCATTATGGAGTTTTGCACAAACAGAACTTTACTGTTTGTGCAAAACTCCATGATGGAATAGTCTTTAATGTCAATAAAAGATATTTTTGAAAAGACATAGAAAGGGAAATGGGGAAAAGGATATATAACCTTTGCCATATATAACAAACTGGAGACACCAAGTAGTCATGAGGCAGACACTTTTTCCTCTTCACTGAACCCCTCTAACCCAGGTTTCATTCTTCTACTTTTAAAATTTTATTTCAACTTCCAAAATGTGAGGCAGCAAATCTAAGAAAACCACAGATAAGGGAAAAGGAACCTACATAAGAGAAGGTGCCAGGATATGTGGCTCAATTTGTCTCACAGTAGGGAGTGTTTTAGTTTAGACTTTAAAACTCTTTTAGGCCGTAGTTAGAGAAATCTTAAAATGAGATAAGGCATTTTACAAAATGTTTTCAGTCTCAGAGAAAATAAGTGCTTAGTATTGCTATTAATTCTCCTAGCAAAAAGATCTTGAGCCAAAGCAGGAGAAACACTGAAAAGCACATACTGCCTGAGCAGTATTCCTTAAAGCCTTGTGCATCTAGAAGGCAAGTAATCCAGCTTGAGTGCAATGGTCTTGGTGAATAAAAGGCCAAAGTTCCTATTCACTTCAATGGGGTCAGGATTTCCCACAGGAAGCATCCCACCTTAATGCTTGGTTTTTTAGTCAACCTCCAAAGCGCCAACATTACAGTCCTTTCTGGCATCTCCACCTTTGCAGGTTTAGTCCAAATATTTTATAACCAGTTATATCTGATTATCAACAGCTGATCAAATTGACAACATATTTACCTTTTCTGTGTCATCTGTCCTCATGGAAGACATAGGTATTTGTGGCAAATGTGTGCACTTCGGGGCCTGTCTTATCAACCCACTCATCTTCCACCCACTATATACTTCCCACAAAATCAGCAGGGAAACTCAGAATTAAAACCATGCAGTAGAGAAGATCATGTCTTGCAGTTCTCCTGAGCTGCAGGGAAAGATCCTTCTGAAGGTGATTTCTGGTTTACATGGCATATACCTTTGAAGTACACTCAATCTGGAATCAATTCAGGAATTTACAGATATGGGTTATCCGACCTTGTTTATTCACAATGATGAGAGGAGTTTAATTAATACCACACATATTGGTCAATTCTTTGCTTTTAAACCTTACCTTTTGCCCATCAGCCAATCAATATGTATTTTAATCTTCTTTCCTTTTCAGACATGGTTTTAACATCTCACAGAACACAGTAGCAGACTTCACAATCATTAATTGCTATTACCAGCTCTTTCATTTTCTGAACATCAGCAGTTTCTATAAAATCCACTTTCATCCATGTGTTATATTACCCATTTTTATTCACCACTTGTTTCTGAAGTAGTCTTCTTTAAAACTGCAGAGGTTCTATTAACCAGGATTACAAAATAGTTCTTTTATACAATTTCCTTTATATTCTCAGATTTTCTTATTTGACATGGAAAAAAATAGGAATTAACTTCAGTTGTAGATATAACTCCATATCTATCTACAAAATCTAAAATATGGATGAGGGAAACATGGTAATTTTCCCTGACATAAACACAATTAAGATGCTTATTTTGGGATCTAGTCTAACATTTTAACCTGAGGAGACAATTAAGTCCATGAAAATGAAAATGTTTAAAGCTCTGTCAGTTATAGCCTACTAAAAAGCAAGCATATTTCTGCTGATCTTTGGTCACATGCAGCACACAATACCAGTTGATATGGCTTCATATTTGTCTCCCTCTCTATTAATCAACAAAATCAATAGCTACATCCACTTTCACTGCCTTTCATTTCAATGTTTTACATGCAACTGATCTCAAACATAGAACCAAAGTGAGCAACAGGCAGGAGCAGAGTCAAGTGACTAAGAAAGAGTATGGTTTTGCTGTCCAGTTGGGCAGGGATGCACTTAGAAAAGTGAAAACTCTACTGGAGTTGAATCTGGCAAGAAATATGAAAGACAACAGGGAAGTATCCTACAAGTATAAGAAAAGGAAAAGGAAAATGTGAGCCCAATGCTGAATGGCGCAGGAAAACTGGTGACAACTGACACACAGAAGGATAAGATGGTTGATGCCTTCTTTGTCTCAGTCCTTGCCAATAAAAACTGCTATTAGGAATCCTAGGCCTCTGAGGCCAGAGAGAATTGGAGCAAGGAAGACTGACTTAGTGAAGATGGGCTGGGCTAGAGAGCAAATAAGCAGCAAATACAAGCTCAAAAGTGCTGAGGGAGCTGTGATGTCACTGTGAGGCCACTTTCAGTTGTCTTTGAATGGCCACGATGACCAATCAAACAAGAGGTTCCCAAGGACTGAAAGAGAAAAATATCACTCTGAGAACAAGGGAAAAAAATAAAATGTAAAATTAAAAAAAAAAATTAAAATAAAACTTTGAGAACAGGTCTTTTAGGATCACCTCAGCCTCTAGGAAAGCAATGAACAGCTGCTCCTGGAAACTAGAATGAGGCAGCTGGCTTGGTGGATGAACAGTGGATGGTTTCTACATTGGCAGCATGTCTGACACTGACTCTTGTAACATCACTACAGACAAGCCAACAAGGCACAGGTTAAATAAATGAACGGTGAATTAAAAAGTGGCTGAATAATCAACCCTGTGCTCTTCAACATCTCCACTAATGGCCTTGAGGATGGGTAAAGTGCATCCTCAGCAGGTTCACAGATGATACACAACTGGGCAGTGTGACTGATACACCAGGGCATTTTGCTGACAATCAGAGGTGATTCCACAAGAGAAAACACCAGAACTACAACAAAGAGAAACTGGAAATCCCATAACTGAGGAGAAATAACCCCTAAGTAGCTAGCACAAGTATATGCTAGCTACCCAGATGGAGATCAGTTTTTCAGAAACAAGTTTGGAGTTTCAACCAGCAGCAAGCTGACCATGAGGTAGCAGTGCATTCTCACAGCATAAAAGGTCAACAGTATCATGGGCTGCTTTGGGCAAAGAGTGGTAAGTGGGTTGAAGAAGGTGAACCTTCCACTCTGTTCAGCACTGGCAAAGCCACATGTAGCCATATTGTGGCCAGATCTGGGCTACCCAGTACAAAAGAGACATAGATACACTGGAACAACTTGTGCAGGGTAACAAAGATACTGTATGCACTATACTAACTTCCATATGAGGAGAGGCTGAGAGAGCTGGGCTTGTTCTCCTGAAGAAAAACCAGCCCAAGGGAGACCTTGTGCACATGTATACCAACAGGACAGAATGAAGATGAAGCAGCTAGATTCCCCTCTGTGGTGCCTGGTGACAGGACCAAAGGCAATGGGCACAAACTGAAACACTGGAGGTTCAAGATTCCCTTGGAACATCAGGAAACACTTTTTCATTGTGAAGGTGACATAGATTGTCCAGAGGGGTTCTGAAGTGTGGATCCTTGGAGATGTTCAAAGACCAACTGAACACAGTCCAGGAAACCTTTAGCTTTAGCTGACTCTGCTCTTAGCAGGAATATGGAACTAGATTTTAGACGTCCTATCCAGCATCAGCCATTCTGCAATTCAGTGATTTGTAAGCCAGAGGCTTGTTTACAGTTATGCAGTTATAGCTGCAAAAATTTATTAATTTGGTAATTTCTGTGATTTATGAGAATGGTCACATCACTCGTGTAGTAGTATCATGGAATAGATAAGTAATTATTGTAAAACAGGAAAATTACCTAAACAAACCAAATGCTCCTGGGTACTGTGAGCTACAGAAAGAGGGAATGAACTATAGAACCTTAGGATATGCTCACCATCTCATTTGCTGTGGATACAAACCTCAGGTTTCAAAATGATGAAGTTTCCCCTCCAATCTTTTACTAGACTGACAGCCATTCATATACGTATTAGTGCGTCTCATCATTATTGTGTGTTATACACAATATTTTTCATTTCTGTATCAAGTGAATGAACAATTTTTAATGACCTTAATTTTTCTGTCACCTTTGCCATCCTTTAAGCTCCCATCTTGAAATGTTTTCGTTAATATGGTCAATCGGGAAGGCAGCAGTGACTGAAAGAACTCTGGGAGTGAGGGTCAGATCAGGCTGTACAGGAAGAGCTCTATTCACAGAAGATCGGAACAGCTCCAGGGATCATGGCGAACAGGGGTGTGGCTCGGCAGTAAGGGCATGGCACAGCACTTTGCATGGCAACTCACATGAGCAGGGCAAACAGTAGGGCTCCTCTCCCACCATCTGGGAGCAGCCAATAGAGGCAGCAAACAGACTGAATAGGTGGTAAGGAACAGCATCTTTTAGCCCCAATCCTTTTAGCACAGTAGTTCAAACTTCCTCAGCTAAGGTGTTGACACACCAAGCTTGATCATGTGTAGCTGCAGGAGTCACTGAACCAGCCACATCAGAGGCCTCCAGACAGACAAACCTGCTGATGAGAGATGGAGATCTCCACGTCACAGGCTGCCAGGTGTGCCTTTCTGCAAGGCTGGGGGCTGGCAAACACTTACTTTGCAGATGTTCTGTGGTTCAGGAGCTGTGTCCCCAGAGGAGGGAGCTACAGGAAGAAGTGAATAGGCTGTGTAGTTGAGCACACGAGGAAGGGGCTGAGGATTATTTTCAGAGACATTATGGTCTCAAGGCTCTTGGGAGTCTCTAAATTACATTGCAGTGGAGAAGCAGATGGACTTAGAACCCTGCAGAGTAATTAGCCCAGGGTCTGTTAATCCAGGGTCTGTCGAGATGAAGACTGGAAGCAGTTCACAGTGTGCACCAGGAGGAAAGTTCCTCCTCCTTCTCAGAATCTGACAAGTAGCACTGGCACTTTCTATAGCCTGTGTAAGGCTTTGGAAGTAAGAAGGCCAGACAACTGAGGAGGTAGGTAAAGGTCCTTCGGGGATCAAGTGGCCTCCTAATGCAACACCATCTGTACCCCACATGACAACTTCCTGTTAAGAGGAAAAGGAGGGTAGTTGTAATAGGAGACTCCTTTCTAAGGGAATGGAGGGCCTGACAGGCAGACTGGACCCAGCTCATGGGGGCATGGATAAAGGACATTATTGGAAGATTCCCCAGTATATTAAGGCCTTGTGATTACTATCCTTTATTGGTTGTTCAATGGAACAGTGATGATATAACAAAGAGAAGCCAAAGGGCAATCAAAGAGACATCAGTGTTTTGAAAAGACTGATAGCAGGATCAGAAACACAAGTTGTGATTTCCTTGATCCTTCTGGTAACAAGAAATATTATTAATAGGACCAGGCAGATCCATCAGGTCAACATGTGGCTCTCAGGCTGGTGTAATCAGAAAAAAATTGGTGCTTTTGACCATATTGTACTCAAAACCTGGTCTACTGACACCTTTCAGAGCAGGAATATGGAACTAGAGATTCATATTTCTCAGAGGGGAAGAATTCTAGCACAGGAACTAGCAGTTGTTGATAGAGCCTCAAACTAGCTTTGAAGGGGAAAAGGGACCAAACCAGGCCTGCTATGGTGAGCAATGGGATGGTATGACAAAACTTAAGGAAACAAAGACTAATGGAATCTATTAATCAGCTTCATTGACTACAATGTACCACACCTGAAATGTTTCTACACTAAGGCATATCGCACGGCAAACAAAGAAGATGAGCTGGAAGCCTGGCTCTGTCCCAGGAATTTGACATTATTGGCATATGTGAAACCTGGTGGGATAGGTCCTGTGACTAGAGTGCCCTGAGGGACAGTCACATGCTCTTCAGATGGAACAGGGGCAGAAGAGGCTAGGGGATGGCATTGTATGTAATGAAAAGGAAAAAATGTGTGGAGCTGAAAGGTGGCAATGGCACAGTTGAGAGCCTCTGGATAAGAGTCAAGAGAAAAAAAAATAATGTGGATGTTATTGTGGGACTCTAATATAGACCTCCTAGACAGGACAATGATGCTGACAAATTATTCTTTGAGGAACTAAAGGAGACTTCCAAGTCAACTGCTCTTGTCCTTATGAGTGACTTCATCTTGCCAGAAATCAGCTGGGAGCATCATGCAGCAGGTACAACCTGGGCCAGAAGATCCTTAAAAAACCTGGATGACAACTTTATGGAATAGGTCCTAAAGGAGCTGACTCAGAGGGATGTTCTCCTCAATTTCCTACTTGTCAACAGAGAGGATCTCGTGGATCAAAGTGGACACTGGCAGCTGTCTTGACCACAAAGAGATCAAGCTTAAAATCTCAGCTGACAGCAGGAAAAGTTCAGGCAGCAATTCAGGTATCAGGTGAGAAAACTTCAAGCTGCTCATTAGAGAGAATTAGAGAGTAATGTCCCCTGGGAAAATGTATTTGCAGATGCTCAGGTCCATCAGTGCCGGTCACTTCTTAAACATCACTTTCTAAGAGGACAGGAGCAGGAAACTCCCAAATGTCTGAAGTCAAGCAGACGAGGCAAAAGGCTGGCTTGGCTGAGCAGGAATCTTCTCTTGGAAATAAGACAAAAAAAGGAAGATGTATGCCCTTTCCACTGCCTAGTGGAAGCAAGGTCAGGTGGCATGAGAACAATAAGAGATGCTGCTCACCACTTTAGGGAGAAAATTCATGTGGTTAAAGATCAGCTGGAGATTAAGCTGACCAGAATTTGGGAGCAATAAAGAGATTTCTCATACATATTAAAATAGCAACAGGCAGCATAAAAATAATATTGGCCCATTACAGGATAAGGATGGTCACCTCACAGATGGGGACAGGGACATGGCAGAGGTGTTCAATGCATTCTTTGTCTCTGCCTTCAACACCAATGATGGACTATGGACTAAGGGGGTCCCAGTGTCTTCAGCTGGAGGACCAGGACTGTGAGAATTATAAACTCAAGTCAAATCTGAACTTGTGTGGTATCTGCTGCTCCAGCTGGATCCCTACAGATCAATGGGGCCTAATGGGATTCCTCTGAGAATCCTCACAGAGCTATCTGATCTCATAGCAAAGCCTCTCTTAATGATTTTTGAGTGGTCTTGGGAATCCAGAGCAGTACAAGCTGACTGGAACCTGGTGAACTGTCTTGGTTTCAAAAGACAGGTGTCTGCTAAGACAGGCAGGAGTCTCTCTTGAAATAGAAAATGAACCCCCTCCCTCTGACAGTTGACATAATCATTGAATCCTTCAGACATAATCTGAATTATTATAATTTTGAAATTAGGGGCTCTCAGGCAAAGATATGGGAGTAAGAATAACAGTTCTTCATTAGGAAAATAAAAATAAAAATGCAGTATTATAAAACAACACTGACAGAGTCAGAATACAAACTGACACCCTGTTGGTCAGGGTGTTGGTAGCAGTCTGATTAAAGGGTGGCTGCAGTTCCTACTGGAGTGACAGATGTAGTTTTGTTGAAACATTGACCCTGTAGAAAGGGTGTAGTTTTCCTCTGAAGGTCCAATGATGGGCCTAGTCTTCCTCTGGGAATCCAGTGGAAAAAAGCTGCTCCTCCGGGAATCCAGTGGGAAAAGGCTGCCTGTGGTGTTCCAAATCTCAGATTATATCCAGGTAGGAATGCTTGGCTCCTCCCCCTGGGTGGATCATCTCTCAATGGGATGATGTAATTTTATCAGTCATGCAGTGAGACTCAATGGCCCATTAAGAGAAGATATCTTCCTGGAGGGAGGATGGGTTGTGGAAGAGATAAAGAAAACTGCCCCACCTGGTTCTAACAGATGGCAATAGAATACACACCCCCAGCCACATCCTTCATTGCAACCAGCACATGACCATTGTCCTAGTTTTCAAAAAGGGCAAGAAGTAAGACTCTGGAAACTCCAGGCCTCTCAGTCTCACTTCAGTGCCTGGTAAAGTTATAGAGAACATTATTCTGGGAGCTATTAAAAATATCTAAAACATAATGCAGTATTTGGTCATAGCCAGCATGGCTTCATGAGAGGAAATACCTGCTTATCAAACCTGATTTCCTTTTATGACAAGGTAACACCTCCAGGTGATCAAGGAGAGACAGTTGATGTAATCTTTTTGGGCTTCGGCAAAACCGTCTGGACAAAATGTCCAGCACACAGCTGGATAAACACATCATGTGATGGGTGAGCACCTGACTCACGGGCACAAGGGATTACAGTGAATGGGGTGACATCAGGCTGGGGACCTGTGACTGGTGGGGTTCCACAGGGCTGCATCCTCAGCCCAGTGTGCTTCAGCATCTTCATAAATTTCTTGGATGTAGGACTGGAAGGGATACTAAGCAAGTTCCCAGGTGATACAAAACCAAAGGAGTTGATGCCCTTGATGGCAGGGAGGGCCTGCAGAGAGGCCTTGACAAATCAGGGGTCTGGGCAATCACCAACCATATGAAGTTCAACAAGAGAAAGTGAGAAAGCATTGCCATGGAAAGGGACCTGGGGGTCCTGGTCAATGAAAAGCTGAATGTGAGTCAGCAGTGCCCTGGCAGCCAGGAGGGCCAACCCTGTCCTGGGGGGCACCAGGGACAGCATCACCAGCCAGGCAAGGGAGGGGATTGTTCTGCTCTGCTCTGAGCTGGGACAGCCTCACCTTTAGTGCTGAGGGCAGTTTTGAGTGTCACAATATAAGAAAGAAATTAAACTATTAGAGAGTGTCCAAAGGAGGGTCATCAGAATGGTGAAGGACCTTAAGAGGAAGCTGTACAAGGAGTGGCTGAGGTCACTTGGTCTGTTCAGCACAGAGTAGAGGAAGCAGAGGGGAGACCTCACTGCAGTCTTCAATTTCCTCCTGAAGGGAAGATAAGGGGTAGGAACCAGTCTCTTCTTTGTGTTGACAAGTGATAAGAGTCAAGGGAATGGCCTGAAGATGTGTAAGGGAGGGTTTAGGTCAGACATCAGGAAAACGTTCTTCACCCAGAGGATGACTGGGCATCAGAACACGTTCTCCAGGGAAGTGGTCACAGGACCAGCCTGACAGAGCTCAAGAAGCATTTGGACAGTGCTCTGAGGCACATGGTGTGACTCTTGGGGATGGTGCTTACAGGGCCAGGAGTTGGACTTGATGATCCTTTTACATCTCTTCGAACTCAGCATATTCTGTGATTCAGGGATTCTGTGTAATGTGTATGGCAGAATTTGATTCTTCTAAGGAAAGCATCTGAGTTCATGTAATAATGGCAAAATAATGCCATCTTTGGGGACATGACACCTGTTTTAAGACAAAATCCTCACAATATGAATAACTGGAGCAAAGACAATGCATTAAAATATTACTTAGAATTGACTTATGTTGGTGGTCAAAATAAGAAAACTGTATTATCAGGTTTACAACCCAATTGACTAATGCTGTATTTCTGATAGGATGTTTAAACTCTGCTCTAATATAGGAGAAATTCTAGAAACACTCAAAAGTTGTATGACCTGGATCTACTTTCTTCCTTCATTCATTCTCATGGAGTACTCCTTCATTCTGGCAAAGAAAGAATCTTGACTGTGAAATAGATATACATATACATACACAATAAAAGAAACAAAGCAGACATACAGGAAAAGGAGAACAGGAAATTAGAGCAAAAAAGAAGCCTGTGGAAGCCATGTAGAAATTTCTATAACAAGATTCTTCTTAGGATAACAGTCCACATTCCAGTCTAAAGTCAACCTAAGTATCTCTATATACTTCATCTTCATGTCCCTAAGTTTCATATCTTCTTGAGGTCCTCAGAGTTGTCTATAAAAATCATAGTATCTAAATTGGATATGCATTAGATAACTGGTTTAATGGAAAAGATGACTAGTGCTAGCTCAAAGAAATAAGTTTGCATTTGACTAGCTCACATGGTGAACTGTAACTGCTCTGTGAACTTTCTAAGAGGTTCTTGTAGACTCAGACAGAGGTAGAAACTATTTAAGTTATTAAAAGAAACCAAGTCTTTTTGGGCAGCAGCAGAAAAGAGGAAACTCCTCCCTTTCGAATTATAAATCTTTATAGTGCAATTCTTTATGGCTAGGAAGAGAACTTCAGACACTTTTCATATAACCCCAACTGTTTAATCTGTACCCTTTTGGAAGTCAAGCTGTGTGTGTACGTGAGACAGAAACATTTTTGCTGAAATAGAAGAATGATATGGTTCTCCTCAACCCAATGTAAAACTATGCGATTCTTACAGGGGAAGCAAAGTACATTTCCTTGGCAGAGAATGGCATTATACAGCTTGCGAGTCTTCATCCTTTTGTAGTCTAGTTAGAACCTGTGATCACAGGGGACCATGGCAAATGGACACTACATCCATTAACAAAGACACTAAATTTTACCTAAGTAGAAAAGCAACTTAGGGTCTAAGTTTAGCTTACAGAAAAACAAGTCTGAGCTATTCAAACAAGATCCTCTTTATCACTTCCTTTTAAATTTACTATTACTCCACAGTCAGTCCAGTTAGGCTGTCTGCTGCTAGGTTTTAAGCAATTTGTTTGAAATTCTAGCAAATATCTAAGTAGTAACATTTATTAATTTCTCAACCATTCCCTGTGCAGTGCTCAGCCACTAACACAGACACAAAAGTGCAATACAAACAAGTATTCCACAAATACTTAATGAAAACTTTTGCCGTAGTTACAGCTGAAAGGGTGTTTCACACTGGAAGAAATTTGCATTTTCAGTAAATTAAGATACATTCACAGACTTCAGGACATTAATACAGTAGACATAACAATGAAAAGATGTTGCAGATCAATAGCATTTTTTATCTGAGAATGAAAACATTTTCTTATGGTATTGGAGTAAAACTGGTAGAGTTTAGTCTTAATGAGAATTTACAGTCAGACTCCTGGACAAAGGGATTCCATCTCTAAGGGTAAACTGGGAGGGTTTTTGTTTGTTTCTCTTTTGTTTCATTACTGTCATTGTTGTTTGGGCTTATTGTTTGTTGGTTTGTTTTGGTTTTACATGTAGCAGTTGACATGAAAGATAAAGGGTTTTTTTCTCTTTGTCTTACAGGGTGTGTCCAAACCCTGATTTATTGATAAAATCACAGAAGCCTCTTCTTTAGAAATAATCAGAGCCTGAACAAGGCTACAGATGTCCTCTGAACCTAATGTCCTCTGATCCATTGGTTTTCTTTTCTTTCTGATCCTTCACAATAAAGCTGCTTCTAGATATTGTCTCCTGTTATAAACTATTTTCCTAAATTAGTGTCCACTAAGAAAATATTAAGACAATTTTTTAAATTGGTTTTACATACCTTTTTCTTGGAGCTTTTTGGCCAAAGCTATGCTTTGTAGTTAACCTAAGATATATTTGGCTCACTCCTTTAAAAATGGGTTTATTTACAATGCCAAATTAAAAAATCATCACACTTTGCTGTTAATTTTTGAGTTTCCCTATTTTCCTTGATAATAATTTAATACATTATGCCTGATGGAGTCCTAAGAGTTCACTAAGCAACAGCTGGCTCTATCTGATGGCTACAAGAGCTTCTGGGAAAAGTAAGTAGTTAAGGGCAAAGGCACACAACATGTGCACACACACCAGAAACTGCTAAAAAATACCTTAAATAAAATATAGCATTAAAAAAGTGAAGACCCAACTCAAATGTTAATATATAAATGCGTTGTACAGATAATTGGACTTTGAACTCCAGGGGATTTCCACAAGTCTCCTTATGGCTTCCCAATTCCATATTGCTTAGCATAGTTGTGAGTTTCTGGAAGCTAGAAAGATCTACCTTTTTGCCCTTGAGCTAGTGGTAGAGAGAATTAAGTCTGCAGGCCAGAAGTCTATAGGTCTTGCCTGCTGAATATATAGGTTATCATAGTATAAAACAGACTCAGTGCAGATCTTGGAAGAAGACATAGATCTGCAAATGTCACCGGCCATTCTGATGTGAAGCAGTTAATCTGCTTCCAGACACTTTCATAATATCTCAGACATGAGGAGAAAACGAAATATATTTAGCTAGACACATTAAGGCAGGCTCTTAAATGAGCTTAAATGCTGCTACTAAAAAGCTGACTATAATGACTTTCCACAAAATCACTCTTTGTGATTTACTTGTGATTCACACAAGATTAAAACACTTTGTTTTTCCATTGGAAGGCCAAGTGTGATGTACCAATGCCACCTAATAAGACACTATAAGGATCAGGAAGTTCCCCAAATGCATCAAAAGTTTCACACAAGCTAGGTCCATTTACAGTTGCATGCTTCAACCAGGCTGGCTGATATCAATTTGAAAAATAACACTAGCTTGAAAAAAAAAATTTGAAAGTCATAATTCATGAGCATTTGCAAATTCATTTCCAAGACAGAATTCTAATGACTTCCAGAAACCACCCTGCAGTCGTGAGAAAAATCCTGGAAAGCTCAGAGTCCAAAAGTGTAACAAAGTCCTACAGGATTAGACAAACAGCACGCAGACTTCTCCAGCCAAAATAAAGCAGCTGTCCATATGATGGCAGTTATGTTGAAATTGCTATTCCGTCGTGCAAAAGAACACCAAATATATCCTACCCAGTGCACACACTGCTCTTGTAAACTCACTAGTGTTTGTTCCTTCCTGTATTCCTCTTCAAAAGCTTTTGAATGCACAATTTGCACTATTTTTTACATCTCAATTGCCAAGCCAGCATCTATTCCCTCTTGGGGGTTTTAAGCTGGCAGGAAGAGTTAACACTGAGAAGTATTCAGAGAAATAACACGAACTTAACTTTTTCCAAAATTAGACAAAGTCAAGAGGAAAATCTACTGGTGTGTCCTAATGCCAGATTACAAAAGCCGTCAGAAGGCACTTCTATAACAAAACTCTCTTCAGGAGTTGGATTGTACTTTTCAATGTACATTTACTAACTTGTGTGACACGCCCAACAAAAAAAACCCTTGAGATTAATTTCTTTGTCTAAAGACTCAATAATTGTCTCACCAGTTGTCTCAAGAGGCAGTCTGAAAACATACAACAAAAGCTAGCCTAGTTCACGTTTCCTGTCAGTGTATAATGGATATTGCCACCATTTAGACAGTACAGGATTCCCATGCCAGCAGAGTATGACTATTCTGTCTTGCACACTGGTTTTTCTATAGCACTATGATATGTCAGTGTATACTTTGCTAAAGAGAACTTTCTGTCAACAATCAGTGTTTTATTGGCATTAATGTGCAGTAAAAGACAACGAAGCATGACTCAATTAAACCACCAAATACTGCATTTAAATAACATTAACCCCTGACATTTTAAAAGAACAGTGCAGGATTTTAGCTGCATGACTCTTGTTAAGGTCAGTGCTTTAATATATACAGCTTCCCACCCCAAATGTCTGACATAAATTTGTTTCAGTAAGCCAATTGAGAATGAAGCCTGAAACCAGGATTTATCTACCACTGCAAACATTACAACTAAGGTTTCTCCCATGCTATTGTTTATGGGAACAAATTTTATTAACCTTCATATGGTGTTCAGGTAGGAAAGGATTTCATATTTAATTCACAATTCGCTCACTTTTCTTTTGATAGCTACCTTGTGAACTGAGGCTTACAAATTATTTTCACAAGCTTTTTAGTCAGCAAAAATCTAAAATGCTATATATATGAATGTCACAGGAGAGAGTGTAGCTTTGGGCTCCTCCCCATAAGTGCCAGTAGAATACCATGCATTTTAAGGACTTTTTGTGTGAAGCTCTAATGGCAAGTCAACACAGCATACACTGAAGGTTACTGAAACTCTCGCCTGATTCATACAAAAGTTGCCCCCACTTATTTTGCAATGCACATATGCCAGATTTTTAAGCCTAACAGCATTTTTCCTGTAATGTGTAGAAGGTACATGCCTTTCTTAACTGTACTGCTCACAAGTACAGCATCCATGATCCTTGTTTCCACAACTTTTAGGACCACACCATCAGTGTAGACTAAACTATTCAGATATCTGCAAGTCAGTTAGTGGGACTGCTTTGTGGGCTAACTGTATTTCACAAAAATTAAATGTAATTATTTAAACATAATTAGCACTGCTTTATTTTTGAGCAATCTCCTGTTACTGTCATGCAGTGGAAGATTAAAAAATGTGTTTACCAAGAAAAAAATAGGATACTTATACAATAATGGTGCTTAAAATCTAATCTTTAAATCTAAAGTTTTAATCTAATATCTTCTATTTTTTACTTACTGACTTTCATGAAATTAGTCAAAACGAAGTCCAGCCACTTATGAAGCTTTAATTTGGCATAGTAGAGCCATGAGAAGGCAATCTGAGATCAGTAATAATTTTTAGTACTATTAACTTATGAAGAGACAGGAAACATGGTACAATAGAACTGGTAAATAAAGAACTGAAGAAAATTATTTGGTGGATCTCCCTACCTCCTGCTGAGTATTCCTTGGAAACAATTTCATTTTCAGACACTTCCTCATATTTTGCTTTGTCCTTGTTCAATTTTATTCATCAGTCACTGGACACCAGAAATAGCAGACAAAGATTCAGTTTCATATGCATAGCTGAATGGCTGGTTTGTAAAGCACTGAACTGCAATACATAAAATTACATAAATTGCCCAAAATTCCTACATGATGCTCCCCGTGACAGCAATCCAGATCCATGTTAGCATGACAAAGAGCATGTCACCTTCCATCTCCATTGAAGGACAATTTGCAGAGACCTAAGTGAAAGTCACGTCTAAATCTGTAAAACTGAAGTCATAGTAGAGTCAGAGTACCTATAAGAAAATGTAATTTTTCAAGTTTCATTTTGTACGCAAAGATGTTAAACAATTTATGCAAAAATCACTGTAGGTTCCATTGGTTTAGTTGAATACTCAGCAAAGAGGAAAGAAGACAGTGAAACACTTTCTGTGTAAATACTGAGGTACATTTTTAGGCCACATGGAGAGTATGATGCAAAATGATTGTCCAAAAATGGTCAGATTACAAAGACCAAAGTGAAGTCAAGTCAGACAAAATCTAGTAATTTCATACTGGGCAAGATTAAAAGATAGGATAGAATGTCCTAATAGATTCTTTTGTTAGTTTGGATTTCAAGGCTAAGCAACAACAGAATGGAGAAAGAAATGCTGAGTAAGCTTGGTGTTCCATCACTAGCAGTAGGATAGGTGCTCTTCACGTATAGATTTCATCCAAATCTTGAAGCTGCCAGGGGCTTTTTGGGGTTTATTCACTGGAGATTAATCAAAGAACTACAAAAAGCAAGGAGAAAAATGCTACTAAAGCAATTTTGTATATCAGAAAAGAGTTTAAATTTTTTAGGAGCTTAGTTATAGTACATGCAAATTCATCTTAAATTTAAAGCATTGGAAAACCTTTCAAGTACAGAATAACTGCAGAATGATCTGATGCTCTTATAAGTGATCAAATGATCAGACTGACCTAATTGACAAAGAGGTTATGTAAAATATTGCCTTTCACTTAATCCAGGGTTTTAGCAGTGTTTGGAAACTTGGAGAGCCCTTTACAAAATAAAATGTCCCACTTGTTGAGTAAGGAATTATGGACTAGATACATGGACAGTAAGTCAGCTGAAAAACTGCCCGAACTAGTGTGCTCAAAGGATGGTGATCAGTGCCACAAAGTCACCTGGAGACCAGTCACTAGTGGTGTAGCCCAGGGGTCAATACAGGGACCAATACAGAGTCATAACATTGTTAATGGCCTGGAAAATGGGAGCCACTGCAAAATCCTCAAGTTCGCAGATGACACTAAACTGGGAGAAATGGTTGACAGATCAGAAGGATTTGCTGCCATCCAGAGGGACTTTTGACAGACCAGAGAAGGGCTGATAGGAACTTGATGAAATTAAAGTAAACAGAAGAAAGGCTGCTCTGCCTGGGGAGCACTACCTCCAGCACCAGGACAGGATATGGGGAACCGAGACTGACTGGGGCCCAACTCTCTGGGGAGCAGTTTGGCAGAAAAGTACCTGGAGGTTATTGTTCTTCCTGTTTACTATGAGGCAGAAATGTGCCCTGGCAGCAAAGCAGGCCAACAGCCCTTTTGGGCTGCATCAGGAAGAGAGCTGCCAGCAAGTCAAGTGAGGCAATCATTCCCCTCTAATCCAGCATTGATGACTCTGTATCTGTAGTAATGGCTCCAGTCCAGACCTCCCTAGCACATGAGAGAGATGGAAATAGAGAAGTGAGTCCAATGAAGGACCAAAAAGATGACTGATAAAATGACTGAAGCATAATCTTTTCTCATAGGAGAAGAGGCTGAGAGAGCTGTGATTTTTTTAGCTTGTAGAAGAGAAGGCTCAGGGACATCTTACCAACTTGTGTAAATACCTGTAAAGAATATGGAGCCACAATATCCTCTGTGGTGCCTAGTGACAGGACAAAAGGCAATGCTCAGCAACCTGCTGTAGCTGACTAAGCAGGGGTGCTGGAACAGATGATCTTCAGAGCCTTGAAACCTCAGCTCCCTTGGTTTAACTTGGTAAAAGCATTCAAGACCTTTTGCAATGGAGGATACTCCCATAAATGCCTATTTGACTTGACAGTCATTGAATTCTGCTGAATTAAAAAAATAGCTGTGGGAGACAGGAGCCAAAAAAACCCTCTGTACTACTAGTGTAGTAGGAATTGCTTAGAGTATGTGGAGTGATAATACTGTCAGTCCAATCACCAAAATCTTTGCTGAGAAAGATATACATAGTGTCCACACAGCCACAAACACAACTTGTACTAAGAGCTATAAAACCTACAGCAGGGAAAATAATGTATTGTACAATCTCTTTTCAGACATGTGTTCCTTGGTTGGTAAATAAATTAATATTAATTTTGCGACTGACCAGAAACCAATAATTTGTTGCACCACATTCAAAAACCATGGAGATTATTTTAACCCCACTAAATACAGTCTTTCTTCTAAGGAAACTAGTTGTTCTTGCGAAGGAGTGCTGAGATGAAACAATTGGAACTAGTCCTCTTTAAATTCCAGGCTAAAAATGAAAAGCTTTGAAAGTAAGGATCAAGATCTAAAGCTCTGTAATTTTCAAAGCAAGGCAGAGCAGATGGTATAAAACAGGATGGTCTGTTGAAAGCTACTGTTACTGTACTGTCTTGCCACATTCTATACAAGCATGACTTTTATTGTGTCCCCAAAAGATAGGGAAAAATATGCTTTGGTAAGCTAAAAACTACATTTGTAAACTACTAACAGGGAATCTTCTACATATTTGAAATTTATATCAAATTTCACTTTACCAAATGGAAGGAAAAGCAACTCAGGAGTATCACACTAAAGATAATGCAGTTTACTACTCTCAGCTTCTTCACAATGTAAGAAAGAGGAGATTTTGATTACAAATGGGACCTCTGACAGCCAAATAAAATATATTTCAAAGTCTCTTCTAAGTGGATAGCTTTAAGAGAAATGGTACATAATTCACAGTTAGTCAATATTTAAATAGAGTGAATGAGGTAGATGCTCTCCTTCAATGAAAACTTACAAACTAGTTCTTGTGAGAAATGATAGCTTGTTAGATCATCCTATTAACTACACTCAGTTTGCCATTGTTATGATCCCTGTGAAATGACATAAAACCATGCCTGGAGCTGTAACTAGAGCTCCTAGATACTCCTAATCTCAGTAAGATACAGATTTCAGAAGGAAATCCTTTTCCTGTCTCTACATGCACAATACCACATAGACTCACAATGATGGGAAAGGTACAAGTAGACTGCAAATCTTCAGCAGTTTGAGACCACACGGCAAAAAGTAGGCACTTTCTTTCTCGAACTATAGAGTGCCATGAGAATATACTTTTAAAAGTGCTTAAATGCATCTATACACAGTAGAGAGGAAAATGATCAGTGAAATATATTCTTTTATTCTTCATATTAATAGATCTTTGACATTAAATTTGGAAAAGCAGAATACAGTACTTGTGGTGACTTTAAGAACAGTCACTGTCGTGAAAGAGTGAAGCCAACCCACTTGGATGAAAATGAAAACTTCCTTCCCTATTCAAGACTAAATACACAAAGAAAATTAATGTTCTTCCTCTGTCAGCTGACTCTTACATGTAAGAGTTCTTCAAGATTTATTATTTGGCATTTCATGGCTCTGTATTGCTATACAAACATACATGTACAAGAAGGCTATGAGCAATGGATGGCACAATAGAGATTACCTGAACATTTGAAACTCCCTTAGATTAAAGGTTTCTGTTGAAAATTAAAAGGCCTATTAGGAGTGCCTTGCTTTGCTCAGTCTGGAAAAGAGAAGACTGAGAAGACCTCATTGCAGTTACAACTTCCTCTCGAGGAAAAGAGGAGGGGCAGGTACCGATGTCTTCTCTGTAGTGACCAGTGACAGGACCCAAGAGAACTGAAGGCTTGAAGTTGTGTCAGGAGAGTTTTAGTTTCCTTGGATATCAAGGAAAGGATTTTCATCCAGAGGGTGGTTGGGTACTGGAACAGGCTGTCCTGGGAGGTAGTCACAGCACCAGCCTAAGAGACTTCAAGAAGCATGTGAACAGTGCTCTCAGGCATATGCTGTTACTCATGGGATTATCCTGTGCAAGGCCAGGATTTGGACTTGATAATCACTGTGGGTCTCTTCCAACTCAGGATATTCTATGATTCTAGAGTACTTGAAAACAAGGGTAGTTGGAAGACTTGTCCATTTTAAGTGATACAACATTTATGCATATATGCTTTTCCATCCAAAATGGAATTTCAGTAGTAGTCATGAAGCTTTAAAATCAAACCCTACATTTGACATATTAGAAGAAATTACAAATTCCACAATGCACAATATTATTTTTCTAATGTATCACTGGCCCATACTGAGAAACAATCTATTATATAGATTTTGCATTCAATTTTTTTTGTCAAAAACTACACAGCACATCAAAAGTTAATAGCACTAGGGAGTTCTGTGATTAATATGAAAACAAATGGTATATTAAAAAATTTCTTTTCTTCTTCATTCACAATGATGAAAATGCTAGGATTTAACCTTTAAGGGTTAAAGAGTTTAATCAATGTCAATGTCTGATCTTCTGAAGGCGATAAAAGAACAGTCTGTCTAGCGATACCCAACAGAACATCACTTTGTCAAGCCACAAAGCACCCAAAAGCTTGTCAAGTAAGTTACCAGAAACCTCTTTGTGGTTAGAACTCAGCTCCTTCCTGCTTGACCTATTATTTGATATTTGACCACTTGGTTGCAAGACACTTGCTCTTTCCAGCTGAAATGTCACTGGGGCATCTTGTCAGCTCCCCGACATCTCGGCCTGACATACAATTTTACTTTTGTGTGCTACAAGGCAGAAAATGCAGGGCAATGGCCTTGCTTTAAATTCTGTCAGCATCAAAGATGGGCGTCACTCTTGGGTCCTACCAACAACAAAAAAGGAGTCTATTTGAAGGTCAAAACAGCCATTACTTTTTAGTCTTTCAGCTTAAACTAAATATATTACCTGCAACACTGGTTTGGGAACTGTCCTTATAAAGTATATAAACATATCATCAGAGATCCTCTCTCCACAATTGTTCTTCTTTCTTATGAAATGCAGACTTGATAAAAGGGTGAGTTTTCAGCGCCTGCAGGGACCAGATTCAGTGGTTAACTTAACTTGTTCAAATAGGCAAGTGGTATCATGTAGCTTTACAAGGAGCAACCTGACCTTCTCACATTGACCAGCAGTGACATTATTGTGCAGGAAGAGAAGCAGTCACATCATTTCTGTTTTGCACAACCTGCTTAAAGTTTGCAACTAAATGCTTGTCTTCAGTTGAGCTGACAAGAGAAAAGAGGGGGCTCAGTGAACCATGGCAGGGCTGCCATGAAATGACAGGAATCATTGGCATACATTTCAAATAGCTCTCTCAATCCTATTAAAGTATTGCAGTCCTGCTTTAAAATAGACAAGTATGAAACAACTTTGATAGATAGAGACTAAAATGGCTTATTGATTTTTTTTAAGACTGAGGAAAATTACCCAAAATGTGTCATTCTTTAACATTTAAAAATATACTACATAAAAAATGAACAACTGCAATAAATAAAAGTTTAAAGAAATAACTGCTTCAGTATGCAAAACTGACAGGTGCAGAAATGTGAACATACAAATGCACATTTTCATAAAACCATAAAATTAATGTGAAAAAATACAAATGCCGAGCTACAATTCAAAGATAGCAAAAAATTACATTTTAATTGCATCATTTTACATTAATATAATTTTTCCCTTCTAGAAGATTATTGATACTAAGAATCTGAAAATTCATTTTCCATTGTTCTTCTGGGATTGGATGTGACATCCAGGCTGAAGAAACAGATTGAAGACAGAGAACTGTCTCTGTTTTGCATAACACTGTAGGATGTGTCAGGTTCAGCTTGCAATGCCAAAAAGTCTAGGACAGAACTCTGGTCAGGCTGAATTTCTAGCTTGGAGCCACGCTGATGTTTGAACTACCTCTTGTTTCCTGGAATGATAAATAAAGAATAAAAAAAAACCAAAGCAAAAAGAGAATTTACATTTAGTGTTAAATTCCTTTCACAAAGGTATGTATATGAAGTATTTGCAAGTGTTTTCTTCTTGTTTTAACCACTTACTTTGGTACCTGAGAGCCAATAGTCATATCTAATAGAAAGAAACAAAGCATATTTTCTCAGGTATTCTGCCCAAGTAAGTGTTAGAAAAAAATAACCTCCTGTATTTGAAGTGCTACAAATACTTATAGAGAACTTTTACCCCCTCTTCATTACAATTACCAGATTTCTTTTTCATCAAATAAACAAATGTTTCCCAGTCTCCCCATCACTGTTACCAGGAAACACATGCCATGCTAATTATGGAATGTATTTGGGTTTTTTAAGATATATTTTACCATCAATTGAAATCAAACACTTAATACTCTTCAAATGTTAGCCTGTAAGAAAATGGCCAGAAAACACACACTGAATGTACATTGATGGGAACATGATTCATTTTTCAATAAGTCTCAACATTCAGTCAAACAGATAATTCAACATTAAAGAACTTCCAGCACTAAAACATCAGGCATTGTTTGACAGATTATGGATAATATCAGTGTATCAATACTAGCAATTCTTTTAAAAATGGTAAAAGAACGACATTCTGTATTCCCCTAAACAAAGAAAAGAAAACTCGAAGACATGTAGCTCTTCTGCCCTTTACCAATGCACTACATTGTGTGAAAATAACAAAAATTTAATCAGGTCTTATAATATGTGAAAGCATCATATGCAAGGCATAATTATAGAATAAAAAAAATTAACACACTGAATGGCCATTTCAGTATCTCTGAGGTTTAGAACACTCTCTTTTCATCATTTAAGGAAGAGTATAAATGCATATACAAACACACACATACATTGAGGCAGAAACCCATATCTACAGACACACTAACTCATATATATTTGGAGAGAAGCTGAAGGGTGTGTGTATATTCATATTTCAACAAATCCAGTCTCAATCATATGTATAAAGACACATTCATGAAAGATTCCCCTTTCCTCAGTTACCATTGCTGAAGAAAAATCAATTGTTGCCTCTAACACCTACTTCAACAGGTCCCTTTGATATGAACTCTTTTGATTTCCTGATTTCACCAAAAGCTATATTGCAGCCACTGTAAACTCCTAGGCTATGCTAGACCTTCATTAAGAACCCATACAGAAGCAAATTTAGATGACTGTTTCAAGTACATAGTTAAAATGAAGTAGTGCCCTGAGTTTTTTCTAAATTTTAGGTCTGACGAGGATGAGATAACCAGCAGGACTAGGAAGTAAGATATGTAATACTCTAGTTTTTCAGTCCTTCTGGGCTCTACCCTACCAAATGAGAACCCTTAAAAAGCCAATGTACAAATGAGATCTCAGCGTACTGGCCAACCTGAAATGAGAACTCAGTGAAGGCTAATACACCAATTAACAGCCTCTTCTTTGTACACTATAATCAACTGACCACACACAAAATTCTCTCTAAAATAAGAATCATTCATTAAAACCATTACAGCAGTATTGAAATACACAAACAACTTATGATGTTCTAAAAAAAACTTCTATGTGTAAAAAAAATTAAATCAATAAGCTTCAAGCTACAAATGGGTTTTACTCTGGATAACAAATACTGAGGACAAATTTAAACATACTGCTTTCAACACCTCAATTAATCAGCATACCGCAATGAATGAAAAATCTCATGCTATGATTACACTCACGTATTACTCTTTTGCAAGCTGTAGTGAGGGTTTTTAAAAAAAATATGGCATCAAAATCCCAGTAAAGAGGTAAAAAATCAGATTTCCTTTGAGAGTTGCAAAAAAAAAATTATGAAACTTAATGATTGGCAGCAAGTCAATAGACTCTGTTACAGTAAAAGCTTCAATGCTGGGGAAAAAAAAGCTCTGGTTTAGTTATCTAGAGCCTGTGCTATACTTCTCACAAAAAATAGAATTCTAGTCGTTGAACAGAAGGGAAATCAGATTTAATAGCAATGTGATTGATATAAAAAACAATTTTAGTCCTAAGAACTGTTTTGATCCAATATCTTTATACACCTTCAAAATTAATAAAAAAATAGTATTCTATAGGTTAGAAGAAAAAATACGCTGTTATAGATCTGTTATAATATTCATTTTCTGAACACATACCTTTAGAGAGGAATTTTAAAGGCAGTTATAAACAGACCACTTTCATCATTATTATATTTAAACACCTTTCTAAAAAGGGTTCTAAATTTACAAACTCAAATGACTATGCCAGAGCTGTAGTGATAATCCATCATATAAATATGCATTTAGGTAATTTTTCAAAGAGAAATTATATATCTGAAATAAGGTGTCTGTTTGGCACTTTTACTTACCCTGTAAGTCATACATGACTCCATCTGAACTGTTACACTTGACCAGGTAAATAGGTATCTAGGACACATATGTCTAGCAAAAACATGCTTTCAAAATATTTATGTAATATAGTAATTGGTCATGTCCTGTGCACATTTTTCAAAGTTTGATCACCTAACTTTACAAAATGTGGTTTCTTGAAGACAAAATCTGAAAAGCTACTCTATATTATGGAATAATTGCTTTCTAAACTTTAGTTTACCCAAACAATTTTTTAATAGACGTGGAAAAGATTTCCAAAACAGTTTTTCTCTATTGTTGCTCTGTGACTAACCTACAGTCAAATTTAAGATCTAGTTTAAAGGTTGTCTCATGACATATGAGCTGTTTTACCACAGTTAAAACTCATTTATAGTGAGTTGCTTTATTATGATGATATTGTGATGGAATATTTTGATACCATCATTTATTATATCCTTATATTTTGTTTTTATTACAATGTCAGCCTACCCAAAAGCGTCGTGCTGTGATCAAAGATGCCCATTTTGCTTTTGTATATCCATATTTGTGGAATAACATGCACAGTTGGACACCTGAAATTAGAAGACTATGCATGTGTTATGACAGTGGTGCAGATAATTACATAAGGAAATAAACTGTTACAAGCATAATGTTTATCTTCAATTGCAGGAAAAAAATCTACAGCTGAAGCTGCAGAATTAGTCAAAACAGTTTCAGCCTTCAAAATCTACACAAAGGTAATTTTACTGGACAATTTTCACAGCTTTTCAATTTCCCTCAGCTACGTATGTTATTACAAAAACTTCTTCCACTTCTCAGGTTTCCCGCCACTAATTTTTGTCACTTCAAACTGCTTTCAAATACTCAGTTTCAAAACACAGTAGCCCAAACTTCTCTACTGCTTTCTTCTGACATGTAGCATGCTACCTTATTAAAAAATATATTGTTAGAAAATCAGAATAATAAATAGTGATAAGATTTTTGTGCATTAAGGCTTCTGGGTTATGCATGCAATAACAACTGGCTCCAAATGAGGAAAAAAAAAACGTGAAACTGCTCAGAATCAGAAGAGACCAAATAAGAGACAAAAGGGCATGAAGATTAACACTGAATACAAGTTATGACAGTTCCCTACCTATGTGATGGTGTAGGTGTGATAACAAGTTCAGTGTTATATCTCAATGTAAATGAAACAAAATTGAATTACAAAGCCAGAAAGTGATCTGTGATTCGCCAGAATACAGGACACATAGGTGTGTGAGGATACCTGTCAGTAAACAGAAATGCAGAGGGAGGACCCACTTTACTTTCTTCAGAATTCTAGCAACTCCTAAAATCTCTGCAAGGGCAGTAGCACAGTTTCTCAAGAGTAGGAAGAACTTTAAGTTAAACACAGATGCAGAGAATGGTGGAGGGAAAGTGAGAAATGGTCAATATATTTCTCCACAACTGATTTGTGATACTCACTCTCCTCAGCCCAACTCCACAACATACAAATACAAAGTAATACCAGTAGACCGCAAATAAAATGGCCGATAAAATTCTTTTCAGCTTTTGCCACCTATGCTTCCTTACAGCTTGCATAATTTCACTGGTGCAATATCACTTCCAGTAAGTGTTAAAAAAAGAACCACTGTCTTCAATAACCATTTTGCAGCACTTATGTGGAAACCCTATTTCCACATAAAAGATGTACATTTTCAGATCATTCACAACCTCCTACTCAGACTGCTATTTCCAAAACTGACTTGCCTTTTGCCAGATAATGCCAAGGGACTACTAGTATGCTGCATCGGTTCTTTTTCTATCTATTAAAAGTAGCTCCAAGAGCCATTTCTTACTTTCTTACTTATTTGAAATAATCAAATGCTACAAATGGGTATTTAAAACTAAAGTATTACTTGTGGATGGATGTCAGTGTAATACAATGTTAGTTACAAACTTTTGCAAAGCAGGAATTGTATAATCGAAACTGGAAAGTTTGCTTCCCATGTCAGTGATCTTGCAGTTCTGTATGCTGAGGCCGTAGGACAAAATTGGTGATCTGACACAGCGTAAGAAAATGGTAACATTTGGTATAAATTTTAATTGTCAGCACTCCTACCTGGATTGTGCAGACAATTTGCTATCAGAGAATAATTCAGTGGGCTGCCATACCAAGTCAGAAAGGTAGACACACAACATACTTTGGATGCTGCTAGCCAACAATATTAATAGCTCTTTTCATCATCAAGAATTCTCTCTTCCACTTTCAGGACTTTTTAAACAAGTATGAGTCTGTAATATAGGGAAATTACAATTTTTTCTTACTTTCCTAATGCTCTTGCATTTAATTCATTCAGTGAAATCACACTCTGGAGGCTTGATTAAAAGCAATTAAGACAAAGATTTCATTATATATTGTATTGTTTTTTTAAAAGAAAATCCTGTTTCATTCAAACATATTTAAACCTGGATGTTTGAAGAACACAAGATTGGATGCATTATCATGCCAGCTAAACACTTTATCTTCAATGTTTGGTTGGCCTAAAGACAAATAACTTGGTTCTGCATTGTTAATTTTGATGTTTTCTAAAAGTTTTGGCTAAATTCCACACACAGCCTATACTGCAAGCCTTTGTTCCAGATGCTTCACTGGGAATAGGGAAGTTTCCCAATTTTAGGTCAAATTCTCTGCACAATGCTATTAATACCAAAATATTACACAAAGCCGTGCTCTTTTTTTAATGGCGAAATTATTGGTCTGTTTTGATTTCAATCCAAGTTTCCAAATTCTTGAGTATTTAGTACTTTTAGAGCTTTTACTACTTTAGAACTTAAGTTCTTAGTACGTTTTGCCCATGATACCTACCACTGTCTTTCCACTTCCTCATGAGTGGAAGCAACTTCTGCTTATTTATTTATTTGTTTTGAATCTGGGTGGCCAACCCAAATGACTACTGCTTTACTTTGTGCTGCATGCTGCAAACAACACTGAAAGGTACTCTATGTTTCACAGCAGCGTTTAAGATCATCCCTGCTTTTAACTGATGCCTCTCTTGCTTCCCAGGAAGGCTTTCCTACTATGTGACTTTTCCCCCAGCTTCTCATTGCCTTACATCGGTATGTCATTCATGGTTCCCTCTCAGCATCCATTTCTTTCTAGCAAGAAAGGGAGGAGGGGACTACAATCAGAGACTAAAAGACTCACAATGCCATGGTAAGGCACCACCAGCTCACAAAGTAGTCCACCCCCTACTTAGCTTTTTCTTCTGGGAAAACAGTCCCTATTGCACTAGTTAAAGTGCCAAACTTCATATTCTCATGAGATATGTATTCAGCCATCATCCCAGTTCCTATCCAGTGAGACTGTCTGACGTAAGCCTTCAAAGTTTCATCTGAGTTGGATGTATACTGCTGCTCTAGCAGAAAAAGGAAAGAAGTATATTTACATTAATTTTGCCAAACATTAGCATCTTCTGTCCAATCATTTGAATGCAGAAGTGTTAGGAGAAAACAGCTTAGAGAACAAGGGTTGACACATACAGTGTGAAATCTTAAGGTGCTTGAATGCAATGAGGGAGAAAGTGAGACAGAACCACGTTTCATCTCCCTAACAGTGCTACAGTCCACATGAACTTTGTGACAGGTCTCTGTCTCTCAGCCACACTTCACTAGCTTCTGCTGACATTCAGCTGTCAGACAGCAACCCTTTACCATGCCCCTAACATGCTCTACAGCTTCACCCAATTAACTCGCTTTCACTTGACATTGCAGCAAAAAGCTTCATAATAGGTGGTCAAGGTGCACGGTGTCTGCTTGCCCTCTAACTGCTCACACACAGCAAAATGCTACCTTCGTTTTTGTCTGTTTGCGACGAACTGGAGCAACTACAATTTAGGCATTCTGCTACTAAATGGAACATGGATAGTGGACCTTTGCCAGCAGTGCATTTATTAATCTCTCACCAAAAACCATCCTGGAGCTGATAATCACAGCAATTTTGGCAAAAAAGGAAATTACACTGATCCAGTAAAATACTTCAATCACTTTATACTTAGCAAAAATATACTGTAACAGCAATTTTGTTTCAAGGGGAAAGAGGGAAAAAAGTAATTTATTTACAATAGTGGCACTTAACAACAGAGGAGGAAGGCTGCAAACAATGAAAGTGTCTTTATGACTCAGCTTTCTTGCATTAAAAAATTTAGGTATACAGAAGATTAATTTCTCCTATGCATTTCTGCCAAATACACAATATTTTAGGAGTATTTTTAGAAATATGGATCTGTATAGCTAATAAAACAAATTGTCTATTAAGAATATGGAAATTAACATTCTAGGATTCATTTGATAGCTTGTAGAAAAATAACACCAAACACACAATTCACCATTACTTTGCTGACAGATGCTTTGAGAATACTTTGATTTGCTCACTAGTTCTTCAAGTATATTTCTATATAAATATACGGGGTAGGTCAGAAAAGTCCCTTAAAAAGTCAATATGTATGTAATAAGTATTGATGACACCCAAGTGCTCTGTGCTGAAGAGGGTGGAAGAGTCTGGATTGAGCACTGGTGTCTGGACAGTGAAATTATGAAAACCACTATAGCAAATATCTTCCACTGTCCTTATGGGTTTCAACTACCAAAATTCCAGCAAGACAGGGCTCAAAAACTATCAACATAGCCCTTTAAGATTCTGGTTTGCTAAACTACAGCAAGCTCACATAGGTTATGTATTTTAATTTCTTTCCTATCTACAGGGAAAGTACCCTTGCACCTCTCTTTAAAAATCTTTGAAAGGGCATTTTTTCCACTCAAGAATTTTTATTTTCACAAAGAGAAGCAGACATCAAGACTGTATAAAGTAGAAGCTCAAGATATGTCCTAAGCATGAAGTAAGGAAAAAAAGAAAGGAAATACATTGATTAAGATGTAAAGCAGACTCCTCTCATGACAGGAATTTATGGGAAGAACATAGAACCAACCTGTCTTTATGAAAGGTGGTGAAAAGCAGCAAATCATAAAGAATTGGAACTCACATACCTCTGGAAGAGGTTGCTAGTGCAGAAGTGGATAGTTTTGCAGCAATAAAGAAAATACAGTGAACACCTCAATCAGATTCCATGTAGAAAAATGGCATTACTAAGAATTAAAATGAAGTGTCAGGGACATGCATGCCTTCATAGTGAATAATATTACTGTAGATCTTGTAAGTGAACAAATATTATTTTGGTTCGCTAGGTATTCAGATTTTAATCTGGTGGTTGTAATCCTGAAATGACAAGAGAAATGCTGATGTCAAGATTTGCCAGCCTTTACTATCCGCTCCTGAGGAGTAGATCAAAGTTCACTCTTTGGAGACAATGGAACTAGGACCATAAACTGGATACAGACATGGTTTATGCAACCTATCTGCACCTAGTAGAAAAGCAGACTGATTGGAATCTCATATATAAAATACAAACACTTGCATTTTGAGTCAGAACACCTGCACAGTTGCATTAGCCTACATGCAAATCTGAATCTCAGTTAATCTAAATAACTGTATTAAACTGAGTAGTCTCTTTAAAAAGATCCTCTAGTGATGGAGCAAAGAATGATTGACTTATAACATGTTTCAAAGTGAACTAGTGTTACTGCCAATTTCATTTTCTCAGAATGGAGGTTTATTATTAAAATCATCAAGGTATTAGGAGAACAAAGGATTCCATCCTTTTAGCGCTGGCCAATGCATGTAGATTTTCTGGATAGCCCACTGCAGATGTGTAGGCTTCCACCTCCTAGCCAAAATCCTGATAAGGGCTCCATCCCACTTCACCATAAATTAGTTTACAGACAGATTCACCACAAAGAGGTACATTTGGCTCCCTGTAGGTTTAGTACAGTTTTCTAAGTTTTGTTTGCTTATTCAAGGCAAGTACTTTAATGTTCATTGATCCCCAGTAAAATTTAGCTGAGGTAACTTCAGGAGGGAATTATTCCTTCTCCCACAGATTACATGCAATATCTGAAGCAGTGTATCTTCAACAGAGTCCTAAAGGACAGTTTTATAACAGTAATGATCAGGGAAAACAGTAGGCTTTCCAGCAATATTGCTTATGAAGTATCAGTTGATATGTGAATGCCTAGGAAAAATATTTTAGGCTCTGTTTCAGTTGATGGATAATACGTAGGTCTTCTGTAAATTCAAGATCCAAATTACATTAACCGGGCAAGGAATCAAACTTATCAGTTATAAACAACTTGAGTGTGGGTGAGCTAGGTTACTGTCTCTGTTGGTTTTGGCCAAATCTATATATACAATTATATATCAGACTGAAATTAAATTAAAAAAATTAATAATTACTTGAACAGTACTTTTTATACTTACTAGATTCCTGAGCAAAGCCTCTGAGAATTGTTCTTAGCTCAGGTACTAGGTCGTCTCTTTCTGTGAGACTCAATATGCAGTCCAAGTGAGCCCACTAGGCAAATGGAACTAATATTTCCTGCATGCCAATCATATTTTAGATGAGTAAACATTAAAAAAATGCTAATGGAATTTCATCCTTTCCTATATATTTAAGCCAAATGTGTTTTTTGATAGCAAAGTTAAAAGCAACAAAAAACCCAAAAAACCAAAAAACAGTCACTACCACCACGTGCTACAAACAAACAAATAAAAACAGCCCAAAACTCAGAATCTACCAACACATACAACACTCCAAACTTTCAGCAGTCATGAAAAACAGAGAGGAAGATTTGGGAAAGTGTTTTTCAGCCTTTTGTTTTGTAAAACCAGAAAGGTGTAATACAAGTTTAAAAAATTAGGTTTTCTAAAACAACCCAACAAAACCCCCAAAACAGGGATGTTTCAGTAATTTGGTGTGCCTTGTACATTCCAGAATTATACCTTCAATTTCTTTACTCAGAGGTCCCATTAAGATTACAGTCTTCTAAAACATCTCATATTTAAAGCACAGAAAACTTTAGTAAGTTATTAAATTAAACTCAAAGTACTTAAAGCAACAGGATGTGTTGACATATACAAATTAAAACTAAACTGTATGACTTGATGTGTCAGGAAACTTCGCAAAGCCCTGGTTAAGTTACAGTGTTTAATGTTCAGACTCCCAAAAGAATGCAACAGATTTAATGTACCTTGTGAAAGGAAATTTGATGTCACACAGGCTTTGAAAGACTAACAGGAGCATATAGCATATGCCTGACCATAAGCATATAAGCACCACACAAGATGATCCTTCTGTGATCAAAGGAGACCCTCAGTGTTAAACAAAAGCTGAAAAATTAGTGAATTATTTCATTATTGTGGTTCTGGCCTTCAGAAACTGTATTTGTCAAATCATCTTCATCACCTAGATAGCATAAAAGTCTTACAAGGTACTGCTGAATATACAAATTTAAGAGAGGCAAGTATTGCAATGTTAGCTTTGTGGCAACATTAACTGAGTCAACTATGAGTTTATGGGCAAACTTCAGTTGAGACCCACATCCAAAGGTGTGGCTTTAAGATTTCTATAGGCTTCTCTGAAAATAGGAGTTCTTTTAGGAATTCAAGGAATTACACCATCTGAAAAGGATGAAATGGAATCATTGCACCTTCATAATGTCACAGCTTTCCTAGTATCATCACATGCATCAGGGAAACTCTGCTCGTGATTAACTACACTACTTGTGACCAAAATTTTAGTAAATTTTATTATTCACTTTTCATTTTAAAGGTACCCTCCCTTCCACCACAAAGAAGAAAAAAAAAAAGGGGGGGGGTGAATTGATTGCTTGAGCAAAAGAGGCTCCTGTCTTTCCAAATGGTTGCCTTTCTCAAAGTCAAAAACCCCCTCAAATTCTTATAAAATAGGGAAGTGAAATTACACTTTCAGAAGCACATTTCTTTCTAAATCAATTTCTTTAACTCAACTGTTAAATAAACTGAAGAAAACAAATGTTATTTGAATAATCAAGATCACTATCATAATAAATCATAGTAACAACTTTTTAGCTGACAGTAAAGCTCTTTACCCTATGGAATGCCCACTTCCCATTTTAAAAATTTGTTCAATGATTAGTTTATTCAACAGGTCAAACTGCTTCCCAGACTTCAGTCTCTGGAGAAAATGGGTCCTCACTATGATCAACTATAAAAACTGTGCCTTCTCTACATGATGTGGCATTATCAGAATTCAATTAAAATTTTTTATACATAACTTAGAAACAAAAATAAATAAATAAATAAATAAATAAACAAACAAACAAATAAATAAATAAATAAATAAATACCTGATGGGTAAATATTAAACAGTGTATCTTAAATATGTAAGACTCAACAAAAAGAAAGATGAAGATGTAACTTGCTGTCTGTATTTCCCTTAAATCATGTCAACATTACAGGAATAAAATTATGTGTTAAGAACAATATTATGCTTTGTGCACTAATTGAATTTCCTGTCTATCTCCACAAGTTGTACTCTCTAAATTTCAAAGGTTTGGTTTTTCTTCATTTGTCACATTAACTTTTATGCTTTAAGTACAAAATGCAAGCAAATGGAAGTAGGCAAACATATTTATTTTTTCAAGAAATATGTTACTCTGCTGCAAACATGTCACAGAATGGAATGCAAACGTTTTTTCACAGTTGAAAAGGATGGAAACATGCACAATTATAGGAGAAGGCAGGGGAAAAGAGCATTAACAAGTCAACAGGAAAACAATTTCATAAATTCTAGAAAGGCGTAAGGCCAACCACAGTTGCCAACCACAGTTGGCTGCTGTGGTTTGCATCTACCCTTCTTTACCCCACTCACTATCTCCCTTTGGCCTAAAGAGGATTTACCCTCCCCTGTGTGGACTAGTGAGGTTAGTTCTGACAGTAAAATCTGCTGCGGGGCAATAGAGACAATACTTGTGCTCCTTGTGCTCCCAGTACAGACTGATCTTACCCCCAGTACAGACTGCACCAGAAGCAGAAACTAAGAGGAGACAGAGCATCAGAGACAGTTGTGCCCCGTCTAGGGAAGGCTGACTGCGAGGTGCCTCTCTGCCACCCAGAGGGAAACACAAACCTCTTAACACGAGATTTACCTTTACAAAACATAAAGAGTGTGTGTGTACACATATATGTTTTTTAATTTAATTATTTTTCTTAATGGGTGCATGTAATATTAGCCATACTATGTTACAAGCGCATGCTGCACATACACGCATTACTGAGACTAGCTGAGAAAGAGGCTCCTGGCAACACTGCCCTAGGTCATACTCTAATCTTTTTTTTCCCCCTGTGATCTAGACAGTGAGCTAGTAGAATAAAGTAAACAAGAACAGCAAAAAGACAACAAAAATTGTCTTTCTATTATCTATCATCCTGATCAAGTGAACTGCAATCCACAGGGTGCATCTACACATCTTGCACTCTTTATCAAAGTTAATATCTGAAGATCAGCAGTGAATTTTCTCCTTATAAACAGTGCTTTAAATACTTAGCTTGAAACATAAAACCTAACAGGTGTGAAAACAAGAAAATAATTATTCACAACAGTATAACTTGTAGGATTTAAATTTAAAATGTCAAGAAAATATCAGAAATATGACAGACTGCACTGCATGGATTCACTCACCATTTAAGCATCTATGCTAGACTCATTCAGGCACACAGCTATGCTTTAATCCCCTCCAAAAATTTCTCAGCAAATTCAGAGTCTCAGAAAAGACAGACATTCCCTTTATGTTTAACCCACAGTTTAGCAGGGAATAATAGAAGCTTCCCGGCTCTCTTTCTTGAAATAACTTCTTCAAAAGGGAGGAGGAAGCACCTTCTGGCCTGAGTAAAAGTCCTTGAGTCTGGAAAAAAGTGAATTTGTCTGCCTTTGTAGAGAATATTCCTTTTCTTCTATAAAGACAGTAAAATGGTGTCCTTGGCTGTGTTCTTTTGTAAAAACTTTATCCCAGGGTTAAATGTCCTGGTCTATAATATCCAGTTCTCGGAATAACACCCTGTCTAGCACTCCCAATACTTTCATTTCTACTACAGCATTAACAATATATATAATAATATATGAATGTTTCTTTTAATTTGATGTCCTGGAAATGCTCCTTCGATAGGTGTGGGAAGAAGGCAAAAGAAAAAGCAGTGTGTAGCCAACAGGAAGAAAATGTATGCGGCTGATGAATCAAACTCATTGTGTATTATCAATGAAACACATTTCAAAAGTCTAGTGCAAAGGTGTCTAATAAGGAAAAAGCCATCACATGGTTGTCTCCTGACTTACAGCTGCCCTCCACAGCAACTCGGGCATTTCTGAAACATTCTTTTCCAGGAAACCCCACCTAGTATTTGCAAAGAAAATAGAAGACTTGCTCATTCCAGTATTTCTCCTTTGAAAACTGAATGAAATAAAGTGTAGGCATACACTGCCTTGCTCTCCACTAATCTGCTGCAGGCAGAGAATGAATGCATGATGATTTTTTACAGGACAAACTTGAACCTACACTTCAGACTTGCTTCCTTATCCAAATCATTAGTTTCTCAAAATTAATTTCCAATTAGTTGCTCCTGAAGGTACTATTGTTGCACTGGCCTGTATTTAGGATAAGAGGTGAATACAGCTTTAGCTTCCAAGTGTCTTGTTTTCAGTCCTGGGAACTGAGGATTCTTGTTGGTGAGCTGGTAGTTCCAGTACCTCACTAGGAACACATTTCTAATGCCATAGAAATGCAAACCATGAAGGAAAAAAAAGGAAAGGAGATTACCTTCCTGAAAACATGGCCCTCCTTTTTTGTGACTTAGCCAATGACTTGAAAGATTTGTTTTGTGCTGAACAGCAGAACAAACCTGCGGTCATTTAGGAACTTCATGGTTTCCATTAAACCACACAGCATGGACATTTGGAATTTCATAGCAACAGTGAAGTGAGAATGTAGATCTTACTCTTCCAAAGTACCGACCTCTGCTGAGAGTTAACACCCACACACATTCTCTCACATTCCTTAGCCAATTCATGTCATTAAGGAGAGCTGAAGAACAGACCAAACAAAGGAAAAAAACAAACTAAAACAAACCAAAACAAAAAAAAAAAATCCCACAAAACCCAAACCAACCCCACTTAAGCCTCTTTCTTAAGCACTTGAAAGTAAAATGCTAAAAGTGGAAATGTAATGTTTAAATGCAGCACTCTTTCTGTCCATCTACAGTGTTTACAGTATTAACCCTCAACTGAAAAACTGAATTATTGGAAACCACCTAATTACCCAAACATTTACCTCTCTGCAGGTGTAAATACATGGGCCTAATAAGCCTTCCCACTGTGAAAGCAGTTATTTAAATTATATTAAAATATTAAAAACTATTTAATGAGCTTTTTTCCCCTAAAGTAAATTGAGTGTGTGCCTTAACCTGCTTCAGGCAAAGGAAGTTTCAAACATATTGGTTTTGAAACTAGCCATTATTTCCCATGTTGCAAAAATGGCAATCTTATTTCCCAACAGCAAATGAAACTGTCAGGAAAATTTAGATGCAATAAAATTGGGTGGTTAAACCAACATGCTGGATTTGGAATAAAACTGAATTAAAGGAATTAAAATTAAGCATTATGTCAGTCAAACTTTAGAAAAAACTATTTGAAATGGGGGAGGGGGATGTATTGGGGTAGGGGGTTTTTTGCAAAAGTTAGGTTTTGGACTTGGTGAGGTCCACCCATAACTACCTATTTTATGTCCATCAACTGTGTCACATTTGAAATTTGCGCATTGAAAAATATTTTGCATAAAATGTGTTGCTTCTGGCAACATTTCTGCCTAAATAAAAAGTTGTCAGGCAGTGTGTGACTTTAGTGGTACAGAGTTTTAAAATGGTGGCTTCAGTCCAAGGCTAGCTAATAACGGCTGACATGCACTGGAATCTTGAGGCCTAAATCAACATTGTTTTCACAGCTGTAATTAAGCCACCTAATCAGAAGCACATTTTGACGGGACAGTTTCTGGAAGCCAGACATTACAATTTCTTATGCCTGGAGCGCAGTGGCTCATGAGAGGTCCTCATTTAATTTCAGGTTTTAAAAAAAAAAGGCTGTAAAATGAAAAGAGTATAAAAAAAAGCAGTGTATGGCCGTTGAAATGAAGCAGGCCTATGTGTTCATGCATTGACCAACCCTGCATCCCACCCTGCTTCGGCTCTTTGCCGAGTCCCCAGCTCTCAAGTGGCAGCTACACACAGTGAGATTAAGGGCTTCTGCCAAAGTCAACAGATGAGCTGGTCTGAACTGGCTCTCTGTGTGTTCTGATTGTAAATTGTGCTGGTGATGATTAGAGAACTCTAACACAGGATGTCAACTCTTAAAACTGTCCAGAGAAAATATTTTACTTTTTTTTTAAGTTCAGGAAATTTTTTTAAACTTCTTTTGTGGCTTGGTACAAAGTGTTGTGTCTATAACTTTCAGATGATTAAAATATGAATTCAAACAAATCAAGTAACTATATTATTAAAAAATACACTGTTACTTGCTCTCATTGGACATACTTCCTTCATTTAGGAATGTTTACATAGCAGTGCTGCTGCAGAATGCAACACTTTGACAAGTACAATACAGCAGTTTTGTGCTTCTTCCACCTGCCAAGTGGAAGACAGCTGCAAAATTCAGACTATCAGCTACTTTTGTTGTATGATTATCAGTCTGAGAACTTGTCATACCTGCTTCAACAGCTACACTGCCTTGTTTTTTTTCTGGAGCACAGCTACATTGGTAACTGTAACATAAACTTTCAACCCCAGAGGCCACTGTAAAACTATCAATATGAAGGCACCAGTCACTGGGGTCTGATTACATTTGGTTATGCACTTTAATTACATATGGATTCTATTAACTGAACCTTTTGCCTTATAGGCAACATTTTAATCAAATTACTATAATTTTCAAATATAACAGTCTGACAAGTTTAAAGTTCACGTACCTAGAATAATGAGTATCAAAAAATTTTTGCATAGAAAAGGAAGCATTCTTTACAAAATAGCAAACATGTTGTTGGATTCCTGTAACTGCTTTTTACAACATTACCCTAAGTTGCAGAATGTGAGTTGTAATACAGGTTGTTGTTGTTGTTATTAGTAGTAGTAGCAGTAGTATTATTTTAAACTATATAATTTATACTGTTTATTTACAACTATTACTTGTGTAAGCAATACCAGGTGACCAAGTGATCATTTGCTTTAGGACATGTGCATTCCTTGGCTATGCAGTAAGGCTGGCAAGTTGTTACAGGATGATTGCCTCTTGTAATTAAGAGATGAATATTGTGTGTATGTTAAGAGAAGATTTATTGATGTATAGTTATATTATTGTGGTTTGTTGTTTAGATGTCCTCTGTTCTCCCTATAGTGCCCTTTCACCCCCTCTGTACTGCTGCCACTGGACAGTCTGGGCTGTGCAGAAAATGTGGAGAGAAGGCGTGTACCTGAGCCCCTTGCATAGGGAAGTTGGGAATGGGGAAAGGGGGGCAAGGCATGACAACTCCTGACTTCCAATCAAGTTACAAGAAAGTCTCCACCAATGGACGGCGAAGAAGAGCTGACTGGCAGACTTTAGGAGGAGTCAGCACTGCCTGATGCAACCCCATTTTTATGGACAAGTTCGTAGCAGCCGGGCACCAACTCCCAGTGTGCTGTTCTTTTTCCTTATTCAGTCCTTTGCTGTATTTTTTTAAGGTTTAATAAACCTTTGAAAGTCAGAGTAATTTCTCACAAAGTGATGCCAAATTACTCAAAGTCAGGAAAGAAAAGCAAATATTTCAATAAAAACAGGATTTCAGGAAGATATTACTGGTGGATTCAGTCTTACAGAGACATTAAACTTAGTAAGAGTACTGTGTGCCTGTGGGAGGGACTCACATTGCAGCAGCTTTGATAGGGCTGCTGCTCGTGAGATTGGAGCCACATTGGAGAAGTGCATGGAGAACTTTCTCCTGTGGGAGGGACCCCATGGTGCAGCAGAGTAAGGACTCCTCTCACTCAGCAGTGGAAGATCAGGGTGACAAACTGACCAAACCCCCTGTCTCCCTGCACTGTTGGTGGGAAGGAGAGAGGGGTGGGGGAAGAAAATGTGGTTTTAAGTGCCTATTTTACTTCTTCTTATCCTCCTCTGACTCTGTTAGTAATAGATTCATGTTTTACCTTTAAGTTGAACCTGGTTTTGTCCCTGGAGTGTTTTCTCCCAGTCCTTATCTCAACTCATGAAGCCTTCATTAAATTTTTCTCTCCTCTGCCCAGCTGTGGTAGAGAAGAGTAAGTGAGAGACTTTTGTGGGTGCCTGGCATCTTTGTCATGTCAAACCACAACAGAGAGTTTTCATTCAGGACCTACCTGCTTCTTGCAACATCTGGGAAGAATTCCTCCAGCTACATCAGAAATATGGCTCTGACATTTAAAATGACACTGATAAATACCTTTCCCTTATGCAGCAAGAGAACAGGTAAATAGTTAGGATTTTTTTTTCTCTCTAGTTCCATCCTAATAATTCTATATTTAGGACAATGCATCCTTGCTAGATGCAGGTCTTAGCCATAACAGATTGAACAGATTGAACTGGTGACAAGGAAACAAAGTATATGGGGAAAAGACACGTAAAACCACTGCCCGGATCAGCTTGGTTAAGTAGGGAGAAAATGTCAGGGAAATAGTTAGCTGATAAGTTTGAGTTTTAAATATGTCTTTTCTCTCTATCATCTATGCATAGGGTTCATGTAGATGATGAGAACTGAGTGCTGACTGCTTTGAGTAAGGAGGAAAGTGTACATCTTGCTTAATGCATTTTTCAACACAGAAGTATGAAACGATATGTCAATCACTAGGACCTCAAAAACATATACATACTATTCATGCAAAAGATCATTCTTTCTGCCTGCTTCTCTCACCTCAACAAAAGGCACCATTTCTGTATTTTCAATACTTTAAGTGATATCACTAGACATTTCTAGACAAAGGATAGACACAAACACAACTGTGGTGAAAAAGATATGACACAAAAATATAGCCACATTAAACCAATGAGTGACTTTACTTTCATGTCAGCTAGGAGCATCAAAAGACAACAGTTGTTTTCACAGTTAGGGAATTCTAGTACATTTACAGACCTCTTTGCTTCACCCCTCTCATCCATCTGAAACTCACTTTCTCCCCCTTTCAGATAAAGTTGTCTTTTTGGGTCCCCCAATTTCCATTTCTCCAGTAAACACAAAGCTTTTCTCTCTTCATAATCTTTAGAAATTACTGTATTTTGCTCTTCATTTTTATTCTCCTTTGATTCTGAGGTGAAAACAGAAAAAGGAAGGAGTATCACCAGATCAGTGCCCAGGCAGGTTCAGAGAAGCACCTGACAAGAAGCACAAAAGTGACTTCTTTTGTTTACCAGAACTAATACCAGATTATTTTACATTCTGCAACTTCTGACACAAGTACTGATATCAGGTATAAAATCTTAGGGCTGGAAGCTACAAGAAGACTTTCTGAAAATATTTTATAATGAACTGAATTCTGTTCACTGTTCCTCCAATGTGTCCAGTCACCCTGGAAAAGAGAGTGTCACTGTATCCACATCCTGCAACACTGCACTTGCAGCAAAAGCCCCTTGGATACCATGGATTCAAATACTTGCCATGTAACTAAATATGATGACACATTGCCATGCAGCACCCACAAAGAACTGCCTATGACTGCACTACTGCACAATAAAGCACTTCTAAGCTCTCAGTTCAAGGTCTACTTATTACTGCAACCCTGAAAGAATGTGCAAGTATAATAATAAAGCAATGTATCTGAAGAAGAATAAAAATTAATAAAGGCAGTAGAATTCATCACAGTCCAGTTAATGATATTTATATTACTGGATGTTTCTAAACAAGAAATAGGCAGGAAGGAGTATTACAAAATATTGATAGTTTCCTAATAGAAGAAAAAAAAAGGGACATTTTGGAAATGTAAGGGAAATTTCAGAAGCAGTTGGCAAAAACCAAAAAATCAGAAGAAGTTAAAAAAACTGAAACCAACCAACCAAGAACCCTCAGGAATAGAGAACAATTGAAAAAGGTGGGGGGGGGGGAGGGCGGGGAGAGGGGGAGGAGAAGGAAGGGAGCGGGAGCAGAAAGAAGGAAAGAAGAAGAAAGGAAGACAGGTAGAAAACCTAAGCTGTTTTTCAGCCATACTGAATTTTAAAGAGTTGCAAGATTTAAAAATGCACAGGGCCTTTTTCTCCACAGAGTAAGAATCGTCAAAGACAAGTAGACAGATAGATAGCTGGGCACTAATGAAGACTACAGAGACATTCTGCCACTGACTTCACTTCTCCCTACATAATTCTCTTCTCTATAAGCAATGTTTCCAGTGTTCATCTCACCTCTGTCCATCATAATCACATCTCTTCTTGTTCCCCTCTGTTGGCATTAGCATGACCACATATAGCAATCTCAGAATCTAAACTCTATTGACTAGAAGGAAAGTGCTTGGACTAGAAATGGACTGTAGGATGGAGATGTCAATTCAGAGTCTGAGATAAAAGATGAGGAGTTAGCATCACCAACTTGCCTCATGCCATCAGTTTTGTTTCTAAAATTATTAGCAAAACCCAAAGCAGCAGAAGAGAGAAGTGGTGTGAATAGAAAGAAAGGTGACATAGTTACAAAATTTCAGTAGAAACAGGTCAATTAGGAAAGCAATAAGCATGGAAAATATCAATACTCATGGATGGGCCAAACTTGCATGCAATGCAAGATGGGGCAAGATCCTTAAGCGACTAGCATAAAAGACATCAAAAAACAGTCACAACATGTGAGATAAATCCCAATTTGATAAGGTAAGAGTCCACACATGATACACAACTGGAAGAATTAAAAAACGTATTTCAGCACTGAGCAATAGTTACTCTTCAGGAAACACAAACATATGTCATACGAATGGCAACCAATACAGTCCAAGTGCTGTGTTTGCCACCTCCACGTAAAATTTTGTCTGCAATGGATATATCATTGAAGACAGTGAATTAAAACTAACAAAGCTAGTCTAATTTTGAAACCAAATATGTACTCAAGAAGTCATTACTTCCTTTCATTTAAAATAAGCAAAAAAATCTGTTCTACTTTTTATACTAGAGAAAGCAATTCAGTGCAGAATTTCCTCAAAATCAAACCAAAACAGTATCAACTAGCACCTTTAAAATCTAAGTCACACTGCAAAGCTCCAATGCCTGAAGTTATTAAAATTCATGCTTAATGCAACTTTTACAAATATTAGGGACAAATTTACAGAAAACCCAGATACTACAAAATATACCATAATCACTTTTTCATGGCAACTTAAGACTCTCATTCTGAATGTTTTCACTTTTACATTAAAATTTTAAAACATTTCATATTAATGCTTAGGCCCAGATTCAAATTAAACTTCACCTAAAGGAAGAACTACTGTTCTCCCCAGAGGGCTAAGAGATCCCTCCACAATGCAAATAGTATAATCTTTACATTGGCACTGCATGCAGATACAAACTACTTAAAAAACACTGCATTTACACAGACATCGAAGAGCTGGTTTTCACTGTAATGTATCAGGCCACTGCAAAGCCCTTCACAGACAGGACTAGCATAATCTTTGTTAAAAGCTCGCTCAATGCAAATGAAAGCAAACCTTGCTGCAAGTTTGGCAGACTTCCCAATCTTTAGTAAACAAGTGGTCATCAACAAAAACAACCATAACAGGCAAAGGAGAAGTCCAATTACATTGGGCACAGGCTCAGCAGGACACACATAAACATAGCAGAAGACATCAAAAGAGTCTGGTTGGAAGAGGAAAAAAGCAATTTCAGAGAAGTCATTTCATTTCTTAGAAAGGTTGTATAATCAGAAATAAACAAAGTTTTCATTCAACAATTGTCACCTCAAGATGTTAAAACTCAAATTCAGCACTGATTAATAGAGTTTATATTTGCAGTAATTTCCCATAGTGCTGTAAGAAGCAGGATGAGAAATTACTATAATTCTGTTGGAAACAACGAAAGCCAAAGCCACAGTCACAGCCTTTCACTATATGTTTACTACAGTATTTATGTCATTTGCATTGTGACAGCTCTCTTCTTACAGGTCTCCTGTTTCAAAAAGAAAGACAAACAATACTAATTTTCTTTATGGCCATTTACTACACAAGACTAAAAGAAAAGACAGTAGGAAGGGAAGAAGAAGAAGAACAACCACCACCAATAAAATGAACTCCAAAGCCCTCTCCTTTATCCTCTGTATAAAACTAAGAAGAGATGGGAGAGAAATACAGTGAGTGTTATGTAAGTTGCACATCCTACAGAGTCTCACTCCAGAGATACTTGGCTACATATTTATGACAGTTTATGTGCCTAGCCTTCGGACTGTGTGACACAAATAAATCTGCATTTAGTAATTCCTCTAGAGAGAGATCTCAAATCTGAAGACCCATCTTATTACCCTTAAACAAATCCAAGCAGTTTGTGGGCAACAATATTTTTAGACCAGAAATTATTTCTGAAATTAACTTTCTAAGTTTACTGAGAAGTATTATTCATAACCACAATTGTCTAAAAATAATTCAGATCTCCTAAGAAACACTTTGATTACATGAAGCTAATAATATTCTGGTTTAACATCCAACATCTCTAGATGTAAAATTCTTCAGGTCCAAAGTTCAACTATTACTGCACTGGTAAAATTCACAATGTATACTTTTCCAGCATGTGAATAGGTCCTTGTAGAAGATACAGCAGTAAAAATTAAACCGTGTGTTAACTTTTACCATTCAATTTCTCTTCAGAAAAAGTTTCTATTCACACTGGTTTTATTGCTCTATTACGTTTATACATAAATATTACTGTATTTCCCCTACGGAAACTATACAGCATGAAGAGAGATGCTGCGTAAGAAGACACACTGAAAAGACAAAAATTGCTTGAAAAGAAGACTTACCATTTGTAAGGTCCCTTTTATGAAGACTAGCTGTTTGGAGCCTGGACTTTAGAGCTGCAATGTCAAGCTGAAAAGATTCTGTTTCTCTCACTAATATTTCAACTCTGGAAACTGCAAGTTGGTAGACTTCCATGAAACTTTGAATCACACCCTTTAAAAAGTAAAGCAAATCTTTAGTGCCAGACAAGCTATACTTAAATGCCAAGTAGCATACATCATTACAGAAGATCTAATTTTTATTAATTGCAAAAATCAAACAGAAGTTGTAAACCAGGCACTTAGATTGTAAGTAAGGACTTAACCAGATGTCTAACATGAGATTTTTTACTTCTTCAAAATCTGAAATATTGATAGCTTTGAGGAAAAGCAAATGACTGTGTACCCCAATTACAAAGTGAGCTATTTCAAACATGCAGTACTGCATTGAACAGTTGGTACTATTTTTTATTTTATTTAACTACAAAACTCAGTGAACATGCAATTTGCTTATAAAGAATCACTACACAATTTTAGGTGATTTTTCATACTTTCAAAATGAGTCCTCCCAATTCATGTTAAGAAAATTAATTTGTCAGAAACAAAAGAAATACGGTAAAGCTACAGATCTCTGGAAGCAAATAATCTAATTACAGTATAGCAGGGAAAATATAATTGTTTTCATGTATATAGTGAAAGAATGTCCCAATTGTGTAATATCGATCAGACTGATAATAAAGTTATCAGCACAAGAGAGAACAAATGATTTGACAATAGTGGTAACTTTATATATTCTAAATAGTCTAACACTTTTGAGATTATTGGTCTTTACAACTGGTTAATCACATTTTGTAAGTTACAGTTTTCCCCTTTGAAATGAGCCATAGCAAGCTGCAACTGTAAGAACATATAACAGATAAAATGAAATTGGCCTTCTGAATACGTCTGTAGTACAGACTTATAAACTATGGTACCACAACCAGACATTCACTAAGGTCTTAACTGTTTTCCTTTCCTTGTTCTCAAACAGACTGCTGCTTTTCAGAATAAAGGTAACCACTGAAATCTATCAGGTTATTTTATTGTTAAGTGTAGAAAACTGATATGGCAAGTCAACACCACCCTATCTTTTCTTATCAGAAAAAAATATCCAAAATGTTTTAAATGCTATGGTTCTAACCCTGATAGTGTATTCACATAGCTCTGTAAGCCTGCCACTCTCATCTCTAGTCCTGCTTTTAATTTATTTTTTTTTTATTTCGCATTCAACACAACTAAAATGCTGCATCTATTCAGAAACAATACCAAGAAGGAGTGGGGACATATCTCACGCCACATAATACTGCCTGAGAGTCTTCAAATGGCAACAGCCCACATATTAAAAATCAGACGTGTTGAAAGAGGACTATTGCTTGGGCCTGTGACCCATTGCATTACAAGCTATGTCTCATATCTCATAGCAAGAATCTCATGTGTTCCTTTCACACATGATATTTAAAGGTCTCACTGAACTAGAATGTAGAGACATTTCCTTAACTTCATCCTTTTACCTCTGCTACTACAAAGCTAGTGAAGCCACTAAGTTATACGGCTTCAGCCTACATCTCCACAGGTACTCTAAGGCCATGCAGTTATCTGAAACAGCATTATTTAATTCCTTGGTGACCTACATAGATATTTAATTTGTTCTCTCATTTAATGAATTTGAAAATTTTAAATCTAGGAAAAAATGTATTCACAAACCTTTATTTTCAAACATGGCAATTTTTTAAATAGCTTAGATTTCTTTTTAGTCCAGAAGAAAGTAGTTTTGCAGTTACTAATGGTTCCTTATGAATGTGGAAGATGGCATTTATGCACCCATATGTACACATTCCTTCCAGTATACCCCAACTCCCAAGCAAAGAGTCAGAGTTAGTTTAGGCCTTTCTTGCCTAAATTATTTTTGGGACTTTCAAGGGTGGCATGAGCATGAAGAATACTTATTCTAAGTGCCATCTGCGGAAGGGCAAGTATATTGGATTTTCAGATGTGGCCCTGGAAGGCAAAAATGATTTTAAGAAACTTATGTCAGTCACAGATTGAGAGATCTGTCTTCAACAACACAAAAGTTACACTTACTGGAAAGCCTGATACACAAGGAATGGGCTTAGAACCCGGCCACATGCAAGTTATAATATCTGTCACCTACACCTTAAAGGTATCTGTATAGGAGTTCAGAACTTCAAACGAGATCCCTATTTGAACGTTACAGGTACAAATATATCTGCAGCTCTGGAAATTGTTTCTGTTCAAGAAAGTCAGATGACAGAATTTCCCAGAATGCAAATCTGGCTCTGCAGAAATTTCTTCCACTCCTCCTAATAAGTGCTTTCTTTTGTTTTTAAGTACACATAGCAGGAAGATATATATATATAGTTTTTAAGTATACATAACAATAAGATGTTTCAGCAACACTCCTGATTAATTTTTAAAACATAAAATTTGGCATTTGTACACTTTTGCATGGTCTGCATCTAAGCAAGCATTTCTCATTTTGAATGTGCTGGTAATAGTGTGACATTAAAACTGAGAACAGACCATAATACAATAAAAACTTGTCTTCAGTTACACACAAAATATTTCAAGAACACACACCAGAAAATTACTTCTGTTCAGAAAGGCAAGACATAGTGATCCCCAGACTTACAGGAACCAATATTACTGCAACTCATTATGAAATCTAAAACAATTTTAGATGACTATTGTAGGAAAGTTAGTGGGGAGAAGACTTAATTAAAGAGGTCACTGAAACAGTGGAATTGAAGAATACTGATTTTAAACATTACTGGCACTAGGTGTTCCTCCTTGCTTGTGCAAGGGGCTTGGACCAAAGAACCCTCAAAGGTCCCTTCCAACCTTAAGCATATTCAGTGGTTAGTACAAAGTCATCCTAGAGACTGAACACATATCCAGTGGCTGAAATTTACCTAGGATTGTCAATTTTAAGAGCAAAAATTGTACATAATTGCTTCACAATAATCAAAAACAAAAAGAAGAAATAATCAGATGCTGAATGGTTTTTTTTACAGCAATCTCTTTTCTTTCTTTTCACTCCACTCAATGCTTTAATGTATAAAGGATGTCAATATCATTTATGACATCAATATCCTACATCACATACTACTGATATGGCAGAAGCAAATGGTAGGAGTGCTTTTAATCCAAAAGTGTCTGTGAGAGGAGACCTGTGCTCCAGCACTAAGACAAGACACAGGCAGCTTCATGAAAACTTCAGATGCATGAATTCCCAGATAACTGGCTACAACTAACAAGATAAAACTATATTCTTGGTTGGTATGGAAAAAGGATGCTTTTAGGCTGAAGCTGTTGGACTAGGAATAAAATGTGCAAGAGTGCCCGAATTCTCTTTTCAAGTATAACTTTCAATGGACAGATTATTTTAAGTCTAAATACTTCTGACAATCTCTTTTTTTACAGCTACTGAACAGTAGCTGCAAAACAGTATCCCTATCCAGAAAATCCCTAAGAGGGAGAGTCTTAGGAGTCCCTAAGACTTTAACTGTCTTTGAGAGCAAAATCAGATTTTTTTTTTTTTTTTAATCAGGTCATACCATAAGGGAACTAAATATTTTAAACTTTAGATCTTTACTCAATTAGAAAAAAGGCCTCTGAAGATTTTGAGTGGAAGAAGGCCTTTATGACCTTTCAGAGAGGTCTCATCTGTAATATGAGGGTATGCATAAAAAGTTTTGGCTTTCGCTACAGGTGGTGAAGATGAGAAACCAAAGTTGAGAGAAAAATAAAATTAACTAAGTTGATGCTGTTTATAAGCTACAAACCAGTGAACATCAGAGCAAAAGAGCAACATTTAAGCCATGCTTTCTTTCCCCATATTAATCTTTAAAAGGACTGAAAACACTTAAGCTTAGGACAGTTCTCCAGGGGACATGTAAATCCATTTTTTGCAACAGTCCATGCATGCACTTTTGAATAACCAGTCACTGTCAAATTCTGTACACCATTTCTATAGCCAGTAATTTTCTGGTGGATGGTGCTATAGATGCCATAAAACTGCATTTGCATGTATTGCTGCCCGTAAATCTACAAGACTGAAAGACTTCAATCTGCAGTACTTTATTTCAAGTATTATTTCATCTGGAATACTTTATTTAAAGTGAAAAATGGCTAATACTGACAAATTACATAACAATCTTCAAGAAATTGAAAACACAAAAAGAAAACCAATCTTTTTCAAAAATTAATTTCTGAAATTCAAGGTTATTCAAACTTTAGCTGTTCTCATTGAAGTTATAGTAGAAACATACAACATGAAATACACAGATCAGCATGTGCAAATTAGCAGAAGACCTCTCATCAAAGTGTTAATGTATTTATCATACATTATAAAAAAGGCCTTTTAAATTCCCACTTAAAACACTAAACATGTCGTCTCCCTTGTGCTTAGTGTTTGGATATTGAGAACAGTTTAAAAAATTATTTGAATTATGAGTTACAAATTGTAGCGAATGAAAAATTCCATATAAAGTTTTCCAGTATTCAAAAGTTACAAATAAAATACTAAATTATTAAAAATCAGTTTCTTTATTTTCATATCAGTGCTATTACATTATCTCAGGACTTATTTGGCATGCTGTTATCCTAGAACTGCATCTCATGTTCGAAAGGAATAAACCTAAAGGAAGGTTTACTGTGCTGAAATGATGCTTAATTAAAGGTGTCAAAAAGACTAACAGCCTGACAACCACATTGACTTTGTAACATCAGATGGAGCAGTCAGAATAACAAGGCCATCTACTTTATATAGCATATTTTAAAAATCAGAGATGTACAGTAAAGTTGTAATTCACTGCCTGGCCCTTCTTTCAGGAATTATTCAACTAAACACAGTGTTAGCACATAGCAAATTACCACAGGACTATGTATACAAAAAGATAAAAAAGAACAAGAGAAGGAATAATGAATGAACTTCAGAAGAATGAAAGATTAACACTGGTTAACTAAATTAACAAACTGCTTACATGAGAATCTGAAAAGACGGAGAATTTCATTCCTGGTACAGAGTTTGGCTGAAGTGAATTCAGGCAAAAACAACTGGTAGAAAGCAAAACTCCATGGAGTGGGGTTCTGTATGTGTGTCATTACTGCCTTGCTTTGAACTAACATATATAAAATTCATTAAAATGAGTCTAGAAAACAAAACATACATCAATTAGTTATTGTTTTCAGAAACAAGATTTCAGGATAATTATTATATCTTAAGAGAGATATATTTTGAGAAGAAATTATTGCAATAAATTTTCTCCATATATTTGAGCATTTGAAAACCCATCGTGGCTGCCTTGATCCATAGTCCAAAACATCTAGTGGCATCAGTGAAGGATATAAATACAGCAGCTTCTCTGGAATGGGGGAAAAAACCTCAAGGGAAACTGCATTCAGCAAAGTTGCACTTTTGCAGCTGTTTGGCACTTCTTTAATGATCTATTCTCCTTGTATCTCATTTCAACACTAAACTTTTTGTTCAGTTCCATTCAAGCGTGGCATGCACAATTTAAATGTGCCAAAAAGCAGGTCAGTTTTGTTACAACTTTTTTTTTCCCCCAACAAAAGCTGACTCAGTGCCACACACGGGGCCTAACTCTATCCCCTTCGCTTCAATAACAATTACTTTATCCTGTAGGTCTCAGCAGATACCCCAAGGGAATGAAGCTCTAAATAAAAGGCTAGATTCTTTGCAAGAGGTAATGACATGACTTCCTACAAGAAAATTGAAAAGGGAGCATTGAAATTGACAGCGACGGAAGAGAAAGTGCTTCTACTGGAAACCACAGTGGATGGGCATAACAACAATTGCCATGAAAATTATTCCAAAGTGTAAGACTTTCAGAAATTACCTCAATCTTTTAGAAACTGATAAATTAAGACAAATGTGTTTAGTTGGTATGACCAAGCAGAAAGCATCCTGAGAATTTTATAGCAAAGGAGCTAGCTACCTGCAGCCTTGACTATTTAGAAATAACTCTGGAATATGCAAGAAAATTGTCACTTAACAAAATTAAGGAAATACCAGTTTTTATAGGCCAATAATGTTTATATGCAAAGACCATTCTCACTGTCTATTGCACGAAGTCAAGCACAGTTGCATGCAAAATGTAAAGGAGAAACAATTCTGGCCCCAAAGAATTTATAGTTTAAGCTACAAATGGGGAAAATGCTACCACTCTTCTCATCCTCTTAGAGTCTTGATTCAAAATGAATATTTGAGTTTGTGAAGAAAGGTTAGAATTTTTCAAGGAAGTGGTTTTAGTGAGAAAGAAATGGAAACTGAAAGAAGTTTCAGGCTGGTATCCTGTCTTCTCAGTGTATATCAGCTTCTTTTGCAGTGTATATTCTAGACAGGGATGAAAGAGAGAAGGGTAGTCACTGACACTACTATAAAGCCTACATTTTAGGTAGAGCATGAAAATCTACCTAATGCAAACATAATGCATTATCACTGATGACAAGAGCCAAACAGCAACAGTCACTACAGAAAAGTCCGGATGCAGTCTTACTACAAAACATAATGGTATCCCATCACGCATTCAGTGTTGAGGGAAAGAAGAGAGCAAAATTTCCCATCAAAATTCAGGCGAAATGTCAAGTGAAGTACAAGTTGTCTGAAACTTGATGGTATTGCCTTTGGCCTATTGAAGTGACATCTTGGAACCAGAAAAAACCATACAAATGTTGAAGTATAGAATTCTGTTTCCCATAACTGAATATATGTTACTAAAAGAAATTTTAAAAAGCATAGTCTCATTTTCTCATTCCTTAAAATGACTTATTATTCCTCATATGGAATTCCTCATATTCCTTACATATGGATATCTTATATAAACAAAACCATTTTTATAAATAAATGTTACCTAAACACTAAGCCTTAATTGCCTAAAATCTATTGATTTACTATAGGTGAATGTGTAGGAGAACATTTCAAGGAGGGGACAGAAGCAGATGTTAAGCTATCAGATTGTGAAGTAGAAAAATCTAAAACAACTTCACATGGAATGTAAATGTGAGGTAAATGTGAGATCTGAAAAACTCTTCTGCTCTTTGAAATGCTGTCCACAAACTGTCCATCATAAGTAACTAATTCAACTATTTGCTAACATAGTAGTTTACTGAAAATTAGAATATTGTTTTTCATTGGTTTTAAATAGTGCTCTCTTAACTAAGACCAATTTCAATTACTTTTAGAAAAGAAATATATTTGTGAAAAAAATACTGACTTAGTTTTAACTGCTGTAGAAAAAGCCTGTTGCTGACTCCAAGAGAAAAAAATCTGAGCTCATATAGACATTTCCTTAAATATTTTGGCTAGAGCTATGAAGTACTATAGATTATTCCCTTCTGGCCACAAGAAGCAGCTTTAAAATTGTATATTAAAACATTTTCAAAGTGAATTAAATATTTTACATATGGATAGAAAGGGGAAATGCACCCACTTCTTATTTTCCGCACTAAAAGCTGAGCATAGTATATGATCTAGTTGCCATTTACTAGGAGAGACCAAGGTCTCTTCCAGCAGGTTTAGCCAATATAACAACTGTGATTGTATGGCTCACACATTAATACCCACTACTGAGTCCTAATCCCTGTACCAGATTTTAGGTGAATGCCCAAGTCTAAAGAGCCTAGGGGCTAAAAAACTGTGCAAAGTTATGTGAAACGCTTCATTTCTTCTGTTTTTCTGAAGAATGCATAATGCTCATGGTAGCACTGCATTTTAATTCAACATAAGTATTTAATCCTACATAAAGTGATATTTTGTAGTTTTTCAAGGAAATTCTGAAGTATACCTGTTTGGTTGGATCGCAAATTATTTTTTTCACTTTGGCTTCCAATTAATTACACAAATTCATGATGGCAGTACAGGAAAAAGAAGTAGTCCACTTGCTTTTGAGACTTAATTTATGCTATGAAAATGTTTTATTAGAAATTTCAATGACAACAGCTTTTGTTCCAAAATATGAGGAGGAAATTTAAACACAGTATACCTAATACCAAATCTCACAATGAGCACAAACATTAGCAACCCTCTTTCCAAAGTAAATGTCTGACAGAAGGGACATCATCACTGAGCTTGAAAATTTGCTATCCTTAAAGGTTAGTATTATATATTTTTTCACAAAGTTTGCTTTTAACCACCGTAATCTGAGGAAGATCAAATAAAATTATCCCTATCATCTCTGAATATTTAGTTCTACAACAATGGGTTTACAGCTGAAGAAAACTCTTGTTGGGAAAAAGTGATTGTGTTTGTCTGTCTTTTTGGCATTTGTCATATGACAGATTAGCTCAGCTCAGAAAGGTATATATCCCAACCAACACAAACAAAAAATTGGTGGATGAATGAGACTCCCCTATACTGAAGTCTGGCCTCTGAGGTCAAGAATCTAAGTAAGAATGCCTTTCACTTAGAACAACAACAACTTTGGTTGAAAGAGCTGAGTGATACGTCTGGTCCAGGTAGCTGGACAGGCAAGCCACAGATTGAGATGTAATCTGAGCTCTGGGTGGGAGCCTGTGAGCTGCCAAATTTCAGGATAACAAGGAGTATGAATATGGATGACAGCAGCCAGGTGAATGGATGGTGACAGACACATCAGGAGCTGGGAATTGCCTACCTTTGGGATAACAAAGGAGATGAAGATTGGTGACACCATCTAGGTGGATGGAAACAGAGAGTGGGGACAGAAGCTGAAGACTCAGGATGAAGAGCAAGACCTGCATGCGGGGAGACTGAGGATGTAGAAGATCTGGGGTTCTTTTGCTGGAGGTCTTGCTCAGTGGGACCAGCTTGAGCTGTTTCTGTGTTACTGCACTGTGAATAAATGGCTTTATGGACTGAGACATCTGAGACACTGCTATGGGACACCTGGGACCTGTGAGGACACTGGTCTGAGTGCATGTGAGGGTGGGCTGTGTGAAGAGTCAAGCAGGGCACCCGTCAGCTCACTGGAGCCACCCACGGCAAAGGGGCTTCACTCCCAACAGTTAAAGTCTCTGATGTCTCTGGGAACGTCACTGCCAGCGTCTCATGAATGGCCAGACCGGGAAGTTTCCTTAACAAAAGAGAAGAAGACACTAACTTTTCTGATGGTAGAGCTCTTGTTTTGGAAGACATGACTTTCTGCTTTGTCTTCAGCAAATGAACCAAGTGCCTTTTCAGTAAGTGGGAACGTATAATAAGACTGCAGAATGTGATTTGGATTATTAGGTTGGGAGACTGGCAAGTAAGGCCATTTCCCTGGTCTGGCCAAAAGTCAACAACTAGATCCAATTCCTTAAAAGCATAAGAGATAAAGTGACTTTCTGAATTCTATTTATAAAACTGGATGCTTATAGCAACTATGAAAGGAGAAAACTAAGGAGGATAGGCAATGTTGAGGTAAGTCTGCCTAGAAAGCATACAGTATCCTCCAGTAATAGAATCAGAAGTAAAGCATCTCATATCAAGGGGTGTTGTAATGAGATTGAGAAGGCCCTTTCTAATCTTTCTACTGAATTTGGTAATGACTGGCGTCACAGTATCATGTACTTGAGTGGCGACCTTAATGGTGGATAAACAAAAGCAGAAGGCTCTTATCCACGGATCTTAACTGAAAGGCCTAAATTAACTTAGGCCATCCTAACTTAAAAAGACCCGAGAGAGTAGCATTTTTCAAACTACTTCTGATGTTAATTCACCACTATTTCCTTTATCCATTTTTCAAAGTTGGGCCACTACTTGCAGTTAGGTAATTTATGAGTAACTGTGCCTATGAATGTTGGTAACAGAGAAATCACTTCCATAACTTACAAACTCCAGAAACTATAGATGATTTCTACTATTTTCAGAACATCTGTCAATTACAATGGTGAAGCCTGGGAAAACTTCTGGAGACATTTTAGCACTGCTTCTTATACTCTTATTTTTTTTGTCCTTTTCCCTGCCAAATCTGTTTCTAAGCAGGGACAACCAGCTTACTGCTATTCTATGTGCCCTCTAGGCATAAAAGATTTATTCAATCCCACAGTCTATATCCCAAAGGAGGAAAATTTGTGGCAAGTTTCATGTGGAATAAGACAGAAAAAATTGAGCATCTAGGACAGTGACCTTTTCCAAGGTCCAGGCAAACATCACATTTTGACATGTAGGGGAATCTTTGCTCAAAATCCAGTCCTGTGGTCTTTGCAAGCGTTTGTAAAAGCTTGAGAATATAAACTTCAACTTGTAAATTTTCGCTTGCACAATATTAACCATAAAACAAAAATATCTGAGATTGGAAAACTGGATGGATGGAAAGTCTAGCACTAAACACTGCGGCAATGGCAGGTCTCTCCCTTTAGTAGTTTTCAATTAAGACGAAGAGAAAGAGGGGGATCCACCAATGGGTACTGGTAGTGGAAAAGAACAAACAATCTGCCACTTAACAGAGAGAAATCAGAACTAAAATAGTCTTCAGGCATTAAATGTACATCATAAGTTTGTCCACACAGGTGGTAGGGATTATTCTTCTCTCCTGATCTTTAGTTTAGAACTCTTCTTTTACCAAAAAAGATCCTGATGTTGAAGCAATCCAGAGGAATCTCAAGTTCTATCAAAGTTCCAGGAGGATAAACAAATTTTTGTCATTCCATGGATATCATCTTCTTAAAAGCCATAGAAGATCCAATTCTTTACATGATTTACTTGCCAACATGCAGTCTGTGTATCCTTATTATTCAGGTTTACACAACAGTTACACATTCATCTTATTTCCATTAATTAGAGCATTCTCCAGCTGTCTCCATTCTCTCCTCACCCCCTAATTTCTTACCACCTTTTTCATTTAACAGGGAGAGTTCAAAGATGAGAGATGAGACCATAATGAAGGGAGAGTTCTAAACTCATATAATGAAATTGGGTACTGCAGTGGAGAAGTATTGAGTGCCCTACTTAAAACACATTAGTCCTGGCCACCTATAGCATAGATGTTATGAACCCAAGACTTTGTGCTTTTCACAGTCCAATATAATGTTGGAGTTTGTGATCCTAGGATACTACCAACACATGTCACTAGACAAGCAATCAGTTCAGTAAATGAAAAATCAAGACAACAGCTTCAAAATAACTTGCTATGATTACTGCAAAATAACAATGTAAAAAATAAAATTTGCAGGTATTAACATATGTGGATTTATAAGCCAAAATTTATACAACCCTTTCTACCAAAAAAACCCCAAAAAACCACTAAGAACAAAACACCACCAAAATTAATTAGTGACCAATTGTTAGGATCTGGTAAAACAAAACAGTTTAACTTTCAATCCTTTCAAAACTTACCGTCTTCAAATTTTACCTCAGTTGTATAGCATTTGGGATACTACCCCAGTCTACTTCTCCAATACATGATAAATGTGGAAATAAGAGAACAGCCTGTTTTTTATGCCTAGTTTTATATTCTGAAAGATTTACTGTATAATCCTTAAGTTGCATATTCACTACTATATTTTTGTCTAACTGCTGTCACTTATATTGTCATGCAGAAGGGCAAATCAGGGTCAGTTTATATAAGCAGCATCAATCTGAAAAATCTTCATGAGTCTTTATTTCAAGGCATTATGCAAAGAAAGCTTGACATTAAGAGAGCCTTAACTGACAGCAAATGAAATCAATCAGCAAATCACTAAGCCATAATAAACTCACTCAAGTTGTAGATAACCCTTCCTCTCCCAGGTCTTTAACTACAAGGTCCACCAAAATACAGTATCTGGGCAGCAATGTCTCCCATGATTCTATTACAAAATTATTGTACTAATATAGCGCAATATTTAATAATTTCTTCTTCCTCTGTAAGCAATTGATAAGAATAACAAGGAGACCTTTTATAATAATGGACTACTAAGTAGTTAAGCAAAAAAAAAAAGACTAAACAAAAGTCTCAGCATTTCAGCAAGAAGGTTTTTTTTAATATAAGAATAGAAAATAGTCTGATTCTATTTCTGCTACTTAAACATTTGTGTAATATGGTCTATTGTCTTATTAAGTTCTATTGTTTAGGCTCACTTGCTCAGCATTTTTTTAGTTTTTGAAATTAAAAGACCCAGCACAAAAAATGTAAGACTCCAGACAATTCCAATCATTCATGGTCTTCACTTCATGAATTTAATTTGTAACCCACATGATTACCAACAATTAAACATCTATGCTTCTTAATGGACATGTCTGCATCACAATGGTACACAGCACACACTCTCTAAAAATTAGTCAAATTTCTACTGTTGCTATCTGTGAAAACTACTCCTTTTCTGAAGATGCTGTGCACAGACAAACGCATGCAGTTCTGAAAGACAGGATTTCTGAAGTAAAAATATCTGCCTAACAAGGTATTATGAGAACTATATTTGACATCACCTGTGATAAAACAATGCTTTATTTTTCAATTACAGCTACTAGGAGTCTGCTCTTATTGACTGAGGCAGCTTTGGATACATATTGGGATCACCATGACTCTAGAGTAATTTTTCTCCTGAAAGGACAGTGAGTAGTAAACAGGAAAGATGCCTCCTGCTAAAACATGCAGCAACCTGGTAGCCAGGTGAAAAAAAAAGACAGGATTACAAGAAGAAGCAAAACTAAATAAATAAACTTAGTTAATTAAGATTGTATTTTACACAGTTCTTAAAGAGCTTTCTTGCATATTAGCACAGGTAATTCCTAAGACATCACCCACATGCAACAGATATAAATATATGAAAAAGTCTAAGTTGACAAAGACAGATAGTTACATGATTGCTTGATAAGGCCAAAAAAGTAAACCTTCCATTGAGAAAGGTTACTGAAAGGCTAAATTATTATGTACTAACTTTGGCATTCAAGATAATCATGAAAATCATCATCTTAGCTGCAAAGTTTTTACAAAACTGATAGTGCTTACAAAAGGGGCTGGACAAGAGTTAGTAGTGTCACAGGCACAAAGAGAGTTTTCAGGAATTGATTAATTGGTGATTGCAGACACTGACTTTGATATTTTTGGTCCCTAAGGCCAAGACTTAGCAGGGCTGGAGTGCAAGAGTGTTCCAGCTAACTACAACACCCTCTGAGAAGGTTCTTCATATAATCTGTCCTAATTTAGTAGGATGAAGAAAGGCAACTGAAGAAATAAAGAAGTGGTAGGGGGCCTGAAAAAGTGAGGGAAAGAGGCTAATGATAAGGAGCAGAGAAAAAAGGGAAGGAGAGAGGGCCTGTATGGGAGAGGAAAAAAAGACTGCTAACAGAAATGCTGTGAAGAGGAAAGGAAGTTGAGCAGTTAAGTGGTGGAAAGGAGAAACAGTGTGAAATTCAAATTATAGAAGGAAAATTTCCAACATCACTGGCAGTTAAAAGCTATCTCATTTTTTAACATATTAAACAATATTTTCCTAATATACATTAATCTAATGTTTTAAAGTAATTATACAGAATTATGGTAAAATGGCTTCCAAATATTTAGCAGCATGATACAACATATCTGGAGACATGACTCCAAATACCAGCTGAACTCTTTCATGAAGATTAAATTAGAGTTCTCCACTTTACGTCTCTTCAGTCTGGTTATTCAGACTTTACTTGGATGTCAATCATTGCTAAAGTCCTACACCAACTTTATATTGCTAGATTGATGACAGTAATAGGTTAGGTTTGCAAGAAGTGTTGCCCCACTCTAATGCTTTTGAAACATTTACTTATTTATGAGTATTTCAACTCAAAATGAAAGTGTAAAGTAGCAATAGTGTAATAAAGAATCACTTTTCTCTTTAAACAGTATATTTTAGACAGACTTGTGGTCAGTCCAGAAGCATCACATTTTGACACTAGATATGGAAGTAGTCCTTTTGGAGAGCAGAAGAAAAAATTAGTCCTTATGGAGATGGGAGGGCAGCCCAACTGATAGCAGCTGCTAAAGTCCTGGACAATGAAGACCCAGTTTTACTTGACAAGAAACAGTGATCTGATACCATAGAAGGCAGCATTCTGGCCTCTATAATTCAATTGGTAGTTCCTTCTCTGGTGAAACAGTGTAAAAATAAAAGTAATAAATGTAAGTAAAAATAAAACACTACAAGAGTGTGCATGATGCATCTTTAAGACTCTAGAAACTATTTCTTCTTTCTGAAGTATTAAGATAATTTTCTTTTTAACAGCCATGTTAATAAAAGAAAAAAACTTTTAAAACAGAAGTACAAGATTTAAAATACTAGTAATACTGTTTTTAAGCAGCTGCTCTACGATTAATTAATCTCATTAAGTCCTCTTACCAGAATTGATTTATGTTTGAAAGACAAGCCCAATGCACAGGATAAGATCTGATGACAGAATTATAATGTTACCTTTGAAATCACTTGCTTCCTCAATTTGGTAAGAACATTTTTATTGACAAGTGAACACAGAAATGAGAAAGTGTTTATTATTTTGAGGAAAATTATCAGCAGAATTATGCATATCTTTCACCATCTAATCTATCAAGCATAAATCTAAAATTAATAAACAAGTGAAAATAAATACAAATTAGGAAGCTCCTAAAACTACATTTATGTTTGTCCAATTAATTAGAAAAAGTGGACCTACAGCACAATTATATAATGCATGACTAAATCATGCATGAATGCATAAATGGAAAAAACCTACTTCTTTGTAAATTTATAATGATTAATGCTAACACTGAATATATGTCAGTACTTGACTATATTACTTCTAAAACTATAATCCTTTATTTTATTACTGTACTTTTTATTTTAAATGACCTCAAAACACCTAAGAATGGCAAAGAAGTACATATAAATCCCATGTTGACTTCCTAAACCTGCATGAACGGATGGATACATGCTGAAAATAGAGGGAGCAAGATGGGACAGGTGGAAGGGAGAGGCAAAGGGACAGGAGGGACAGAAAGACTGATTCAGAGCAAGCAAGATAGAGTGGGAAAGAAGCACAGGAAGCAGAAGACCCAGGCAGTGTAGCACACAGAGACTGACTGAAAGAAAGCTCCAGAATCTGCAGTGCAGAGAGAGCAGGCATGCAGGGAGAGGGAAAGCAAGAGTGGGTGCATGTGGTCAGTGTGCACACAGCAGCAAGTGCTTAGCCAGGAGGGCATGTGTGCAGTGGGGAGTGTGCAGAGAGGACACACGGACAGGCAGGAGAGAGCGGGTGGCAGAGAGAGACAAAAACAGAGGCAAGACAAATGAAAACTTAACCATCTCAAACCCACCTGGAGGAGAGAATCACAGAATTGTTATTGCTGGAAAAGGCCTCCAAGATCATCTACCCTTGACTGAATACCACTGCACCAACAAACCACAGCACCAAGACCACATCCAGCTGTTCTTTGAACACCTCCAAAGATGGTGATTCCACCATATTCCTGGGTAAGTCCATTCCAATGCTTTACCACCTTTCTGATGTCCAAAATGAAACTCCACAGGCACAGTTGGAGCCTATATCCTCTTGTCCTGTTGCTAGTTGCCTGGGAGAAGAGACTGACTACAACCTGACTATAACCTCCTTTCAGGTAGCTTTGGAGACCAATGAGTTGCTGGAAGTTAGGACTTTTTGGTTTTTTTTATTTCTCTAAGGAAATTTTCCCCCATTTGTTGCCTAAGAGATGTTAATGAGAATAGTTAAGAGACAAAGGATGTGGCTGGGAGGAAGAGGAGAGGGAAGGGTGCAGTTTGCTGCTGCCTCTTGGCTGAGGGGCTTTCTCTTGGGAAGTGCAGAGAGACCACGAGATTTTGGCTGGGGGTGAGGGGCTGGGCCCCTGCCTTGCTCCCAGTGTCTCCCTCCCGAGCGTACAATTTCTGTGCCGGGCTGTTAGGCCAGAGGATTCGCTGCCTCTGCAGACCTTTTGTCTTTCACTACATCTCCTCTTCATGGGCGAGTGTCCACTTGCAAGAGCAGCTGTTGAACTGGGAGCTTTCCAACACCCGACCTCACTGGGAAGGGAACCCCAACACGCAATCCTTTCCTGGAGGGAGACTCTTCTGGAGCTTGTAGCAGCTGCCTACAGCAACCTGCCTGCCTGCTGCCCAGCCCCGCTGTTTTCTGATGCTGTCCAGCCCCGCTGTTTTCTGCCACTGCTTCGGGTTTTTTGCTGCACCTTAACCTGATACCCCATGTTTGCCAGGGCTTCTGCAGCTCCTGCCATAGCTCTGGAGTCTTTGTTTTGGAGTTTTGGTGGCCACCCTAGGTGTGGCCACTGGCCGCCTCTGCTGTTCCAGCTGGCTGCTCCGAGGGTCCTGCTGCAGTCCATTTTGCCATCCAGAGGGGCACTGGGCTTGGCTGCCACTGGGGGTTTGTAAAGGAAGCCCCGTCCCGCTGGCCTGCCCGCCATTGCCCACACGAGGGAAGCGGCCGGGCTCGCGCCACAGCGCCCCCTGCAGCCGCGGGGAGTCACCGCACCCGCCCTGCCCGCCGGGAGCCAGCAGCGCCCCTGCTGGCTGTGAGTGGAACTGCACCAGCGGGGAAGGCGCCTGCGGCCCAGAGAGGGCTGGGACCGGGTTTGGGCTCTGCTCGGTGTTAGCGCCACAGCTGCTGCTGCTGGTTTGTCTTGTTATACACATACACATACAGTAATAAAGAACTGTTATTCCTTATCCTATATCTTTGCCTGAAAGGTCCATTATTTCAAAATTGTAATAATTTGGAGGGAACGGGGTTACATTTTCCATTCAAAGGGAGGCTCCCACCTTCCTTGACAGACACCTGTCCTTTAAATCAGGACAGGTATCCCCTGAGCCTCCTTTTTCCCAAGCTACACAACACCAGCTCCTTCAGCCACTCCTCACAGGACTTGTGCTCCAGACCCTTCTCCAGCTCTGTTGCCATTCTCTGGACATATTCCAGCCTCTCAGTGTCTGTCCTGTAGTGAGTGAGGGAGGCGCCCAGAACTGGACATAGCGCTTGAGGTGTGGCCTCCACCAGTGCTGAGTACAGGGGGACAATCCCTGCCCTGGCCCTGCTGGCCACACTGTTGCTGATCTAGGCCAGGATGCCACTGGCCATCTTGGCCACCTGGGCACTGCTGGCTTGTATGAAGCCACTGTCAACCAGCACTCCCAGATCCTTTTCCCATTCATTTCTTTTCTGTGTTCAACTAGTATCTGAAATCATGTCTTCAGATAGGTTGGATCATGCTGATAAATATTTAGAAGTCATTTTAGCAGAAATCAACTATAATTCCTTTAAAACACAACATTAACATATGTGTCTGAAGTACCTAAATTTGCTTCAACAAGTTTCTTTTGTACCAGTTTCTACCCTTGTGTGTCTACCTCTCCAAACAGAAGAAACCTAAACTTAATTATTTATACATAAACATTTAAATCTCATTGGATTTATCTGGGGGATTTATGAATTGTCTTTAGATAATAATGCTTGGCATTAGTATCAATTACATTTTCGATGTAAAAGTAGTTGAGACAATTCAGAATTAGTTTTCTGAATGCCCACTTCTTCTGTGAGCCAAAAAAGAAGAGTGCTAAGATTATTAATTAACTTTATCCTCATTCTAAAGATGTAACACAATTGAATTTTTGTATTTTATAAAAAGCAGATAACCTCTACTGGTTAATTTAAATAGTCATCTGCCAAGCATGACTACTAGAATTAGCAATACCATGTCATTTTAGTTGCCTGTTGAACCCTATATCCTGTATTCAGAGGAGTCGTCACATATGGTTCCACTTTTTCTCTCCAGTAGGAACATCTGGGCATGGCCAGAACAGCACACCTTAAATACTGGGTTCACTGTGTTACAGGTGCTTGAAAACAATAGATAATTTTCCACTTTCAAACTTAAATGGCACAATTTTGTGACATAACATTCTTCCCAGCAATTAAATATCAGGTGAGACTTTCTCAAAGCTATAGCAATCATATTTTAATCTTAGAGATATTACACTTTTTTCATTTTTTATCCAACTGAAGTGACATTTTCAAACTACTATAGTAATTCTTCTGCAGTCCTCAAGAATTTAACAAATGCCTACAAATTAAGTCATACTTTCACTACTTGCATGGGGCTTTAGAAGATGCTTAGTGCAAGGATATGCTTGTTGAATAACTTAACATTTCAACCTACTACATAACTTTGCAATTTAGGAGCCATTCCATGAAGTGCAGGCTTTGGAGAAGATATACAGAATGGTGTCTCCAAATATTTGATTTCATTACCTTAAGGCTGAAACTAGAGGGTACAATTTTTTAAAAGATACATGCCACTTCCATACAATGAAGAAGTGATACATTCAGACCAATGGATATATAATTAATTATTGATCTCAGCCACCTACTACAAACTGGATGCATGAATAATAAAAATAGGACAATGTCATGTTCTGTCAGTACACAACAGTTCCAATAGCCAGTGCTGCATCCCCATCACACTCTCAAATTTAATATCTTAATTTTTCATGCAATTTAAAAAAATATACTATCAAATACCAATAAATTTAAACTTGGGAAAAAACTCCTGATGTCTAACACTTGTAGATAATAAGGCCTTTAACTGAGTCCTACTTACCACAGATTAACTATGGCAGTTCTAGAGAACATGCAGGCAAACAATTCCACTGGTTCTAAAGAGAAGTGTCCATAAAGTGATTTCTCACAGTATACCTCATTCAAAATTACAGGATTGCTCTTAGTGTAGTTTTGCATGGAATTAACATCAATTAGCTGACTCCCAGCTATAAAAGGAAAATTTCATAAGAAAATCTTTACAGTGTGCTTAGAAAGTTATCAAAAAAGCACTATGTAACTAGAGATAGGGAGAGAAGAGGAAGAGAAGCAAAAGGGAAAAGGAGAAAGGGAAGGAGGAAAGGAACCTCACAGTGATACAAACTGAACGATTGGAGCTGTCTGTGTACGCACAGAGTAACCAAGTGTAACTGAAGCTGTCAGGTAAACAAAAAGTAGGTTTACATAACTGCAGTACTCGTGCAGCACATGCATTACTATGGGTTAGCTATAGCACAAGTACTCTGTTCAAATGTGAAATGCAACTTTTTATACTTCTGTTTCTATTCTTAGAAATAACGACAGAATAGACTATCTTGGAAATGCTTCTGCAATCACTGGAAGGTCAAAAAAGTATGGAAGTTGGGATGAGACAAAAAAAAAAAAAAAAAGAAGCAGGTATCACCAAACAGTCTTCTAAATTAGAAGAGTGGTATTTAAAAGCTGGTGATTTCTGTGACAGCTTCTTAGAGTAAAGATGCACCTGTGGAGCTTTTTGTGCAGCTTTAAAAGTGATCATCACTGTATGGGGAACCATTTGCAACCTACCCTCTGCCAGAGATGTACAGCTATGCTTTCTAAGGTGCACAGGAATCTCACGCAGTTACATATTACTACTTTATTATGGAAACATGATAATACACACATAATTTAAATATTTTTTGTATTGAAAGAAATGCATGTAAAAAGGCAACAGTGAAAAATTTCCAGTTTATCCCTTCTTGAATGTTTGGTTTTGTGAGGCTGTTCCTGAAATTATATACTGCATCTAGAACTGAAAATCTACAAAAAATTTAAATAGGTTACTACAGAAAAGTATACACATTATGCAATATTTTAATTTCCTAATATCCTTGCACTTTACTTGACTACCTTTACTCTCTCTGATTCAGATAGAAGAGCACAATGAAAGAAATATGTACTCACTCTGCCTTTTGTTCTCTCACTGGGAAAACGAAATATTCTGCTTTTAACGATAATGTATTCTGCACAGCTATAAAGACTAAGGCATAGTTTGTAGAGAAGACATAACAAACTTAGAAACACAAAGGAGGCATTGCCCAGAATTCACTTTTACATCTGAAGATGTGTACATTTTTAGTTAATTTCTCTTCTTTTCCCCAGTTTCCTCCTAATAAAATTAGTATTTTGAAACACATAAATATTTAAACCTATATAAACAAAACATCTCCTGTACTAAAGTATTCCAAATAGAAGTTTCTACTAAATTATGAGTGCTAAAGATCACTGTTAAGTCTAAAACTGAAATATGAAAAAATCTGATAATGACCAAGTAGCAGCATAAAACCTTGCCTCCCCTCTCTGGTTTTTAATTTCTACTTATCTTGCTTAAATTAAGCAGAGAAAGAGGGGAGGGATAGAGTGATATTAATTTTCAAATATAGAATTTGTGGTTTTCCATGGTCATATCCCTGTCAGTTATTTAATATTATACCAGCCAAATAAAATGTTCACATCATCTCTGAAATACCACATCCAACAGTATATATGAAAATTATTTCTCTTTCAACTGTTGACTACATTAGTTATGAAGCATTTTCTTCTCCACACATTCAGAGCAGTCTAGCTTCTTGTTCTCAATTGCAAAAATGAAAACAAGAAACAGGATTATTTTAGACTCTAACCTGAAATGCTGCAGCCTCTGGCCTGCCCTTCAGCCCTTCCTCTGAAAAGGTCTCCAGGTGCAGTTTGGGTAGCTCCAGGGTGAAGTCATTCGTGGCTGCTGCAGTACACAGCAGCAAGGCCTGATCTCTGACCTAAAGGGAAAAAAATAGCATCAATGGTAATTCCCCTTCAGACACATTAACTGGGATGAACTGGGTCCCCTTGAGCCCACTGAGTGGACTTGCATTGATCGCTGGACCTGAAATCCATGAATAAATTTAGGACTAATTGATTTTTCGTTGCAAATAAATCTCTAATTCAGAGTGCTGGGAGAGAATGTTAAGAAGAAAAAGCATCTTCCCCTGGTCTGAAATGAGAAGAAAAGACACCAAGGGCTCTGTAGCCCAGCTGGTGTACACATTTCACAGATCTGTCGCCTGCAAAAACCTCGTAGGAAAAGAAACAGTAATTGTACTGTTGTACTGTAATTGTACTTCTAACTTAAGCAAATATGAGCTGTGAAATTAAAAAGTTCATGTGATCACATCAATGAGAAGCTGGCATGTGAGTTCTGTCTACTCTGGTATCAGTCCTCCAGAATAAGGTTCATTTGGAAACAACTCAGTAAAAAGTCAAAATTAAATGAATAATCCACAAATAAAGCAAAACGAACTAACCTGTAGCTTTCCAATTAATAAGGGGGGGGAATGGGAGGAAGAAAGAGCCGCTGCGTTTTGCGGACTGGGTACGGGAGGCACTCGGGGCCCTACGCGGGCTCCATGGCTTTGGCGCGGTTTCCCGGCTCGGCACAAAGGGCAGGCCGCCCCTGGCCGCGCGCGCCCGGCCGCCGACCCGCGCGCCGTTGGTGTCGCAGTGCCACCTGCCGGCCGCGCGCGGCAGCGCCGCCCGCGCTTTTGTCCTCGGGCCCGGCGCGGCGCGGCGGGAATGCCGGAGCGCTCCGGGAAGGAAGCGACGCGCTGCCCTGCCGTCGCAACATGTCCGTGCGTCCGTCTGCCAGCGCGGACAGGTCGCCGCGGGGATTTAACGCGCGCCTTGCACAGCCACACCACTTATGCTCACACGCCATATGATGCCACACACCCATTTTTTATTGTATTTAATACAAAATTTACAATGTCCGCCTCCTGGAGATCCCAGTAGTCAGATTATATTCTAATACAGACGGATAGACACACATACAAATATATGTTAGTACAAACGAATAGATTAAATCCATTCATTTGGCATACACTGCATCTGTTGAGTAGCAATAGTGAGTACTGCAAAAAAAAAATACTGTTCTAATGACCTAATACACAGTCTAATACTAAAACATACACTGAATATATTCTAAAACATATACTGGGTATATTCTAAATACGTATAAATCAATAGATGTACCATTTACTAAGTACTATTTTAATAAATGTCAAGGTTTTTTAGAGGCTGCCTTGCCCACAAGAATGCACTGAACATGAATTAAAACATAAATCTATTCATTTAAATCCCAGATTACTTTTCTGTAACCACTTACAAAATTAGATTCTTGTAAAATGTTGATTATGAGTGAACAGATTTCAAATAATAGCAGAGCCTTTGAAATCTGCTCTGATTGAAAGAAGCATGTGCAAATCTACTGATACAAAGAAAAAGATATTTTATTTTATTCGTTCCTCTGTTCTGTGGGAATAGGGAGCCCTACATTTCCCAAGTTGACCTAAAGAATTCCTGTCAATACCTGTGGCTGCCAAACATATGCACTATGATGCAATTTTTATAACAGGAAAGGTCCTCTACACATTTTTTGCACACATAGTGCACTAGGTTCAGGATACACAGTCCTGTGGAACAAACATACTCTCTGGAGTGTTCTGTCAGCATGTGTAATTCTGGTCAGATGTTAACCTTGCTGAAGATAACAAAATACATTGCTTTAAATACACACACATGCACACACACACACACACACACACACACCTGATTTACATTTTTATAGCTTATATACACAGCAACTTTTCAGTGTCTTTGCTGTCAGTATGCACACAGATAAAAGAAAACATTAATGTGGATTAAGGTACTAAGAATTTATCAACATCAAACCACCAGTGTTTTGCCTTCTACCCTTCTGAACCGTAGTCAATAGATCTAAATATTTTACTGCACCCTGGCCAATTCATTGTTTGATGTTTAAAAACTCAAACAGAATCAAAGAAAATTTATTAAATTTCAGCCCCCAAATGAGATACTATTAGCTTTGAAAGTCAAGTTTAACTGCGATATTGATGATTCTCTTTTTTCTGTGACAAAATTCACAAGGGAAATCCCTATGTCAAAGTACAAAAGCAGATTGCTAATACTAGGGGGAAAAAAACAATGTATAAGCAATGTAGGTATAATATATACACAATACAGACAGTAGAAGTCCTTTTAACCCTATTAGTTTCAAACTCTCTATTTCAGTATTGGGGTCTGACACTCACTGAACAATAAAATATAAACCCCATTTTTAAAATGGCTGCATTGTGGTGTACAAATGCCATTAATACCACTGCATCAGAAAAGTATGCTTCTTAAGAGAAGAAGATACTAAAAAATTTTGATATGAGGATTCACAATTAAAAAACAAACAAAATACTTTTTTGTGTTTGTAAATACTTAGATTGCAGAGAGTACATCTCATTATCAGTATGCATACTGATGATCAGTATGCATACTGAGAAACTGAAAATTAATACAAACTTTTCCTTTTGAAAAACACTCATGAGGGTTCAGGGAAAATTGTAAGAACAAAAGACTAGGTGTAAGCTGTACAAATATACTATACTGTTTCACTAGAAGTGAAAACATTCCAAGCTGCCTACCCCTTCAAGGACTGGAAAGCGATAATGGTCATGCCTGCATGGACTCATGTTGGAGAGACCAGATCTGTATGAAATCTTAGTAAAAAACTAATTTAATTAACTTCTGTCTATTGGCTTTTTGAGATCCAGAAAGAAACAACAGGAATTGGGAAACTGTATTTATTTCCTCATTCTCTGATGCACTAAAAACAGTACTCACCTGTAAACTTACATTACAGAACCATGAGGCAAAGATAAAATGGGTAATTTAATTTCTTTTTTAAAAGAGGGTATTTTTGGAAGCTCAACAGGCAAAAGAACCATCCTATGCAGCTAATTTAAAATGCAATTTTTAGAGCTTTTTTGTGTATAATGACATTTTTTTTTCTTACATATGAAATCTAAAGCAAGACCATTTTGTCCGAAAGGTCTCCTGAGGCTAGAGAGCTTTATGTTAAAATTTAAAACACCTAATCAGCTGATCAGGCTTATTGCAGTGATTAAAAATGTCTAAAACCAGTTTCACTTCCCTATATTCTAAAATTATATAAATTTATATTTATCCATTGTTAGTGAAGGTTTTGGACATTTCTGATTTTTGTAAACATAATTTTATCTGAGATTGTGAAAAGTTTCAAGAGTGATTTTATACAGAGTATAGTTAAGTATCGTGACAGCATGCTTCTAAATATGATCATTACATTTTTCAGTTTAGACATATATAAATACTATATGAAAACAGGCAAAATCACAAATCCACCCTCTACTACAATACTCATAGCATTTTAAAATAAAGAAGAAGAGTGACTTATGACAGTGTTTAACTTTTTAATTAATTAGGAGAGCAACAAAGAAGACAACACTATAGCCACTCAATTTAAAATCAATAAAGTACTCATTAATTCAGATCAAAGCTGAAACTGAATAATAAAACTGAAGTTACGTTATTGACTGAACCAAGGTGTAGAATTTGATGGGCTAATTCTAGATGTCGAAAAATGAACTTTTAAATTTTCTGCTGCTCAAGATAATAGTAGTTTTGTCTGCAGTCCACTCTGGTGCTTACATTGGTTTTTCTGTGCACAGTTTGATGTGGTATATACAGTTATGCCATTAGAGACATGATACTAAATGCTAGGAAGTTGTAAAAGGTACTAGAATGTGCTCAGCCTTCCTAATGTTTTTTCCCAGTTGCTATCTGACTGGTACAACAAATCTGAGATTTTAGTTTTTATTTTGTTCCTAATTCAATGCTCTCTTATGGTGAAAATAAAATAAAATAATTTATGGATATAAACTTCACAATGTAAGCTATATATGAGAATATTTTGTAAGTTCAAAGTTCACTAACTCTACATTATAAATACTTATTTTTAGGCTTATTTTTCTTTCCTACTACTTTTTAAATAGCATATCATCTGCAATTTAAAGAGCAGAACAAGATCTACTGTGATTTGGTGATAAGCGAATGGAAAATAGTGATTTAATCTGTTTGTCTGAGATCACCATATTGCTGATACAAATGCAAATACAGAAATCATTCTAAGTGTACAAGCAAAATGGTTTCTACCACACTGCTATGTTTTCTGCATGTGACATACAACAGACAAAAATGAGTTTAGAACTTTTTAAGTAGAACAAAGCAGTTTGAATGCAAATCTTAGTCTTAACCACAGTCTCGCAAGTCTATGGCTGATTTAGCTGCGTAGTGTCCGTACCTCCAGGGCAGCATGTTGAGTGGGGGCCATATTACACAGGTTTAAAACACGCACACCTACCGGACACAGTCCTTTGCCAAGGGAAGCATTTTAACAGAAATAAGTTACTATGTAACTGCTTTGAATGGGCAAGTCTTTGTTATAGTGTTATACAAATGATTATAGAACTAAGAAGAATAATATTTTATACATTGTTGGATAGAATTAAACCTTCATGAACACTTCCTATTTGTTTTCACATTTAATATGAATTGCTAAAGTTTTCTTACTCCATATTAAAAATACAAATGAATATACAGGAAGAAGTTCCACCAACAATAATACTGAATAGTCTTGTTAACAGTAGTTCTTCAAGTAAGTTGTTGATACAGATTATTTTCCTCAGGATACATTCATATACTTGGCGCTGTCTAGAAAACAGTGATCAATCTAAGTGTGATCCATTTAAGGGAATACGGACCCCAAATTATTTGCTGCAGGATTTGGCACAAGTAATATCCAAAGAAGTACCTCCCACAGCACCCTGTCAGATCATAGAGTAAATCTGTTAATATTGGTTGCTGTTAATACCAGTCTGAGCCTGCTCTGAAAGTAAGGAAATTACTACAAAAAGTGTATATTCATCTTATCGAATGAGGGCCTATATAATTTCAGATACAATATTTTCCATCAGGATGTTTCAGCAACCAAGGATCACACCAGAAGTCAAGAGATTGCCTGTGACAAGTCTGTGACAAGACTGCGTATCTTAAACTGAAGGCACTTTAAATCAAGCACCTAAAAATTGGAAAATTATAGACACAATTAGAGAGACAATGAGGTGCGGAATGGTATTTGGAACCAAATTCGTCAATTGAACTGCAAAAACACTGCATCAAACCTTTCTTTTTTTTTTCCCCGAGAGGGATAAAAACCAAACTACACCAAATCACAATATATTTTGCACAGACAAGAGTGTCTTATAGGGCAGAAAGGGAAACAGTTTAATGGATACTTGTTACATGGCCATCACAGTTAGTTTTGAGTCATCATTAAAAGCTATCAGATCATTGCACATTCATTCATCAAAAAAAAAAGTCCTCAAGTCCAAGGGTCTGATTTCTGTTGATAGTGGAGGTTGAAATAGCATTTTGACATACCTTAGTGTAGGTGGCCATACATTATCGCAATTAGTTATACTGAATATTTACCTCAATAGAATAACTACTGAAAATCTCTGTATTAGCATACTGATTCAGTGACTATGCTGATTACTGCCATACAAATTTGTATTTAATTACAAAACAAGCCATTTCACAGGTGCTTTCTAAGAGAGCATTAATTACTGAATAAAAGTGTTTGTGTAAAGGAGATATATCTCATAAAATTGATGTTTTGGGTGTGCTTGACTTTTTTTTTTTTTTTTCCTCCCTTCAGGACTAGTCAAGATTATGGAAATTAATTTTCAGAGCAGACTACCATCCCAGACTTACCTATCAGATTAATTCAAGCTTTCTGATATTACTACATACACACACTGCATGGTCAGTTGAATAAGATATTAATTTGATCCACAGTTGGTTTTTTGCAAATGTTGACCACGGCACCTAAGCTTCTCTATAGCTGCAAGATGTGAACTATAATACATCCCCTATGAAAAGGTTTCAGTGACCTTGGACTGAAAATGAACCTATGTTGGGAGAAAACAACTGTTAATGTAGTCAATAATTCCACAATTCTCAAAACAAGGATTTCTCCTTACTAAAGGCAAATTATATATAAGTATTCAGCCTTTTAAAAAACCCAAAACAAACAAACAAACAAAGAACCAAAAAATCCCACCTCCACCAACCAAAAAAAACCCAAGCAAACAATCTAGCCAAAATAAAATCAAAAAATCACCTTAAAACCAACAAAGAAAACCAAAATATAGAAACAAATATATCCTGAAATTAGTTACTTAGATAACTAACGTCCAAACTGAAAACAGTTAAGCACATGGATATGACATTCGGTAATGTCTTATCTTTACTTTGTGAAGGTTTTTAAATCCCTCTTGAGCTGGAGTATCATTTTTAGCTTGGCTAGGTCAGAATGACACTGAACAATATGAGTGATGACACACTAGACAGCTATATGGACAGAGTTGTCATCAGCAAGCCAGCTGTGCTAACACCTGTATGTCCTGCACAACTGATCTTTAGGAACACGGATCAAGAAAGTCAGATTGCTAGGAGGTGAAACAAAAGTCATTCATCAAACACTGAAATTAAGAAGCACTCCTTTGAGATGGAGGAGGAGAAAAAGTAATATTTTTATTGCATTTTTTTCTTATTACAGAGAAATAATAGCTGTTTTTCTACTGCAAACTTTTTACAGAAATTATTTAGAATTTTAACAATCTAAATGTGTTTTCTTGGTGTTTTTTTTGCATGTACACATACTCACTGTTTCAATAGGCTTGTGACAGGGCCAGTTGAGAACAACCCAGGACCACAGTGATGGACAGACTTTGAGCACACATATAAAGCCGGCTTCACACTTAATATTAACGTGTCTAACACACAGAAAAACCATCTTGGGAGTTTCATTAGGTTAGGCAAAAAGGAAATGAGATCTCTAAAATGAGGGCTTTAAAATCATTATTGAGATAACTAAATAATATAATGGACTACAGATCCCAGTTAACTGAGAGAAATGTGGCAGATCAGTATACCTGAATGTGTCAGGTCATATCTACTGGAGTCTGACAGAGACAGCTAACTTAAGTCTCATAAGTGTTCTCTTCTTCCAGGACCTGATCAATTTGTGGTCTCATTGCTGCAACTAACAATTATTGCCACTTACACTTGAGTGTTTTTTCCAATGTAGTCACTTGTATATGGACTTAAACCTATTGCAAATTAATTCCTTGCAGGCCATAAAACTGTCATCATAAGGAAATGCATTTGATTACTATGGACCACATCAGAAATAACAACCTACTGCTACAACCTAACTAATTCTCAAGTATTCAACGGCCCCACCCCATCTCCAACTGTATTATATAACTGTATTCTATGTGCTGTATTATAAAAACCCAAAACATTAAATTAGATAAAGAAATATAGTTCTGTCTTTGTATTTTTAAAAAATGTATTATGGGATGGATGATACAGTGTTCATATTTTTTTTCAATGATAGAGTCATGGGACCCAGATCTTGTAAACAGTTTAGGGGCATTTCAGAGGAGACAACAGGGGTCACAGCGAGGCAATGAAACACAATAGTGGATGGATTTCAAGGCATGACTGCTGACACGTCTGCATGGAAGTTGTTCTGCTAGCTAGCATATGAACCTTTCAATCAGCAGAAATGAAGTGCACTACAGAAGTGGACAAAGAATAATTCTTCTCTCCAAGTGCCAGAAGGAAAGGAGCACACTGGATAGCTGCTTTGATCCCAAAGTTATCAAAGCACTGGTGTGCTGCTGTGTCTCAAAGTGTCAGAATAAGTAGGTTGCTAACTCTGGTATTGGGAAAAACAGTGAGCACATTGTATTTTATTAACCTGCTAAAACAGCCAAATCCTAAGCAGCCAGGACAGACTATGATAGAATAAATTTGTCAAGATTTTGATGGTTAAGAGTACAAGGAAAACCAAAAAATTTTCTGTCACTTTGAAGGCTGGCTCACTAGAATGACTTCTCATGGTGGTGTATAGCACAGGCTACATGTAGAGAACAGAGATTTAGGCAGGCTGAAAAGGAGGCAGCTATAGCAGTGTACCAGGTGCAGTCACTGTGAGAACAGATGAGCGCAGGACAAAGTTGGTTCTAGACACCTCTGGTTCCCGACCCACCAGGTCACAGCTAAGACCCACAGCCCTGCTGGCAGCCCCTCTGTGAAAATGAATTTAAGAATGAGAAAAACCCATCACACAGGGAGAGAAGGAGGGAACAAAAATACTGAATATCTAAGTCGGAAAAGAAGTGAGGCAGAAACACTTAAGGCACTGGATTAGGTATTTCCTCATAGCACAGAGAGAGGGCTGTGTTGGGGCATATCCACACCATATTCCATGAAGGATTCCCGTCCAGGGGAGGTCGAGGAAATCCTTCAGGATAGTTCCCGAAGGAATTAATATCCATGGAGAGTCCACGCTGAAGCAGATATTCTTGAAAGATGGCAGCCCACATGGAGAGCCCACAGTGGGCTGATGCAGGGAAACAGCATGAGGAGGTAGGAGCTGCAGAGAGGAGTTGGTGTAGACTGACTGCAAACCCCTGTGCCTCACAGCTTGAGCAGAGCAGTCACAAGTGAAGCTGAGATTAAAAGGCAGGGTAATGCTAGTTTTGAAATTGTTTCTACCTCTCCAAATCTACTTTAAAAAATAAATTAAAATAGTTTCCCCAGGTCAGCTGTTTAACCTGTGATGATAACTACTATGCATTGTCTCTATCTAGATCTCAACACATGAGCTTTCTCATCCTGTTTTGTCCCCCTGTCCTCTTGAGGAGGACTGAGAGACCATCTGGGTGGGCATCTGGCCGCTGGCCAAGGCTAATCCAAAAAAGCACTCAAACTGAGAAGCAAGGGGAAGCTGAAGATTTCAGCAGAGATAGTGTAAAATTATTTCTTCCTCTGGCGGGATTACAGGATAACAGAAAGGGACCCACAAAGATCATGAAGTCCACTTTTAAATCACTGGCCCATACAAGGATTGAACCCACAACAGTGGCATTATTACCATAACTAATAGATGATTAACTACACGTTAAAGAATCTAGTAATGGAAATTAATAGATTTAATGTCTCTTACACTGTTTATACAACCAGAATATTAAGAAATAAAGAAGAAATTAATAATGGAACACAGTTTATCAGCAAGCATAACAAGGATTTATTTTATAACAAAAAATAACCTCAATGTTTTGAGAGGAAAGTGTTTCAAGAAATAACTTATTTTTCATACATAAAAAAGGACTGCCCATGGGTTTTAAAATAAGACATGTTCTTAAATGATTTTTCTTTTTATTAGAAGACATTTTAAGAAAACTTTCTATGTTTGAACTTCAAGTAGATGGAATTTCCTTTCATCACTCTTTCAGTAAAATTTTATTTATTTCTGTTATCATTTTGCTATTACTTCTGGTCATCTTCAGTATTTGATAATAAAACTGAACCAAACCATAACCCTCTTGAGGTCTCTGTTTGTCCTTGGCAATATTCTGTTTTGATTTTTTTAGTTTGTTAAAACATTCACTATGCATTTAGGTATTTGTCCATAATATTTAGATGGTATAAGATGAAATAAGATCTCTTATATTATCAGGAACTTCTGTGGAAATAATTCAGCTCCAGGCGTAGGATAAAGATAGCTAATATGACAAGACCCAGGGTAGGACAAAAAATAACCTTCTAAAGAACATCTTGTAATTTATGAAGGACATGAAACTAGTTGCTAAAAATATTTTCTCTCTTAGCAGATCCAGTGCTCAAGTTCTTCAATGGTTATGCTTCATAAATATTCACGAAGATTAAAAAGGTAGCTCCACAATGGTCTTGAAAGAATCACTCTGGGCACAAGCATGCCCAGGCACTTTTTGGCAAAGTCAAATGTATGATAATAGATGTTTCATCCACTCATAGTGCAGGGCAGAAAGTGGTGTAAATTATCTCTGGTCCAGTGGCATATTAGAAGCACACACAGAGATTGTTTCCCTCGGATCTGATTTCTCCTGTTTTTGTTTGCAGAATGTTACACCCCTATATACCCAAAGGCAGATGATCTAGTACCCACATTGCCAACTTCTGGAATTCTTGTAGGGATAGAATATGGAGAGGAATGAGGCTATTTTATGGATCAGAGTACACTGTCTTATCCTGAGTCTAACTAAGATTACTAAGGATGTCTGTAAAATCCCTCTGAGATCTATAGGTAAAAATTTAGCATTATGAATTAATAATACAGATCCTATAGTGATACAGTGGAATTTTGTGGATATTTTCTCATGAATACATCAACACAGAAATATCAAAACCTTCAATTTCAAACTCCTGTAAGTAAAGCTGAAGTTACTAGTAGTACTTGTCCAACTTCAGTTGATTCTGAACTTTACCCATTTTCTTTTGATGTCTTTCTTAAAACAAAAGTAAATCCCAGAATTTCTAGTGGAGAAAGAAAGGCTTATGGTTCCTTTACTAGTACATAATCCATTTCTTAATGTTCTGATTTTTTACTGGGTGAGAAACCCTTTAAGAACAACAGTGTAAACTTTATGGTTTACACATCAGCCATATTCACTTATGCTAGGTAATTAGTTACCATTATGATGTAGGGTTTACATTTCAGATACTTCCCAAACAAAATCAATAATTTCCCTTTGTTCTTCTAGGAGAAATAGAATGACAAATTTTGAATGATTTACAATCCGTTTTTTTTTTTAGTTCCTGCTGAAAGGAGCATCCTGACATTTCTAATTCTTATGTTTTCTTATTCTTTAGGTTGACAAACCAGAAAGGATAAATTATTTTGCTACTCACTAACATGCTACAAGGGCCTAACAGCTATGTACATCAAGAATTAAGAAGCAATATGGTAACTAAAATTTTCAGAAAAAAGATGGCTGTTTCTCAAGCAATTCACTGCATCAGGTTAATCAGTACTCAGCGTGTGGCCTTCTCTATAGCCTTTCCCCAAACACTTCAATCCTTCTGCACATAATGGCATTGCTTTCAAAACCAAAATGTAACCTTGCAATCCAGGACAATAAATTCTGAATGCCAAGGACATGTATCTCTTACTGCAAAACACAACACTTTCTGCATAACATCAGATTTTATGCTTAAAGGAAGCCAGTATGAAAAAGGTGGGGGCAAAAAGCAAGAAAGTTTCTACCAGCACTGTTTGCTGTAGCTAAACCACACAGTTTTAGGTTCTGTCACTTTCTTGAACATTAAAGGAAAGAAAGACTTGAAAAAAGTATCTGAAAATTAAATTAGTTTTGGTGAACACAGAAACTAAAATGAAGAATAGATTCCCATGTTGCTGTGAATTCAAGATGTGATAAGGGAAATTAACACTCCAAGGTAATAAAAACACTTATTTTGCTTTGTTTTGCTCTAGACTAAAAACAGTTCTAAAACAATCAAGAACTAGAGCTACAGTTAAAACAGTCCTTTTGCCTAAATAATTAATATACAAGCTTTGTTGGACTTTCAAATAATGCTATACCACGGCAAAACTGTGCAAGTCAAAGAGAATACTTAAGATTATTACTCAATTTAAAAAATGCCCTAAAAATATCATGAAAGCTTCTGACTACAGGCTACATCTTACTGTCTTTTCCTTATGTTTTATCATGTATCAAAGACTAAAGTGGCATGCACAAAGCCATATGGTTTTATACCACCATGCATGTGACATCACCAAATGACCTCTGGCTTACACAGCATAGACTTAGCTCCATAGAAATTGTTAGCTATTTGGATATTCAACTGTCTTCACTTTGTAACTAGAAATAGTGGTCTCAGCTATTAAGGGAAGAAAAGTGGATTTTTGTAGTTAAGTTTTGTAGTAAGAAATAAGAAGTTCGTGTACTTTAAAATTGTATTTTACTTCACTAAAAATGAACAGTTTTTTAGGATAAAAGAAGTTGAAGGTGGAAATAAACTCTAAGAAAAGGAAGCCACCTTACAACTTCTACTCCTCTCCTTTCCTGAGCAAAAGCAGTGATAAAACTTTGGTATATTTAGAAATACAAAGCAGAGGAATAATTTTAAATTCTTACCTTATGCAGAGTGTCTTCTACAGCTTTCATATGACTAATGATCAATTCTCTGTCTCTATTACAAGACAAAAAAAGAGGTAGATCATAGAACTGAAACTCTAATTAACTGAAATTAATTTTCTGCTAGTTTTTAACTATCACGTCTTTCAAATAATTGTTGATAACTCAAAGTATTATGTTTTTGTCTCTCCTTTTTATATCCCCAATGCAAACCTTAAAAAATAGTTCATGTACCACTATTTGGAATACTTCCATATGAAATTTGTTTCTGTTGTGGACGATCAAACTAGTTGCTGTTATGGACAGATTCATGAACAAATATAATTTTCTTGAAGAGTTTTAGATGTAAAAGGCATGTTGAATGGAGTTATCTAGCGGGAAGAGAATACATTCTCTTACATTTCTAAAAGTCCAGCCAAATATCCTATCCTTACAATAGGGAGGTTTGGAGAAGGAAACAATTCTCTAATGCCCTTTTGTAGATTAGGACTTCAGTAAGACAGCTCTCATCAGCTATGCTGTCATGAAAAACCATGGCCTCAGCTCATGATTGACAGAAATAGAACTGAAGTTGCACAATACCACATGACTAAGGAGAAAAGAGAGCATGACCATAGGAAGTCAAAGAGAATCCATGCCAGAAAAGCTAATGCACTTTAATATTCCACAACTTTTTCTTATTTTGCCAGCTATGTGTATATTTTGTTTAAGCTTTTACAATACCAGAATCCATAGAATCAGTATGATTTAGGTTGGAAAAGACCCTTAAGGTCACTGAGTCCAGCCCTTAGCTCAGCCCTGCCTGGCCCACCACTAAAACATGTATCCAAGGACCACATCTTTTAAATACCTCCAGACTCTACAACTTCCTTGGGCAGCCTGTTCCAATGCTTGACCACCCTTTCATGGGAGGATCTTTTCCAAATATCCAATCCAACACAACCTGAGGCCGTTTCCTCTTGTCCTATCACTTGTTACTTGGGAGAACAGCCCAAGCCCCATGTCACTACAACCTCCTTTCAGGTACAATAAGGTCTTCCCTCAGCCTCTTTTTCTCCAGTCAAAATCATGGCATTCTTCCCTATAGAATGATAGCTGCTTTCTCATTTCTTGATTCATACTGTCTTAACAGAAAGTACCAGAAGGTGGCCAGAAGAGTAAAACTGGCTTTTACATTCCTAATAAAGTCACATAGACTTTTCTATTTTCAGGATCCTGCCTTTCTTTGGACTAGATTGACAGGGTACTTGGTTGCTGGCTGGGGATAAACCACAACAGAGAGAAATTACCAAAAGACTACTGTATTTTTGTCAGGTTCACTGTTTCAGACACTTTTATTAATATTGCTTGTTACTCAGGAGGAAAGTGGAAAGAACTGCTAGCCACCACTTAAGGAAAATCAAGTCAGCCATTCTCAGAAGAAGCTAGACATCTTGCTGTCTTTTACAGCACTACAAAAATTTAGGAAAGAAACTGAAAGACACCCATGCATTGCCTACAATCACCTAAGTCATGGAATTGATATTAAAATAAGAGTTTCCAGATAAGACCAAAGTCTGTTTAGCTACTTTGCTTACATGTTCCAAAGGAATAAAAAGACACTTGCACTTTTTACAAAGAACAAGTAGAACAGTTTATGTTAGAACATAACATAGAGTTCTTATGGTAGAACAATGACTGGTTGGAAGTTTTCACATCAAAAAAACCTTATCTGAATATAAGAATGGCCATAGGGAATGATCCTTAGTGGAGCGCATAAAATAGATTGGGGCAGGGTGAAAAGGAGAAGGCTTTTAAAAACAAATCCTTCTTTGGGCCATAATCTGCTTTGATACACTTATACTAAATAATATTTGTCATTTTAATTAGCTTGTTAAACATATCACTGATAACTATATTAATTACATTATTTTGCTGGTGCATAAGCCCCTTAAAGCTTCTAAGCTATTCTTCTTCAGAGGTCAAATCTACCCCATGTATAATGAGAAATTTTAATTTTAAATTGAACTTTTTAAAAATCTTGGCCATGGACCAATAATATTCAAAGGGCATACTACTGTAACAGGAATAGATAACAAAGTCTGAAAGGATTTATAATTTTATCTGACTACATAACTCTAAGAGGTTATTAATAATCTCATTCAAGTCAATGGAACAGCTTTTGACTACCAATACTTTCAAAAATGGTCCCTGAACATTTCCTTCCACTCTTCAAGTTATAGTATAAAAAGGCATGGGGCTTACATCTAAATCCAAAGCTCTCTGAAATCAGAAGAAATATCTATACTATTCCACAGATAAGCCTTGGTCCAAAATGGGTTTCAGCCCCTTTAGAACAAACAATCATTCCTTAAACAAATAGAATGTGAAGTATCTATCAAAGAGATGTCAAATCAGTAAGGTAATTGGCAGACAAAATGCTTATGCATTTTGGACCAAGAATTTGTAGCACTATTATGGGGTAACTACAGAAAACGTAACGTGCAGTATCTTCTACAGTTTTCGTTTTCGAAGTCTATCACTCAATTTCAAAGAGAGACAGATGTACTTTTGTTTTCTAGCATTACATTAGCTAAGGCTAAAACCCTGTGCATGAAAGTGAGAATTGATCTTTTGTCCGTTTTAAGTGATCTCCCCAAGGTCCCAGGGCTCACTTGGCTGCCATGCAGAGGGCACTCTCTGCATCACGGAGGCTCTCGCTCAGTCGACGCTTGTCCTGCTCCAGCTGGGTAAGAAGTCTATTTTGCTGACGCAGAAATCGATCTCTTCTTCTCAGCTCCATCGTTGCCTCGGAGAGACTCTGCAAGCAGACAGAAAACAGAGTTACTTGTCAGCCCAAATAATTAACTTCAGTTTATGCCATAGGCTATTAAACAAAGTGGAAAACAGACTACACTGTGTAGTAGATTTGGACCATTGCATACTAAGGTTTTATGAATTCTCTACCAAAATATTACCAACTTAGAACCCTCCAGTTTTTAGTATATTGACTGTGTACAAATACATTTATAAAATAAAATTATTTTTTGCTCAAGCAGGGACATACACTATGCTACAAGTACTATATTTACAAATATCAGATCTAAACACAAAGGAAAGTAATCAAGAGTACAGCTTTAAGGAACACAGAATATTCACAAAACTTAATTTAAAATATATATTAAAGAAAGGAATTCACAATGAAAGGGAATAAACAAGGAAAGATTCATTTAAATATTCTGCACTGTTCAGAAATTTCAGTAGAATAGATAATCTCATATTCTCTGTTAGTACATCAAGTACAATCTATTTTATGGTGCTTTCACTATTATAACATTAGTTTCCCAATATGCAAAATAATATGTATATTTTCTAAACATTTCTGTCTGGCATAGAATTAACACAACATGCTTTAATCAATTCAGATTAATCCAATAGGTGAAAAATAGCACACAGGACTAATTAATACAGAATCTGGCTGGTTGCTAGTCCTTTCTGCTGGGATAAATCGATACATTTATAGACTGGAGTATTAATAATTTGATTTCATAATTTGTCACATGTTACATTTTACTTATAGCTGTTAATTGGCTTTTTAGAAAGAAATTATAATCAGTGGTTATAAACATACTTTTACACATAGCATATTTCCTGATACATCCTAAAATACAGAAGAGAAGGCTGCGCAGTTGCAAGACTGAGCTCTTACCTTTTTTTCAAAATTTATGGGTATATTTTCTGCTTGAATTCTAAGAATGCTGTGCATAATTTGTACTCAGTACATGCCCTGAGTACTGTGGAACATGGAGATATACGATGTCCTGACTGGAACGTGGAGATGTACTATGCTGTGGATGAGTATGACAAACAGTATATATAAAATGCTGATAAAAATTTGGAGGGTGCTGAAAACTCAACTAATCTGAAGAAGTTTCAGACCTCTTTAAGGGTCAGAGGCATTTCAAAAAGCATTACAATAGAGAAATTTTCTATAAAATAACAATCTACAGCAAAGGACTGCATAGTCCTGTAAAATAAACTGTCATCTGTGGACTGGCATAAGTCTTCTTCTTAAATTCCTAAAGAGAGAAGTTAACCAGTTACTTCAGCAGTGGTGTATTTTGAAGGTACAGCACCATTACTTGAAGTCTTGTTCAGGAATTTACAAAATCTAAGCTGAAATTAATCACAACTGTAAGAAAAAAACCTGAAGTTTATTTAAAAAACTCTAAACCCAGAAATGTTAATATTATTCTTGTTCAAACGACTGCAGGTTGAATAATTCTATTTTGACTCTTATGTCCTTATTTTCAATAAACAACTGATATATTTCCCCTAAGGAAAGATAAACACACAGATAGCATTCATCCACTGCACAAGGATATTCAAAACCAGAAGTCCTGTTTTCAGAAATTCTACCCTTAAGCCAATGGAAGCTATCAAATCCCTGTCTAAACAGATGACTTTATGAATTATCAGATTTTCAGAAATTTTATTTCCAAGAATTGAAATGTGGATTAGCATGGATAAAAGGATCCATCTCTGGTTCAAAAACGAAGAGCATTATCTTCCTCCAATTATTGTGTTTACTGTTTGCTTTCAACATTGAGGAAAGAGTTCTGAAAATCAAGTCAAGTAACCCCCTGCCCATATTCCCACCTTTGACAAATGGACTATATTTGAACACAGAACAAGGTCTCTATTACCAATGTTTGGTCCAACCCAGCTTCCCACCTTATTGAAAAATCTGGTTTTAAGTAGTTTCTGCTAGTATTTTGATGCAAGAAATTTTTGATGCAGATGCTGTTGAATGGATTTTGGCCCCAGCATCCTAGCAATCACAGTAGAGTAGAGAAAGACAGGATAATAGGATCATTATTTATTTTATTTTTATTATAGCTATCCATCTGCAAGGGTTGAAGAGTTGTTGGCTCCCACATAAATCTTTCATTACTGACCATGAACAGTGAAAAGACCCACTAGTCAAAATCTTCTGTGAGCTGCTAACTAACCTAGGTTACTCATTGCAAGCACATGCCTATTAACAAGGCAATAGCAGGGCCTAACTTTTTTAAGGGGCATGGTCAGCAATCCATGCTAGCTGGTGATGAAGCAATATAGAAATGGTTAAATCAAGTATCTCACTGAAGAGCTGCTCTATTATATTCAAAGAGAACCCCATTATTTACAGAAATCTCTAAAGGATTCATACTTTATCTAGTAACATTGCAATATCTAAACAAAATGGAAATGGATTTTAGCACTCCAAAAGCAGTTTCAGCAATTACTTGAAGCTTCTTGCTACTGTGGGTTAAAGTCAAGCCTTGGAAATGTTCAAATACAGTTTGGTGTATTATAAAATAATGGCTGGTAAGCCTCTTTTTTTGCTTCTTCAGATTGATCTAATTAAAACCCTTGATAAACTTTATGGACTCTAATATTTCCAGCTGAGTGACTGAAACCAAGAGGGTGTGCCTCAAGGCAGCAAGGCAACAATGATAAGCAGCAGGTTAGCCACTAATTTCTCAGCTAGGGTAGATTGTGAAAGTGTGATGTTCTGATATCCAAGAAAGTGTTCAGGAGAGAATAGGATAAATCAAGTTTAATAACTCTGCTCCTAATTGTTCCCTCAATGCTCCACTCTAATTACTTGGAGAACTCTCCTGACTGTCACCTGATATTAAGTTGTTGGAGGCTGAGTGTGGAGCAGTGAGATAATCAATAAACATTTAGTGGGGAGAAGAATGAAGATCCCGTTAAGCAGTGGGAACCTGCAGCACCCAAAGCCCTTCTGCTCATGAGAAAACCTATGGGAGAGCCATAGTGATTGCAAAGCAATAATCCAAAGCACTGGTTTTAGGCTTTGAGGCCTTTAGGCAACAGTACATTTGAGAAAAAAAGGTTAACACGGTCATCCTAATTACAGCCCATTTTCACATTCTTCATATATAAGCAAAGACAAGCCAATTAGGTAGAAAGGAAGATAAGGGAAGTTTTATTTGTATACTAATTAAACCCCTGATGAAATTAAAGGAAAAACATACAGCTCTGTAATTGTGTCTGAGAAAGGTCACTTCAGGTTCAGTTATCAGAAAAGCACAGCCTTGAGATATTTCACTTAATCCACAATATAGCCCTTATTTTGCCCCCCAGGTCTTAGTATTTACAAAAATAAGAAAATTTCAAAACCTGATAATGCATTTATCTTGAAATGTTTTCTGTGGACAATTACAACTGTTAGAAAGTTGAGGCTAACTGTGATAAGAAGAATGAAGGTTTTAAAAACCTAGTATGTTTGCACACAGTTCTGTGAAGATGCTGAGCTTTCACTTTCAAGTACAAGTGATTCTGAACCGACTTAGAAGCTAAACTCCAATTTATTAACATTCTGTAAAATGTCATTTATCTGTCTTTCTCAGGTTTTTAGGCATTCGGGTGCTAATTCAGACATCACTGCACTCCGTCCTCTCCAGTCTGCCAAATTCTCATAGATCAGTTGAGTTTTCATCAGAATCTTTAGAAGGCGTTTCCTTTAGAGACATTTAGATTTTTGACCTATTTTCCCTCACAAACTAAGCATGAAAAAACATTTGTTGGAGAGAACAGCAAGCAACTGATGGCACTGAAGAAAAATCTCATTGGCTGTCTGTTGGCTTGGTCCTTCCACAAGCTTCCTTTAACAAGTTTAGGTTTTGCAGTCAGGAAACTTTTTATTCAAAGCCCATTACAAAAAGAAATCAAAGTTTAATATTGTAATTCTTTACACACAAAAAGGACTCTATTCAAAAGATAACAGATGGACAATCACTTCAGATGAACAATGACAGTCATACAGCTTAAATTCATGCAAAGCATGTGTGACATATTTATACTGAGACTGTATTTTCCAAGATCAACTAAAGCTAGATCAAACTGCTTAGTAAATTAGATTTAAATTACACAGACACAACACAGCAGTACAAAATATGCAAATACACTGCAGTATGTGTATAATGAACTAATTTGTGAAATTGAAGAATTTCTCTTTCAGATGAAATTTTATATGCATATTCTCTATTTAGATGCAAAATATTACTTTTAAAAAATACATTCTGAAAGCTGTCCTACACCCACAACTAATAAAATTTCACAATGAAAAGAAGTATAGAAAGTTTAGCCAGCATCCATTCCTTCACCAGTTTAAATACACTTCCTGTTATTATTGTTGGCAAATATAATGATCTCTGAGTGTCCCCCAGAAGTCTACACATAACCTAGAGCAGTTTCAAATGGTTCAAATCCAACAGGTACAACAAGCTACATTAATATTTAATGTTTACCCTATTTTTAGTGTTCACCACTGCAATGCAGATCAAATACATCAGCTCAAACTATACAGCTGAAATTCCATGGGATGTTTTTTGAAAAGAATCTTTATTTATCAAGAAAAAATAGAAATTATGCTTATTCTATCAAAAGAGTAGATTAAAAATCTTGGGGATAAAAAGTTCTGAGACAAAAAAAATCATAACTGAGACTTCTCATCAATACTTTAAAACAATCGAACACATCTAAGAAGTACATTGAGACCTATGTCAAGAAATAAGATGGATTTACACTTCTCAAATAGAAACTATCAAGATACTATATCTGGATTCACTGTGTGTTCCACAATGTCTGCAGTGGTGTCTTAAAACAGTTTGAAATGAACTCTATGTGGCTGATCTGCTCTTGCAAACAGAACTGAGGCTGACCACCCATGACATCCCTTCAAAAACAAATACTTTCCAAAGCCCTTTAAATTGCACTAGGAAAAAAAATTATGAGTGTTTAAAAGGACACTGTATCTGCATTGCAGGAAAAAAACAGGGATTTTTTCAACCTCTTTGCTACTGGACCTTCATCCTGACACAACAATCTTTTCATATGCTGGTATTGAGAGAAAGAACATACCTTGTGAATTGTGTCTGAAGTATATGATATAGCACGGAAGCAGTTAAAAGAGTTAACAGATCTCAGTGTATCTAACAAAGTGCAAAGTGCTCTTCTTGTCTTTGTTAGAGCCTTGTGTAATGAGGTCACAGAGCATGAGTTGAGCTTAGGTCTACTAAGCTAAACAAATACCAACCAGCATAATCGTTTTAATAAATAACCCACAAAATACTGGTGAATTATGCTTTCAGGCATATTTTCACATTTCTAGCACAATGTCACACACAATTGCTTGTGATTGTTTTATATGAAAAACCCTCATAATATTGGAGTACAAACTATGGTTTATCCAAATCAGTACCAAAAATGTCAAGCAAACATCTAAAGATGATTATGAGTTAAATGACAGTACATGTAGCTCTAAAAACAGTTGTGATATATGGCTACTGTACAAGATCTAGAACCCAAGTATTATGAAACATTTAAATGAAATTTTATTTGAGAGTCATTGAACAGATGGGGAAGGGAAAATCCACACATCTACATTTTGCAAGAGATTTTTCTTACAAAATTCACTTGAAATTTGAGGCACTCATGTCATGAAAACAAATTACATTCATCACCTACGTACGTGTAGACAACAGTCCATTTATTGACAGAAATATGGCCCTTAGACATCCAAGCAAGTTTAGGTACCTCAAACATCTCACCTGCAGTGATTCAGGCTGGATTACAGTGCCTCAAAGACTTTCAGCTACATTTAATATCTCTTTGCTATAGTGCAAACATTTCTCAATAGAAAATCTATTCTGATAAACAAGAAAGCAATCTATTTTTCAACTGCATTAGCTCAAGATATTTAGCAAAGCATGACTGAAAATGCTTTGTGAAGTCATTGAGTATGTTTTAAAGTTATTGTGAATTAAAAGAGTTTAATATTTTAAATGGAGTAGCTTTTTCTGAATGATTTCACACAATAAAATCTCTTTCAGAGGACACATCATATGCTCATTCAGCTCCAAAGTAAAACTAAACAAAACTTTTAAAGTGAAGTAATTACAAAACATAAACTTCCCACACAAAACCTATATCCTATATCTATATCCTATATCCTCATGGACTGTTGATGGAGACCCCTTTGAATAAGATGTTCTGGGCCTTTCAGACATACACTAATCCCAAAAGAGAGCAATTGAGACCTACTTTTAAACTGTGTTTTGGAAAATGATAAAGTACATGATAAAATCTATGCACATTATAATTTAGAAATTTTAATCATCTTCTAAGCTAAGTGAATTAGTATTACTGGAAAGCTGCAGAGAAGGATTATATCACTTAATAGGACAAATACAATTTTATAAAAACTCAGGCTTTTTCACTATGAGTTTTAAGAATAATCCTTGAAGTTAAGTGAGAATAAATTTTTGGAATCATGTGCATGGTGGTATGAGTACATGATCATTCACTCCTTATTCAATTTCTCACACACTACCTCAGGACTGATGTTTCTTTTTTCTCCTTAGAAATGCAAATTTCTCTCCCACCAGAACATGTAGCCCTTTGCAGTAACAGACTAGAAAAGACTCAGCCCTGCATATGTAGCAGATTTTCTGTGCTTTGGCAGTGTCATGCCTCTAAATCAGATACTTAAGTGCCACCAAAATGGAATAATGGGGTTTTTCACTGTTACACTTTTTACCCTGCTAGACTCTCAGCCTTATAGTTGGTACAGTTCCAAGGTTTCAAAAAGATGGTCTACACTTGGATTACATTGAAAAAGATGAATTTTCAAAACTGCCATGTACCTGTAAATGAGGCACTAATACTACAAGTAAACTCTGATGCTGCTCTGTAGCACTGCTCTCTGCAATACTGGTAAATTTGCTAAACATTATCTACTTGTGCACATAAGCACACACTACGCAAGACAGAAACACAACCAACACTTAGATTTCATCTTCACTTTAAAAGTGATAATCTATCACATGTACATACATAAAAATATTTAGTTGCATATCTATGAGGACACAACATATTGCACCAATTTCTTGCATTTCATTTGTCGCCTCTCTCATCAGTCACAGCCTCAAGCCACCTGTCTCTGACCATGTCCTACTGGTCTCAATGATCTTTCATTACCAGTGACATTTCTAAGCCCTGTAAGAGACTATTTTAAGTTCTCGAGAAATACTCTTCCATTTGCTTTGTATCAGAAATTTGCTTAGAATATTTCTGAATGGTAACAGTCAGTTAAAATAATTCAAGAAGAAGAAGAAATAACAGCAATAAAACATTAACGATGACAACAATTTATTTACAAAGTAAATAACCACAATTTAATTCCCACTGTTTATTTAAGAAGGAATACAATCTGAAGTTAGGGGGCATCATGACACAGAAAAAAAGTCATCTGAGTCGGCTGAATGACACAACATTCTGCTTCAGAACTAAATTTGAGAACAAATATTATGTTACCCTGTCTCTGTCTTCTTTTCAGACACTGGTTAAAAAATGGGAATACTAGGAGTCTTCAGAACAGTTTCAAGGAAATTTCTAAATAGAATTTAAGGTTCAGTTCTGAGTGCAAAAATATACTGTCCATAACCTCAATATACTGGTGACCTCAGCTAAGATTTTTAATGCTGAAGCCCTTTCTTGGAAGAGGCTGCTGCACAATTCCACCAGACACACGTACATTAATGTGAGCCATTACATTGAAGAATTAGGGGCAATGACAAGAATGTCAATTAGTGCCACACAAAGGTTTGATCTTGCTTCATAAAGAGTTTTTGATTTTCTTTAATTAATTAATTAATTAGACAAATCTCTTTTTTTTAGTATGGCACTAACATTAATATGGGCTTCACAAGATTTATCACTGTATATGATTTACATTCAAATATTGCATTCCCCTTCAGATGAGTTCTGACCAAATCATACATGCAAGGTATGTGTGTTTCCACAGAGCCCCAAATTTATTAAGTGCATAAATGTTTTATTTGACCATCAGGCCAGCCACATCTTGCATGATGTACCTGCAGGGAGAAAACACACACCCCTTTTACTTTTTAAACCTCAAAAAATTAAAAAAGAATTGATAAAGATGTAATTTTATATTAAAAGGTCTATTCTTCAATATAGGTCACCCCTATCCTTCCACTCATTAAAAACTGGAGAGTAGTCACCTTAGCAGAAAAAAAACAGATACAGTAAAACAAAATTTAACTTACATAAAAGGCAACTCTTAAATCATTCTATTGAAAAAGCATCAAAGATATATTACATCCCAATATTCAGCAAGGAGATCAAAGTGCTATAAAGACATATTGATTAGATGTCTCACTTCCTTCTGGATATGCTTTGAGTCATACCAAGTGCCAAACGAGAACACAAAGCTTAATAAACAAGGTATAAGTTTCCCTGAGCATGGCAAATACAGATCCTGAAATAGGGAAGTTAAACAGTGACAGTGAATTCAGTGAAAACTGAATAATTATTTATATTTTTCTCTTTTGGTATATTTCTTAACTATAAGACAAAATGGCAACATGATGGTACAAAACTTGGAAAGTTACCTACTTCACTATAAATGACAGTAACAAATACGCCTATCAGTAGGTGATACCATGCAAGTAATTATTTTAGTAAACTAAGTATATTATTATTAACTTTTTCTAAGAACACTTATTTCTTCCTTCTCACACCTGAGAAATTTTCCTGTAAACAATGAAGCAGTATTTATAAAGAAATGTTTGAACTGCTACTTAGAATTGAGAGTCTTAATGTCATAATTCTAAAATCACTCAATTTCTTATCGAAAAGTCCACAGACAAACAAAACAAAACAAAATACTAACAAACAAAACCCCCAAAATACAACACTTAAGGTGGTTTTACTTTAACTAGAAAGAATTGGGAACATTTTAAAGTCTTTTCAACTGAGAAGTAAAATGATCTAGCAACAAGAACCTCAATGGATTTTTCACAAATACATATTGTGAAAGGCAACACAAAAAATTAGGCAGCATAAAATATAATATCTGTTTTGAGTTTGTTGCCGAGCTATAATTTTGAAGAGCTTCCATGCTCTACTAGAGGACAGCATAGGTACAGATTTTGGAAGCTGAAATTGGTATAAATTTTGAAAAACTTTCCCCTTGAAAATCACTGAATACCTAATGGAGTATCAAATTAAATTAAAAGATCAAATTATATGAAGGATAGGCCCAGCTGCTGTCATAGCATGCAGCCAAGGGAATACAGGTGCAAAGGAATGCATCTCTTCTTTTAGTCTTATGCCAGTTAGATACATACTTAATTATATTCCAAGAGTTTAATTATATTTCAATAGCTATTTGAAAGATTTTACGTATGGTTTGACAAGAAGATATAAAGATATTTGCAGAATTAGTTGCACACAAAGAGAAAGGGAGAACATGGGAAAACATGACTCAGGTGAAAAATGATGAGGGCCTGGAGATATCCTAAATAAACAGCATCAAAAAGGAAATCTACCTATAAAGGACTTGTATAACAAGAAGATGCAGAATGTGAATAGTAGAAAGTCCTACACATTGATATCTATACAACCAGGAAAAATAGGGTATAGAACACCTTCTTTAAAAAAATCTCATGCTGTTTTAAAGATCTATTGATCCCCTCTGCACATCTCAAGGTAACACAGTTACTTTGTAGTTGATCTAATAATGTAACAAAGATCTCCCAGGCACTGGATTTACCAAGAAGCCTTTCGGTATTTTTGAGTGGAAACTGAAAGATAGTTGAAGGTCTTGAAATAACAGGAAAAAGTGGTATGAAAGTACATATGCTTAATAACCACATGCTGTATTTACACAATAATCCCATTTTTCTTCCAAATTACTTGTCAATAAATCTTTCTCGCTGCACTATAAATTCCAGGGTCATGGACAGAGGTATTTATTAGTATAATTACAATGCAAAAATAAAACCATTAAGCTTTTAGATCCTGATATTGTTCCATTTATTCTCTCCTTTCCTACTACTTGCCAAGGGGGAGGCGAGTAGTTCCTACAAATGGAATACCCAGAGAATATTGGAAGCTACTTTTAAAAGACTAAAAATGTGCTGGTTCATGCAATTACTTTGTTTAAGTTATCTTTTCTCTTTATCTAAACAGAATGTCAGATTTATCTTCTTTTTAATACTGTAGTGCAGCAAACAGACTCAGGATCAAAAGTGTTCTCTGAAATAGGCAACATTACTACACTATTAACACCAAAGCACTCTGGATTTCACTCCGTGCCAGTCAGTCATACATTAGACCTCAAATCCCAAGGTCTCATGTGAGTGCATGACTCATAAAGTGACTGTAGAATGGGGCTATTGAATCAGACTAGCATGAACAAACCTATTCCATAATTTTCTGGAGAGGGCTAACCTATTCTTACCTGGAATTCAACTTGTGGTTGTAGCTTTCAAAGATTAACTGAAGTGATGCTACATAATCATGACTTATTCCAGTGTTCTCAGTGTCTAAATTACATACAAATTGATTTAATAGTGAGAACATTTTCTCAGAGTCATCTTAAACTCTTCAGCAAGTTAAAAATAAAATAAAGAGTTTTTCTTACTTAGGACTTATTTATCAGATAAATAATGTTTCCATCTGATTAGATTGAACATAAATTTAATGAATTGCCAATTGCTTTCATTCTTCTTCCAATGTAAAGTAGCATTGGATATAATTTTATCATTTTCTTGCTATATAAAGGTAGTAAATAATATACATGAATAACGTTCTTAATACCAACCAATAAAATATTGTATAGTGGCATAATTTAGGAAAAAAGAAATGTTCACTTGGTGTAAATACATGTTCAAATTCCAATGTAAAACCTTAACATTGATCAAAAATTAACTATTATTGACATTCAACTTGTAAAACTGGGCAGAGGAGGAAATGCAGAGAAATGAAACAGAAACATGACAGTAATGATAATATCCTTTCAAAATAAGACCTTCCAATTAAATTATGGTTGTGTGACTTATACTACAATATTTTGCATTGTTGCATTGACCTTCCTGTTAATGCAAACATATAATGAATTCAAAATCAAATTGACTTTAACTTTAATTTGACAGACTTTAACTTTATTCCTCCTCCCATTCTGGTCATTACTTACATATCTTCCAGAAAGTTTGACTCAGAACTAAGTTAATGCAGACGTTCAACAACTTGGTTGATAGTTGCTTGGTTGCTTCATTGATGACTACAGCACAAAAACAAATCTAAAAGCGATGTACTGACTTCAGTCTCTTGAGACTAATGTAATACTGATCAATGTTCTAGATACAGAGCAAAGGAAATAGACAGATTTAAAAACCTACCTAAGAGCAAGTTCTTCACTCATTTGTGGTTGGGCACTGGAACAGCTCCCCAGGGAAGTGGTCACAGCAGCAGCCTGACAGAGCTGAAGAAACATTTGGACAGCGCTCTCAGGCACATGCTGTGACTCAGGGAAGGCCCTGTGCAGGGCCAGGAGCTGGGTGTTGATGATCATTGTAAATCTTTTCCAACCGAGTATTTCCTATGATTCAATGAATTTAACTCCCTGAACAAACCACAGAAGCATGAAATTTAATGTGAAGTTCAGAGATCTGAAACACAGACTCACTCATAATAGTAGAGTGCAGACTTTATCCGGGCTGTGTTCTGTTTCCTTTTACAAAAAAGAGCTCTCAGATCTAACCCACAATTTTGTGCTATCTATGTGTCTTCCTACTGTGTAAAGACAGCAGCTGCTAGAAGGAAGACTATCCCTTCCCATAAACCTAAGTTCCACATACAATTCATTGCAAACTATAAAAAATAACAGAAAGGACTAGCTCTATGACAAGTTTCTAGGTAACATAAATCTTTGAAGATTAAGAAGTTAGCAGTAGTGGAAGTTATGTGATAGAGCAGAATGAACAGTTCTACTTATTTTACAAATAGTGTTAACACAATTTGAAGTACCTGACAAATCTCTGTAACCTCCGATTTATTGTACTAAGAAGACACATTATGTCTTTCAACTAAGAACACAGCAGATGACAATGCTAATCCATTCTTACCTACTTTATAAGTTATTTAGGTGTTCAGAACATAGAGAGTATGGAAACTTAAAAAAGACCCCAACAATCCCCCACATTTAATTAATGAATTATGAATTTTAACCTATTCTGGAGGGAGCTTGCTTCTCTTTAAATGCTAAATTTCACTAATATATATCTCCTGTTAAGTTAGATGCTAGCAGTAATCAGCTATACTGCTTTCTTTAAGGAACAGCCTTACATTTAATCTGGCAATACACAGAAATGCAGTTTCTTGACAAAGAGACAAACAAGTTTTTAGAATCAACTGTATCCCTCAGTGCATCCAAATTCTAGCAATATTTTCAACTTAAGATGTCAAAGGAAAAAAAATCTCATATCCTAGTTCTCTTCTTACTGTTAATGCAATCTTTCTGAGGAACATGAAAATCACTTGGTCTTCCTCATGTAAGTGAAGTCTTTTAGCCTTTCTCCGAGTTAGAATATTGCAGCATTTTCATAAATAACTGCAAAACTCACTCACAAAGTATGTGTAGTGGTATTAGTAGAAGGAATTCTGTAAATATTTGAAATGGTCTTTCAGAGAAAATAGATGTCCATAAATATATGAAAAAGAAAAGCAATTGAAAGCAGAAAATTGTGTATCATTTTCACCTCAAATTCACCCAAGAATAGAGCCTGCTGAGGGAAACATTCACTTCTAACAAACAGAGAAATCCCAATCTTCATCTGAATCTAATAAATTCAGATATATCTATTTAGTGAAGAATGCACTGAACAAAGAATATGTATGTATGGTTTGAATGACATAGGTATTGAAAAGAATACTTCAAATCTTCCCACCAGAAAACACCTTTTTGTGAGTGTTATCAAAGCACCTGTATGACATTTTTTTTCCTCATAATTTTATTCTGTCATAAATTAATCACAGCTTCACAGAAGGTACCCTAAATTTTGGGTTGTTTAAACTCAGCAGATTAAACAACCCAAAATTTAGGGTACATTCTTTTAAAACAAGTATTGAAGTTTATATTGAGGCATATCAGTATCAAGCTATATGATTTAACATCTATTGCACTGGAGTTATTAATTAACAATTTATAGAAATTGTTCCATAAATAGAACCTTTAAAATATACAGGCACTACCATACCTAAAAAGAAATAAATATATAGGCTGTGCATATCAATAAGAAACATAAATACTTTACTTGATTAAGACCAGCTGGAATCAGGAATTAAAAATATGTCTGTTATTGATACCTGTTTACCTTATTTGTGTAATAGTTTCTCTTCAAAGAATAAGGAACCAGAGCAAATGATTCACCTCATCTAATAAAAAGAAGTGGTGTTAAAGAGTTGCTTAGTTCCAGCTGACCTTGAACATAATTGGCTACTTTGGATGTCTCTATGGTATATGCCACTAAGAAGATAAAAATATACAGGATTAAAATCTGAACTGATAAAGCTAAGAAATTAAGTATTACTCCTTTAATAAGCCTACTTTATGAAAGTACATGAATACCAAAATATCTCCTTACTGATTGCTGTCGAACTGTGAATAAGTTTAAAAATAAGCTATCAAAAGTGGAAGTATCTAATATTTTAATTTTCTTCTTCTTACCTGTTCAAAAATTATGATTAAAGAATTCAAAGCATGTCTATTTTTTTTCACACCATGTCTATCTACCTGACCTTACTTGTATGCCACCATATTCCATATTCACCAAATTTTTATATACACTTAAGTCTATACAAGTAATATTATTTTGTATCTTAAGATAAAGTTGGAGGCATATTTTTTTATATTTTGGTTTTTTTTACAGTGCAACAGTAAAAATGCTCTTCTTTTTTCTGTATTATTTAAGCATTCACTTGAAACCCTATACAATTTAAGAACACTGTTTTACAGGGGCAAGGTTGATTATTGCAAAGATGAGATTGTTTCACTGTACTGCAAAATGAGAGCTACAAAAAGCCCCACAAAACCCCCAAACATTTTAAGTCACAAAACCCAATTAAGCTAAATAAAAGTGTCTATCAATTAAGATGCCAGGGCAGAGACCATTTCTTCCTGTTGTGAATAAAGGCATGAACAAGGTTGGGTGGTGCTTAACTGTGGGAAAGAAAAGATATTTTTTGTTAAAATTTAAAAACCAAAAGATATAGGCCTCAAAATTTAAGAGCCATTTTTACTCCTTGGTATCAAAGTATTATATTAGACTGCCACTTGAATTTCGAAAGTACTTATACAACACAGGTTTGGAATTGTAGAAACAATGATAAAAAGTGAAGACGAAATGATGATTTAGGATGCATACCTTATAAAATTGTATCTGCATGACTAAAAAAAAAATCAAGGACCACAAGATATTTATCATGTTTTGACATGTTACCACAACTTTCCTGGCTCCTTTTTTGATTCAGTCACAGATACATGCTGTTACAACAAAAATGCAAATTTGTGCTACATTTTGTAGTAAATATTATGAAGAAATTAAGATATATCAATTAATTTTCTAAGTTGAGGGACAGTACACAGCAACAAGCCTACAATTTAAATTTGGTTTAAAACTCCTCAGTGGGAAGGATTGAGACTTACAAAGTAATAAACCAAACCAGTGTACCTGTCAGTAGTAAACTTTAGCCCTAAGGTTTATTTTGTCAATGTTCTTTGCTTCTATTCTATCACCTATATTATTACATTGCATTGTATCTTGAAAGATTTGAGCAATAAACAAGCATTTTCCACTAAATTAAGTTGTTCCAGTAGCAAACAACTGTTAAAGAACTGCAGAGTTAGGATGCATTTTAGGATCATGACTGTCTCAAAAAAAATTGTATGTAGCCTTCAATTAATAAATACCTGAAGCTGTGAAATGTAATTCAGTATCCAATAATCTATGTAACCTATTTGTTTAAAAGTTCCTCCTATATTTTGATTGCCTACAATTGACCTTTCTCTTCACAGTCTCTGAACAAATGAAAAGGCGTGTTTTAGACAAAGTAAAACATGGTGAAAAAACATGTATTAATGTACAAAAAGTAGACAGAAATGAAGATTTCAAGAAGGATTTGTCTTCTAGACCTTGCCTTCTTTATATTCCTAATAGCCATTTAAAAATCTCGAATCAAGCATTTCTCAAAGAAATCAAACACAAGACTAACATCTTATATATACACTGCAGTTATATCAGAAAGAAAATAGCAATAGTATTAACAAGGAACCTGACTGAAAACACTAGCTATTTATGAAGTGAAACACCTAAGACTAGGGAATTGTGAGGGAGAAAAAAAAACTACAGAAACCAACAGGTAAATTGGAAATGTCACTGTCTTGTACCCTTAGTGAGGTAAGGCATTTTTAGTAAATAATAAAACCAGTGAAAATACTCCTTAATAAATTTAACAACTTCCTTCAACATCCTCCACTATACATCACTTGAAATCTCTACTTTGCTGCAACTCATCTTCTTTGACATCTACTTTCATTGTAATATTTTCAATATTTATGACATTCCTACTACTTTTGCAGCTGGAATCATTTTGGTTCTCCTCCTGCTTGACACTTCTACTCTCAGAATTACAAATGCTTGCATTTCTCAAAATACTGGTGAAGCAGTCCCTTTGCTCAGTTATCAATTCACAGAAGAATACTGGGAGATGAAAAGACAGTAGTAGGGCTGAAGAGCAGACACAAGCAGCAAAGCTTGCTTTAAATAGAAAATAACTAAAAGCTGCCGAGCTCAGGTCACCACCTATTACTGGCTTGCCATCACAAAGTTTTCTCTCTTTCCATGTTATAGATCCACCTGGTTTCAAATACTCAAATACTCTCAAATACCTCAAATACTCTCTCTGTTCCTCTGTTTGTCATCAGAGATTCTGATAACATGATCTTTTCCCTCATTACTCATTACATCTACAGAAAGTTCTAAATTCTGATGAAAAAAGGATATCTCTCTATCATCACCTCACATATTCCAAGCAGACAAATGTATTCTCCATCCTAAGATTATATTCAGGAAACAGACAGTCCAGGTTTTAAAATATTATTGTGACCTCTATCAAAAATCAAAGTATCCCTGTACTTTTTCATTTATTTTTTCTATAAATTGCAAACACCTTGTGATAGCTAGATCTGTCACTTATGTCCCCTATAAATTTCACACACTTCACATATATTAGTGCACACCACCCAGTTTCAAGAGCAGAAAAGTGATGTTATACATTGAAGTATTTTGAAAGTGTTTCTAAGTACCCTAAAATTTCAATGGGCTATGTAGTATGTGTGCATTTACATTTTATTTGCACAAGAACTATGACATTTGGCTTATTCACAAAAAAAAAATTTCAGGTGCCTAATTAGTGCCTAATCATCTTACCTTTACAGATTCACTTAAGACTTGGGTTCTATCTGCTTCTTCACTGGATTGCAATTCTAGTTTATTATTTAACTCCTGTAGCTGTTGTGCTTGTTCATTCAAAAGCAATTGTGCCTGATGCTCCCGATGTAATGCATTATTTAATTCTTCACATACACTTTCAAACCTCTCATGGGTGATTAATTTCTGATAAGAAAAATAAATTGTATTTGATTATGTAACTATACTTACCTGTTTACATACTTGACTTCCCAAGTTCCACTTGGGAGCATATTAAATTCTAAAATAAAAGCATGCTAAAGGTTATTATTTATTTAGGTTTTTTAACTCTAAGACAGACCACCAAGCAATGAAATGATCAGACAACTTTATTCACTGTATTTTTTCGAAACAGTATTCAGACTCTTGTAAACAGTACACATTTGCTATTCTATTCAAATTAACACCCTAGATTGCTAAGAACCAATATTTAGAAGGAAATATGCAGATAAATGTCCCACATTTTAGTGCATATCTTGTTAATCCTTGTAAACATCTTCCCAAGCTCTTTCTCACTTTCCAAAAGTGTTCCAGAAAGACAAAATAGTTCTTCAAGGAAAATCATTGTCAACAATTGAATGGCAATCTAAACTGTGATATCTTCCAATTTTCCCAGAACTGTAAGCATTAAAACCCAGTATGAGCAAAACTGAAGATAAGCAGATATAATTTTGTCTGTTTGAGTAAAAAAACCCAATATTTTACCAGCTAGGAACAGGAAGAAGAATGGATTTGACACTATCTGTTAAATACTCTCTGCTTGGAAGTATTTTGATTGGGACACACTAACGAGTCTACCAACTATGCTTCAGTATCAGGTCACAGCTACAGAAAACACAGCTTTTTCTGGGCCACAGCTGTTTTAGCTGTACAGTGTACCTGTTGAGCATGTATTCATTAACCATTCTTAATTTTTAACCATTAACAATCTCAAATAGTTCAAACATATGTTCAATTCTGAATGCAGCCTACAAGAAATAAGCATAGTTGGAAAGCTGCTTAGTGAACCTCCAGCATGCTAAAGCAAGACAAGTTTCTTCCCCTCCAAGGGCTGAAGACACAGTTCTGTAAATATGACAGGAGTCTAACTGAGAACCTACCAAATGGCATTACCCCTCAATTACCATGTCCATTAGTCACAATACTGTGGTTTCAAGCAGTTAAGGAACCTTTTTGTTGTGTCTTCTTGCTCCTGTTGGACAATCTATTTACAGGCTAGCGAATGCATTGTGCTTAAGTAAATCAATCAGTGACAGCTAGGAGTCAGAGGAATTTGGTGCATACATGATAGCAGGAATGTAGAAGAGGGCATTTTTTTCCCCTTCCATAAACTTAGTCCTTCAGAGGAACAGCCACACTAAAATTTGCATTGACTAGCTCAGGGCATAACCCAGCATCAAAGATACAGAAAAATGTCTATCATAATATTCAGCAATATCCACACAGAGTTTATACTTCTTGAAGTTCTCATGAACATACTTATTCAATATCCTCATGGCAGCTGACTTTAATCTGCTGAAATGAGATCTATAAATGTTTTTGGGGTATATAAATCACATCAACATTTTCAACATACAGAAGAAAACCTGGTTGCTGAAGACCAAACATATAATTTACAAGAGCACCTCATTCTACAAATCAAAAAGAAACTTTTGGGGAAGGGAAGCCTTTCTAAACACATCTGACTTCTAGTTTAGTGACACTTACAATGCAAATCTTCTGGAATATTCTTTTAATATTAGAATGATTTTATACTTATTTTCAAAAGAACACACACAAACATGTCTTATAAGCAGTCACCTCTAATCAAATATACTTACTTGCTTAAGTATATTTAATTGCTCTTGCAGCCTCTGTGCTTTGTCTGCTTCTTTTTTTATCTCACTGAAATTTGCTTTGAATTCTGCAAGTTGTAGGCGCAGTGAGAGGCGTTCCACTTCTGCTGTATGAAGTCTTTGTGTAAATTCGAATATTTGCTTCTGCAAGGATTCTATGTTTTTCTGTCAATAATCAGAAACAAATTTATGTGCTTTAACATGAACTATTTTATCAATAAAAGAGTCACATGTAATACCCAAGCAAATTGGACAAAGCTCTCATTTTGTCCATCATCTCTAAGATGCATGAGTGCAAAAAGTGAACTTGTTTCACCTTCGTACTCTTGAGGGTAACTGAAAATTCTGTTTTCAAGAAAGTACTATTTTAATGTGAGGCCGACAATAAAAGACCAATTATTTCAGGTTTCTCCTTTCCCTCTGATTATAGGGAAGACAGCTATCTTTACTGAAAGACAGAACACACAGCACCAGAAAACAGAAACACCACCCCCCCCCCACCCCCCAAAAAATAAACCACAACAAAAAAACAATTCTGTAACATTTAATTGAAGCCAAAAGCAAGTTAGTTCTTACAAAGCAAATAAAACTTTGAAAGAGCTTTAAAAACCCTTTTTCTTGGATACATCAAATCTCTTCTTAAAATTCTTTGACATAAAAGAAAAAACACATTCATGCTCTAATGCTTCTGGGTGTTGGGAATCTGATGTCTACATAGTTGTAATAGTTCAATGTAACAGTCTCATAAACTGAAACAAAATTATGGTACTATCAAGAGAGCTTCATCCTAACACTTAGGCCATGAACCTACTGCTTACATAAGGTAGGATTATAATTATACATACCATACTGGATACTCTGTCACACAATCCAGCTTCCAGGGCCTGGGTATTTATTTTATTGAGTCCATGAGCCAGGCTCTGTACCAAGGAGTCTTTCTCCAGATAAGTAATGTACTTGCAGTGGTCTAATGGAACTGTCTCCATGATAACATTCAGCTTGTCCATAAGTTTTGAAAACGAATTCCTGGCTGCACTTAACAGTAACTTTCCAGAAAGCCAGGACTTTGTACCTTTAAAAAAAAAAAAAAACAACAAAAAAAAAACAAAAACAAAAACAAACAAAACCCCCAAACAAACAGTCAAACAAAAAAACCCCTACAAAACAACAAAACCCAAACCAAAACACAGAAAAGAAACATCAAATAGGTTATTATTTCAGTTTCTTTCAGTGAAAGAAACCACAATAAACTAGATCTTAAAGACACTCAATAGAAATTTTCCATTAAGGACTGGAAGATTGAGTTCAAAGGAATATCTCAGAGAGAGACTTTAAGACAAATTGTGTATTTAGCAATGAAAATTCTAATCCTATCAATTTACAAATGGGAGGGTAGAATAAGATTCTAAAGAATAGGATTTCTTTGTCACAGACTACTTGTCCAGTTGTTATCATGTTCCCCAATACCATCCTTTCTAAATACTTTAGTGTTCTAATTTTGTAATTCAGAAAACATGCAAGACAAATGCAAGCAAATGGAAGTCAGGTCAAATAAGTCAGAAGTAATAGCACATGGTGAAACACTTTATTGTAATATTTACAAGGCAAACTTCTGAGGGTTTCTTGATTTTTCCTCCCTCCTCTCTACAGATGTCTAAATCATTTGCTGTTCAAAATTAGTGCGGCTTGGTACCTTAATGCCATACTATTTATATTCTGAGACAAGAGAATATAATTTACCTTATTCCAAGGCAATTAAAATTTTACAGCTACAATTACGTATTTCCCCACAGGATTTTGGTAATCATCCTTCTCATATAATGGACTTAAGGCCCCAGCACACCCAACATGTCCTGCTTACTGCTAGATTCGTCAGGTCTGTAATTAATAATTGTGTTTAATGTTGATAAATAAAATTGTCAGTGCTCCTTCCACTAATTGGTATTCCAGATAACAGTTAATAGGTTTATTTATGCCTTAATAAAAGTCTTGTAATTTAGTTTTCCCTCTGCTAGGCAGGTCTTAATCTGTCATTACTTGTCTTATGATACTATCAGTGTAAGATGACAAGCATGGAAGAGCTTATTTACATTCAGTAGTACAGGAGATCTCCTGTTGCTGCAGTGAACTAAAATATTTGCTTAAGAGTATAAACAGAAAAAAATAACCCTGGCTTAAGTTAAAGAATTTCTGTTTATAGACTGTGAAGGAAAAAGCCAGAGGTACAAAGCAAACAGAACATGATTATTGATGTATTTTTATTACAAATCTCATTGTAAAGAAGATCATTTACATGTGAGGTTGAGATTTATCTGTAAGGAATAACAAAAAAAGCACATGATAAAATCAAATATTTTATTTTCAAAGCCATTTTCCTGCTCAGTTTTGAAATAGCACCACTCCAATGACTCCAGTGCTTAACTGGAGTATCATTTTTGAGTACATGCTCTCCATAACCTCAGTGACTAGTAGATCTGTCTTTTCTTCATTACTAAAATAGCACCTTTGAAGTTAAAAATCTGATGAGGCATTTTTATCTTGCACTTCAACTAACTAAACTTCCTTTGCAATAAAAAAAATTATTCTTTTCATACCCAGAAAAAACTGCTATTGCAATTCTCCAGTCAGAATGCATTCACTAGTTGAATGTTTAGTTAAATTAACCTAAAATTAAGACTAGAACATTTTTATGGCCTTCTATGTAAGATGATGCCAAAACCTTCTCAAAAATTGTCCTTTGCCATGATTTTTGGTATATATAGGATAAAGGAGCTCAATGAGCTACTGTTCCTTCACTTTTCCCAGTATTTCCACTTGCTATCTCAGGTTATGAGATATTGTTCACCTGTCAGAAGCACATATTGTTTCTCCATATGTGTAGTACCTAGCATGGCAGCCCATTCCCTATGCCTAGAATCTCATGTTTAACTGTATCAAAAGTAAATTTAAAATAATAATGCCGACAAATGTGAGGTAGCATTTTCAAATTATCATTCCACTTCCAAACAAGCACTCTCCTTAACCAGTACAGTTCAAGATATCACAGAACCACCAGGTTGAAAGAGACCTTAAAGATCATCAAGTCCAACCCGTGCCCTAACGCCTTAACTAAACCATGGCACTGAGTGCCACATCCAGGGATGGGGACTCCACCACCTCCCCAGGCAGGCCATTCCAATATTATCACTCTTTCTGTGAAAAACTTCTTCCTAATATTTCCCCTGACACAGCTTGATCACAGCTTAAGGCATTTTGTTGGGGTAGCAATAAATAGTCATGTCCTCCATTATTTTTATGAAGAGTAGCTTTGACTAAATAGACAGAAATATTTTGAAGGAAGTTACTTATTGCTTTGAAAGATAAAATGAAAACATAAATCAGTTCCACAAGGAACTGTATCTGTAATAACTGAGAGGAGCATAGACTCTTTAAGTATATATATATATATTAAGTACCTGCCATGAAGGATGAAAGAATTACAATAAAAATTAAATTATGTGTTAAATTATGTACTTTATGATGTCTCTAAGAAATTATTAACACAAATATAGGTATATGACGAAGCAATTAAGCTTTACATTAAGTAAATGAAAAAAAAGTGCCAAATATTACTTCACTGAAAGATGAAAAAACAATTCTTGTTTATTCTGTTTTGGTGAAATTGAGCACCAGTCAGCAGGATTAACTTTGTACTACACAAGACTTAAATGTTCATGTCAAACTTCTAAAGCTTTATATATTTAACAGTTGATGATATTTGTAGTGAAAACTTTGGCTATTACTGTCTCTGGTTTATGAGAGAACAGATTTTGTTCAAATAAACCTAAAATCTAACTTTACAAAAAAACCCAAAGCAAACAAAAAAACTCCAACACTGCAATGAATTTGCATTGAAACTGAAGCAAAGAGATCATTCCAAGGCATGCTGGAATGAGACCCAAACTAACTAACACTATGAAGGGAAATGATCTTCAATGTCAAAACAGAACCACTTATTTAAAAGACTGAGAAAGGTGCCTCAAATGGTTCCCCAGAACCTAGCAATTTTTACACATAATTTCTAAGACACTGAATCATTCCATATTGATGATCCAGACAGCACCTTCTTGTAGAACTCTCTCATGTGACATATAGTCTAATCCGGAACTGCCATTATTTAAAGACATGAAAGAATTGCCTATTTATAATTTTTTAAGAAATTCAACATAATTGAAGTCAGTTTGAAGATTTAAGTTCTACTTAAAATATTACTTATAGAACAACATAATGTAATTTTCTAAGTGTGGAAGCTTTCAAATATATTCCTTCAGAGCCTAATTACTTCAACACTTCTGGAAATTTCATATCAAACTTTAAATTATTTATTACTATTTTTTGACCTAAAAATTCTTAGGAGACTTGATCTCATGAGCAATAGAATTCCAAGTAATACATGAGCAGATAGACCTTGAGGTTCTGTGGAAATTACTTAATAGACATAAGATATTAAAGAATCACCAAACTGACTGTGGTCATAACATTCCCAGCACGGTTCTTCCTAATTCTCAAAAATCAAGCCTGTGTTGAGTGCAGAGATATCTAGTAAATAGAGACCAGTAGAATTCCCATCTTGTTCAAACTGCCAAAATATCATGTTGTTTATGGTATATTAATCAGTCACTTCAGCAGATCCATGCTGCTGCTCCATTTCTCTCAATTCTTCTTCAATTTGCTGTTCCTACACAATACTCTGTACACAGGAACACTTGCAGTATAAACCCTGTAAATACTCAGAAATACAGTTCAAACTTTGCTTTGTAAGGATATAAATTTAAGTTACTGAAAACAGGATGACCAAAGAAGAGAGCTCTGAAACTGCATCAAAACAATTTTGTTTCAATGTCTTCTGGGATCAATTTGTTGTTTAGGCTTCTGGGAAATGAATCACCTTATCCCTGTCCTGCTACTTCCATTTATTCATATAAATTATCCCTCCTTAAACATCCTTTATTCTGTGACAGAAGTGTTGGTATTTTAAAACTACAATTTACTGAAGAACTAAGGATGGCAGCAATGCAGAGAACCAAGCAAACTCTTAGGTCAGTTCTTGCTGCAAATAAGTTAAGGAAAATAGTTAACAGCTGGGAATCATGAGGTGATATTTCCAAAGACTGACATTACAATTTTTAATAGGCATTGTAGAATTCTATACAAGCAGAGACTGGGAAAATTAGGAAATCTAGACACAAACCTAATTAAACATAAACTTAGAGAGGGAACACTGCAGAGACATAAAATAAGGACTGCTATGCACTGTATAAACTGAGAGCATTTTATTTCTCTCTCCAAAACTGTAAGATAGCAAATAAAACACATGAAAATATTATCCATGAAATTCACTGTTTTCCAGATTTGGAACTACTAAATTCATATAATATAAAACACGGTATGAAATTATTTCCTTTCAGTCAGCAGCTGTAATGTCCCAAGTTGAAGATGTGTCAGTTTTAGAGCCTGCACTCAAGAAATACACAAATCAAATAAAAACAAAACTACATAGATTTTCTCCATAGAAAAAATATTAGGTTGAGCTCCAGGAAAACACTTCTTGAATATTAGACCAGATTAAGAAGATAACTGGGAACCTTTTAAGAGTTACTTCAAGGTTCTTACAAGAACCTTGTAAGAGTTACTTAATTTAAAAGCTTAGCCTACTTTTTAGGCTAAGCTTTTAAAAACAGGTTAGCCAAATATCTATTTGTGTGGTTTAGATTATTTTTAATATGTCGCAGTCAAACAGGCAGAATGGTATAAATGCTTTCTAAAAGCACTCTCCAGCCTTCTGTTCCCATGACTCTATATACCAGAAGGATAAAGTATCACATCACCAATTAAAGAAAATTCAATCTGTTCCATCAATACAGCTCTCAGGAGATTTGATCCAGAATAGTTTAAATAAATACTAAAAATGGAGATGATGTAACCGTCCTGATTATTTTTTTAATCTTCAACTACAAGAATATACTTTTAAAATTACCTGGTTTGTTGACAACATCCTGCAATTCAGTGACAGAACTGATTATTGCAGCAAGGAGGTTGGAACTAGCAAACCAGCGGAGTGCTTCCACACAGTCAAGCTTCTCATCTTCACAACCTATGGAATAGAATTGTAGCTACCAATATAACTGAATAACAGACTAAGCATTTCCTTTTAGGGGAAATTACATGTATCAAGTTATCTAGAAGTTCCAAATTCAGAAATTACATTTGTTAAAATGTCATTAAGTTTGTATTTACACTCTATTATAAATAATATTACTTACTATATGTTATTCACTAGTCATGTCTTTTGACACAACATTTATCAAAGAAGAAAAAAATCAGCTTACTTAACAGATTACGCTTGCCTTTGGATTCTCCTACACAAACAGGAATTCCAATTCCTTCTTTTAAGCCATTTGTCCAGATGAAGAGGGAACTAGAAGACTGTGCTAAAACCTTAAGTCTGTTGGCTGCCAAAACAGCAATCACAGCTCTTCGGAATACATAAATCAGGCCCTGGGATTTTCTTCTCTTTAGTTTTGCTTCATCTTGATTGTTTTCCTTATCATCAGAGAGAGCATGAACTAGGGTCCTAATCTTCTGGTTCACTAATTCATAAATGTTCGCCTGATCCTGGAGAAGGTCTCTTTGGGAAGACATAGAACACAGTCTGCCATACAGAGGATACAGGGCCCCTGCCAATAGTGCACAGGCTGCCAGGAGGGAGGAATGCTCCTTTTGAAACTGTGTTAACATCTTTTTCACAGAAATGTTTTCAAGAGCCAATTTCTCTAGACTTTTTTCAAGGACATAAATTTTTTCCTTATTTTTCTCTGCTGCTTCTTGGTACTCCTAGGGTAAGAGAAAAAAAAACACCAAACAAACCCAGAAGAAATATTAACAAAAAGTTTTTTTACTTAATGAAATAATTTTTACCTAGACAAAAGATAAAAGAAAATACTTTCTTTTTTTTCTTCACATTCAAGTAACACACTAAAGGAAGAAATATTATTAGTAATGATGATAAAACTATCTCTCCTAATAAACTGTTAAACAATGAAATGTTAAACATGAAAACAAAATAACAAAGTAAAGTTTGCACAATCTTCAGTTAGAAATGGATTCCTAGTTCCTGATGATAACCCTTGGTACTCCAATAGCCTGCACCCGGTTGTCCACAATGCAGTTTTATCAGTTGACTTAATAACAATTGCTTAGTGAGGAATTACATGCTCCAATTTAAGAAAGACCATTGCTTTACAAAGAAGAAATAAAGTTAGCATAAGGGGGAAGAAAAAAATAAGGAAGGCTCTGGAACATAAATGTAGACAGATTGGCAGCAGCTGGAAAAGGGGAAGTAAAGGTGATCTCTTAATTACTTTGTAATCAACCCCCTACTTATATATTCACAGATTAATTAGGTCTCATACAGAAGTGAGTTTTCAAAAGAACAGTGTAATACAGATGTTTTTATTTTGCCTAGTACCATAATAAATTTTTTTAAGTTGCTGAACATTTTTTTTTCTCTAAATGCCCTGAAATAGGGAAAGAGGGAGATTTAAAATAGCAAGCTGGTATAGAGAAATTAAGATGGAAACAAATCAGGAAATGCTAGGACTACAGTTAGAGGATGCAGACTGCAGTACTGGAATCAAGACGCTACACTGAGAGCTCTAAGTGACCTCAGAGACTTAAACTGGGTTCTTGATGCATAAAAGCCTGCTGTGATTGAAATAGTGACTACATTTAAACAGGCTCCACTGGTATAGGGCGATAATAAATTTTAGGCACTGTTCACAAAGAATGTACAAGCTCAAGTTGAATGCTAATACTTCAGCTACAACACATGGTCACAAAAAGGCAAACATGGATGCAACTACAAGTCCATATGATGATGAAAACTGAGGATTTTTCTAAGTTTCAGATGCCTCTCTTAGAGCTATAGACAATTTTGTTGAACATAGAGTGACATTATTCCTGTAGCAGTGGTCTAAAAAGAAGCAAAATGGTATTATCCAGCCATATTCTCCTGCATTCTTTTTGGTACAGGTCCCAAACTAGTGGTGAGCAAGGCACCCTAGTTTCTTTTACCTCCTCCATCAAGCACAAAAGGGAAAAAAATGTACACAGCTATCCCTAGAATGAAAATAGAAGATTCCATGCTTCTATAGAGATGTACCCTAGTCAGTTCAAAATGTCTTTGACCAAATAAATATTTTATAATTTTTCTGGAAGGGAAAGAATTTTTAATGCTGTTAAAATACTTCAAGCAATACAAAAATAGACTAGGCCACTAAAATATTTAATTTCAAAATGCAATTAACAGGCCACATATGTCACTTTACTAAGCTGAAATAAAGTATGAACATGGACAATACTTTCAGTGCTACTGCATTATTTACAGTGTTTGATTTTTATAGATGAAAACTCTGATAGCATGACTGGAAGGAACTGAAAAGGTGAGCCAAATTTAGAAAACAGCCTATGGTTTCTGGCCATCACAGGTGAAAGGCCAATGTCTAAGTAAACAAACTGTGATCCCTACAGGGTTGTTGGACAGCAATACCAATATTCAGTGCTCTTACTAATTAAGGAGCTTCTTTAATGCTTTTTGTGATATGGTAATATGCAAAATAAGACAACCTTTGACTTCAGAAATGTAAGTTTTGCAAGAAAATAGACCTTCTCTCTTTTACTGGCTAATAATTTCTTTTGCTACACCAGACACTGTTTCTAGAGTTTTCTTTAAAGCTTAAAAGCACGGTTCATGAAAGAGACATGCGCTTTTCTTCCTAAACATTGGCAAGCTGGTTTCCTTTGGTGTTTGAGCTTTGAGGGGCACCTCACTGAGTTGCAGATCTCTATCAATTCCAAGAAACCTTAACAAAAAATCAGGTGCTACTAGCAAAACTATTTTATCCTACTTCTTACTACACCCTTAGCCTTTATTCTGGCATAGAAACAGAACTGAAAACTAGAAATATAATGACACAGAGACATCAAAAGGTTTTTCTTTTGGAGAGCTGAGCATAGATGGCAGTAGAGGAGAGAGGGCCCACCCCCACATGCACTAAAGCTGCCCCCAGGGAGGGCAAGCAAGCAGGAACACAATTAACAGAGAGGGCAAACAGCATGAAACATGAGCCAGAGCACCATGACACTGTTTGCACATGCAGGGCAAGCAGGAAGGGCACTGAGGCACAGCCAACTCAAGCACTTAGCTCAGTTGGTGATCTTCATTCTCGGTGATTGAGCTGAGGAAGAGACTGAGTGGTGGAGCTGCATTCTACCACAGCTCAAATGCACCCACTGTCCACTTCACCTGAAGCAATGGATCCCCCACCCTCTCAACACCAGGCAACATGGGACCTTAGAGACAGAGGTGAGTGGAAACAGATTTCTCCTTGGGGGGAGCAGGTGACTCTCCTCCCAAACTACTTACCTTCCTAGGTACCCTTATACAGCAGGTATGGGGCCCTGGAATCTCAGAATCAGGAAAGGAGAATGTGGATGGAAGTCCATCTAGGCTGGACCGATTGTCTAGGACAGGGCAGCCTATTCCCTACATTTTGACCTCCTCAATTAAGAAAAAAAGGAACTGCAGTAGTGACTCCCTTTTTAGAGAAATGAAGAGCCCAATATGCCAACCAGAATTAACCTATACAGAAGTATGTTGCCTCCATGCAGCCCAGAAAAGAGACATCACCAACAAACTGCCCAGTGGTACAGCCAACTGATCACTACCCATTACCTGTTTACCAGCTGGGTAGCAACAAAGTCCCAATAAAAAGGCTGTCAATGATCAAGAGGGACCTCAGGGCCTTGGGATAACTGGTCAAGGGATCTGGAGCACAAGCTGTGTTCTCTTCTCTCCTTCCAGTTGTGGGGAATGATGGGGCAAAACCCAGGAAAATCCCAGAGGAACATATGGCTTCAAGGGTGGTGTTAACATCAGAATTTGTGGGGTTTTGATCATGGGTCAGTTTATCTGATACTGAGTCTGCTGATAACAAATGAGATCCTCCTAGCTCAAAGAAGGAAAAGGATCTTAGCAGGGTTCACTGAAAAGAGGTTTAAACTGGATTTAAAGGGGGACAGGAACAAGGCCAGGCTTGACAGAGAAAAGGTGTGGGAAGGGGAGAACTACAATGATCACCGAAGCAGCAAAAGGATGCTTAGGAGGGGATGCCTCCCGAGGGTACATGAATCCAAAGACGTAACCAGAAGACAGACTGTGCACTCCCACTGGGTATATTGACACAATCAAATACTTCCATGGAGTGCTGTACACCAATGCACACAAAATGGGGAAAAAAGAGGAGGAACTGGAGATCCGTGTGATGTCAAAGGACTCTGACCTTTGCAATTAGAGATGTGGTGGGAGAGCTCACGTGACTGGAATGCTGTAATAAAGGAAATGCTATTTAGGAGAGGCAAACCAAGAAGGCGAGGTGGTGGAGTTACCCTCTCTTGAGGCAACACCTGGAATGTAAAGATCTCTATCTTGGGGTGGATGGTGAGTGAGTCAAGAGCTTATGGGTCAGGATAAAAAGGCAGATCAGTAGGGGTAACACTTGTGGGTGTTTGCTACAGGCCACCTGAGCAGCAGGAGAAGGTGGATGACATCTTCTACAGGCAGCACAAAACAGCCTTAGAGTCACAGATATTGGTTCTTGTAGGAGACTTTAACTATCCTGACATCTGCTGCAGAACCAGCACCATGAAACACAAACAGCCCAGGAAGTTCTTGAGAAGCAGTGATGACAAATTCCTGTCACAGGTAGTGGCGGATCCCACAAGGAATATTGTGCTGCTTGACCTTACACTAACAGGGAAGGCCTTGCTGGGGATGTGTAGGTTGGGAGTTCAGCATCAGGGGAGGAGGAAGCAGAGCAGCAAATAAAATGGTAACCATGTTAGCTCAGGAGAGCTAACTTTAGTCTCTTTGGGGATCTTCTTGGAAGAATCCCACAGGAAGAGCTCCTTAAGGGAAGAGAGGTGCATGAGAGTTGGTTGATGTTCAAGGATAAGTTCCTCCAGGCTCAAGAACAACACATCACGATGTGCAAGAAGTCAGGCAGAGATGGTAACAGACTTGCATGACCAAATGAAGAATTGTCATTACCCAGGCAGGAAATACACAGGAGATGGAAAAAGGTCATTTAGAATGAAGATAGAGAGGTTGTCAGAGTAAGTAGAAATGAGACAAGGAAGGTCAAGGTGCACCTGGAATTAAATGTGGCCAAGTATGTCAAGGACAAGGGAGGTGATCCTGCCCCTCTACTCAGCCTTAGTGAGGCTACATCTGGAGTGCTTTCTCCAGTTCTGGGCTCCTCGTTACAAGAGAGACAAGGAGCAACTAGCTCCAACAGGGTGACAAAGGGACTGAAGCATCTTTCTTAAAATAGAATGAGGTACCTGGGTCTGTTCAGCCTCAAGAAGAAATGACTGAGAGGCAAACTCAGATATATATTGTCTCTCACAACATCCTTGCAGCTAAGCTCAGGAAATGTGGGTTAGATGGATCATGGGGTGAATCAAGAACTGACAATTGCACAGCTTAGTGGCTTTGTACAGACACTGTCCTATTAGGGGAGCACAAAATCCACATGGAATAATGATTTTCAAAGCTCAGGTTGATGTGACAGCTGGAACGAGCCAGAGACTAAAACATAAAGCAATGTCTGCTGCAATAGGCTGCAAGGGCAATCAAGTTTTTTTTTAAAGACACTTCACATCAGTGATGGAAACCAGTCTGTGACACAGCCCTCAAAATCTCCTCTAAGAAGAGGCTCCAACAAAAAGGGGATATGCAGAATGCTCCTCTCCAACAAAAAGGGGATATGCAGAATGTAGTCCTCATAGTTCCCTTCCACACTCCCTGTCCCGTCAAAAAACCTGATCAGTGGACCAGAATCTAGGTGGAAGCCCGCAGTCAGTGATGCTCCCAAGGGTCTAATCTCATTGAATTTGTTTATCACTGACCTAGAGGAAGGGACCAAATGCACCCTCAGCAGGTTTGCTGGTGACTCCAAACTGGGGACAGTGGCTGATCCACCTGAAAGCTCTGCTGCCATTCAATGGGACCTTGATCAGCTGGAGGGTTGGGCAGAGAGAAACCTGGTGAGGCTCAACAAGGGCAAGTGCCAGGTCCTGCACCTGGGGAGGAACAGCCCCAAGTGCCAGCACAGGCTGGGGCTGAGCTCCCACAGAGCAGCTCTGTGGAAAAGGACCTGGGACTCCTGGTGCATCACAAGCTGTCCATGAGCCACCAGTGCCCCTGTGGCCAGGAGGACCAATGTCATCCTGGGGTGCATTGGCAAGAGTGTGGCCAGCAGGTCAGGGAGGTGATCCTCCCCCTCTACTCAGCCCTGGCGAGGCCATTCCTGGAGTGCTGTGTCCAGTTCTGGGCTCCTCAGCACAAGGGAGACAAGGAGCTACTGGAGAGGGTCCAGTGGAGAGCCACAAGGATGATCAGGGGTCTGGAGCTTCTCTCTAATGAGGAGAGACTCTGGGAACTGGGAATGTTTGGTCTGGAGAAGACTGAGAAGAGATCTCATCAAAACACAGAAATATCTCAAAGGTGGGTGTCAGGAGGATGGTGCTGGACTCTTGTCAGTGGAGTGACCCAGCACTGATGTGGGATGAGGAGCAATGGCCAGAAACTGAGGCATGAGAAGTTCTACCTCAACATGAGGAAAAACTTCCTTAGACTGAGGGTGGCAGAGCACTGGAACAGGATACCCAGGGAAATTGTGGAGTCTCCCTTTCTGGAGACACTCAAAAGAAAAAAAAAAAACCAAAAAAACTTGATGCATTCCGATGTAACCTGCCCTAGATGACTTTGCCTTGTCAGGTGGGTTGGACTAGATGGTCTCCAGTGGTCCCTTCCAAACCTAATAATTCTGTGACTCTCATCAGTGTCTACAAGTATCTAAAGAAAGGGTGTCAGTGGATGGATCCAGGCTCTGCTCAGTGATGCCAAGAAACAGGACAAGAGGCAATGGGAACAAACTGACACACAGGAAGTTCCACCTGAACAAGAGGAGGAACTTCTTTTCTGTGCAGTGACCGATTGCCCAAAGAGATTGTAGAATCTCCCTTTCTGGGGATATTAAGGAACAATCTGGACACAATTCTGTGCAATGTGCTCTAGGACAACCCCCTGGAGCAGGGGGTTGCACCGGATGACCCACTGTGGTCCCTTCCACCCTGACCCATTCTGTGATTCTGTTAGTCAGTGATTCCTGTCATTCAACTGTTTTATTTTTCCAACTATATATATATAAACATACAGGTATACCTAAAAACAACATCAACTGTCCTCTCTTTGCTGTGTTTTAAGTACATGGGCCAGACATGCCTACTAAAGAAAGACAGGTCAGGACCAGTACAGTTACATACATTTATCTTCCTCCCTTTGTACTGATTATAGTGATTTTTCAAATAATTGTAATATATCCCATCCTTTATCTAATTCACCTGACTTGCTGTAAAAGGCCTCCCAACCAAGGAAAAAGCAAACAATTTTTTTTCTTCCCAGGGGACTTTTTCCTTTGCCTGTTTAGCAAACCTTTGATTTTTCTGTTAAAATTGACATTTTAAAGTAGTTAAAGTATTTTTCTCTCACAATATGTTTTTCCATATAAGAACAAAACCTTTCTATTTTAAGCAGTTGCCACAAAAAATGGGGACAGATTAATAAATGTCTATATAATAAACAAACAAAAAAATTAAAATTCAGAGGACATTTCCTCTGGTAAGTTAAAATTCAGAGGACATTTCCTAGGGGACTATAAATAATAAATAATTTGTGTGAGGCTAAGGAACAGGCATAGTAACATTTTCAAAATGGCACACTATCAAATCAAGAGGACTAGACTCCTGCAACAAAAGGCAAAGAAAAAGGATATGCATTTTAAGCTCCATTGACTCTCCAAACATGGAGACCACTGACAAAGAGTGGTATCTACAGAGCCTTGTTTATCGCTGATCTCTGCTAAGGCTACTCTGGGAATTTCTTTCCTGTAGAAAAAAGGTAAAACTGCTTTCTGATTACACTATCCATCTGACCTACAGTACCAGCTGTGAGGTAGTACCTATTAACATTCACAGATCCTATTGTGGAACCAGGGACCCTGAGCAGTACTGTCTGGGGACAGAAGCAGTAGCAGGTGTCAATGCCACTAAAACCTCCAGATTTTGCAGTGTTTTAATTATAAGGAGACCATTCTAAAAAGTCCTGACTCTCTACTGCAGTTCTAATAAACCAAAACATTAAGTTTCAAGATACATTGCTTATACTGTTGTGCAATTAGAGCTCTCTGTTAACTCCTGAGAGTGTGAATTGACCCTCTATGGTTTGCTTTCACAGACATGTCAACAATTTGAAAAACTAAAGAAGTCTCAATACAGGACCTCTGAGGAGAAAATGTCCAGAAGAAGTCATGGAACACTGGTTGAAGACAAAGCTAGAAATAAAAGGAAGCATCCTATGATGTACCATTAGTTTGGTGCAGGACAGCAAAAATCACTCATCTTCCGTTTTCAGAATGGAAGTAAACCCTACAAGGGGTTATTTCACCAAAGTGCTTGCAATTAACCTCAGATCTTTGGATGAAAAATGTAGCAAATTGCTACAGTTTCCTTGTAGCGCTAGAATAAGTGTCCTAGAGTGAGGAGACCCCCAGCTGTACAATGAAATACTGGCAAATTATATTCCACTTGTACTGATTATATGTTTCCTATAAAATTTAATGAATAAAGCTTGCTAAAATAATTAAATTTAAATATTGCATTCTGCATCTTTATGTAATCACTGGAAGTCGGCAAATCTTAAAGATCCTTTGAAGACATTCTGTAACTTGTGGCACATTTTCCCTTGTTTTCTTTGGAAATCATGCTATGATATTAGTCTATCTGTACACCTCTGATCAAACAAAGCACTGATCTTGGAGACAAATATGACTACCTGGCTCAAAATGCAAAAGGTAAAATACAGTTAAGCCAGGAAAAATGGGCAATCAGGACTAGAACAGCCCTATCAATAGACGTTTATGGACCCTACGGGTGCCAGGAAATAAAAGGCTTAATTTCGTATTTGCAAATTGGAAGTCAGTCACAAATTAGAAATCAGAAGAAATTAGACTGTCTTCTTGAGAGTTTGACGCTGAATGGTAAGGAAGACAAACTGGAACACAAGAAGGAAAAGAGATTGTTGAATCATCTAAGCGTATACAGACATTGCACAACCTAGATTACAAAACTACCAGCTTGCACTCCAACATTACATAACCTGTGTTAGAAAACATGCCCAGATGTTTTCTAAGGGAAAATATTCCCCTTTTAGTGATTCACTAGTCCTGTACAGGAAGCTGACAAAAGAAGTTTTTTCCAAAACACATGCCTAAGTGCATGCCACAAATGGAGACACATTTTCAGTACATGCTTTACATGCTATCTATACAATCCAGCTGCAGAGACTGGGAGATTTAGCACCATCCCAAAGAATGATGCAGTACTGCAGAGCACCTATTTTTCGCAAAACACAAGAGTTTTTAAAGACATGACCCATCATGCATAGGAGGAAGAAATCTAAATTGTGTAACTCCACTTTTTCTTTAAGAAGGAAATGTAATTTTTAAAATTAAAATTAAGCTTCCTTATTCTACCATTCTTTCTGTCGGCAAATGAAAGCCATAAGCTGAAACTACGCAATGTTGGGGAAATTAAATATAAATCTGGATGCCACTTACTCCACTCATAGTGATGTTTGTAGCCTTGTCAATATCCAATGTGAAATGTAAATATCAAGCAAAAAAATCTAAAAAAGTATAACTCAGTCCTAAGAACTCACCATGACTTGCTCTGTAAATAGAATGCTTCATAAATGTATTTTTCAGCACACAAAGACTTCCAAGACTAAAATCTGAGTCAAACATAGCATTCTTCAGATAAAGTAAGTCACAAGTGGCAGTCACAAGTAACAAGGCATACCTTATTTCCTCAATTTCACAACACTTATTGAAACACATGTAAATAAATGTGATTGAAAAGATGGTGAATGGTAGTTGTAGAATAATAGTGAGCATTTGAAATTGCAAATAACTTGTCTAACAATCAGTACCAATAGTTTCACACTTTTGACCCAGTGCTCACTGATTCATCTGTGTAACAGCATCCTCTAATACTGTTGAAATCTACCACTGCTAATTGGTTTTTAGGGTCAGAATGTATGTATCTAAATTTATCCCCAGATGAGACCATTTTACTGTATCTCTACACAATCTTTGCAAAGCATGACACTGAAAAAAATCACTGCTGCCCTATATAATTCTTAAATCAAGAAAATTCAATCTTATAGCCTTAACATTCTCAAAAAACCCCCCAAAAAGCCAAATTAGGCAATTCACTCCTAGAATGTTTTAACAAAGACATTTATTTCTTATTATAAATGAAGTCAATACTAGCATGGAGTTTGCAGGTTTTTTTAATTTTAAACAACCTTAAACTGGTTAGGGGTTCAAACTATGGAAATAATCCATTAAATATTTACAAGGAAAAAAAAAATCAGAAGTTCATAGCACCATACCTGTGCCCTTGCATGAACTTCCCCAAGGAGACCTGAGTACTGCTGTTCCAGATACTTTTTTTCATTCTGCCAACAGCTTGCCTGCGCTTTCATTTGTTCAGCCATTTTGTTAAAAGCATCTTCCTGGCTCTCCTGAAGCTCCTTCATAGTATTGGACTTGTTTTTACAAATATATTCCAGGTGAGATATCTGTGTAACAAGCATTTAAAAGAAATTATTTTACTTCTCTAAGCACCTTTTTAAGTTATTGCGCATATCAGTTTAACTACAGACGGCATAAAATCTAAACTGTAATTTCTTCAATATTTTCATTAAAACTAAGTAAAAGCCTTTCATGACTGATTATTTACTTGAGTTGTGCAACAAAATGACCAAAAAATTGGATTCAGTTTTGCCATTGCTGTACCATATTGCAGATGTTGGTTGCTTTCTTTGTTGAAAACCTGAACTGGACACATCTCCTATGTTTTGGCTTTTTGTAAACAAGAGCATTAAATCCTGTGATGGTAAAGTACCAATCTGAGTACACCAGTCCCTTAGAAGTTTGCAAGAATTGTAAATAATATATAACAAAAACAGTCTTTAATATAATTTTTGTTTTAGTGGAAAACCAACACATTCCAAATACTATTAAGCATTAAAAGAATTTCAGGACATTTTAGCACATAGAAGTTGTTTTCAATGAATACAAATGGATTCACTCTGTGGATAACTTAGGAGCTCCCACGCAAACTAAATGGAGGAATGAATCAAGGTAAGAATAATCATGAAATACACACACCTACAATTAATTACTAGACAGTATCAGCAAGCTACTTTTCAAATGCATCACACAGAAATGCAAGAGGAAAATTTTTCCTCCCAAGAAAGCAGTTACAACACGAGTGACATACTGTTCAAAATCCCTGAAAAGCTGGTATGTATATGAAAAAAGTCCTAGAGACCTCACAGTCAATATCAGTAACCATACTAAATTAAAAAGCAAGAAACAATATGACACAATATCCTCAAACACTGCCAATAATGTTCACTCCCTTCTCTTCCACTCCCTTTTCTTATTTACTTCAAAAGTAAAATTCAAAAGTATATCAAATGTTCATAATCCAGATTTTATCCTATCCCTTTGGTAAGGGGGTAGGTCCAAGTGACTGCTGGGGTATTTATTAATTGATGGGCAGAGTTAAAACAATTCACTGTAACCAGCCCTGCATCTTACTCAGACCAGAAGAGCGGTCACTCCTGAAGATGAAAAATGTCAAAATAAGATTTTCCCCTACTATGTCTTTTAAAAATGTCAGCACAGACAAGTTCTGGAGTTGCTGTACTAGTCTTAGGACTGACCTGATCAATGGAGCCAGAAAATGAACTGAAATTCTAAAGACTGTCATATGTTAGTCTGTGGAGTCAGTTTAATTTATTTAAAAGGAAATCTTTTATTTCCTAAAAATGCAAGGATTTATGGAGAGAAAGGCCACATAAGCTTACTTGCACCCTGAAAAGTACAGCTCCTCCCTATAGCAAATACTGAAATATTTTATAAAAACTGGTATTTTCTATTTGTGTTACTGAATATAATTCTATAATCCATGAGTTACAATTAAATGAAAAAATACACTGTCATTCTTTCAAATGAAATAATAAACTCTGAATAATAAACATATAATTTAAAGACAATACTCCTTGAGTAAGGGCATTTTGTTTCAGTTTTATGGTAAAATAAAGACTTGCTTTATTAGTGTAAATGATAAGTTCTTTGAATTGCTTCATCAGTAAGATTAATTTATTTTCTTTTAATTAGGACCCTGTGGCTAATATTGGCTAGTACTATCAGCATGTCCTGCACTGAAAGTGGAGCTTAGAGACTTCATACAGACTTCAGTCACATTTACATGCCCACAGCAATGGCATCAAACTGAGTTGTAGACAAGCCATAATTAATGGTATTGAATTATTAACGTCCAAATTCTTTTTGAAATAAGATGAATGTCAGTCCTTTTTAATGATACTGCAACGTGGACAAATGTCACTGAATTAAATAGAGGTAGCTGGTGCCTAAGGACACTTACCTTCTCATTAGCCCTGTTGAGGTCTGAGATCAGGGCATCAACATTCTCCTGCAAGACTACACAAAGCTCAGGCCAAGAGAATCTATCTAGGATGCCTTCTGGTTGTTTTATGAGCACACAGCCTGCTATCAAATGCTGGTATAAGCTATGAAGGAAGGTTAGTTTCTCCTGAAACAAAAGGAGAATTATGTATCTGAACAGTGTTAGAATTGAAAGACGTGCATCACATGGGCAGTAATACAAACTACATGCAAGTGAAAAAAAGCCCACATAGCTCATTCACAAACCTTTTTCAAAATACCACAATTGCCAATATTTGCAGTCATACATATTGAAGTGACTGTAAGAAAACAGTTTTTACAAAGTGTGTCTATTCAGACGTAAGATATGAATAGTTTATATAAATACAGAACAGTCCTGCTGTTATCACAATGACTATCTGATACAGAAAAAAAATTCCATGCTATTAGTATATGCAATTCATTTATTTATGGTAAAACTTTCAGTTATACTCTAACTGTATCCACTTATAACAACTGCAGAGCATGCAGAAAATTCTCTGATTGGCTTGGCAGCACAAGACACTATTTATACAACTATCAATCTGAAGTCTTTTTTAAATTGTTTTTGTATGGATTATATATGAGACTAAATGGCCAGACAAAATAGGCTTATAGCTTCATGAGTTAAATTCCACAAGCCATGCCTCATTCATTTACACTGATTTTAGTCAGTAATATAATAAATTGATGCAAGTTATAAATAAACTTTAGCAACAATATAATGCTATAGGAATTCCATCCTTAGTGCTTTCAGTACATATATGCAACTTAGCAACTTTGATTAAGACAACAATAGCAAGTTGTACCTCAAAAGTCACAAGGACAAAGTCTGTAAACTATTGCAAAGGTTCCCATTATTTTCCAGGGGCCTTGGTCGAAATTTTCCATTAAGAAATTATGGATGGCCAAGACTGGAAAGTAGGATTGTTTTGAGCTCTTTCCATTACACTTAGGTGTATTTTCTCACAATTATCTCATGGTGCTTTAGGCAATTAAAATAAATTGTAGTTCAGTTTGGTTTAACTTTGTTTCTAACAGATCTACAAATTCCCCAAGGAAAATCCAGTGTGCCACCATCATTACATTTGATGTTTGAGCTGTGATAAAACTAGGACGATAATTATCCATTTGGCATGAGAAACAGGATTCCAAGACCCCAAATCAATTCACACATGTTGAATGCAACCACAGGGTTGTAGACATGCTGACTTTACAATATAGCCAGACTTCTAGTTTCCTCCACTTTAATCATTATCTGATGTGTGTAACAATTCCAGCTGCTTCATGTGGACCCTATTTAAATACCAGACTGTAAAAGAGGTGGAAAGAATGTTTCCTTTTTACTCAGTTGGCATCCATGTCCAAATTTGTGGAAGTAATGAGCTCAATATGCACAACAACTACAAGTATATCCTTGCCCTTGCTAGTATAGAACCACTTTATTGGGCGGAAAAAGCAACAAAATTAACATCTGCTAATACATATAAGGAGAAAGATAATAGTTCTGAAATAAGACATTGTAGGACCCATTCCCGCACATAGCACACTACAATTAGCTAATAGATAAAGGTAAGCATTTCTAGGTTTTGTGGCATGCATGCAAAACTACCTCAATTCCATATTTGCTATCTATCAATTTACATGTGGATCAGTAATTAACACATGATAATGACAATACTACATGTTTCAATTGTAAAACATTTCTGCTAACTTTTAATAAGAAAGAAAGAAAGAAAGAAAGAAAGAAAGAAAGAAAGAAAGAAAGAAAGAAAGAAAGAAAGAAAGAAAGAAAGAAAGAAAGAAAGAAAGAAAGAAAGAAAGAAAGAAAGAAAGAAAGAAAGAAAGAAAGAAAGAAAGAAAGAATGAATTGTTCGTCAGGCATAGCTTTTTAAATAAAGTCTCTTTTTCAAAAATTTAAAATACAGGAATGATTAAGCTATTAGTTCTGATACAGAAGAAAGGAGAACCAATATGTCCTGAAATCCTGTAGATATTAAATACATATTTCAAAATACGTATCTTAAAATCATATTTTAGGGATAAATCTGTTAAAACTAAGAGTAACCATCTGATGTATGTAAATGTATAAAGCTGAGATTAAATAAAGACTCTTTGACAGTCATCTTGTCTCTAGTAATACCTCCATATCCTTCTGGTAAGCCCTGGTAAGCTTCTGGATTTCATTTTCAGATTCTGTGGCACGTACTTGCTCTTTCTCCCAGCATTGCTGTACATCCTGTAGTTCCATTTTTAAAGTTTCTATTAAAGTCTCTCTGTCTGCACACTTAGTGTGCAGATAGTTTAACTCTTTCTTGGTATCAGCCATGGTATCCTGAACTTCCTGTAAAACAGAGGAATTTAACAGAAAAGCTGGTATAAATTTTACTCTATAAAATGCTACCTTATTCAAGTGTTCATCACCTGAGGAAAGAAACAGTCATATAACCACATGTATTCACAAGAATCCAGGCTGGGTGGACTTTATCTTTCAAGAATAGAGTTTCAAAATTGACAATAGGCCTCTTGAACAGCTTGCAACTAGACAGATTGGAAATCCATCTCTGACAGGTAAAGGCTCCATGAGACAGTAAACTTCACAGTCCCCTCTACCCCCACAAATGACATGCAGAACACAGGAATGCAACTTATCCTCTGCAGAGTGCAAAGCTCTCAGACCTATTGAAAAGATACATTATTTTCTTAAGTGAATCCCTGATCCCTGCAAGCAGCACAGATGCTGTTGTGCATTGTATTCTCTACATGCAAGATAAAAAAAAGTGAGGACTCTCTTTGGAGGTTGACCATGGGAAATAAATAATCAGAACTGGTCATAAATACCATTATGTAACAAACACCAAAATCTCACCAGGTAAACATAGAACTTAATACACTATCCCCTCTGAGCCAAAATATGGTGCAGTTACCCTGGATTTCCAGCACTGCTAAAGTTGCAAAAGGTCAAACTGAAAGCATTGTTTATTTTTCATAAAATCACACCTTCATAGACCATAAAATCATACAAAAGATACCACCAAATTAATCAGAAAATGACAAGCTTTATTCTTCTAAATAGCAACATTAAAATATTAAAGTAATTTTAATTTCTAATAGAAATGCTTTCAGACCTGATCTAGATTTTGATCATCTATACAATATTATTACCAAAAATTTAGAGAGATTGAAAAATGGCATATTGCATAAAAACCAGTACCCTGTGCGTGCAGCAAGCTCAGTTTGTGCATGAAGAATACAAGTATCTCTTGCAAAGGTTGCAAAAATTTTAGGTGACTTAAAAAGGTGCTGTAACAGAAGTAGAATTCCAAAATCTTCTGAACATAAATTAGTAAAGAAAATTCATAACAGGTGACAACACATCATGTGCAAGTATCCATTAATGTGAAGATCCAATGAATGTTACAGAAAAGCATAGCATAAAACATAAAGCAGCATATCCTCAGAAGAAGAATCTGAAAAACGCTGTGTTTACAGACATTCTATTTTGGCAGTAATACAATACACTGCTAGTTGGGAGATTAAGTTAAAACACAACCTCAGGATTTGCTCACTCCCTTGGCTATTGATTTAACCAGAAAGGACATTACAAAAGAGGTGTCAGCCAAAAACAGAAAAAAAAAAAAAAAAAATGTTCCAAAACGAAAGGAAAGAGCTCTCAAGTGTTTTTATCTCAGGTAACTTTTACTCCAAGAAATTTTAGGCTGCACTCTTTACAGATGTTAAAGACAACTTGCTGCATCATATGCATCGACCTTTCTGACAAAAATAAACAAAACTATTAACTAAAGAATTGACATTGTTAAAAAAATATACCTTCATATGCATAGAGGTAATTAAATTCTCTTTCCCTTTTTTTGAGAAAAACAGTTAAACAAAAAAGATTACTGATAATGGTTTCAATATAAAACAATACCTGCAAATTTATCAAGGTATTTTAATTATTTCAGAAGGGCAATCATTGAAATTATGTGCTTTATAGTGATAACCAGGATAAAGCAGCATGGTTTCACACAAACTTGTCAGGTAAACTAGCTTGCTCAACAGACTACAATGATATAAGGACTTACTCTGATAAGAAAAAAGATACTTTTAATCCAGAAAGATACCTTTTGCAAAATGTTCAAATTTTATGCTAAGTTCACTAAACCTACCTTCAGGTCTTGTCCTAAAGCACACATTTTCTCCTCAGATACCTCAAGTTCTTTTGTCATCTTTTTACACAAAGCCTTCATTTTCTCAAGCTGTAAAAAATATGAAGGTCAAACAGGCTTTTACAGAAAGGGTGCAATGATCTATTCAATATAATATAAAGGAAGAATTTCGTGTATGAAAGTAAAAAAACAAAATTTATTTCAATTCCTTGAAGAGCTTTTGTACTCCATACAATCTAAATAACATGCCATTACAAAACACTAAATAACCTTTTATAATGATTTAAAATAAAGAGTAGTGGCAGAATCCCAAACTGAGTCCATTCTTACCTATCCTATTAACTCTCAAAATATCTGACAAAAACACAGATTCTGAAATGCACTTGAAAGTGTAGTAAATTCAGATAATGTTCTGGGGAGTGGTTTGAGAAAACAAGTTTTCAAGTCAGTGGCCATTTGCAGAAATTGTCCAGCTACAAGCTTGATTCTTTACAGAGCACTGGATAGTACTCACATACTGTAAAAAGCATCAATGTACCACAGAGGCACAGTGACTTTTAGGGTTAAAAGCAAAAGCAGTCTCAGAGATTGCTTAATATGTACTGAGGTACTACCACGTGTACTAGCTTCACTTTCCACTTTCAAAAACAGTGACAACATAACAAAATAATGTGTATCTCTGTTTTTATGATGATGCTGCTAGCGCCTGACATTTAAGGAGCAACTCAGAAACAGAATACCTAATGTACAAAATTTATGAATCACATTTAAAATGTTTATTTTTATATTTTGATGTCAGGAGACTTGGCAGAACCCTTAGAAATAATTACAGTAAATTAAAGAATGCTACTGGAATATTTCCAGTCTTTTTATTGGTTTACTAATCTTTTCCCTCTATCCAAACATGTTCTGGTATCTGCACTATACAGAAAGTCAGAAGCTAGTTATCTACAAAACCCAAAACACTTCTACACCTTTCTAGTTTGTTAGCTTGTGTGACTACACAAACTAACCAGATCTTTTAATCAAATGTTTAACACAGTAAGTTAAAGGTGATACATGACAAGTTTACCAGCGTATTTCACATATACATACAGGTGTACACATACATTAATAAATTCATCAATATGTGGGATCTTGTTGAAAATCTTTTTATAAAGGAAACCACTAAAATTTGCTTACTGTTGTGTTGCTACTAAAACCCTTCCTTATTGTGTATTAAAACAACCTAGTTTTATTGCACAGTGCCCTTCATAGTCCCCTTGTGCATTATTGTATTATTAAAGTTTTATTATTAAACATATCTCACACATAAAAAGCCAAAAGCAGCATTCTCTGTGGGGGTGGGGGTAATCAAGAAGGACAGAGCACTGCCCTTTCTGTGCACCACGAAGGCGCTCAGTGATCTCTGGCTCCATATGACAACTTCAGGGTCAGTCACACACAGTCCTACTGGGAAGTCTTGTGGCAGGTCATCTGTTGGTCCTGCTCTGCTTGCGATTTATTTTCCTTGACAGTTCATTCTTCTTTCTGTCAGAACACTCTCTTTGCTTTCTTAGAAGCCACCCCCTTGGTCTCCCCACTGCTGTCTCTGGCACAGTTTCACAACAAAGCACATCACTAAGCCAAAGCCTGCTGAGTCGACTTTTCAACTGTGCTGCCTATCACGTGATGCTCCTCCTCCCAAATAACAATTCGCTGTGGGTAATATGTTCCTAGTTACTCTGCAGCTTCCAGACTTGGGTCTCAGAAGAGTTTCATAATGACTATACACATCAGTTCTCTTATCTCGCTGGGAGAGACTTAACAGTGCTTGCTGTTTAAAAAGTGTAATTGTTACCATGGTCACTTATTCTTGTGCCCCTTGAACAAACTCAAAGGTCTTATGGGAGACCTTTTTTTTCTCACTAAAGAGGGCAAAGCTAATATAGTTTTCTTTTTTTATTTTTAATTTTTAATTTTTTTTAACCTGTTGAGTGACTAGCTAGACTATGCATTTGTCAAAACAATAGACAAAACCTAGAAATTAAATAAGAGTGCTGGCACCTTACAATCTCATCATACCTTGCCTTTCTGTATTTGCCAGCTTTATTCAAAGACTAATCACAAGTTTGTACAAAAAGTTTTAATGGTACAGTTAACTTCTTTCTACAGCTTTTAAAGCCACAAATTAATACAACATTTACACCCAAGAGGAGTAATTTAGTCAGACTAGCAAAACACACAAGAAAATAAACGCAAAACTGTAACTTCTCAGTCAGTGATATAAAAGGACTGCATGGAAAACAACTGATTTTTTTTCAAGGGAAAGTTTCCCAAAATTGAAATACTCCCATTATTTTCTTAGATAACGTAAAGACGGTATTCTAACATTTTAATTGAAATTATAGCCAAAAAGCTCCCAAAGAGAATCCATGGAAACACTCTCTTCAGAAAATTATACCAGTTTTAGAAGTACAGGGGAGCATGATCATTCACATGCCTGATAGCAGTGACTAATGAGGCTCAACCATTGTGTATTTAGGAACACTGCAGTATATGCAGCTGCCCTCTTAGATCATTATCTTTTAACTAATATTCTATATATGAATGGCTTGTTATCCTAAATGATTTTTGAAAATAGCCCCAAAAGACTGAACTAGAAAAGCAATTTAAACTAGAAAGACAAAAAACTGTTCTCCCTGTCCCCACAAATGTGAAACTTTACTGTAGGCCAAGCTTAGAGAAATAGTAGCGACAGAGATTTTTTCTTCAGGCATACTTGAAGCTGTCTACTCAACATTCCCACTCTTCTGCTTTTACAAGCAAAGTGTATGTTCTGCTGCAGGCCAAATGCAATACATATAGAGCCAAACATTGCAAGTGCTACCTCATTAGACGTATCTTCCAGCTTGTTCTGGTAAGCTGTCAAGGTACACCTCAAAGTCTCAACGACAGAGCAGCTCAGAGGTTTATCTTTGTCCTCACAAGTGCCTGAAGGAAAACACAGAACAAAAATTAAGCCTTAAAGCCACAGAGAGAAAATTACTCACCCTGGATGTGAGGTATTAGAATTAGTTAGGGCTTCAGTGACAATACAGAACACTGAAGAGCAGCCTTGTTTGCCATGAGAGATACAGCTGTATAGCCATGCTTTCACAGAAAATAGAGCTAAAAGACATCTGTATAAAAGCTTTAATAGAAGATACAGAACTGTAAATTCTGGATTACATTTATGTGTAATGCATTTGGTATGCAGTCTCACATATTATTTCTACTGTAGTCAAACCTGCGTCATTCAGACAAGCCAACTTTGAAACCACACAATTATATACTTTGAAAAACATGTTGTCTGAAAGTTAAGAATGTTACACTTTTCCTGACATTATTTTGCTGTTGTGACTAAGCATGCATATAGTAATGCAGTACTTCATTTACTCAAAGCCTTACTGAGCCAAAGATCATATGATTATGTTATGTTTGGAGAGGACTTAATAACATTTTAAATTATATTAAATTTTATTCTGAAGGAAATGACAAAAAAAATATTATCTGTCTGTAGGGTCCTATATAACAGTTCAATTATAAATCTGATATATCCATTATATACACACTAAACTTATTTATTAAACCTTTAGATTGAGACTTCTGATCTTGTTGCCTTAATTGGGGACATATGAACAAGTCTGACCATTCCAAAGTGCATAGAACAATGTGCCAAGAAAGCAAAACAACTCTGTATTGATTGAGACGTCACAAGATGTCAGCTGATACTCAGTTTCCAAGAACAAACTTTTCTTTTTTCCTGGTGTTACACCACAATACTAGGTTATTGACAGACCATTCCTCTCAGCATTATTTATATTCTTAGAAAAAAACATTTATCACTTACTGTATGGCAAATTATAGCATCAACATTTCAACAATTTTTAACATGTTCTATTAGGAAAACTATCTTTATCAACTATAATAGCAGCCTTATTTTCCAAAAGTGAAAATATCTGTGGGATTTTATATCCAGGAAGGCTAAATCATCATAACTCCGAGCACAACTAAACAATGATAGAGGTACTTATCACCAGTGTCACTAAGCAATTTACACAGAGTGGCTCATGAAGTCAAATCAGGTACTAAAGCCTGAGACTTTTCTTTGGCTCTCCATAAAACTTTATCAGAGGAGGTCCACTTACATACTTGCAGGGCATTTAAAAAATATTCTATAATTTGTGTCATCTAAGAAGCATGACATTCTACTACGGGACCGTATAAAAATAATTGAATTCCTCTTGTAGGCTACACATAATATACCAATAGAACTCAGTGGAAAACTTACTTAAGTGCACAAGTCAGAATGTACTGCCAACTGGTGTTTACAAAACTCTTTCAATTAGTTAGCCTCTTCTCTTCTGACTTTTGATAATACCAGAAAGCATAAAGTGCTGTTCAGGCAGGACTAGGTGTTACAGTCAAAGTCACACCTATTCAAAGCAACACATATTTGCTAGATTGCTTTCAGTAGCAGGAGCAAGATCGGCTCTACAGCACACACATCCCAGTGATGGACCTCTATCCTATCAGCGACTCCACCTACTTACCACAGTTTCTAAAAGTCTGTAGAGTCAGGGAAAAAACAAGAGTTCCTTAATGACACTTCAAAGCCCTGTGAATCCTAGAGATACCCCAAACAACAGTGTTGTTATGCTTAAAACCAACCTAAGAAGAATTAATAAAATTGGACCTCTTTTGAGGAGATTTCACATTGAATAAAGTGCAAAGTGTGACCTTACGATAATTTTTATCACATAACCACAGCTATAGCTATGCAGAGAGCTCCAGTCCAATCTTCTCATTTACAAGACCAACCTCTCACTACTACCCATTGTAGGAACATTCTGCGTTGATCTTGTTGCACAAAAAAAAATAGACACTATTTTTTCATACTTGTAGCTCTAGCAAAGTGGTAATGCACAATTCTCATTCAGTTCAAAACAATATGTATAAAGTCAATCCAAGAGTTATCTTCCATACCATAGGTTTTGTCAAACTGTCTAAATAAAGTATTTTCATATTTTAAGTCCCAACCTACAATGATGTTATTAATGTCATGTTTGCCAAAATTAGAATTTTTAGTAAACTTTTCATGCTGTCATTCCTTCCCTTTGCTGTAACCCTATTTCTAGGCAGCTCAATCTGCCAATAGAAATACTGATTCAGCCTACCAGCTGAAAATGGACCTGTGGCTTTAATGCTGCCCAAATGTTGTCTGACTTCATACAACTGTGCAGGAGACATGCAGCATAATCCAAATGCACTCTGTTGCGGCAGAAGCACGAGTCCTTTCGAGTCTTACAGAAGTATACAAGTGAATAAACTCTTAAATCTTCTGTTTCAGACTTTCTGCTAGCTGTACTAGGCCAAGGGTAGGAAAAGAGATCATTTTCTTCAGAACAGTTCATATGGTGCTGTGTTTTAGATTTTTGACCAAAAAAAGTGATGCTAACTCAAAGCAGCTAACACTCCTAGGACTTTGCACCCATTTCACCTTTACTACGACCACAATTACTTTTTTCTGGAACACAAAGCCTCTTAAGAACATACCCTATTGCTGAATAACTGCACAATGCGATAAACTGAAAAGATACAAAATGAATTCATGCAAATGAACCAATGAGAATAACAATGCTCTGGAAAATATATAAAGGTCACTGGAAAAGGAGAAAACATGGATTTTTGTTTGTTATTTTGACATGCATAAAGGAAAAAAAAAGCTTTCTAAAACTATTTAGGTTTTAATCTGCATTGGGTTTGCATGGGCTGGTTTTTGGTGGTGGGGGGTCTTCGGGGTGGCTTCTGTGAGAAGCTGCTAGAAGCTTCCACCATGTCCAGCAGAGCCAATCCCTCGTGGCTCCAAAGATAGACATGCTGCTGGCTGCTGTAATTGTCACTACAGAGAAGCAGGAATGAGAACAACTGAGAAGAACAACTCTGCAGACAGCAAGTGGAGAAGAAGGGACAGGAGGTGCTCCAGGCACCGGAGCCCACATTCCTCTGCAGGCTGTGGTGCAGCCCATGGGGAAGCAGCTGTGACCATGCAGGGCCACAGGGACGCAGAGATCCACCCACAGCCCGTGGAGGAGCCCCACACTGGAGCAGGCAGATACCTTGGAGGAGGCTGTGATCCTGTGGGAGGCCTGTGGAGAGAGGGCTCCTGCTGCCAGGCTGGAGCAGCCTGTCCTTGGAGCACTGCACCCCACGGAAGAGTGACCCAGGCTGCAGCACTTTTGGGAGAACTGTTGCCTGTGGGATGGACACATGTTGCAGCAGTTTGGAGGGAGCTGTTGCTGATCAGATGAAGCCACGTTGGAGAAGCTCTCAGTGAACTGTTTGCTGTGGGAGGGACCCTGCAGTGCAGCAGGGGAAGGACTCCCTCTCCCTGAGCAGCAGGAGAAGCCACAGGTGATGAGCAGACATAACACCCATTCCCTGTCTCCTTGTGCCAGCTGGGTAGGAGGTACAGCTGGCAAAGGAGGTAGAGGGAGGGATGGGGGGAAGGTGTTTTTAAAATGTGGTATTTAAAGGGTTTGTTATACTTCTCTTTATCCTGCTCTGATTTTCTTGTAGTAAGTTCATATCTGTAAGTTAAGCCTGTTTTGCCTGTGATGGTATTTGATGAGTGAACTCTCCTGGTCCTAACCATGAACCTACATTAAATTTCCTCTCCTCTCCTCTGTCCAGCTGCACAAGTTAGCAGCTTTCATAGGTGCCTGGCATCGGCCCACATCAACTGGGCCAATGATCAATACTATCAATAAAAATATAGTATTATCTTCTCTTTACTGTATAGCCTAATAATCATAGACTGATCAGCACTTGAATTAAGGGGCTGAATCTTTAGTGTTGGATCTTTAATACTGACAGATTTTTAAGTAGCTCTCTCAACCCCTTGAGTTCAATGTTGACCACAAGAACAAGAAAGACTTCCCTATCAGCTGTGGCTAATGTAGCCCCTCATCTAGTAATTAGACTACAAAGATTTATTTAAGATTTTTACTTTTATTGGCACACAGGTATTCCCATTTCAAATATAATAACAATTTTTTAAAAATTTGAATAAATGCTATTAAATACAAAATGTTGTAAGTACACCACAGTGATAATATAATAATGCAAAGCATCAAAAATTAAGTTTCAAACTTAAAAGCATAGCAAATACGTAGGACTAAAGTCTTAGTCAATGTCTATTCTAATATTAAAAAACTGGAATTGACTGTAAGGATTCAGGCGACCCACTGCAAAACTAAATTCAACTATCTGCCTCAAGTGCCTCTTCACAGATGCTAAAGCTTGGAAAAAAGATCTATTTAAATTAGTTTAAAAGTTTACCTCAGACAAAGCAAATTAATACTGAAGGTACTGTTATTAAATTTCTATATTATACAAAACAAATTAAAGCTGTTCTTAGCAAGGCTTACCATCCAAAAGAAAATTGCTGCTTTGTAAATTGCACTTACTTACTTAAGTAACTCCCCCCAGATTTACTCAAGTCCTTTTGAGCATGTGGAACTTTGCAAAACTGTAGAAAACCAACAATCTTAAAGAGCTTTTCAACTGTAAACCTAGAGGTATTATCACGGTAATCACATTTATAATTACAGAATAAAACTGATACCAGTCCCAAACAATGAAGCATATAGCCTATGCAAGGAAATCAATGCATGGCAGAATCCAAGCTCACCTTTTAAGGATAAGAGAAATCCCAAGAAGTTGTTTCTTTATTGAAATTCAGTATCACCGGGCCCTAAAAAAAGCCCTTTGTGAAGATACAAAAAAATGTATCTTCATTTGAAAGTGTTTTTAGCAACCATTTATGTCTATTGTTTCGAAAAAGTGCCAGAACATATAATGATATACATAAAACAAACCCATTTGCTCTGTAAGCTCCATTTTACTTGTTTTCTTCCTGTTTACTTTCACTGTAAATTGGAAGCACTTTGTGTCTCGTATGCAATTTTTCTAACAGGAATTAAGTTTTAAATGAAATTTTTTTAAAATGTTCAATTTTCAGCTTTAAAAAAATCACTAGCTTGACATTAAAGTTCAGCTTGTTTATATTAGCCACTATTTCAAATTTCTAACCAGGCAGCAGACTTTGTTAAGTCTGATACAATACTTATATATAAAGGTAGCAGAGTGACAACCACTGAATTACAATTACTTTTAATGAAGAAAGGGAAATATTTGTTCTGTATCAGATTAAATGAATGCAACATAGTACATGTCCACAATCAACTGCAAAAAGTATTGTGTTGCATCATGTGTCCTACACAACCTTTTTGAATATATGACCTTTAAGTTGCTGAAGGTTGCCTCAGAATTTGGCTCAGTTCAGGCAAAACATCTGTTCCCTTTGCAGGTATACTGTAAGGACTTTTTTCTCAGTTGGATTTAGAGCACAGCAAGTGAGCCCTTTTCTGACCGATCATATACACCCCAGCATTTGTAAATCAAGCTCTGGGCTGACAACAGCAGGTCCACAATCCGTCACCCTTTCTCAGCTAGCAAGGCCATTTGACTGCTGTGAGAACTGCTCTTATCATGTCATCAAATCAAAGCATGTTGAGAAGAGGGAATGCAAGAGGCATCTGCAGAATTCCCACAATGTAGTGACTTTGGAACATTGACAGATGCATCTGTCATTTTATACCTTCAACTAACCTGCTGTCCGCTGGCCTGACATAGCAAAGCTGTCCAAAAGTAACTCCAGCTCTCTCATGTTGTTTTCATACGTCTCTGTTAGAAAGACCTGGTGTTTCTTGGCCTTTATTTGACAGGAGGAACAGACAAGACAAGAGGGGGTGGGGAAAAACACATTAAAATAAGTAAACAGAATTTTTAAATTTCCTTTTTAAATTTAAATTTCTACTGTATTTCTTTTTATGTCTTTTCTCAAGCCAAGAGACCTAGCATGACATAACAAATAAGAACCTTGTAACACACAACATAAAACTAAAGGATTTCAAAAGCAAAACAAAAGATGGTTGTACAAAAACTTAGTCTTCTTAATCCTCTGCTTTAAAAGTACCTTAATGGACACTAAATTCTCCCCATCTATGCAAGCAGTGAAATCTATTGTTACATCCTACAAGGGCATCCAGAAAGACACCCAACTACTGGCAGAAAGGCTAGAAATCCATGATTTGGCACTCAGTCAAATCCCACACCTATTCTCATTGCAAACCCTGCCTACTTCAATTGTTAATATGTTCCATACTAGACAGGGATTTCTTCAATACCAAAACCTCATCCTTGTGCATGGAACATAAAACTACAGAGTTCTTAGTCCCTATCACCGAATCTTCTTAAAGAAAGCTGTTCACTAAATGCAGTCTATTGTTCAAATCAAGACACCAAATTTTTTGAGGTCAGAAAAGTTCTACAGCAGATTTTTTATATCACTACAACAGAAAGACTGTACCAAATCATTCCTTCAATTTATATCTGATAACTTGCAGTTTTTAAAGACATGTGTCCATAACTCCAGACAAGACCAAGGTCTTTTTGAGTATATGGAGTTTTGACTTCTCAAGGAAATGTCTGATTTTAGCTGCTGACTGACTGACAAAAATTCAGCAATTTAGAAAACCTAAAAGAAGCAAAAAAAAAAAAAGGAAAAAAAAAGAAAACCAACCATCTCCCTGCTCAAGAGGAAACTATATTTAAATAACTTCACAATTTTCTTATGACAAAGGTTATGGTCAAAGATGTCTCATGACTTCTAACTGCTCAGTTTATTTCTAAATTCTAAATTGTAACACATATTTGTGTAATTTCCATTTCTACTTGGTAATGGAAAGTTAACCTTTTTTACTGAGCAAATTCTACTGTTTTCTATCATATCTAGAGACTGTTGCTTTAGTTATGCTTCATTGCATGTCAAAGAACCCAGGCAATTTCTTATGTGTGGGGAACATCCTCCCCAGGAAAACTGCTACATACTGGTAGCATATAACTGTCAGGACTAAAAAAAAAAGAAATGCATTTAATTCTCTGCAGTGTTCCTTACTATTCAGTTTAAATATTTTATAAATTTGCTTTACTCTTTCAATTTTAATTATATGTACTGTATATCAACTAATATATTATTCATATGTGTATTTCAGTGTTAGGTCCCCTGTAGCATTTACACGCTTTTCCTTGTGTGAAAGTTTGTACTACACTTCATAAAGAATTTCCAAATCACTTCTATATATTGAAAAATAACCAAGGCTTAATTTCTTTGCCATAAAATTATCTATATAAATAGAACTTGTAAAGTTGAGATCTGGTAAAAATATTTTATGGGATGCAAGCACAATAAAGTATTTCACTCTTGTGTACTGACATCATCTCAGAGATCTCAAAAACTAAAAATAAGGAAATAAAATAATATGAAAACATCACAATAAAATAAATGTTGTTTTTACATAAAATACTCCAGTACAAAAAAGGTGAGACTAAATCTTCCCAGAAAAACATATTCTATGGAAAAGTAAAATGTGAGAATTTTTTTTCAATCTTCTCATCCAATTTTTCCATTTTGTTTAGTTAATTTACCATAATTTAGTCAGTGTGTTCCAGTCTATTCAACCTTCACCACTTCTCTATGCTTTATTTGCTAACTGCATCTATACTTCTCAAGTCAATTTTAGTCCCTTTTTCAACAGCAATAAAGATCAAAAGAAAATTACTTACACTAGCCAGTCTCTCTACACCTGAACTGCAAAATATTTAGTATCTTTCCTTTCTAACGTCTATTTTCAATCACTGTCCCCATTATCAGAAATTTAAGGAAAAAACTGCCGTAAATTGCACTGCTAAAAATCCAGGCACAGTCCAAAAGGATCTATTATTGATCTGATTTCTTATGTCTCACTGACAGGTATCTAATAACAACATATACAGTCATCTGAATCTTGAATTTAAGCTGACAGAACCTGTGGAGGTCATCTGGTCCTACTCCCCACTCACAGCACAGTATGGTCGAAGTCAGGTTAGGCAGCTCTGAACCTTGTTCTGGCAAGTTTTGAGTCTCTTCAAAGATGACATTTCAACAAACCCTCCAGGCAACCTGTTCCAATATCTCACAATCTGCATTGTGAAGTTTTTTGTTTTCCCCTTACAGATAATTATAACTTTCCTGTTTTCTCTTCTACTTCTAATGGACAGATCTAAGGAGAGTGTACCTCCATCTTCTCCACAAGTACCCACTTGATAGTTTACAGCAGTAGCTATTATCTCCTTAGTTTTCTTCAGTCTGAACAAACACAGGGAGTTATGCATAATGCTTTACTTTGAAAAGGAAAATGGAGCGTACAAGTATAGAGTCAAACACAATCAATTGCAGCTGACAGATTCAGCTGTTCCAGGAGATGTGATTACAATCCTTCTCAACAACTCCATCAATCAACATATTTTGCCATTCCTGTAGAACTACTGGAGAAGTACAGGTGTAATTGTTTCCTAGGTTATTTCAAAAGGGAAATCAGTTGACAAGAAAACTGCTAAAGCCTTTACATAAGGAGAGTTAGCTTCACAAAACACATTAGTAAACAGGTGGAAGAATAGTTATAAACTCAATTAAAATTTGTAAGTCTTCTGCTGACTTTGTTGACTTCCTCTACACCAGAATGGACCATTCTTGACCTAGACAGTGATCCTTGAAAACAACCTTGAAAATCAAAGGTGAGGTCTGTATGGAAATGCAGGGGACGCCAGGGGACTCCTGACCAAGTATTAATAGGAAGCATAAAGAAGGTTGTTCAGACATACTAAACTTGGAAAAATACAGATACATCACTAAAGCTTAGAGGGATATCTTTAGGGATGCCAAAATCCACCTATAGTTGAATCTGACGTGGGATATGAAGAGCAACAGTAAAAGATTTCTTAAGTACACCACCTCCAAAAGAAGGACTAGGCAAAATGTGGTCCATTGCTAATGAGGCAGTGATCTGGTGACTAGGAGAGAGAAAGGGCCTTCTCATTGCTTTTTTTCACCTCAGTCTTCACTCAAAGAACCTGCCTTTGGGAATTCCAGGTCCCTAAGATGAGTGAAATTTCCATGAACACTTGAGAATTTAATTCTCAACATATACTAGTAAATAAAATTCTCAACATATACTAGTATTTCCGATAGCCCCTAACGACAATTCCCTTTTTCCCAATATATTCCAAACTGAAGGCTAAAAACCTAATAACATGGAAGAAAAATCATACTTCCTGAACCCAGAACATATGCTGAATTTTACCACATAAAATGCTTCCTTGAAACAAATTTCATATCCTTAAAAAAGGTTCCTATTATCATAAAACAACTCTTGAGGACAAAAACCTTTTAGTAGAAAATGTGCTTGGCAACATAATAATTTAATCACCAATTTCAAAACAAAATTAAACTTTTAAAGAAATTAAAGAGAAGCTAAGCATTTTTCATTTAAAATACTGTAAACTCCAATGAGGAAAAAATCTTTTTTCCAAATACTTTCTATCCTTATCTGTAAGGATAACTTGAACTATTCTGAAAACTGACTGCTTATAAAATTCTTCCATTTACTGTCAGACTTGTGTTAATCTTCCAGAAAGGTATTTTTATTTATCTGGACAAGTTCCTACTAGCTTGATTGTAGACATATTTTCCTTAACCATCAGTATTTGATTTTTGTTCCTGTTCCCATACAGAAATGTTGTCCCATTGTTTTTGCAGCATTTTGCAAAAGCCATGGTTAACTAAAATAAATGTGAACTCTATACACAGTTCCAGGACAGCCCACAGAACCTGATGCTGCAAGTGTGAATCTGTATCTCAAGGTCAATAACTTTATTTTTCATGTGGGCAGGACTTTGAGGCCTTGCCTTAACAAAACTACCGCAGTAGTAAGCAGGGAGTTAGGATCCAGATGTACAATGAACTGCCTTAACTCCTGAGAAATTTTCTCTACTTTGTCTGCAGTCACAAGGGAGGGTCTCATTCACATGGACTAATTAACCCACTCAGTCTGTAGTACAAATTCCAACCGGTGATGGCAGAGTAAGAGCCAAATCCAGAACTATCCACATAGCCACCAAGGAACAGCATGTTCAGATATGCCTTGAAAAGTGCTTATGTAAATTCTTTACAAAAGTATCAGAATGTTTACCAGGCATGACCTTGGGGGCAGCAAATCAAAGCATTTACAGAAATACAAAAGACTGCTCCACAGTTCACAAAACACAGATTTTACTCAAGTGACGCTCTGTAAAGCAGAAAATGGCACAAATTTTTCAGCAAACAGGCATAACTTGTATTATAAAAAACAAAATGAAACCATCACTGACAAACTCTCTCCTTAGGCTTTTATTTATTTTTGCTCAAGTTCTCAAACTATTGAATACTTTTACTTTCTTATATCTGGAATATTCAAAAATCTCTAGAAGAGTCTGGCTACGTATAAGTTAAATACAATCTCTCAAGAAATTTCGTATCTCAGTCTTACAAATTAATCAAAATGCTCAAGTTTTATTGAAATCCTTCTTGTCCCTCCCAAAAAAAGAGATTTGTAACAACTTTTGCTGGGAGAGAATGTTATGAAGTATCTCCTTGGGTCTTGAGATTTATTTTTTTGACCAAGTCAGAGAAAATTTTTTGAGAACTGCAACTAAATTTTTGATGCCTGTCTTCCAACACCAGGACATCACAGCTTGAGTGACCTCTGCACCTTCAAAATAAATTTAAAAAGTGGTTTGTTTGCAGAAGATCATTTAAGCATATGCTTCAGACTAACTAGTCTTCTTACATTAGGACAATAATAGAAGTAACAGCTGGGAAGAAAAATTCTCCACCTGTGTTAAGGCAAGAAAAAAACAATCAACATAAAACAACCCTTAACAATTAATGCACAAAATTAAAGATTGTGTATCATGACTGGGATATTATTTTAAACTGAAATAAACTGTCCACATCTAACTGTGCCTAGATGACATTTTCATGTTTGCCACTGTGTACCAGTTTCTATTCCACAGAAGTTGTAGAACAGAATCATAATCCTCAGGGTCCTTCATGGTCTGTTTAGTTAATGCCTAGGCAACTTCTGCTAAAGAACAATGCTTAATGTGTACATCCTGGAACTAGATTCTCAAATATTTCTATGCTGACATTCAGTGTATGATAACCTACAAGGCGTTTATGGGCAGCTGAGATGCAAACATCACTTCAGGTGTGGCTGTAAAAGCAAGATTTACATGCCATGGGGAAAACCACAAGCTGTGTGCCATCTATTACACAACTTACATACAAATTATGCTATTTCTGATAGAATCTGTTAAAAGGAGTGGAAATAAATACACCTTACAAATTAAAGGAATTGATACTAAGACACAATATTTTAATTATTTCACTTTCCTAATATGCATTCTGAGGAACTGACAAGTTTCCCAAATTTCAATTTGCATTTCTCATAAAATAAAGGTTTAACTTCTCCTGCTTGTCCCATGCTAAAATCATCCACTACTAGGTACTACTAGGTACTAGAAATGTAAATATCCTGAGTAACTTAAAACTCCTAAAGATACCTCTTGTTCTTTCCATGAGGCAGGAATACAGCTGGGGCTGTTTCAATTTAAACGAATTGTTAAATCACAATGGCTATTCTAAATTCCTGTTCTTGAATCTAAAAATTTCTAGAAACCCTAGCTAGATAATTATGAGCTTGAGATCAATTTCCTCAAGTACACATAATGCAAATATTGAGAGCTTTCTCATGCAGAGCATTCATTAGAAATTTTGTTTGATAGTAACAGATCCTATCACATTTGACCCATGCAGGTTTCTGGCAAACTTCTGCAACATGCTGGTATTTAAAATTACAAGCAGAGTAACTACTTTACTGTACATTCAACTGATCCATTAAGGAAAAAAACAACTTTTTCATATAAAGTTTCAAAATCATGTACTTTGTGTATCTTACAAATATTTTTCAAATGAACACATTAATTTGTATGTTAACAGTACTGTGAGAAACCAACTTAAGATTACCAGATTGAAGTGGAAAAGATGTATTCAGGATGTCAATAATAGTACAAAATAAAAGGAAGTAATTAACAGATCAAGAAAGCAGGATGTGGAAATAAAGGGAAAAGAACACACTGACAATTTCACACAATTTTAGTATAAGTAAAGGGAAGCCTAATAACAGTATACTGAGTTTTATTTATACCTAGCTTCTACGATAGCCTCCTGTTTTTTATTTTGGGAAGAAAAATAACAAAAAAGCTGCCTATACTGAGTAAACAAGACCACACACAGGCTCTCCTGCTTCCCAATCAAATACGAAAGTCTTCAGGAAAAATACAAGGCCATCCAAGGTGATAAAAATCTAATCCCACAGGGGACCACTAATACAACTCTTCAGAAAATGAGTATTTTTATTACCTCTTCAAGACAGTCTTGTGGCTTGAAATCATTCCAGTAAAGCAATTAAAACAACCTTCTATATGAATAAGACAGTTCTTTCAAGTGGAGCAATCCACTTGCTTTTACTTTCAGTTACACAATTCTCATTTTGAGTACACCATTTAATACTGTTGTAATTACCAAAAAACCTGAAGCATGAATAGAATTTTGTCGTGAATTCTTGTCAGATATAACATACATTTTACTATGGAATTTTTCTTTGTATTCTTTTTGTGCCTGATAAAATTATTTTTTCAGGTTTACTAAGGCAGCAAATGTCTTTTAATACTTAAATGCTTGCATTGAAGAAGCTGTGTCCTCCCAAAGGAAAAAACGTTTATTTAGTTTTATTTTTCTTCAATTTATTAATTACCAATCTACCTGGAAAGTAGATAACACTAAGACAATGTATGGAGTAATTCCGTCAGCTGAAGAGTAGACACCAACAAATCTGAAAACTCTCTGATGCAGATCTCTGCTCTTATATACTGAATAGCACAATGCCTACTTGTAGCAGGAAAGAGATCGTGGTAATTTCCTACACTCATAGGTCCAAGAGGAAGCAGGAGCAGAAATTTACAATAGAAAAAAAAATGGTTAAGTATAGAAATACTGTAAATGCTACTCTACAATGATGAGAGATAAGGTTTTTAGTTTAAAGTTCATCTAGTTCTAATGCTAGACCAGGTTGCTCAAAGCCCCCTCCAACCCAGCCTTGAACTCTTCCAAGAATAGGACATTCACAACTTCTCTGTTATGAGTTTCTTTGTTATGTTTCATAAGTTTTTGTTATGTTTAAGTGCCTCACAGCTCTCACAATAAAATTTTTTTTCCAAATATCTGATTAAATCCTTCTTTCAGTTTGGAGCCATTCCCCTTGTTGTCTTACTACACGCCATTCTGGAAAGTCTCTATTCAGGTAGTGGAAGGTCACAATTAGGCCACCCCAAAGCCTTCTCTTCTCCTGGCTGCCTCATAGCAGAGCTGCTCCATCCCTCTGATAACTTGGTGGCCTCCTCTGGACTCTCTCCAACAGGTCCATCTCTGTCCTGTGCTGAGGACCTCAGAGCAGGTGGGGTCTCACCAGAGCAGAGCAGAGGGGCAGAATCCCTCCTCTGCCCTGCTTACCACACTGCTTTGGATGCAGCCCAGGATGTATTTGGCTTTCTTTCTTCCAGCAGGGTCACATCCAGCCTCTCACCCATGTGCACCCCCAAAGCCCTTCTGGGCAGGGCTCCTCTGATCTGTTCATCCCCCAGCCTGCTTTGACATAAGGGGCTGCCCTGACCCAGATGTAGCACCTTGCACTTGCTCTTGGTAAATAACAGAAGATTTTCATGGGCCCACTTCTCCAGCTTGTCCAGGTCTTTCTGGATGGCATCCTGTCCTTCAGCTGTGCCAACTGCACCACTCAGCTTGGTGTCATCAGCAAATGTGCTGAGGGCGCACTTCCATCCCTTCATCTATGTCATTAATGAAGGTAACCTAAGCTTTTTGTTTTGACCCTCCTGCTATTAAAGAAGATGGCAAAATTGGTATTCAAAGTTGGGGTACATAGAGACAGCGGGAAGGCACCAACTGGTGATATAAAAGGAAACATATTTCAGAAAATAATCCTGTAAAATACATCCAATAGGACAAATGCACACCAAACAAAAAAAAAACCCCAATCAACTAAAAAGTTTGTTACCTTCAAAGAAGACATTTTCAAATAATTTTTGCAGTCAAATGCTTGCATTAAAAATGTTATGTGAAATAATTATGTCTACAATGGTAACTAATCAAGCCTGAGGAAAAAAAGCTTGGATAGGAAGATAGAACATTCTTCACCAAAAATTACAATCCATATTTACAAATTGCCTTCTTCATTAGGAATGCAAAGGCTTGTTTCAAATAACTGTATTCTATAAATAATTCCTCAATTAAATACTTAGTGTATCACTTAAAATGCATTTTCGAATTAGTTTCTCCAGTATCTTATCTATATTTACTCTTGTTTCACAAAACAAAGTAATATAAATAAAAAATCAGAGTAACACTAAGTCAGATTTATTCCACAGCTCAGCACAGCAAATGCAGATTATGTTCACAGCATGTTTAAAAACTAAAACAACAAGTGCCATAGGCTTTTTGTCTTACCATTGCAAGTTCGCTCTGTAATTCACTGCAGCTTTTTTCAGCATTCCCTAGTCTTGCAGAGAGGTCCATAATTACCTTCTTCTTCTCCTCAATCACTTCTTTCATTTGATTGTTTGAGGAGAAACACTCTTTTTCTAATCTGGAAAGTTTCAATATTAGAACATTTTAATCAAAAATACTTATGTCAAGTATTCTACATATTTTTAAAAGACAATCTGAGTATCACATCATGTTAGCACATCAAATGACTTATGAAGCTGTTGCCTTATTTTTTTTAAGTGAAGAAACTTATATATTCCTTGTAAGAAAAACTTCTCAGTTATGTTTACGTTCTTTTCCATCACCAAGGCTTCTGTTAGACTTCCAGTCATAAACTAATTTGATCATTTGAATAGGGTCTCCAGATTACATGTAATAAACAGAAGTCATCATATTTTAATTAACACATTAGTTCTCTTCAGAAAGATATCACATCTTGCATTATCAGCACTGGTTTAAAGTACAAAGCTTGCTCCTCAAGTTTCCAAATACCTGACTATATTCTTACCCTGGTTCTAGCCAGAACAGGGTTAATTTTTGCAGTAGCCAAGAGCGGGCATGGCTAGGACCTGGAGGCCATTCTATACCACCTCATGTCATTTTCTGAGCACAGGAGAAGGGCTCCCTTGTGGGTAGTGTGGAAGAGGGACTAGGTATGGTTGGGTGTTTCCACAGTGTGCAATCACAGGTGATCAATCACTTTTTTTCCTTATGCACTCTGTCATTAGTATTGTTGCTGTTACAGTTCATTGTCTTATTTCATTGTTGTGTCCAGTAAAGTGTCCTTATCTCAGCCTATGATCTTTACTTTTTGTGAGTCCAATTCTCCTCTCCACCCTGTCACAGAAGAAGAGGGGGGAATGATCAAGCAGCACATGGTTTGGAGTGTTTCTGTAGGAACACTAAATTGGGGAATACATTCTTAAACCATGACAATTCTACTCAGAATTTCATGATTTCAATAGCAGACAATTCAAAATTTCAACCAGTTCTTGAACTACATCAGTCCTTCTGGTATTCAAGAAAACAAATGTATAGAAATTGATAAAAAGGCATGATAAAAAGGTTTGTCATGAGAAAATTACAAGGCCAAACAACAGCAAAAAGGAGACAGAGCCAGGGAGAGGAAGCCAAGGAAAAATTTTGAAGGATTGCCTAAGTACATAGGGGTGGAAAGAAGGTGCCTCAGAAAAGGCACCTAGAATTAACATTCACAAAAGATGACAAAGCTGAGAAGGGATTTTACCACGGCTATGGTAGGAAAGAAAACATGAACAGACTTCTACACAAAGCAGCTATTTTACCAACAACAGAGAGAGAAAGTCAGCATACTCCCTGCCATTTTGTCCTCCATCTTCCCTGACATGGTCTATTCCCAAGCCTCTATTGTCAGTAAAAGGACACTAAAAGGAGAACAATTGGTAGCAATAGGTGAGGATTGCGTCTGAGATAACCTGTGAGAACTCAACCCATAGAATTGTAGAGGTCAGCTCACCTACAATCAAAGATTCTGATAAAGCTGGCTAATCTCAGAGTGACATTGCTCATTATCATCATGAAAGTTCACAAAAATTGGAGGAGGTCCCTGGCAAATGAAGAAAGGCAAATGTCACACTTATATTTGGCAAAAGTAAAAAGGAGAAGCCAAGGAACTATAAACCACTGAGCTTCATTTCAGCCCTGGAAAGTTACAAAGCAATTCCTTCTAGAACAATTTTCTGGGCTCATGAAAGAAACAAAGGTGATTGGGAACAAGCCCAGATGGTAGTAGCTGGAATGGCTGTAATACTGTAGAGGTCTGTCTAAGACCTGTTTAACAGCTTCAGCCACCACCTGGAGTAAGCCAAGAGTGCAGTCTCACAATACCTGCAGTGAACAGTGAACTGGGTGTGGGTAGATCATGACACAATACAATTGATACACTCAACTGAAGTGCTGCCATTCTCTAGTCATGGAGAAAGAACAGGCCAGAATTAACCTTCTGACCTTCAACAATGACGTGTGCAAAGACCAGAACTTAGGAAAGAAGGCCACCCTAAAGTCATGTAGCTCATAATTGGCTGGATAGAAGGTATGCTAAAAAGAACCTGGTAACCATGACACACAGCCACTAATCAGCAGCACAGCACAGGAGCAGAGATAGCTAACAGCATCCTGGGCTGTGTTAATAGCAGCATAGCCAGATCAAGGGAAGTGATTAATCACCTTGTATTTGGCAGTCATTATAACATATCTCGGATAATGATCACTTTTAACTACATGCACCCCTTACAACATAGGAAAAAAGTTGGGGTGGGCTAAAGGAATGGTCACCACCATGGTCAACAGCAGAAATACACATAAGAACTGAGGAAACTTGGTATGTTCAAGCTGGAGAAGAGATAACTCGACAGTGTACAACAGGCCTCCCAGTATCTAAAAGGAGGTTAGCAAGGAAATGCAGACAATCACTTCACAGCAGTGTTTGTCTACAAGACAAGTACTGAATCCAAAGAGGTTCAAACAAGGAGATAGGTTTTCCAACTGTATGGAAAAGGTTCCCAGAGAGATTGTGCCATCTCCATTCTCCACATTTTCAAGACCTAACTGAAGAACCTGATCTCATAGCTTATATATAGTTTGAGCAGCAGGTTGGATTATAGATCCTGCAATTCCTTTCAACGTGAACTATTCTTTGATGTAGCTCTCAACAGTAGAAACATCCAGTAGAAACATCATCTCTTTTTCTCCTAGCAGTCCTGTCTCCCAAGAACTGAAAGCAGTGCAAAGGGCTCAAAGTTCTTGCATTTTTTAAGCTTTTGAATCAATATAGTCACTTTCTGACTTTAATTTATTTGTTAAAGATTAATGTATCTTTTTAGTTGAAGGACTGCTTCAGCAGTCCACCAAATACCTATGTCCTTCTGCATCAGCCTGGCTGATTTTTTGCTGTAGCTGCATATGTTTACTTCTTATTCTTCAAAATCTGCCTATTTCAGTCCCCCAAAGTAGCTTCTACTCTCACAGCTTTCAGAAACACAGCAAAAGCAGTTCCAAATTATTCCATGTCATGTTCTTGCTCTTCAAGAAAAGTAAATTCACACAGAGATCCAAATCCCATGTTGCTTCCAATTTACATAGTGCTACTGGGTTCAGAGCTAATTAATAAATTATGCAACCCAGAAAAGTCTATTAGTTTGGTTTTGGTTATTACAACTATATTTTTCTAAGAAAATAAAAAATTATGCCACCCAGAAAAGCCCAAAAGCCCATTTGCTTGGTTTCAGTTATTATAACTACATTTTTTTCTGAGAAAACAAATTCTTACAGCATTTTATAGCTTCCAATTTTTGCGTTATTTACCTACATCAAGTCCAGCTAAAGACACATACAAGTGTTCTAGCACAACAAATGAAAGTCTCTAAGACCTTCATTTGGCTAAGGCTTAAAGACAAACTCATGCAAGTCCCCCAGAAAAAGAGAAAATATGTTTGGATGCCAAACTATGTTATAAAAAAAAGTCAAGCTCCTGACATTGTCTGAAGTCCGAAGACCAGACCCTTCAAAGGTAAGTAGATCAAAGGCTGTTGTATTCTCTCAGAAGGTGTCCGGTGAAAGCAATCCCTGATTTTCACCAATATTACCGACACTTGTATGCTTCAAAGAATAAAAAGGGGACAGGAAACAGATGAGGCAGTACCTGCCCACCCCATCTAATTACCTCAAGGGAACTGGGTAGATTGATGTCCACCTCAGAAAAAGCTTGACCTTCGCTACTTATCTTAATAGAGGTCTGGAAATTTTGGTATCTGGACTAACAAAATTGTGAGGATAGGTTGTTCATGTTTCTTCAACATCTCTTAACAAAACCACCAACTGTTTTACCTGTGTTTTAACTGTCTTAATTTTCATGGAAAGGTTTGCATTCTCTGAAATCACAGAACACAATCTGCTTTCAAAAAACTCAGCTAGCAGAAGCTGCTAGAAGTAACTGCCTGAATCAACACATGATTGCAAACAGTGAAAAGTACTGTCTGAATATTACACAGCATTTATTCTCATGTTCAATTAACACACAGAACAGATGCCTCAGGCATAAATTCTGTTTTATCCCAGAAAAATCCCTAGGATAGGGCAAATTTCCCTCCTGAAAAGGAAACACTGAACATAATTGTCCAGTTCAGAGCAAAAAGGGAAGGCTTCTTAAGGTTCATCTTGCACTTTAGTAACTCAATTTACTTCTCTGTAAGCGCTGCTATTGAAATTCTTAAGGCAAATGGTACCACATCTGTAAAACTGTATTTCATAGTCTTAAGTACAAAAATATAGGTATTTCCTATACTTTCCAATTCCATTTGGTAATTCCAAACAAAGAAATATACTCTCTAAAAAAACTCTTATTTTTCTTTTTTGATGATAACATTTTTCAAAGATGTAACTTTTGTGGATCAAAAATTTCCTAGATTCAAATCCCTTCAATGCTCAAAGAAATATCTTCATATATCTAGAGAAAAGATTCTCACAAGAAACAAAACATTACTGAATGCACAATACAATTCAACACCTAACCATTATTGTTACTTTGGTCCAAATAATCTAATTCAGAAAAATATCTTTAAGAGATTCTTAGAGATTTAACTGAAAAACTACTACTTACAGAAGTTCATGTTTTTAACCAAATTTACTAATCCAAAAATTTAAAAATAGATCTTGTAGTAAAACTTGTGGAATTCTAATGATTTGGAAAATACCTAAACAGATGTTTAAATTACATTAAAAATGCTGCTAATTAGCTAATATGTTATTAACATCTATTGGTTCCCAGTACACATCCATACTAACAGCTCCCTGACTGATTACAGGAAGCCACGTTATGGCAGGCATGTTGACAAGACAGGATAGTTTTTTTCTAGACCAAAAACTGCAATGGCTTAATAAGCATTACTCAAAAAACCAAACTAAAAAGCCCCACATTTCACCAAGGATGATTAATTCTTCTGGTCTAACATCAATACAAAGACAAACTTTGGAATATTAGGTCTTGGGACAAGTGAATAAATGGTTCAAGAACAAACACTGCAAGTGTTTGAACACTACTTCAAGAAAACTTTCGTAACATTAATTTTTCCATATCTTCTGGACCACTCATGGCAACCAACCAGAGCAAAAATTAAAAAACCACTACACCAAATTAAAAACTAAGAAAACCAAACCAAGATTGGAAAAAAAAAAAAAAAGAACCATAGTCCATATGCCCTGTAAGAACAAAAGGTTACATACAAGAAAAATTCAGATGGTACAAAGTAGCTTGTGTTCTGCAAAACTACTGGTCCAACAACCATTCCTCAAAAAAAGGCTGGTTTGCAAACATAGAAGCTTTTTTAAAGCAAAACGATAAAAAGGGAATAAAATGTCAAATCAATCGTCCAGGCCTTCTCCATTTCACAGAAAGGAAAAGAACTCTGTATCAGTTTAGTGTCATGTATTTACTGACAGAGCAAAAATGCTCACAGCAAAAACAACCAGGCAGGATGAGATTACACTTTAATTAGCTGATGTTATTTTAGAACTGTAGAGCATCTTGAAATATACTTACTCAGTTTCACAGCTGTGAAGACTGCAGTCTTCCTGAAGAATAATTTTAGATTACTATCATAATGTTTTTCACAAATTTTTATCATAAAAATTATATCTTTTTCTTTGAGAAAAAAGTTTTCACTTTTTAATGTGACTCTGGTTTACCTAAATGTGCCTCTTTTGAGCTTTTTTTTTAACAAAGAGCTCTAAGTTGTTTATAATACAGCACAAGTTTCAACTCTGTTTGAAACTAAAAACATCTCTGTAAGCATGAATATAGGAACACTTGGGCCACAAAAGGGCCACAAAGGTTTCCCTTGTTTTGTAGGGAAACCAGTTTCTTTTTTTCCCTTTTTAGTATTTTCTTTTTTTCTGTACTGCTTATATGAGCAAGTCTGTACACAAACACTTTTATGTACAGACTCCCGTAATCCTAAACTAAGAGATGCAAACTGTCTTTTTCAACACATTCTACTACCTCTCTCTCCCCACAACCTCACTGTGTGCCACCCACTTCATGTCTTCTAAAGCCCCTCTTTTGCTAAATTTCACATACTGTCCTTTATTTCATGTACTCCAAGTTATTTCATGAACTTCAAGTTCTCTGTCTTCCAGCACCATTCTTCTTCCTGATATTTTCTCACCCCAATAACAACTTTATTCAGCTAAGGAAGAAGACTCAGTACAGTGTATCCTATATCTGCCCAGGAAATAGAGCAAAATCTTTCTTCCAAAAAAGATCTGTTACCACAGACACAGTATACTGTGCTGAGCAGGAAAGGAATCCCAGGTAATTTCATCTGCTCTCATACACTTCATCTGCTCTTCTATTTTCATTAGCTTGACACTTTCCACAATCATTCAAAAGCTGAAAATGAAGATCCACCACTATAAGTGATACACAACTTCTCAACAGGGGTCTTAAAGATTGATCTAGCTCACTGAAGTGAAAAATAATATTTTCATAATAATGTAAGTATATAGAGAAGAAAACATCTGTTCTAATCCTGCCATGTATGCTTTCCTGCACTCCTCCCAAGTACACAGGAGAGAGGACCCTGCAATAACTATAATTTCCAACATTTTTGCTTTGGCAAATAATTGGTAACAGATCAGTTATTTTCCTTACCCACCCATATGGTTACTGATATGGACCTGTTATTAATGTTATTAATGGAACACCAGGTTCTGAACTTAGGTTGGTTTGGGAAATTGCATCAGATTTAGTTGTTTTATACTGACTGAAAAGTATATAAATGTAAGCTGTAAGTGGTAATCCAGCTGTCTACTGCCATTTTACAATTAATTTAGACGGAAACTTACAAATTCAGTTTTTCCAAGTTCTCCTGGGCATTGTGTTTTTCTCTCTCATATGCATATTCTAACCCTTTGAACTCTTTCTTGATCATTTCTAAATCTGAAAGAGCTTCTTCTCGTCTGTCCTTTTCCACACGCACGGCTTCTTCAAGTTCTCGAATTCTTAACTACACCAAGTGATAAAAAAGCAATTAAAGCAAGTTAAGAAACACTTACATGATCTTCCATGGTCTGTTCTGCTTTACAGTAGAGTATATTGTATTAATTCAGTATAAAAGCATATACACATGTAAAAATCATTGAACACATGTAAGAATACATAAAACTCAAACCGGAGACAAATAGATACAACAATGAAAAGTACCTCCTGTTCTCATTTGGAGGTGTCTGAACATTTTCAGTTCTTATTAATACTGAAGCTTTCCAGGGAAATTCTAGTTTTTAAATAGACTCATGAAGAGTGGGACCAGCAATAAAGGCCATACTTTCTCTCATGTACATAAACAAGGAAAAAGACTATATCAGTTATTCATCCATAAAACCCAAGCCTCTAAGTTGAAGGAATGTTATCCTCTCAGTTCCTTTGTATGTTGCAGAAATAGAGAGGAAATTAAGCAACTAAATCTTTTCTAGTTAAATAATCACTTTTAAAATTTAAGTGCCTGCACATACAGAAGATCATGAAAATAAGAAAATAACTGACTGAAGAATGGCAATGCTTATTTTTGTTACTCAGAAAATAGGGGGGAAAAGATACTAAATTCCCTTCTTTTTAGCTTAGTTTTTCAGAAGTCCAGTAAGTTTGTTAACTAATATGATATAACTAAGAAATCACCATTTAGTTTTTTTCAAACTTTTTTTACTAAACCATAGTTTTTTTACTGAGTATAACTCTGTGTGATACAGATAGAAAAAAATTAATGTTCAAGTATATACACTAGATTTATTCATATAATCAAACTTTACTGGTAACTGCGAGTATCATAATTTTGGAGCTGGAATGTACTCTGAGAAACTGTGTTTGAAACTGCAGTTTCAGGATGCATTATGCCCTCACTCCTAAATGAGTTAGATGCATGCACTGTGTCTCCAAATTGCTCTAAGAAGCCATTCAGAAGATACAGGGCAGCATATTTAAACAGTAGTACAGTGCTTAACTATTATGAAACATTTCCTTTTCCCTAACTGTTTAAATAGTAGTGGGAATTACAAATATGACATCTTATTTTATTATTTATTCTAATAACTTTAAAGTTCCCTGAAATGCAGATACTCCGATATTCTGTCCTCTCATATATATATTATGATTTTGACACTTATTGTAATAAATCTATTTAGGTTTTTCACTGGAGCAAGTGCTCTTCATATTTTTGGATATTAGTTATTTCACAACTTCCTCAACTGCTTTACTGTAAACTTCTATGAAATATTTAACAAAAAGTTTACCTCAATTATCTCTGAAGTGAAATTGGATGCTAAATGTGCTGCTCTCTCTGCTTCAATGTCTTCTTCCAGTTTCTTTGCTTTCACTGCAGCTGCCTAGAAGTACATTATGAAGATATTTAAGTTCAGAGAGAAGATAATATGACACCAGGTTTATTCAACTCATTAAGCATATTGTGACTCCATACTCCAACCTGATACATCTGAATTTCTTTGGAACTGTGACAATTCATAGCAAGAAACACATATAACAACATTTTCTACATATATGGATTATTAAATTAATATTTTCTATTTAGTTTAGTAAATTGATGTAGTACTATGTTAGTGCTGCATTTTTTATAATCAGCTAGGGTCAGAAAGCAAATAAACCAAGTTTAATATTCTTCCTATTGCCCCACTATTTGCTCACTTGTGCCAACATAACTATACTCTGTATGTCCTAAAATACATTGAGGTATCAATAGAACATCTACAATTTCATAAACGAGACACAAGACAGAGAAGATTCTTCAAAATTTTATCTGCTTAACATACTTAATTTTAAAAAATTACAAACACTGCTACTATATTTTCATACTGCTAAGATTATTCTCATAATTAAGAATGTCTTCAAAAATGGTAAGAAGGACCCAGGGAACTACTGGCCTGTCAGGCCTCACCTCAATCCCAGGAAAAGTGATGGAGTGCCTCCTTCTGGACACCATCCTATCAACATGGAGAACAAGAAAGTGATCAGAGAAGTCAGCATGGATTCACCAAAGGGAGATCATGCTTAGGCAATCTGATCGCCTTCTATGATGGGACAACTACCTGGATGGATGAGGGAAGAGTAATGGGTACTGTTTACCTGGACTTCAGCAAGACTTTCAACACTGTCTTCAGCATCCTGTGGACAATCTAGGAAGTGGGGCCTGGATGAAGGGGCAGAGAAGTGAACTGAGAACTGTTTGAATGGCAGATCCCAGAGGGTTGCTATGAGTGGCACAGGGTCTTGTTGGAGGCCTGTCACAAGTGGAGACCCCCCAGATTCAAGAGTGGGCCTGGTATTGTTTAACTTCCCCATCAGTGCCTTGGATGAAGGGGCAGGTGCCCCCTCAGAGAGTTCACTGATGACACAGAGCTGGGAGCAGTGGCCGATACCCCAGAGGGCCGTGCTGCCCTTCAGAGGCTGGAGAGAGGGGCAGAGAAGAACTGCCTGAAATTCAACAAAGGCAAATGCAGGGTCCTGCACCTGGGGAGGAAGAACCCCGGGCACCAGCACAGGCTGGGGTCTGATCTGCCGGGAAGCAGCTCTGAGGAGAAGGGCCTGGGGTTCCTGGTGGACAGCAAGCTGTCCATGAGCAGCAGTGTGTCCTGGTGGCCAGGAAGGGCAATGGTGTCCTGGGGTGCATTGGGAAGAGCAGTGCCAGCAGGCTGGGGGAGGTGATCCTGCCCCTCTACTCAGCCCTGGTGAGGCCATTCCTGGAGTGCTGTGTCCAGTTCTGGGCTCCTCAGCACAAGGGAGACAAGGAGCTGCTGGAGCTGGTCCAGAGGAGGTGACAAAGATGATGGGGGGACAGGAACATCTCTCCTGAGAGGAAAGGCTGAGGGAGCTGGGCCTGCTCAGCCTTGAGCAGAGATGACTGAGAGGGGACCTCATCAGTGTCTATGAGTATCTGAAGGGAGAGTGTCAGTGGATGGATCCAGGCTCTGCTCAGCAGTGCCAAGGGACAGGACAAAAAGCAACGGGCACAAACTGACTCACAGGAAGCTCCACCTGAACATAAGGAAGAACTTTTTTACTGTGCAATGACCAAGCACTGGAACAGATTGAACAGAGAGATTGTGGAGTCTCCCTCACTGAAGACATTCAAGAACTGTCTGGACACAAACCTGTACCATGTGCTCCAGGATGATCCTGGTTGAACAGGGAGGTTGGACCAGATGAGTCCCCGCCCTGTGGTCCCTTCCCACCTTACCCATTCTGTGACTGTGACTGCGACAAATAGCTGGATTAAGACCCTTTATAGTCTTCCAAACATCAGCTCCTAATCCCCTTTTCCCTTAAGAGAGAATTAGCAAACTACATCCTGCTTCAGTTTCGAAGGACTCCTTAGCATCCTCCCACAGATGAACATCTGTTAATAGGATAGTTTTACTCAAAAATACTGCCAGCCTACTAAAAGTCAATAATAAATACAAGTGATGTGGATTTCACTTCTTTTTTAAAACATTTTAAAAGTCTAAAAATAATTCTATTTTAAATTTGACAGAAGACGAAGGAAACATTAAGGAAGGTATCTATTACAACATTCAGAGTGGAAAATGTAATTTTAAAAAAAATTAAATGAAGAAATGGAAACTTCACTGAAAATATTTCACTGCATACCCTAAAGAGCAAAAACACTTTTCTGTCTTTGGCTGGTTTAAGTGTCTATTCTCACAGCAAACACTGAAATAAAAACAGTGATTCTGAGAGTAAAGTTTTCAGGCACAACATACTAATTCACAAGCTCTATACTGAATTTGACTTCTAAGTCTTATTTTATTTCTTGAGCACCTAACTATGGTTTAGGTGCTCAGACTATGCTCATCACAGCCTCACTCCAGTTGAAACCAGAGATGCAAAACACCATCAAAATGGTTAACTTATCCTCTCAAATGGAAGCCCCCAAAACTCTTAGATTTTTTTCAGTCTCAAGATGAAAAATAAAACTAAAATAACAAATAATAGCTTGAATAATGTAATGTAAAAATTTAAAACTGAAGCAACAAGATTCTCCCAAACAGAATATACGAGTATCAGTTTTTGGTATAGTTCTTCAAAAGAAAATTCTGTCTTCTTGAGCTAACATGATGGACACTAAATGCAAGGACAAGCCACATGGTCCAGAGGAAACACAAAATCCCAGAAGTATGGAAGCCTTAGTCCTAACAAAATGCAGGACGTGAAGAAGTGAAGAAGGCAGGAGTAGGCAGACATCTGTAAGAAGTGCCAATATATCACTCTTTTGATGTCTGAAGTAGAAGCAATTCCATTTAAACAGTAACATTTGTAGATGTTGTCTTTGCTTGCATTGCCACAAGTCACTGAAGAATTAACTTGTAGCATTAGCATGCCTATTAAAAAAAAAAAAGCACTGGCAAAATTTAGCATTTCAGCCACAGACATCTCTGATGAACTCTGGTATAAGAGAAACAGCTCCTTTTCACAAACAGGACAGTATGTCTAGCCTACTGGAAAAGAGTTATGATCTCCATAACCAAAGAAGAGCCAGCTGTACCTGACAGGTATCCAATGTAAAGCATTCAAATAGATCCAAGATAGTATACAAAGAAAATTCTATTAGAAACTAGAAATCAAACTTTGACACGTAAGTATCATCTTATGGTTCATATGCCTATATAAAGGCATGAAAAGAAGTGACTTTTTCAAAACTGGTGTTTCTTCCTAAAGATAAACACAGCCATGTCCCATTCTTGTGTTTGAAGTTCCTCTTCCTCTAGAGTTTAATTCTTTAAAGCTTTGCCTCAGAAGTTTGTTACAATTTTGATTTTTTACAATCTTGCTTGCATTAGTTTACAGTAACTCCAAAAAACAAAGAGCCAGGGAAAGAAACAAATCTTTTTATTAAAGATAAGACACTGCCAGAGATCTGACAGAACTACCACTAATTTTTTGTATTATTAGAAGCCAAAGATGAAGAGTAAACTGTGTTCTTTCAAAAGTCTCAGAAGATTACTCAGAAAAACCCTAATCTTATTTTACCAGTCTATATACTATACCCAGAAGACTGGATGCTTAAAAGAGCCTGCAGAAAAACTACAGATATGAATTGAGGAAGTCATGTAGATGCTGACTGTGGAGCACTGAATATTCTTTTTCCTCTGCTCTATGACTATCTTGCTAAAGCTTATGGCTCAGCATAGCCCTGGAAAATTTAAACCAAATCAGATGCCAGCAAATAATTGAGAAATTAGTCAGAAAAAACCACCAAACTTCATGAAAGACATTAAACCAGACACTACTGCTTAAGCATGGCTAATCAATACAGAATTATTAATAGAAAGAAATTCAGATTTGCTCTAAGGAAAAGAACCTTGGTATTTCAGTCTATCAAACTGCACATTAGCCACAGAACTTGCACCTGTATTCAAAGCTGTGTCTGAAGACTCAGTTGGGAAGAACACAGCTGCAACAAAATGCCATATAGAAAATCTATTCTATTTTGCTGATAAAGGTTCAAACAGGCTCTGCTGATACCTATATGCACTTCCCTTCACAGTGAGAAGCTGCATTCTCCACCAGTGAGAACAATCTATTACCTATTCTGTGAGTAGAAGAAAAATGTCAGGGGTGAGGCTAACCTGTAAAACCATGATAAAAGTTCCAAAAAGAGAAACAGGAAGGAGTTTTGTTTTCCTGTCTGACGAACAGAAGGTCACTGACATCAGAAGCCCATTAGACGGGCAAACCTCTTTGAATCGCATTAAAGGTGAGAGTCAGTATCCTAACTGAATCACGTGTCTGAAAATTTTACACAATGCCTTACAAAAAAGAAGTTGTGTAAAAACCATCTAGAGCAAGCTTGCAGGCCACAGATATCCAGATCATAGGCTTGTATCTGGGAGTCAAATGGGAATACATACTGGTTTAACATGGAAAGCTTCTTGTCAGGACCAAATCCATCTCAAAGATGGACCACAAAGTGAGTTCTTCACTGATTACAAAGTGTTTGCTCATCCAACAAAGAAAACGTTGGTTATTCAAAAAGATTCAGTCGCTTGTTACTTTCATATGCACCTAACAAGATATATGAAGGCAGCAGACATTTTACTTAAGATAGCAGCCACAAACTCATGGAATTTCTGAAGTTTCCTTAGATATTCAAGGTGATTGATTTCAGCCTTAATTTAAAGAATATGAGAAATAGTTACACGCTTTTCATAAATTTAGAAAGGTTTACTAAACCTTATCAAAAATACAAGACCAAATAGAGAAAATATTATGGTGCTGGGAGCAAAGGATTTTTCCCAACATGTGCTCGCCAACACAATGGAGGTTTTGCCTTTTGACCCTTTTGCTTCTCCCAAAATTCTGTCCATTGACTCCTTCTTTGCTATCCAGTGGTAGAATTTACTTCCTCAAATCCTGATTAGAGGTCAGGTGTTTGCCATAGTAACAAGCCAAGCCTCACAAATGTCCCAACCCCAGCTGTCCCTGTATAACAACACAAGGCAGTAAAACCTAACTATAAATCTATGAAACTTTTCTTAACCTATATACATTATATTTGTCTGTTAATTGAGAGAGTCTATGATTGCATTACTCATCTATCACAAAGAACAAAGATAGCTGGGATTGGTTTCCATGATAGCACAGAGAGAATTTTGACTTAGGAGAAAAAAAAGTGACTAAAAAATTCAATGCCAACATTCAAATTTGTGGGCAAAGAACGTGCTTTATGTTAAATTTCTTAAGGTTCAGTCACTTTTTTCAGTGTCACACTGCATATGTGTGATACATCAATGCTAATGTGGAGACATTTTCTTTAAGCTTACAGTTCGCAACACCATTTTCCAAACCGTCCTTTGTGGCTTCCATTTTTTTGTCCCTCACACTTGCTTGAAGTGCTGCAATATTTGTGAGAACTGGTGTACTCCAGACTGAAAGCCTTAATTTAATATCCGACATGACACCTTGCTCAACACATTTGCTGTTAGACATTCCCATTTACAAAAAATATCCTTTTAAGCAAACCTGGGGGGGGGGGGGGGGAAGACAAAGATATATTTGCAACACTTACTAAGCTTAGACACAGTAATGGAAATAATTTTTCTCTTTTCTGCTTCTATTTAAACCCCTTCTGCAAGATTTATTTATCAGGATACTTACACTTACAGAAGGTTTAGGTCCAATCATGATGTGAAATGGTCAGCCAAGACATTTTTAAGTGAAGAGGACACACATGTACCTCACACTTGGATCACCATTCAACCATTCTGTTTGTGTGTTTCCATATTCAGACTCAGATCTTTTTCCTACTTAAAAGCATTTCCCTACAGCTCAAAGCTCAAAGCAGGGGGTCTAAATACTTCTATGGGAGATGTGCTGACCACTTCCATCTAGCGTTAGAAACACTGATACCGCTTGATCATGGTAAGGTGGAGCCATCTCCTGTCCAGAAAATAAACAACCTTTAGTAACTATAGAGTTACTTAAATACTAACAATTCTTAACCACTGAAGTAAATGTTCTTTCAGCCTGACAATGTGGATAACCCTCACTTATTAAGTACATATTTACTGTACTTAAAGTCTAGAGAAATATGTGTGACAGAATAGGCATGCTTGACTTGCATGATACTGGATAAACAATTACACTGGTATGGGAGGTACAAGATGAGCCATGTGCTTGACTTCAGGTTAAAGAATGGGTAAAAACAACTAGGACAACTAAATGATACAGTTTGGCTGCCTTTGGATAAAGTCCAAGTCCATTCTGATCTGCTACTGAGTTGCAGCTGGAGAAGCTATCTGAAATGCACTTCTATGCCCAGTAGATTAAGTAAAGATGTTTACATGTAATAACACTGTTACTCTACACAAGCACGTAGACAAAAGACTTATGTGACTTGTAGCTAACTCCTCATGAGGGCTACATAAAACACTATTGAAACAAGTTTGATCTGAAAGTAAGATAAGACTAAGCAGTCTCCAAACTGGACTTCATTAATATAATGACACAGGAGATTATGAAGAAGCTCCTCTCTGAGATGAAGTCCATTAGCATAGAATCATAAAATAGTTGTGTGCAAAAGAACCCTAAAGATCACCTTCCACTGCCATCTCGCTCAAAGCCCCATCCAACCTGGCCTTGAACCCTGCCAGGGATGGGGCATTTATAATGTCTATGGGCAACTAGTTCCAGCGCTTCATCACCCTCATAGGAGGGGAATTCTTCATAATAGCTAATCTAAACCTACTGTCAGTTTGAAGCCATTCCTCCTCGTTCTATCACTACATAACCTTGTAAAAGGTCTTTCTCCAGCTTTTTTGTAGGCTCCTTTTGGTACTGGCAGGCTGCTATAAGGTGTCCCCAGAGCCTTCTCTCCTCCAGGCTGAACAGTCCCAACTCTCTCAGTAGGTCTTTACAGGACAGGTGCTCCAATCCCCTGATCATCTTTGTGGCTCTCCCTCCTATGGACTCACTCTAACAGGGCCATGTGCCTCTTACATTGAGACCCTAGTGCTGGATGCAGCCCTGCAGGTGGCGTCTCTCCAGAGCAGAGCAAAGGGGGAGAATCCCTTCCCTCACCCTGCTGGCCACGCTGCTTTGGATGCAGCCCAGAATGCAGATGGGTCTCTGGGCTGCAAGTACACATTGCTGGGTCTTGACCAGCCTCTCATCCTCATCAGTATTCCCCAGGTCTTTCCCCACAGGGCTCTCACTCTATTCTCTGTTCAGTCTGTATGTGTACTTGGGATTTCCCTGGGGCAGGTGCAGGACCCTATACTTGGCCTTGCTGAACTTCAAGAGGTTTGCAGAGATCCATCTCTCAAGCCTGTCAAGGACTCCCTGAATGGCATCCCTGCCTTTCAGTGTGTCAACTGCCCCACACAGCTCGATGTTGTCAGCAAACTTGCTGTAGGTGCACTTGATGCCACTGTCCATGTCACTGACAAAGATGTTAAAAAGCACTGGTCCCAATATCAATCCCTGGTTGATGACTGCTTTCCACTTGAATATCAAGCCATCAACCACAACCCTTTGAGGGTTATCCAGCCAATTCCTTATGTACCAAGTGTTGCAATCATCAAATCCATGTCTCACCATGTTAGAGACAAGGATGTTGTATGAGACAAGGAAGTATGGGACACTGTCAAATGCTTTGCAGAGATCATTATGTCAGTGAGCTTGTCACTCAAGAAGTATAACTTTGGAGCAACCAGAGAGTTCCCATTACAAAACCTGTGATGCTTAGAATCCTCTAAGTATATGGTACTATATATTTTTATCTAGAGAAAGTATACCTCTTTGAATATATATATATATATATATATATATATATATACACACACACACACACACATAAGTATACTAGGTACTAAGCATGTAGTAACTAATATATGACAGTCACAGCACCTAGAATTTCTGGATGACAGTTATGCATTGTGGACACTCTAGAAAGCAGAAGATTAAGTAGAGATAAGCTGGTTTTGGCTGCGATCTAAATTTCATGTTTCACTAACATAGAGAGTGAGAAATAAGCCCACAGCCTTCAAGTATTGCACATACATATACTTCAAACAAATACAGATATTAACCATTCCCCAAGCCCTCTTTGCATCATAGCAGCATTACCAAGCTAATACAAGCATACATTTTAGCATCGCATGTCAATATACATAGTGAAGGCAAGGGAAGTAAAAAAGGCAATGTGAAAGCTATGGGAATAGTCTTTAAATGAAAACTAGAAATCTCAGAAATATGACAATACACTCAGTCTCAGAAATTAAATAGAGCAAGTTATGGAACATTTTTCAAGCCTCATAAGAAAGACTTAAAAAAATTGAGAGACCTTGAGCTTCAGCTTGCTAAGAGTTGGCAGCCTCAAACACATTAAAAATAACAGAAAATCATTACATTTATAGGAACAAGGCAAAGAGTTTGAAATGTGTAAACTAATAATTTTGTTTCTTGTGGTAAAGTCCACATTCTTATTGCAAAACCACTTTCCCACCCATCTTTTTGGCTGAATACATCGTAAGAAATATTATTTTTATATGACAAGTTTTCTTGTCTTTTTCAAGTATTTCCCAAGAATCCTTATTAGCAATTGAGCTAAAGGTTAAAATAAAAGACACTGGTTCTGGAAAATTGATAACATAAATAGTATTACCTTGATGAGTTCAATAGAAATAGATCATTAATCTAATTGGCTACTGAATTCTCTGGCTAAAGAGGCAGAATTATATCTAAGGTTCTCAATCTCAATTTCTGGCATAGTGTGTTTTCTACTTCAGAAGCACTCCAAATCAATCTATGCAGCATATTGGTATCACTGCAAGCTGGAAAGCTAGTAAGTTAGACAGTGCAGCAATAGTTATCTTTCAACTGAAAAGCCCACAGAAAGTTGCCATTATTCTTTCTCTTAATTTCTAATGCTGGAAACTAGGAAATACCTCCTTTTGTCCACAATAAGAGAAATCACTGAAGGATAAACCCAAACTAATATTTGAAGAAAAAAAGGAATGAAAAAAACCCCACCAAAATTGGGGGCAGGCAGGCTTTTTGCACATTCCTTTCTTTATAACAGTCTGTTAGATATAATTCTTCATACAAGTGTCTTTGTACTAAAAGAAAGAAAATTTAAATTTAACATTTTCTTCCATTACCAAAACACAAGTATTTTCCCAAGGATTTCTCCCTTATGCCCAGCAGAGGGTAGCAAAACAACAGATTTGTGAATTCCAGAAAACATTCATCTCCACTGCTTCTCAAGAAGAAGCATATTATAAAATATTTTAAGATTGGGGTTTAAGTAGAAGTACACTGCTCCTCACACAATCACCTTAAGAAGTTTCTTCTCATAATCAAGAACTTAAGAACATATTTGCTAACCAAACAATCATTAACAAGAGATACTCAGCATGGAAATTGAACATATGTATCTACCAACTTCAATCTATAAGCTAAAAATTCTATGAAGAGAGATTTAAAAAATACAGATCTACTTCATGAAAAAAATGTAGATCATTCTGTCTGGGGTGTACTACTTTAAGACTTCTATATCTGAATGGAAATTCAGCTTGGCTACTGGTATCATGATTCACTTAGTGGAGGAAGGAAGTTGTACGTGTTATACAATCTTTATGTATAACAAGTTGTACATGTTATATAGTCTTTAATAAAGGCTTTGACACCATTTCCCAAAGCGTACTCCTGGAGAAACTTGCTGCTTATGGTGTGAACGGGTACACTGTTTGCCAGGTAAAGAGCAGGCTGGATGGTCAGGCCCAGAGAGTGGTGGGAATGGAGGTACATCCAGCTGGCACCAGTGAGGCTCCCCAGGGGCTCAGCACTGGGCCTGGTCTTGTTTACTATCTTTATTGGTGATCTGCATGAGGGCATTGAATGCACTTGCATTTGCAAATGACACCAAGCAGGGTTGGATTATCCAACTGCTGTAGTGTGGGAAGGCTCTGCAGAGGGAGCTGGAATGGCTGGAGAGATGGGCCAAGACCAGTGCCATGACATTCCACAAGGCCAAGTGCTGAGTTCTCCTCTTTGGCCACAACAACTCCAGGCAGTGCCACAGGTTGGGGGCAGAGTGACAGGAAAGTGACCCAGCAGAAAAGGACCTGAGGGTGATGGTGGCATAAGCCAGCTGTGCCCAGGAGGCCAAGAAGGCCAATGGCATCCTGGCCTGTACCAGCAAGAGTGTGGCCAGCACAGCCAGGGCAGGGATTGTCCCCCTGTCCTTGGCACTCATGAGGCCACACCTCCAATCTTGTGTTCAGTTCTGGGCCTCTCAATTCAGGAAGGACATTAAGGTGCTGGAGCATGTGCAAAGCAGGGCAACAAAACTGGTGAAGGGTCTAGAACACAAGTCCTGTGAGGAGTGACTAACAGAGCTGGGGTTGTTTTGCCTGAAGAAAAGGAGGTTCAGGGGTGACCTTATCACTCTCTAAAACTGCCTGAAAGGAGGCTGTAGCCAGGTGGGAGTCAGTCTCTTTTCACAGGTAACAAGTGACAGAATGAGAGGAAATGACCTCAACTTGTACCAGTGGAAGTTTAGATTGGATATGAGGAAAAAATTCCTTGTGGTAAGGGTTGCAAAGCATAGGAGGAGGCTGCTGAGGAAAGTGGTAGAATCACCATCTACAAGGTTACTGTAGGCCCTTTCAGATAATTACACATATGCAATTTACTTCTAAGATGGTAGAGTGAGATGCAAGCTGCCAACAGGATATGTATTGAAGTCTAACCTATTTTGGTTTTTTTGATTCAAAGACTTGTGCTAATTTTCTTTAACTTTTAAATGCAAGAGGTTTCATCCTATACTTTCCCTTAATCACTGCTTAAATAGCTATCCTTATCAATAAGTAACACAAGACTCATTTTCCTGCAGACTGAATCTGTCTTCCTACATTATTAAGATATTCAGAAAGTTAAAATAGTAACAAAAAATTTAGAAGAAAAAAAAAAATTTATTATGGTTAGAGGGTAGCATTTCCCTAATAAGACCATCATTAGGGTACAGCAATTGTATATTTCCAAGGAATGGCATCCTTTCTTCTCAAATTTACAGCTGGTGGGTATATTCAATCAAAGTATTTAAAAAGATAAATTATTTGCTGCCTTTCTTTTCCTTTAAGCTCATGACTTTTCTGTTAGTATACAAAAAGCCATGAGGTCATAAGAAGAGTCCTTACTCAAGTACAGGGAAGTAAAACTTGATGCTTTTTTAAAAGGGCTATTGGAACTTCACAGTATGCAACACATTCCGACTGAAGGCAATTCCACTTAGGCCAGTAAGTGCAGCTCAAAATACATGACAATAGATTTCCTGTAGAATTCTTTGAGGGCACAAAGGTCTACCTTGTTGGTCAATAAGTCAGAGTTTTTAGTTGATGAGCTTTGATCTTCCCTGCAGGTATTTTCTTTTGTGCTTAATCTTTAATGCAGGACTCTACCTACCTAAAAATCAACACTGAAAACATTTCTTTTACCTTTAAGAGAAAAACAACAGAAGAAAAAACACAGCTGAAAACTATGTCACTTGTTCCTTTAAGGGTTCAATATTTAAGAAGTGACAGTTCTTTTAAATTCATTGCAGAAAATATTTAAAGATGCCTTTGGTAGAAAACATACATCAGGATAAAGAATTGTCCACTCAATCTGATTTTCTGCAATAACAAATATTCTAGGAAGAAAGTCTTGGTCCAGACTGTACAAACATATAACATAACTACTACAAAACCTATCAGTTGACAAATAAAATATTGAAATTAGCTGGCTAGTGTAAAGAGCCTATTTACAAGACATTATTCTCAAAAGACTAGAGACTTCTCAACCATGGATGTCACTCAACAGAGAAGAAAACTAAATGTGCAGTAACTAACTCTAGTAACTAACTCTAGGAGGAGGTTGCTGTAAGACCATTGTGATCTTTCAATATTCTACCTCCTCACCTAGCACATCATCTGGCAATTTTTGCAGCTCCTGCAGATTCTCCACCAGAAATCCATTAAACCAAAATATATAAGAAGACAGACAAATTAAGACTTTAAATTTCCTGAAGTAAAGCTAGCCTTGTTTTCACACTTTATATAAGCCTTTTCCTATCTGCTGTTCAAATACAAGTCTCAAGCCAAGCTCATAACAAAAGTGGCATTCACCTGTTCAGCCATATCTGCAAAACAGATGTTCAATATTTTGTTCATCAAGTACACAGAATTCCAGCCTAACTGGAAGGTTTCATCCCTCAAAAATGAAATTGCTCAGTGTCAGGGCTTGTTGAGACTAATAGCAATAGTCAAAAAACCTTACTTCAAGTTCCTTTAAAAGTCTCTTCTCTCGTTCAGTGCTGCATTTAAGTTCATTGGCCTGGCATCTCAACATCTTATTACAGCCACTGTGTTCCATCTCCACATCTTTTAATTTCTTGCGCACATTTTGTAGTTCATTATTCAGCTCCTAGAAAAGATATAAGGCATTTAGAGTTACTTTTGCTAAGATAAAGTAGAAGGATCAAAACAGGAAAGAGTGCATCAGAACAGGTTAATAAAATCTAACACATTAGCACATGTCAAGCATTTACCCAACAACAGACGTTTTTCATTCACCACCAGATAACATATGTTGGCTCACAACTCACTACAAACATGACCTTCTGCAATAATACTAAAATCAGAGCCAATTCTCCGCAGGAAATTTTTCTCTGAAGAAGTACAAGGCTGCTCCTCCAATCTGTTCTCTCTTGCAGCTCAATGGCAATGGTGGAGAGGGAAACAGTTAAGTGCATTTGATGAAATGACAGAAATTTTATTTAGAAGTCTGTTATTATTCTAACTGTTAGAACTTCAAATCAAGTAATCAGACATATGTTGGAAGTTACTCCCATAGAAGAAATATTCTTAATTTCTACTATTCTGAGGACTTTTCTCAGAAACTGAATTATAAAATTAGTTATATGAACTATGAATTTCTTGGAAAGATAAAACAACTAAGCTGTCGTGTCCACCCCCACCCAATTTCTTCTTTTGGAAGTTGAACCAAGATACAGGTTGGTGTAATTACTAACACTATTGGACTCAGCAGGTCTGTGGAGTCACTACTACAAAATCCTCATTCATGTTACACCAGACACAGAATAAAGTAGCCAAATAATGAGCCCCCAGTAGCCTAGTGCATATTTAAGCTGGCGATTCCAGAGGCCTTAAAAAAGAATAGCTTTGGTCTAGTGGACAGGAGTAAGGTTTTCCATAACTAGCATCAGAAACAAGTTACAAATCCAGTGACTTAGCTGGAAGACCTTTTGAAAGCCAATTACTTTCTGCACAAAACACAGAAAGATTATCTTAAGTCCTCCTGTTCATTTATTCCTATCGTTTATCATGGAAAGAGACATTTTGTGAAAATAAGCCAGTTGGTCTACAAATTCTGCTATTACTCTTACATCACATAATCTTGTTCCTGAAAATTACTAATCATAAGGCATCTGCAGAGCAGGGAGGAGAAGGAAAAGAAAATGAATTATTAATAAAGAACGATTCTTTGGAAGATTGAAATTTGACAGAACCATGTTTATACATGAAGATCAAAGAAATATGAGTCTTTTCCAAAGTTTAAAACAAATTTTAGAAGTTCCTTATGATTGAAGGTAGAAAGTTTTGGTCTCTTAAATATGACACTAAGGGATTCATGACTCCCTTATTTACACCTAGCGCCACTCCATTATCACTGACTAGTAACTGAAAAAATTAATTAACTTTCACTTTTTTTCATGTGGAGACACTATGGCATGATTTTTTGGCATTCTCTGAAAAGATAAAAAGGAGCATGCTTGTGAAACAAGTGAATTAAAAAACAGGAACCTCAGTAAATCAAAATATTTCAAAAACAGTCTACCTGGATATGGATTAAATTTAAGGTAACCTTCTAACTTTTCTTGTAATACCAAGACAATGGAGAGGTTTCTTCCCATCAGGATGCAAAAAAACCAAATACTTTTACTCAAATTCACATCTATCATCTTCTCTATATTGGAAAAATACAGAAATATTTCTCTTCAGATTTATCTTCCACATATTAACAGAAGTGAGCTGTGAAAAGTGTATATGAAATAAGTAATACATAGCTTCCTGGAAAAATACTATGTCAAGACTTCAAAAAACTGACACCAATAGTACATCAAGCTTGTTAAACAAGTCATGACTTCAGAATCTCGAAGTCTCTGAACTTTTCAGACACAGTATAACTGTGTCAGACTGTTCCAGCAGTTACACACACTTGGAAGGCTCAGAAGGAAACCATGCTAAAAAAGAAACACCTTTATATATACATATATAAATATAACATATGTATTTATATATGTATATATAACATATATTTATATATATACATATATAAATACATATAAAAGAAACACCTTTATATATACATATACATGTATCAGCGTGTCACTCACACGCTCACTATACATATTTGCTTATCAAAAACATGGCTGGTCGGTTGGTTTAGAGTGTGTATAAACAACACAATTTCACAAACAGTCCAAGGAAAAACTGAGTGCCTCTGTGAAGCAATACTATATTATGACTCACCACAAGATGATGCTATTGCACTTACTATTGAACTCCAGCAGCTTTTCCACGTACCAAACACAAGGCTAAGCATACTCAATATAGCACAATACAAAACTTCCTTTGTTAGAAAGCAGAGAGGATTACTTTAACTCCATATCATAGAGACACATTTTAGTAGATTAAATTGACTTCATTTCTACATCTACCTGAGCATTTTCATAGCTAAGTTCAGACTTGTAGTTCACAAAGTTTAGAACCAGGATTTGCCATCCATGTTTAGAATCTTACTTCTTCGTACATATGAAGACCACTTTATGTAGCTTTCATCTCATAACTCAAAATAATTACAAATTATTTAAAACAGGACTGTAAATACACAACACTAAAGACTGGAACACATTTGAAGCTTTAGTTTACAAACCTAGACCCATCTGATACTTATCTGCCAAGTAAAATCAGTTAAGCTTTCAAACAACAACTAAGAAAGTCAAGTCCAGATTTAACATTCATGTATGTACGCTTTATTTCCCGGAATTTTACAACTATATGTAACTATAACTAGGGTAATGGGCAAGGGAACACTACAAAAACAAAGCAGAAAAAATTGAACTATTTGCAATTGAACTAAATCCAAAAATTTTTCTATTCAAAGCAACACTGGTAGTTGACATCTAATAATGAATCACATACTTTAGGAGAGAACAATTATATAGCTTTAGTACAATCTTCCAACCAAACCACTGCTTCTACAAATCACCTTCCACTTCCAAATCAACACACATTGACAAGGAATACAATGACCCGAGCAACCCACTTCCTTTTCATCTAAGGATAAAAATCACTTCTAAGAGTACAGAATACTTCTTAAAACATCATTATTTTCATACAGTATTAAATGCACTGAATAAACACTTCTATAAACTCTATATACAAGAGATGAAAAGTCCCTTCCAAACCCTCCTCAACTTAAGTCAGTCTATTGTTAGCCAGAACACAGAGCCAAAACACCACTCTTAGCGTGCTTTACCTGGCAACTTAATATGAAAATTTTGTCTAAGAGTAAGTTTCCTCATAGCCTAAATCTAACCTTAGTTTTTCAAGCATTGACTTTGAGTGAAAACTGATTCATGTTTCTGTTGGTTTGAGAAAGACCTTAGGGTCACCTGTCAATGAATTCACATATTCTACTCTGAAACCTTCTCTTTCTCTCCTTTTTTTTTTAACTATACTTTTACAGTTCTCCCAATTAGTCTCTCAAAGTACTGTTCAACATATCGACAAAATTATTGAGAGGATGAGGGAATTTCCTCTTTATCCTTCATTCAGAGAAAATTCAAATCAGTGGGGTCCTTTTCCACCATCAGGTCTCTTGTCATTAGGATAAACAGCACAATGCAACTCCTTTTGCAGTCCATGCACAGAAACACCATTCATCCACACATTGCCTGGGTGTCATTAGTGCACCACTAATCTGGTCCTTCCAGACCATGCCTTCAAACAGCTGAAGAGTCAGTACACAGTACTTCTGAAATATACGTAATTTAGGGAGTGTCTCTGCCCTGTTTTGTTTTGTGAGCTGCTTCTACAGATGCCATATGGAATCTGACCAACAGCATCCTAAGAGGTAGGATTGCTGTCAGAATTTGGCTATCAAGCTACCAAGTAAATTTAGTGTCATTTAGGAAGACTGTCCCAGGCCTGGAGCTGACCAGCTGGGAAGAAAGTAACCAGAAAATTTTCTACTGCTTGACTAATGCCCATCCCAATTGAGACAAGTTTGTCACATCTTAGAAGGGACTACAAAGGAAGGAAATATATTAAAAAGTTAATCTTGTAGTGGCAATCTGTTCTCTGCATACATCATGCAATTCAAATGTTTATCAGCCTTAACAGAGCCTCTGCATACATCTCTTTTTATGAAGAAAAATACAGTTGAATACATTCTGGTTTTCTTATCAAATAGTATTTTTACATAGGTAAGATACAACATATGTAACTTGTAATTTAAAAAGACAAAAGTATAATTGAAGTACAGTGGTGTAATTGCTTGTGTCCCTGTGAAGCAGGCAAAAGTTAGGTATGTTTACTCAGCACTTCCACACCATAATGCTACATGATTTCTTCTAAACATATTTCAGTTTTGAGTAGCTTGACTGTCTAAAAAAAGTGTAAAATAAGTTCGTACTTTTATTACTTTTTACACATTTAACACCCAAAGGATATATAAATATCAGCATAAATGAGGAAATATGATGAAATTAATTACTAAATAACAAAACCCCAGACTGTAGAACAGATTATAATGCCATCTCTTATTATTAGGTGATTTTTATCTAACCAAATGGCAGAATTTCCAACAATGCTTACTTTTCTTATGTGGTATGAAGTGAGTAACATACAATGCACAGCTTGAAATCCCATTATCACTGTTCAGGTTCCCTGAAAGTATGTGGTCTTCATATTATACAAACTGTTTTCATATTCACAGGCTATTGGATGTCATACTGGGGGAAGTAACAGGGAAATTGAATCAGTGGGTGTTAGGTGTCCTGATTTTACTGACTCAGTATCAAATATCATGCCAGTGCAAATGGACTGTGCTCTGGTAACTTCATTTAGGCATTTACCATCAAAATCAGCTGTAACACTTTTCTTTAAAGTAAGAAAGACTGTGACAAGCCAAGTGTAACTTAATAAGGCTATGTTCTTCAGAAATACTGTGCAGCATTTAGCTACTTGGGGGATGTTTTCCTACATCAGAAAGACCTTAATCCACTACACACTTCACACCAAAAAAGTTCCAGCCATTATCTAATGCAACTTTCCAACTATTAATACACCATACCAGTAAAATAGTTTCTACTTCGTTGCTTTCTTTAAGAAGGAATACATATTCATTGTTATAAATCCTGCTGATATCATCCTTCACCTTTGCAAGTCTCTGCTGTTCTTCTTCCCACTTCTGTTGAGCATTATGAAATGTTTCCTCAGTCTCTGTCACTTTCTGCTGAAGGTTTTCATTGAGTACTATTGTTTACAGAAAAAGAGAAAGAAAAAAGGTAGAAGCAGCACGGCAAAACATATCCAGAAAAAAAACCCAACCACATAATGATCATCAGTTCTTCTGTGTATTTTGATATCCAGTAGAACACTGCAACGTTAACTCTCCAGCACTGGAGAGCACCAACTTCTCTAAGAAGAAACCAGCAAATTTTGTAATCTATCACATTTTTCCCACAAGAACATAGGAATATTTGACAGATTTTAAAAATTAAAACACTTTTTTCTCTTGTTAAAGGATAAAAACCTGAGATAATTCTTTGTAGGTCCCTTCCGAATCAGCATATTCTGTGATTCTGTGAAATTACGTCTTTATAGAATGGAAGACTTAATTTCAGATTTCTATATTTTGCCAGATTATTTCCAAATAATCTCACAAATAATTTGAAATAATATTTCATTTTTGATATAGCTATTATTCTGTATAAATTAAATTTGCGCTCAGTTTAAATGACAGTAAAGATAGGCACCTGTTCCATGAAAGAGACTGTAGATAAACCTAAGGTAGGTTGGGTTAACTGCTCCTCAAGACATCTAAATCTTCAGCCCATAAATTACCTGAAATGGGGAACATTGTATACACACTTCAGTGAAAGCTTAAATGCCACGGAAATCTCATAACCTGTAAGCATAACCTTCATAACCTTTATAGGAGAAAATATTTTACAACAGTTTTTTATTTTACTGAATACAACTAGCTGCATTGGCATTTAAGTTATCACCACTTTGCAACAGGATTTTATTTCAAATACATCCCAGTTTTCTGACATTTCTTCCTAGTCAGAAAATAATGAAATTAAGAGAGCACATTAAGATGACACAGAGAAGCAGTGGACACAATGACAGGAAAGGACTGCCAGATGGCAGAAAATCAACCCTGGAAAAGTACAGCAGAAAAAAATCTGGAGCAAACACTGAAGGGTACAAGGCACTAATGAAGCATTCAGCCTGAAAAGATATGCTGGGGTCATACCAAAGCACACTGTGAAGTGAGAAAGGCTCCAACTGGCAAAGGAAAAGGAGCAGAAAATTACTAATTGCTAAAAAATTAAGCAGCAAAATTATAATTTGGTTTCTATGGCACTTGTCACAGACATTAAAAGTTTGAGAAATTTCAGCCAATGGAATTTGTTGTCAATTGACAGACTGCAAATTATTGACTATGGTATTGAAAGAAACTAACACACATGTGCATTTAAGAAGATATCCCTTGCCTCTGTAAAGCTTCTCCTATCCCCTTTTTGTTCTCCAGTCCCCTCACCACAGCCTCACAGCCCAGTCCATTCAGAAAAGTGACAGGCAGCCCAGCAGACTAGGTTCACTGTGCTGTGGTTCCATCCTCATCAGTCCCTCCCGAGTCAGGCCTCTTGGTACCTGCATGGCATGACTCTTATACTGGCAAGGAAACCAGCACACATGGAAAGAAACGTGAATTTGCTCTAGGTGAGAAACTAGCAATTCAAGTCTTCCATTTGTAATCACAGAGAAATTTCTAAAGGGGGAAAAAAAAGCTTTTTTTCCAGATTACAATCCTTAAGAGTCATTATTTTTAATGTGTTTGCAATCCATAAGATTTTTGATTATTCATGTGTTCTCCAAAGGAATGAAAGTTCAGCTTTCCAAACATCTTAAAAATACTGGTTACTTTAAGTACTATCAAGATCCAGACTGTTTTGGTTCTTGGAAGGTTAAAATCTTCTAGGAGTACTCCAAACTCTTCACTGAATATCAACAGCTCATCAAACTCACATATACATCTCCTGTACTTCACAAAATAGATACAGTAGTTTAGGTAACTAAGAATGCACCTCATTTCCTTGTAAGAATGAGAAATCTCTCTATTTGAGAAGTATAAAGGAAATCTGAGTTTCTGAAAAGTAGCAGGAAATAAAAAGTCTACGTAAAAACTTTCCCTTCCACATACTATTGTCATAACCCACATTACTATAAAAAAAACAAAAACAACAAGAAGAAAATAAACCAGACATGAACAATAAAAATCTTGACACATTTGAAAAGATGAAAGGAAATACACATATGATGAGAACTTCTGGAAAAAACCTGCTGGAAATAGTGCAAACAAATGAGCAGGAGTTAATATTTCCTATTCTTTTTTCTTCCTTTTTTTTCCCTCTAACATGGAAAAGGAAGAACTACCGGACACAGGGATAACCTGGATGTGAAGATGGCCACCATGATTACAGTTCCATACACAGACAGCACTGAAGGAAGAAATAACAGAAGGTGATGGCCAAGAGGAAAGAAGGGTTGGAAGGGTTAGCCACAGGGTTAGTTAGTTCTAATCCACACATGAGACAGTAAGAGCTTTGTGAACGCTTATGAGTTTTCAAAAGCAGATGGATAAGAGATTCAAGAAAAACAGCAATAAACTAGAAAATGTAATTAAGTCCCTGCTTCTGACTTACTTTAATGACATGAGACAGACTTGGCTTTTATTCCATCTTTACTTCTTTGAAACCTACCTTGCAGTTCCACAAGTTTGTTTTTTGCATCACTTAATTCTTCTTCTGCAGTACACATTTTCAGATGGGCACCTTTTCTGGCAACTGCCAATTCATACTCCAGACCTTGTCGAAGGGCCTCTCCTCTCTCAAATTCTGACTGTAATTTGATTATCTGTTTTTCATAGTTGGATACCTAGAAAATAAATTTCACAAAACTGTTAACAATGTTCCCTTGAAGAAGTGCAATATGTAACAGAAACACACCTACAGAATACTTTTTAAAGATACTTGGAATCACATCCACAACTGCCATCTTATTCCACTTGAATTTGAAATACAATCTTGCAACTGCATGCTTATGCACATTTTGATACTGGTTTTTGTGAACTGATCCTTTTCCCAGATGAATTTCATGTACCTTAAACATACCCCTCTATTTTTCAAAAACTATACCACCTTAAAAAAATTTACCATACATTACTGTCATCTTCCTGCACCTCAGAGGAAAAAAAGCCATAAAGAGAAACATTATATTCCAGATGATTTTCTGGTAACATTCAGAACAGTCATTTTGGGATACTAGATTACCAGACATCTAGTAACTCACAAATACATATACAAGCATAAAATTCAGTCCAATAGTGCTCAGTAGTCAAACAGATGCCTTTAATGCTAACACACAACAAACTAAGAATAGAAAACACTTCCAAAAGGGATCTTATACAGGCTGAGAAACAATCTTTGCTGCCAAAAACTGGATTCAAAAAACCAAGTTCAAGACATTCCAACACAAGAAGATGGAAAGTAAGATACATATTCAATCAGAACATGTACAAAGTAGCAGTATTCTGGTAAATGAGAATTTCATACATGGGAAATCACCCACATTATAAAGGATTTCCTTGATGTTGTTGCAGCAAACTAGTACTGAAATGATGTAGCATTAAGAATATACTCAATTAATCTTTTCTTTAGTCTGAATGTCAGTTCCCTGACTAACAAATACAGGAAAAGGTGGGTGCTGAGTTGTAATCAGTTTCAGTATATTGCTGCTAGGCTCAGTTCCCACATTTGCTTCCCACAATCTGGCAGTTGATAATCTGGTTTAAACTATGCTGCTGAAGTATTACTACTACTGTAGGTAGTAATTCTGCTCTAGGCAATCTCCCAGGAGAAGTTGATGTGGATGCTCATTCATCTGGTTTTGGCTAAGTACAGCCAATAAAACAAGTTTGTTGTTCCATGTACATTTATTACGTAGGTATGTACCCAAAATAAGAGATGCCTGCTTGTCCCACAATGACTTGTTCTTGTGCTTCAGTTACATTGTTATTTTCCCACTGCCTTATCAACTGTGGTGTCATTGCAAAAAATGGATCCATGGAACTATCTGGATTAAAACAAACAAACAAAAAAAAACCAATCTCTTACTTTGAGCTCGAGGTGTACAAGATTCTTCTGCATTTTGCTGCTGAGAAGTGCTTGAGTTACCTACCTCAACTTTAACTATTAACAGTGACAGCAGAGGTGCTAACAGTATCTATGAACAGGCATAAGAGGTCTGTACTGTGATACCTTTCTTCATATTTTCCAGTTACAGACTATGCTTTTGATCTACCATCTGAGAATATTACTTCAATGAAATAAGATGACATTTACTCCAAGAGTAAAATAAGGCAAGTGAAAAAGATGTCCTTACTTCTTGATTGTGTTTGATAGCCAAGTCCAAATTTTCTTTTTTAGCTTGAAGAAGTTTCCATTTCAGACCTAAAACAGCATCCAATTCCGACTTAGTGCTCTTCTGCAGTAACTCACATTCCTCATTATGTAAGCTGCAAGATAGTATAATTTTAAAGAAAACATAAGCATTCCTTTTAAGTTTTAATGTTCCCTTATTTAATTATCAGATTGTGGGTCCAAAGCTCTATACATTCGCTTAAGTAAAGCTATGCCTACTGTTGCTTATTATGCAAACTGTGAGAGATGTAAAAGCAGGAACTTATATTAGATATGCACTTTTAATTTCCCTAAGTCTATTTAAGCATGCTTTTCATTATTTTTATTATTGATCCAATAAACTTCCAGGATGGTTACAAACATAATTTCAATAACATATATTAAAATGACTAGCAAGTTTCTGTCTATCTTTTCAGTAAGGCTCATTTTTTAACATGAATTACTGTCTCAAAAGCATCACTGTCATACAACAAATGCATAAATGTGGAATAAATCTCACTCTTCCACATTTTGTTTTCAAAAATATATATATAAATATATATCTAAACTACAGATAAACAACTGTTCACAAAAAAAAAATACAAACTAAAGGTGTAGTCCTCTAAAATACTCTGTTATGTTATTTCCACTACTTTTTCAGCCAAAGAAAAATCTACTTGGCAGGTAACAGGATTTGCCTCTGAGCATCACAAGTACTATCAAAATAATCAAAACAAGCTTTTATGTAGAGAGTGGAAAATTAGTATAAAAATATATATTTAATTAACTAGCTTAATAATCTTGCAACCAATTATTATAACTTCAAAGTGGACAACTCAAAGTATTTCAGGAGCTGAAACTCAGCCTTCACATTATTTGATATACATCATTTTTCAAATTACTAAAACTATGTAACAATGGCTCTACTAATCAGCTGTTCCACACAAAAGTGAAAGAGCCACTAAATATGAATTAAACTGTAAAAAGAAACATGGTTAAACTAAACAAAAAAGTTTGCATCATTTCATGCAGAGCTGAAAATACTAAAATAGCTTACCTTGGTCTACATGAAGTCTTAATTAATTACAGAAAGAACAGTTTCATAAATTCCAGTATATTGGGTTTTTCTAAATAAAAAAATTATCACTTTACTCCTAGATTTATGCACAGGCACCATTAACATTTTTCACAACTAAAACCTTTACCTGATTATATGTTTTCTCACATAAGCTGACGAACACAAATGTCATCAACAAGTGGAACAGTGTTCTAGATTAAATGTAGCCTTTAAAGATATTAATAACAACAAATGATGAAATTTCAGGTTTTTAGCTGCAGCCTATAAATATTTTATAATTTAATAAATGCTGTCAAATCTTCATTTAAAAACAAGATGGACTTCATCTGTGTGATCAGAATAATTGTATGTCATCAGTACTTGGTCCACAGGGTGCCGTGTACTTAACACATTTTATATTTTTAATATATGTAGGAGATAAAGATCATTAAAACCTACATGTACTGCAAGAAAATCACTGGCACATTACTAGCTTCAGTATTTACATACCCAGAGGAACCAACATATCTCAAAGGGCAAACAACCAGTAAAATCCCATATCATTATTTTAAGCAACTCTTAAGTAATGCAATTAAGAAAATATGTGGTAAATCAGGAAGGAAGTAAGAAGAATCTGAACAGTGAGAGTGATACTTTTTCACTCATCCTAAAATCATGAGCCAGACACAGGTGATTAAAAAGGGGACCATTATAAGGATCCTTAGGTGCACAATTCTCCAGGTGGAAAACACTGAAGATGCACATGTAGCATAACACATATACAACTTTTATGTTTAGCAAATTAGCATGTGTAACAAAAATCCCCAATTAGAGATGTAAGTGGTAAGGTAATTTCCTCACAGTTCAATCTTCTTTCAGTTCCCCCACTTTAGACAGGAACTAAATTTGGTTTATGAAAATGTGTCTCGGAGTTTTGTGGACTTCAACCTGGGTGTCCACAAAAATCTAACATTGGACCCCCAGATTGGAGCTACTGGGAAATTTATTTTGTCTCTCTGTCTAATAGAATAGGTAAAATGCTAGCTATGAATACTATGATAGGCTACAGAGCTACAAATATATGTGTAAAGAATATAGAAAATATATAAAAGAAAAAAAAAGCAAAAATCAATTCAGCATCAAGAGCACCTGTAAACTGTATGAAAGATTTTTTGTGGACATCATATAAAGGTTTGGTAGACCTTTATTTTCCCATGGCTGGGGAAAACAGATGAAAAGTAGGTTGTTTAATTCAAGGATTATACAAGAAGTATCTGTCTCATCAAAAGACAGCTAAAAACGTGGTGGCACCAAGGTTAACAAAGCACCAGGTAGGGGGAAAAACAGGACCCAAACTGAAAGCTAGGGGTGACTAATGCAAAGACCAAGGATTAAAAAAAGGGTAACCATTTTGATAGTTTGTGGGCAGCGGGGAGGTCATTCTACTTAAGCCTGATGATATTTAATACTTCTTGCAAGGAGAGCACATGAAATGAAAGCAAGGGAACAAGTACTTTTTTTAAAGTAATTAAAAAGAAACACATTCAAATCTTTAAGGAAATTACCGTGGTCTTTATGACAATCAGCTCTTAATAAAGTTCTTCCTTTCAATTCTTCTATTAATTGTCCAGGAAAAAAAAAAAGAGTGTACTGGAGATACCAGCACAATAAAACTTACTCAGAGAAAAATTTAACTATGTGCTTAACTGGACCAGTAGTGGGGAAAAAAAAACCCACTACAAACAAGTTACATGGATACCACAATAGCAAATTAGGGACATTATAGAAATGAAAAATGTGCATAAGAGCATGAAGACAAACAACATAACTGTAAGTACTGGGGGAAAAAAGCATTGAAAATAACTTCTTACGCACAGCTTCTAAACTTACAATATTATTAGAAAGAACTTAAAAATACAAAGCAGAAAAGCCTATTTTTGTTCTTAGTATAGAGCAAAATCAGCAACTTAAAAAAAAGACAAGAAAACTGGCAGAATATTATGTTACCACTTCACTAATTTATTACTTAAATATTTTCAAATAAAATAGGAACTCCCCTTAATTAGCCACCTTATTTCTGTGGTATTTTCTTTAATCCTCACAGCATCATCAGCACATGCCGTAAGTACTTTATGAAAGCTTCATACTACCAACTGTAGAAGAGTCTTTCTTCCATATTCATTTACCAGTAGAAGTGCTACAAGCATAAAGTTCTTGGAAGCTTAAGTCACAAAATCAGGCAAAATCTCTGGAAAGTTTCAAATCATGTATGATTTTCATTCTAGGAGGAAATCAGAGACTGCTTTGCACTTCCATTTTCACATATTAATAGTTTGTTGATCATTGGTTTTGAATGAAAACACGCATTTTACCAGCTAGATCTTTTATCTAAGACACCATTTTTGCTAGTACTTTAAGACTCTTTAAGAAAGCATATCAGCAGATGAAACATCTTTTGAGTACTACATTACAGAATGCTCAAAAATTCACACTCACTTCACAAGTCAGCTAATTACAGTCAACAAAGAACATCACAGAGAAACAGTTTTCACTAGCTTTTCTTCCATATATGGCTGAAAATGTAGAGTAATTTTGTATCAGAGGAACTTTCTTTTACTTACTATGTAGCAGTGTAATTATGCTAAACTTCTCCAGTTGAAGAAGCAGCCCCTAGCCCGACTTCCTATCCAAAGTATCTACTTACTGAATTGTGCTAGTGCTATACAACCAGCAGGTTCTTACAATCAGATTTTAAATTGTAACAAATAGCTCTCTCAGTTAAGATAAACAGAATGAATTAAAGTTTAATTGTGCCAAAGATCAGACACATATCAGGTTTAAAAAAATAAGAGCCATGTGCAACACTTATAACCAACCTCTACCCCCACAGCTATTGTAGAAAACCCTTCTGGAACTCTGCAACATTGTTCCCAAATGGAGACAAAAACTACCTCTGTGATGTCTCCTATACCCCTGTGAGAATTCTTTCATATCAGATGGCCAGTATGCACACCTGCAATGATGGAGTGACTGCTGCCAAAAATTCAAGAAAATAACAAACTCCTTAACAGCAATGTAATATTAAGAAGCAGGCATTCTTTATTCAACCAGATGCACAAGGCAGTAGCTCCTTCTACACTCTTGCATGCTGAGTATAGTAAAATTTCTGATTATACACTGTATTTTACATACATATTCATTGATTGTCCCAGAATAAAAATACACATGATAATAATTTACTCATTATCATTTAAGTATTTTCCCTCTCCTTTAAGCATGTATTCCTCTGTCCTGGGGGTCTCTCTGGTAGTCCACAGTGGTCAGGGACACCAATGTTACAGCTGACATAGTCAAGCTGGCAGGGCACTGGGTGAACTTCCAGTTCTCCTTCTCACATAATGGGCATTGTGCAGTTCCACAGGCCAATGGCTGTAGGAGAACAACCATTGTGTTAGCTCACCAGGTGTAGACAATTTATCGCCCAGTAACATGACAACATCAGTGGACAAAGGGCTACAGACGGCATTTATCTTGGCTTCTGTAAAGTCTTTTGACACAGTCCTCCACAACATCCTTCTCTCTAAATTGGAGAAATGGATTTGATGGGTGGACTCATTGCTGGTGGATATGAGAACAGTTGGACAGTAGTATCCAGAGGATAGTGATTAATGGTTCAGAGTCCCAAAAGAACATAAATGACAAGTGGTGTCCCTCAGGATCCATACTAGGATCATGTTATTTAGTATCTTCATTAATGACACAGACAAAGGGATTGACTGCTCTCTGACCAAGTCTGCAGATAACACCAAGCTGAGTGGTGCACCTGATACACCTGAAGGACAGGATGCCATCCAGGGGGACCTGGACAAGCTCAAGAAGTGGGCCCATGGGAATCTCAGGAGGCTTACTAAGACCAAGTGCAAGGTGCTGCACCTGGGTCAGGGCAAGCCCCAGCACCAACACAGGCTGGGAATGAACAGATCAGAGCAGCCCTGCTGAGAAGGATTTGGGGGTGCTGGGGGATGAGAGGCTGGACATGACCCAGCCATGGGCACTCACAGCCCAGAAAGTCAAATGTGTCCTGGGCTGCATCCAAAGCAGTGTGGGCAGCAGGGCCAGGGAGGGGATTCTGCCCCTCTGCTCTGCTCTGCTGAGACCCCACCTGCAGGGCTGCATCCAGCTCAGGAAGGACATGGACCTGTTGAAGCATGTCCAGAGGACGCCCAAGAAATTGATGAGAGGGATAGAGCACCTTTCCTGAGGTGAACTGGTGCAAGGCTGAGGGAATTGGGTTTGTTCACTCTGGAGAAGAGAAGCTTCAGGGTGACCCAACTGTGGCCCTCCAGCACCAGAAGGGAGTCTACAAGAAAGATGGAGAGAGACTCTTTACAATAGCATGTAGTGACAAAACAATAAAGAATGGTTTTAAACAGAAGAAGAGAAGGTTTAGATTAGATATTAGAAAAATCCTTTACTCTGAGAGTGGTGAGGCATTGGAACTGGTTGCCCAGAGAAGCTATGGACACCACATTCCTGGCAGCTGGCTCAAGACCAAGGTGCATGGGGCTCTGTGCAATCTCATCCCATGGAAGGTGTCCCTGTCCAGAGCAGAGGGTTGGAATTCAAGGATCTTTGAGGTCTGTTCCAACCCTGGCCATTCCATAATTAAGATCTAATAACTGTATTGACATGGCATAGCTTGCATATATCACGCCGTGGTTGGTTCTTTTTTCAGTCTGAATTACACACTTTCAGAGATCTGGAAAATAAACCACAAAAACCAAAACTATATTACTAGACTAAAAAAAACAGAAATGAAACTCACCTTCTATCTTCTGTGACAGAGTAGTTGACTGGAGAGGATGAACTCATGATGGCCAATAGACAGCTTTTCAAGCCGCATAAACCATAAACTCTGGAGAATGAATTGTTGACTGTATATACATTTACTTGACAAGCTTCCAAGATGATTCTTCCATATCATAAAAACATTACAATCTGTAACAGAGACATGCTTTAATTTATTTGCCAACATAATGAAAGAATCATTTGTTAATACTCACAAGCAGTTAGAAAACAGTGTTACTACTATGTCATATGAACAACTACCAACTATAATTTTACAGTTTTAGACATCTATGTGAATTGTACTTCTAATCCTCAAAGCTTAAATACTGTAGATCAATATATACATATATAGTAACATATCAGAATGTCTCCTGCCAAGGTTTTCAGAATATCAGTAAAAGGTATTTTGTTCCCACACACTGATCGTCTATCTTGTAAACATATTACAAACTCCATTTCTCTTCAAAATAATTCTATTGAAGATAAAAGTGTATACCATGATTGAATGTACTAGTGTGCTGTCTGATAACAGCCTTTAACACAGCAAGTCTTCCAAGTGTTTTACAAACCTGGAATTTTCTATTTGAACATATTTTTATTGTATTAGATAAATTAGCAATAGTTAGGACTATACAGAAGGAATTTTAATTGAACTGTAACTCCACTCATCTTTAGAAAAAATCATTAATTTAGTGTCACAATAAAAAAGAAATCAATATAGACAACATATTTATAACATATATTTATAACGCAATGGATGAAAAAAATTCCATTGCTTATGTCAAGTTGCACAGCCAACTCATTAAAGACGTCTTTTCATTAATTAAAGCAAGGTAACATGAAATATAAGCTGTATTCAACAGTCAATATTGATGAGCCATAAAGGTTTGTTTTTGAACATGACAGCAGATGGACATCCATATTAAAGTCCAAAACAGGAAACTCACCTGGACTCCATTTTTACCATCCCTGGTTTGCAGTCACATGTCCACAGAATCATAGAATAAGCTGAGGTGGAAGGCACCATTAGAACTATCAAGTCCGAACTCCTGGCCCTGCACAGCACACCCCAAGAGTCACACCATGTGCCTGAGAGCATTGTCCCAATGCTCCTTGAATTCTGTCAGGCTGGTGCTGTGACCACTGCCCTGGGGAGCTGCTCCAGGGTCTAACCACATTCACCTAAGGGTGAAGGACTTTTTCTGAATATCCAGCCTAAACCCCCCTGACTCAGTTTCAGGCCATTCCCTCTGTCCTGTCACTGGTCATCAGAGATTAAGGATCAGTGCCTGTCCCTCCCATTCCCCTTGTGAGGAAGTTGTAGCTGCAATGAGATCTCCCTTCAGTGTCCTGCAGGCTGAACAGACCAAGTGACCTCAGCTATCCCTCACAATGTTTTCACTAACCTTGCAGCCCTCCTTTCAATGCTCTCCAATACTTTAATGTATATTTTATATTGTGGTGTCCAATGGCAGCAGTTGGTGTAATATATTAATATAAACTGATTTTAGTAATTCCAGTGGCTGCACTAGAAATATGGAGAAGAAAAAAAAAATGTCTGCTTCAATCTATAATTTTAACAAAAAATGCAGCAAAAATAAACTTACTTCTAACAACTCTGAGTTCTTGGTTTAGGTTTTTTCTTTGTTTGTTTTGTTTTTATGGAAAAGTAGTATATTCATATAGAATAGCTACATGTATCCTTTGTGATTTTTAACATCTACACATCAGAATTCACCTTGGTACATGTTCATAAAACTCAAAACACAACAATTGCCACGTAACTCTCACTCCTAGAAAAAACAGCATAGTTTTTTTTTCTCATCTCAAAAGAGAAAATAGTTGAAAACCTCATTTTCAAAGTATAGCCTGTAGTATAATTTCTAGGCACATGTTAAGTTCCATTATTTGTGACTTGCATACTGAAAACTTTAACTTTACATGAGAGAAGAAATTCTTGACAAAGTACTTGCAGTACTCAACAAAGATGTTAGATTCTTCGATAAAAAAGAAAATTAGATATCCTGGTATCAAGAAAAATGAGGTATCCTCTATCAATTGTTCCAAATTTTCAGCTCGCGTTAGTGGAGCTGAAAATTTGGAGCTGAAACCTTCAGACATAGCTCTGAACACTAAGAAACTAGTTTTTTATACCACCCTTTTCTTAATATTTATTGCCAAAAATATGTATGTGGCTTTATACCAAAATTTGAAAAGTAGAAAATGAAAAAAAAAAGAGGTGCAATTAAATAGATGCAGCAGAAAAAAAATCTGTCTCAAAATATAAGCAAAATCTCCTCTGACACATTCATACCACCCTGAAGTTTTAGAACTTTCTGAAATTACTTTTAAGTATTTTAATTACTTTGGCGAAGGAGGGAAAAAGGGAATATCTAATGAGTGTTTTCTGGGAATGCTAATGACCTTGAATATACAACATCTCTCTGGTAAGATGCATCTCCATTGTTTACTACCACACAAATGGATACACTCCAAAAGCATGCTATTTCAATCAGGGAAAAAAAAAAAATTGAAGGGGCATGCAGTGGCTCGTCAAAGCCCCACAATAAAACAAAATAGTTAGGAAGTTTTTACTTGAGGAGGTAATACATTAGATGGATGTTACCTACAAAATTTGTGGCTTATTCTCCTCACCAACTTTTGAATATGCTTTACTAGCTTTATGAAGGCCATTGATTTAGACTGGATGCAGGGAAGAAATTTTTTAATGTGAGGGTGTTGAGGCACTGGAACAGGTTGCCCAGAGAAGCCGTGGATGCCCATCCCTAGAAGTGTTCCAAGACCAGGCTGGATGGAGCTCTGGTTTAGTGGGAGGTGTCCCCTGCCCTCGGCAAAGGAATGGAACTGGAGGATCTCTAAGGTTCCCTCAGCAAACTGAATCTAACCAAGATGTACTAATTTGAAACACACCAAGTCAGGCGGAACTACCACATCTGTGCTGCAACTCTAAGAGCTCATCAGTTTCGGCTGAACGAGCCACTAGCTTTCCACTAACGCGAGCTGAAAAAATTTAAGCAAGCTAAAAACCAAAGTAGAGGCACCCCTTCGCACCGCTGGCCCCGGAGCGGCGCTGGCTGCGCGCACGCCGTAACGGCGGCTTTGGCGCTTTACCTGGCAGGAAGGGCTGAGGGAACAAGGTGAGAACAGAGCTCCAGCAGCAGCACCCCGGGGCCGCTCCGGGCAGCCGGGAAGGGCAGGGAAGCGCCGGGAAGCGCCGGGAAGCGCGGCGCCGTTCCCAGGTACCGCCAGCAGGGACGCGGCCGGCGCGGCGCGCCTCCGCAACGGCAACTTCCGGCCACGGCGCAACGTCATCAGCGGGCGGGCGGCGCGCGGCCTGTGGCGGGCGCTCCGGGTTCCGAAGGCAGAAAGTGCGATAGGAAATGGAAATGAGCGCCTGACGTGAGAGCCAGGCTGAGGTGTGCATGGCCTCGGATTCGGGCAGCACGCTGTTCCCTCGTATTATCAAGAGAAACCAACAGGTAAATGGTTTCGAGAGACCCTGGGACGAAAGTCACAGCAGGATGGGGGAAATCGGTAACGAGGGTGGCATTACCCTTCTGGTCGCCTCACTGCACAAAGGGAAAGGTTTCCTTGAAACAGCTCCGCCGAGAATTTCAAGACCCAGGTGTAAACATGTATGATGTCAAACAGCAGCAGCATAAGCGAGTGAGTGAATAAAATCTACCCCACCATATCCTAGAGAAGTGGACAACAGCAGTAATGTCAGTGGTATAGCCTTCAAGGTACAAATTGAATCTTTACTAAAAATTAAAAAGCTCTGTAATATTTTTGCCCTCTGAGATAAAGACTCAAAACTTAAGTTCTAGTCTCTAACTTGATTTCTATAATTGGCTTTTACTGATGGTTTTTGTGCTTCTCCATCATGCAATTATTCCAAATGTCTAGTTCCAAATGAATTAAGTTCTTTGCCCAGGTTCACAACAATAGATTTCATTATGTTGCAGTTCTTTTAATAACAGCATGTTTAGGGTTTTTGATCAAAAATACAGAGTGAAAAGGATGTCCGCTCTGCTGTTGTCTGATGAGTAGTCAAAAATTAATATGAAAAATGGCCTCAGTTAATGAAAAAAAATATAAGTTATGTGATAATATGAAAGGAAGCAGAGACTTGGCATCATGTTTGAATGGTGTGATAGGTTTTGGCGGTATAAAAACTTGGGAAATTCTGAACCAGCAGTAATATTAGCTTAACTGCCCCAAATGTCCCACACACTGTTTTTTATATTGATTCACAAAAATTACTTTAGACACAATACTGTTGCTGAATGCATGTAGTTAAACAAACGCTTTTCCTTCCTCTCATACTGAAAAATACATGTCATATATAGAACCATATATAAAATTATTTTGGTTGGAAAAGACATCTAAGATCAAAAAGTCCTACCATTAGCCCAGCACTGCCATGGCCACCACTAAACCATGTCCCTAACTGCTGCATCTATATGTCTTTTAAGTACCACAAGGGATGGGGACTTTTGTCCCAAGTGGTCATTCATTTTTGCATAGGAAGAAAGTTTTTTATCTGTCTTAACATATTGATGATTTTCCATTTTTTATGAAAAAGTTGATTTCAGGAATATGAACTTTGCCACCTTCAAGAAAATCGAACAGATCTGACTTGTTTCAGCCATCAGAAAAAAGCAAGAACAAACTGGATAACACAGATGGTGTGAAATTTTACAGTTAAAGTTTATAAAACAACATTTTGCATTTAAGGAGGAGAGAGCCTAGAACAAATCACAACTTGCTCTGTGGCAACTGAAGTTGATGTTTTGGGCCTGACTTGAGTTTCCCTAACTTCAGCAGTTAGGGACATAGTATCAAAACTGGAAGAGGTAAGATAATTCTTCTCACAAGGACTTACGTTTATGCTCAAGTGGCACAGAGGAGAGCTGACAGAAAACTGACCTGTAAAACTTGTGCATCAGGCCACACACCAAAGATGGAAACTTGAGCATAAAATGGCTAGGTCTGCCCCTGTGAAACAGTGTAAGGAGTAATTTTTTGTGCCATACTATGACTTGCAGGTGGGGCCATCACATAGGACTAAACCCAGAGGGGGTTGACAGGCAAGCTAATTTTTGATGCAGAACTGGAATTAGACACAGCAGGACAGGCCATAAGCAGGCCATAAGAAAGAAGGTAGTGGGTTTATATCTGGTTTTGAGATCTTCACTTTGAAGAAAGGTATTTGTGGGGAGGCTGGCGGTGGCTGATGTGCTCACTAAGGAGATCAGCTGACAGAAACAGGAGAGGAGGACATAATGGCTTGAAATGCTAGGTGAGGAGGAGGAAGCTTAATGTGGACTGGAGAGAATAGATATGGAGAGGACAAGGGAAGTAATATAGTCTGAATTAGTAGCAATTCTAGTTAGGAAACAAAACCAATCAACCAACCAACCAAAAAAAAAAATCTCCACCAAACACAGGAATTAATGGCGACTAAGTAGCAATTAAGGATTCTGTTACAGATTTCAAAAAATCGAACAACCGTGAGTTGTTGTATGCTGGGGGAAGTCAGGACATCAAGCAGGTGGCTGGGGAGTACCCGGGTGACACGGGCAGCTTTGGGTCCGGCAGCAAGAAGGGATGAAAAGCCCGGCAAGGGAACGGCTCTGTAGCAGAGCTCGTGGGGCATGAGACACACAAAGGGCCCCGCGGGGACAGCCGCACTCGCCCGCTTTGGAAACGAGATTGGCGCTCATTAACCACGCCAGCCTGTCAGCGGCTGAGCAGGGCCCATTCCCCCGTGTGCGGCGATGCTCAGATCGGCTCCCGCCGCCACCGCGGCCGGGGGCGGTCCCACAGCCACGCCGCTGCGGCGGCACCTCCTGCTCCTGCTGCTGCTCCTCCTCCTCCTTTCTTCCTCCCCGTCCGCCTCCTCTCCCTCCAGCGGCGTCCCGGCTGCTCCGCCCCCACCGGAGGAGGAACGAACCATTTTTCTCACTGCGGGGAGAGGGAGCGAACGAGACTTTTCCCATTCCTTTCTCCAACCCTGCCTCGGGTCCGGCGGTCTCTTTCCTCTCGTGGCTTCCCGCATTTCTGCAGGCGTGGAGGCTGGAGCCGAGGCGTCTGTCTTTGGGCGGGGCGCTGGCCGAGTCCTGGCCAGCCCTCCTGAGCTCCCCCGCCGGCCCTGTGCGGCTTGCCGGGTGGTGCCGGCCCGCTGGCGGGAGGAGGCGGCGCGGCTCTGTTTCCCGCGGCGGGCGGCGGGCCGGACGCCAGCGCGGTTGGTAGCGGCGAGTTCACCGCCGGCGGTGAAGCGGCGGGCGGGCGGGCGGGCTTGGGAGAGAGAGAGAGGGAGAGGGAGAACGCGAGAGAGAGGAAGAGAAAGATGGGTCGGGGGAAAGAGGGAGAGAGCGAGAAAAAGGAATGGATGGAGAAGAGGCGGGCGGGCGGAGTTTCTTTTCCGCGCGCCCCCTCCCTCCCCCCCTGCCCCCCTGCAGCGCTCTCGCGCCATCGTGCCCGCGTGCGTGAGGGGGCGAGCGGCCGGTCGGGCAGGGGGGAGAGCGGGACGAGGCGGCGGGCGGCTGTCCCAGCCAAGGCGGCCTGGCCCTGCCCGCGGGCGGGCGCTGACGCTGCGGAGTGCCCGGGGGGTCTCTTCGCAGGGGTGAAGGGCGGGCACGGCGCAGCGCGCCCTAGCCGGGGACCGCCCCCCCTTGCTGACGTGCCTTCTTGTGTTGCCCTTCTCTGCTCTCTCCCGCCCCGGTGTGTTTATCCCGGCAGCGAGTGGCACCTCGTGTGGCTGGCAGTACCAGTGTGGTGGTTTCTGGAGGTGCAGAGCCTTTCCTTCTCTGAGCCCGGCTCGCCTGGCGGCAACAGGGCGTCACGTTGGTGAGAAAACATGAGCCGAGATTTCAAACCCGGAGACTTGATCTTCGCCAAGATGAAAGGTTACCCCCATTGGCCGGCCAGGGTAAGGTTCGCCCTCCTCCCCCTACCTCGCCTCCTTCTCTGCGGGGCGCGCTCACACACCTGTGCTGAGCAGCACCTTCAGCTTCGCCTCCTGTGAGGGAGGACACGGCTGGGCTCCCGGGGATAGAAGCGGCTTTGCAGTCACATTGCAGATCGGTACCGTAAAAAGTAGCCCTCTCAAGTAGTCATTAGTTGTTCTAATTTGTGTAACGCGGCTTTACGAAATGAAGACTGCTGTATGGTAGGTAGCCTGACACTGGAGCATGTGCAGGCCCCTGGAGCTGGAGCTGTTCAATAATGGTGTCTCCAAATAACTGCTCTTGGCAAAAAACCCCCACGAATTTATGGCAAGATTACTCCTAAATGAGCTATGTCTACTGCGCCTGTTTCTGTTAAATAGACTAAATGTATGTGGTAGCTTGTCCAGTCCTTTTTTTGTGTTCTCTGTGGTCCAGTAGAAAAGGCATGCAAAGTTCTGGGAGTGCTCTAGGTCATTTGTTGGATGTGAGAATGGAGGTAAAAAGGTATTTATGCTGACTTGGAAATTGGTGTTCTTTTAAAGTTTATTACCCTTTTGGTAGTACTTCACATTTGGACTTCCACAAGTTATCAGGTCAGGATAAGGGTAGGAAGTCTTCCCGTTGCTTTTCCTTAAGGATGGGCAGTATGTGGATGAAATTGAATTGTGCCTTTTACCTGTAATGCATTGTAATTTCTCCTTTTAAGAGAAGTGGTCATGTGAAAAGTATGTCTGTAAACTGAAAGTAATGTAATTTTCTATTGTTGCTTATACTGGTTTTGATTCTGCTATTTTTTTTACATACTGTTAAAAAGAGATCTAAGTTCCTGATTTACTTTTCTGTAACTTTTTTTATTCCCATTTTAATGCTTAATTTTTTACATATTTCCCCCTAAACTGTTCTTGTCTCTTACTTGAACTATAATAGGCTGTCTTTTTCCTAGGTGGATGAAGTTCCCGATGGAGCAGTAAAACCGCCTATGAATAAAATGCCTATTTTCTTTTTTGGCACCCATGAGACGTAAGTCCTTTATATTTCAGGGTTGTCTTTTTTCATTTTAAAATGCTGTGACAAAAATTTATCTTCTCTGAATGTAGTATTTCAAGCTATTGTATTTAATAGCACATCTTCCTGAATTGATCTGTTTTGTCAACACATGATTCTGTAAAATTTACTTAAACTCTTCAAGGGAATGGTAGACCATAACCATGTATGCTTTGCTCATCAGAGGAAAAAAATTGTACCCACAGTGATGTGGCTGATTGGGTTTTCTTTTTATCTGTAATGAGTTTAATTATAGTCCTCTATATCGTCAAAATTCTCAGTACTATATTCTCAAAGAAAGTGCAACAGACAAAATTTGAGAGATGGACAGATAATCATGTACTGGAGTTGTTTTTATTATTTGGTTTATTGTTTTTTTCCTTATGAGGTTTTGGGTTGTGGATGGTCTTATGAGATCTGGAGATAAGAGATGAGGAAGTACAGGTAGCTTCATACCTATCAACCTGCAAAATACTGATCTTTGGGTACTTTGAGCAGTGTTCTGTGGTGATACAGTATTTGATTTGAGAGACTGTATGTCTCCACTGCTGAATTTAATAGAAAATATCCTGGGGTTTATATAGTTATTTGTTTTTGAAAATTACTGTGTTGCTTTTTAGCATGACTGGTTGGGTTACTGTAGATTTAAGGAATCATCAGATTCAGTGCTCCATTTTTTGTTTGAGTTGCCAAAAGAAACCAAAGCAGTTTAAACCTGTATTAGTGTGCTTTTGATTCTTCTGTTTTTCTTTAAAAAATGGCAGATTGAAGTTGTGTGCAAAAGTTGTCAATTTCTCTCATTTTGTGGAAGGATCTTACTTTTTTCAGCTTATTAAACGGATTGGAATTGCTTTAATATGGTACTTTGTAACCATCTTTAGCAAGTAAGTATCTTGCTAAGATGATACATTGTCCTGTTGAGTTAAAGAGTACTCATTTCCTACTGCTGGCTTTACTTGCTATTACTTTTCTTAAAAAGCAATTTCTGTGATGAAAAAGATACCTATATGCTGGATCATGTATATTTTTTTCAGCTAATCTCATCTTTCAATAAATCTTTCAATGCTAATTTTTTTTTGTTTGATTGGAGTTTTTCTCTGTGTGTAATTTTGTGGGTTAAGAAGAGTTCCTGGAATTCGATTCAAGGTTGCAAGGTTTGTCTTGTCCATTGTTTTAATTATCATTTAAAATGTGTTAGGTTTCCTTTTTTTTTCTTAAATTTTTCACATGACAAAACCTTTTCTTTGGCAACTGCAACACAATGCTGCTTTGGTTCTGTTGTTGGTGTTGTTGCCCACCCTTCACCCCCTGGGCACTTCGTGTGTCAGTCTGGGTTGCAGTGGGGTTTTGTGCAGTTCCAAATAAGTTTGGGAATGCAGGTTGAATGTAAGGAAGACAGAAATAACTCCTCATCTAAAGGTTTAAAAACACCTCAGCAAGTTTTGAGAAGTTTTATGTCCAACTTCAGATTGAGCATAGGGCTCTTAAGAGGTGTTTGAGTTTGAAAAATTTAGTAATTGGTGGCTTAATGTGTGAGTAATTTGGTATGGTTGTTCCTCACTCTGCTATAGTTACTAAATAAAGTTTTGCCGCAATCTAGTTTTTGTTAGGCTCTAGGTTCCGAGTTACTACATTTCAGAAATCCGTGGAATACCAGAGAAATGTTTTGCCTCTGTTTCACACACATTGCAGTGTATGATGTTCCATGACCCAGCTGTCTCCTGGTATTTGTTAAGCATGTTACTTATCTTAAGATCTGTAAAGTAATCATAGGTGAAACTTCAACTTCTTGGTCTCACTTACTCCTTACAGCAGATACCTATAAATTACAATAGGAAGGAACTGATTGGGTGACAAAGGAGACTGATGTTCCATGGCCTGTCATTTTATTTAGGTTTTTAGCTGTAAATAGTGACTTCAGTGATCCATCAGGAATTATGTAGAGTTAACAATTTCTTGTACTTTTTTCTTGGGAATTAAAGTAAATTCGGTAAACTTGTTCTGTGCTGTGCTTCTCACAGTTAAGATTTACACATTGCGCAAAGTTAGATACTCTATCTTCAGCATTTCACTAGGCTATGTATAGTCTATCATATTGTAAGTAGTGGCAACTCTGAAAACTCACATAATCAGTTTATCATGCTAAAAACTCCGGTATAGAGGATGACAGGATTTCAGGCTGCATGGATGGTTACAGCAGGAAAAAGGAACTATGGCGGAAAAGGAAAGCAAGACTGGTTTGGGTATAATTCTTACTTGACTTCTAGAAATTATATTAATTGAGTTTATGAAATTACTGTGGATAAGTCTTAACCTGTACTTTGTATTTTTTTTTCTCTTAAGTTTTGTAAAAAAGCCATCTGAATGTGTTTCTATCTAGGGAGAGTAATAAAATTAATACTATTTAAATAAACACTTTATTTGGATATGTAGTGGCAACAGATCATATCAGTACAAATTTTGTTTGGTCACAGACATACAGGTCACACTGAACTCTAGTTTCTGGACTGTCTGTGTTAGGGTAATCTCTTTTTGTTCAATTTTTCTTGTTCCTTTTTCTTTATTGGTACATGAGGACTAAACTGCAGCAGCCTAGTTAGCTTCATAACCTTTTCACAGTAGCTGTTCTCAGGTGTTTTTCAATGCCTGACAATATGGGCAGAGGCTTAGAGACTGAAAAAATGCTTACTCTTGGAGAAGAGGGAAGAAGAGAGGAATGTTTTTCCTATTTTTGTCTCTCCCAGTTGCTCTGTTTGCCTACCATCTTTTTGGTCTGGGTAAATAAGCTTGGAGGTGCACATTTCCCACACTGGCTGAACCCTCTCTAACTGTCTCTTGCCAAGAGGTGGGTGATTTGCAGTCTAAGCTGACAATGGCTTACTTATACTTTGTGCACACAAATGAGTGTTTACAGCTGGAGTAGAAAATGCTTAAGCTTTCAATGAGATTCTATGTTTTTTTCTTTTTTCTCTCCTCTTTTTGGGGTGGAAGTCTGAGGTAGCTGGTTTTTTTTAAGGATAATGAAGGAAGTAATGGCATGGAGCTTAGAAATATCTGTTTAAATTTACCATGAGCTGGTACTTCAGAAAGCAAGTGTCTGCAACTTTCAAATAGTTGGATGTAATATAATTGCAGTAGCACAATGTCTAGGCATGGATTGAAACTGAGAATGTACTACCAAAGAGTACATTTTTCTGTTAGCAGCAGGTAGATTGGTACCTGCTGAAATCCTAACTTCAAAAGACCATGAAGGTAGAGCAGAAATGAAATAGTCTTTGATGCTCTTCAGCATAAACTATAATACTGGTTCCCAGTATTCCCTTTCCTCAGTGAGGAGGAAAATCTCTGTTTGTGGTGGTAGTAATGGAGATCTTGGGGTGTTGCAGGCCAAAGTTTAGAAAACTAAGGACTCAGTAGAATAGTTGTTATAGTACTAATGGCTTTAATATTTAATAATTGGTGCTTACTTCTTTGAAAAAACTAACCAATTAAACTGTTAATTTTGTTTTTTCTTTCCTTAAGGGCATTTTTGGGGCCAAAGGACATATTCCCTTATTCAGAAAATAAAGATAAATATGGCAAACCAAACAAAAGAAAGGGTTTTAATGAAGGGTTGTGGGAAATTGATAATAATCCCAAAGTGAAATTCTCTCATCAGCAGGTAAGCTATGCAGACTCTACAAATCTTTGTTGCTTTGGATGAGGGAGGAGGGGAAATGTAGTAAGTGTTTTCCTGACACAGAGTAATGACTTACTGCTGCTGTTTAACTGCAGGTTAGACAAAATTTTAAATAAATACTGTTTGTGTTTGGTGTCTTTTATCAATAGGATAAGAAGAGATGGGGGTTGTTTAAGTGGAGATATATACATACTTACAACTATATATATATTCCTGAAATACCTTTGTAATTGTGTGACTGCTTGAAAAGTGGTGGGTTTTTTGGAGTCTCAGTCACTCTGCCCTGTATATTCTAAAACCAGTTGCCTATGTCCACAAGTATCCTTGTAAGATTCCAGTACATGCTCTCCTAGTGTGCAGTATTTTCATTCTAGCAGTTGGAAGCAATGTGATGTTTGCCTTTTAGCCCCTATCACGTGACTTAATTCAATTTTTGTCCGTCAGTAGTTCCTTGTTTCTTGCCCATTTGTAAGAGTTCCAAGCTTAAACCAGAGCTATGCAATGCTACCCATAAAAGGACCCAAATTTATTATGAAGACAAATTCTCATGCTCATTTTTTCTTTGCTTGCTCTGGACATTGTGTAAGCTTTTAGTTTTTTTGCTGTGTACACTGAATGTATTCTGACCTTGGCTCCATTGGGTCTTCTAGGCAATGCTGCAATAATAATAAAAAGAATTGCCGTCTTCTGTTTTTATTTGCTGTTTTTTCACAACATGCCAGGTTGTCATTGCAGCACCAATTAATTCCAGCTTCATAAGATATCCATGTTACTGTGTTTCTAGTTTGAATGAGAACATGGATAAAGCAAATGCAAATAATAATGCAAATTTGCTTCTGAATTTGTCATTCAGCTGCAAAAAGGTTTACTTTTGATAGTCCTCTACTCTGTGCTAGGCATTACTAAAAGCAAGTTTAACTTGAAGTGAATCAAGCCCTTTAGCCAGCTTTTGGTTTATTTGTGGGTGGTCCTTGTTGGTGCTAATAGAGCACATCTGCAAAAGGCTTTATTTAACAGCTAAGGTTTTTTTGAAGAGTAGGACTTCTGGTTATTTTAAATAATGGAAAGATTGGATGTTTAAGTATGTGATGTCCTGATTTCCCTTGGAATAGAGTTCGTTTTCTTCTTAGTTGCTGGTGCAGTGCTATGTTTTGCATTTGGTATGAGAATGCTGTTGATAACAGTGTTGTAATTTTCACTAAGTAGTGTTTTCCTTGGTTAAGAGTAAACACTTTTTAGCAACAACTAAAACATCTGTGAGTTTTGAACATAATTTTCGTACTAAATCCGAAACACAGCACTGTACCAGCTATGAAGAAGAGAATTACCTCTATCTCGGCTGAATCTGGGTCTACTGGGGAGTTTATGGGGAAGCTGGAATTTGTTTTAAGGGTGGCAGAGTGCCTGAAATGAGCTTCTGAGGCTCTACCATCTTTGCCAAAAAAGGGTATGGAATAGGCAACAAAACATTCAATTTGGTGCAGTTTAGTCAGTTGACAAACACTTTTTGTTACTTCTTCTGGTAACAAGAAAGAAGGACAAAAAAAAAGAGTAGGAGAAACATGCTTCCCTCTGGCCATGTCTACTATAGCTTTGTTGGTTACCAGTGTCCTCTCTGGACATTTCAGTGTGCTCCCTGGTAAGACAGTGGTGGTATAGGAGGCAGTCAGGTGTGAAGTGGTTACTTTGTTTTTGGTGTTCCTTGTTTCTTACTCAGCAGGTGCAGTGTGGGCTCCTCCATGGCCTGCAGCCCTACCCTGATGTTGTGTACCTTCTGTCTCCTCTCTACCATTGCTTGGCATTAAGGGAGATTCCATGTCTGACCATCCAGGAGCCGCTATGACAGTCGCACTCACCACCACCTGAGCTGGGGCTGACGCCCTTTGCAGCAGACAGCTCCAGTGATCCCACTGGGTGCCCTGCTGGCTCCCTGCACACACCACACTCACACAGGCAGACAATGTTTCCTTTATGGCTGGACCCTGAGTTTAGCAGTCTCAGACATCTGGGTCCATAAAATAATTTAATCATTATGCTACCACAGAATAACAGCTTGAGCTGGGTGCTGCCTGGGAGGGATCCTGGACAAAGGAAGCCCTGGACATTTTTACCCTCACAGGCTAAGCTTGGAAACTGTTGGGTCTTCCAGTTGAATCCTTGGTTCCTGATGTCTCTGAGTTTCCACTCACCTGGCTGGCTACTGTGCCCTTTGTTTGCAAAGTTCAAGTTCTCTTGCCTCCAGCTCCTGCTGTTCACAGCTCAGTCTGCAATGACATGAACTACTTTCACTAAATGTACTCCTTAACTTCTCTTTGGCTTGGGCAATGGCTTATGTGTCTCTTCTTTCATTCTCCCTCCTTGACTGGCATCTCTTTTGCCTCAGAACCCCATGTAGCCTATGCAGGCATCTTGTTCTGTGCATGACCATCCTTCTATCCCCTCTCCCCTTTCTCCCATTGCTATTTGGGTGAAGGCACCATCTGTTCCCAGGTGAGGTGGGATGTTGAAGTGGGTCAGTTCATCCTTTGCCAGCCAATTGTGATCAGCTCTGGGCAGTGATGGACTTGGTTCCACCCATGTCACTGGCACCTGCCCACAAGCATGAAGGATGAGCTTAGTCAGTGAGGGATCTTGAAAGGGAAGGCAAGTGGTTGCTTATAAAAACTGAGAATAAAGTAACGTAGGTGCTGATGAGTAAATACACTGTTTTCCCAACAATATCTTTAAGTGGAAAATATTATGGCCTGCTAATATATTGCACTATTCAGTGCATAGGTGAATGGACACATTTCTTTAGCTGTAGTCTTGGTTGTTACTGTATCTTGGGATATTCCTTGATCTCTATGTTTTATCTACATACAACTCTTTGATTTTAAAGATTCTTAGAGCTAAGTTACACACTTAAAAACAGCAGGGAGGACAGTTCAGGAGACAGAGCTTAAAAATTTAGGATGAGTAGGAAATTTTGTGTTCAGGCATGCAGCAGGTATGGTCAGAGGGAAGTGGGTGATCACATGAAGGTTTAGGCAAAGTTGAACTTTTAATCTGAATGCAAGATTATATTAAAGGGGCAGACTTGTCAGCTCTTAGTATCTCTATACTAAGGCATTCACTTGGAATTTTTATCCTTTTTTTTGTCTTTTTGCTGGGCATATGTCCCAGTATGGCTGTGTGCCCTAAGCTGTCCACCACCCTAACACGGAAGTGGGGAAATTCAAATAAACTGAGAGCGAGATTAAGTGACGAAAGAGGTCAAATGATGGTGATCAAAACAGTAATTCAGTTTTATTCACTGTCAAAGAAGTGAGCAAGGAAGAAAATAGAGAAGTAGGGGAAAGTGAAGAATTGCAAAAAGTGAGAAAGGTAGTCTCCACCAGGAATAGTGCAGCCTGTGAAGATCCTTCTTTCCTCTGTTGGTGGGCAGAGCTCTGTTGGGACATGCCGCCCACTCATTTCTCTCTTGGCTGAGCGCTGCTTTGTGGCACTGGCTCAGCAGTTTCACTGCAGTGGGGGAGCCATGACAATGGCACATTGTCCTGGGGTGACTTTATGAATTGTATCCCCATTCATCTGTTTAGCCCAGAAATAAGTTTTGCACCTTTAAGATTGGTTCTGAGAGCGAAGTGGCAGGAAGTTTGCCTTAAGCCAGGACACATGTGCATCGAGGTTCATCACATTCCTGGAGTACACCTCGTCCCTGGCAGTGGCGCTACGCTCAAGGGCCATTGCTGCTCCACATCTTCAGCTGCAGGGTGCTCTGGCACCTGGGTGTCGTGGTTCACACTGCTGGCAGTTTAGGCTCGAGAAGCTGAAATTGCTTCCGCTTTGTAAATTCCACTATGCACTCTGATGGACCCAAGCAATAGCAAAATGGATTGTTTGCTAGCAGTTCTCCACTGCAATTTTTATCTTAGTAAGGCCTTCTGAGAACTGTATTTTCTGCTTCATTGCCAGAACTGGAATGTTCTAAGAGCAGTATTGATACTTCGCAGATGTTGCTTGTAACTGCTAGTAAGGGAGTTGGAGGGCAGAAAGGAGATTGTAGATTGGGCTTAAACCCAAACACCCTTCCCCAGTGGAGGGATAAAACAAGTCAGGGGAGCTCTGCCAGCTTTATTTGAAGTAGCTAGTATGTAAGAAGGAGAAAGGCATGCACAATGTAATGGAAGAAAAAAGTGTAATTCAGGCATTATCTCCTCTGTAAATGAAGTGTTAATTCATTAATTATCTTACTGTAATCCTTTTTCTGCTTATATTTTCAGGAACAAGTAGTTGAACCACTAAGGATTTATAGCATTTTTAAAAATGCACTTCTTTAAAGTAGCATCAAAATTTCTTTATAGTAACATCAAAAGTTTTATTTGATCAAAACATTTTTTTTATTTTTTATCTCTTAAGATATGTTATATTATGCATAAGAAAATACACTGCAGTATAGTAATGTGAAAATGAGTTGTCACAGCATTAGAGTTTGAAAGTTTATTAAATAAATTGCAGATTAAATTGAAAACAGTGGAAATTAATGAAATAAGATGTATTTCATATTCTTGTCCATCTAGTAAGGGGTTCCTTGATGTGATGCTTTCTTAAGTAGTGTGTGTAGGAGAATACACCTCAGGTGAGGAGGGGATTTAGATCTCATTTTGGATGTTTTTTTTTTTTTAATTGAAGCCTCATCCAGCCATTAACACTCCTATCAGTGAAACTGTTGAAGAAAGCAGTCAGGAGCCTGCTGAAGGAAGTGAAGAAAAAGCAGGAGCCAAAAGAAAAAAGTGTTCTGTCCCAAAAGTAAGTGATTGAATTTCTGCTTTGTTCTGACTGAAATATTTTCAAGTCAAAACTGTATTGCCAAGTCTTTACTTAAATACCTTAAACTAACAGCTGTTTAATGTTGTAACTTGCCTGTATTTGCTTCTTTTCAGATATACTTACAGTAATACTTTTGTCCTTCTCTTTTCCTTTTACAGTGCTCTATGTTTTTTCAAAATTAATTTCTTTACCAGCCTGTATTTCTATATCATAATACATACTAAATTCATACAGTATTTCCTAGGCAGGAGAAGTTGGAAAACTATAATTATGATCAAGAATTGGGTTTCCTTTTCTCCTTCTGTTTTTAAAGACTTTTTCATATTGTAGACAGGTATGACTCACTTTCAGTTGTGATCATTTATATTGAAAAGTAGAATTGAGCATTAGATTCTGTCATGGGTGAAAGGGTACTTAAGTGTGTTTGCCAGAAAACGTTTATAAGAATCAGCTTTAATTAGACCATACCCTTAATGAACTACTTAGGATATAGAGAATCTCATAACTGTATCAATTCAGCTCTTAAGCCAGGAATAAGTATGCAGTAGTTTACACAGAATTTAGCTTCTTTGCTATGTAAAGGTGTGCATACCTTAGTAACCTTCCAAAATGAAATTCATTTCAGTCTGAAACATCTTTGTTTCAATTTGCTGGGGCCGTATATAGTTTATACTGTAAGAGGTAAAGCTTCGTAGCTTTACTGTACATTAAATGACTTGGTAGTATACTGCTTTGAATGACTTTAAATGACTACTGTACATTAAATGACTTGGTAGTATACTGCTTTGAACTTTTCTCTATTCTTGAATGTTTTGTTCATATGGGGATATTTCTCATATGGCATGGGAGAGATACTGTGTGTTGTCAACTCTTCTCCGTGGTTTTAAGAATAGAATTCTAAAAGGACAAAAATTTTCATGGAGGTGGGATTGACATTTATGGTATCTCATTTATTTGTAACTCATTTCTGGAAATTACTACTCAACATGATGAACAGTGCCCTTAAATTAAATGTCAGACTATTTTGAATAGACTTGCCTTTATTCTTGACCTTTGTTTCCATTTGGCTTATTTGCCAAGGTTTAATGTAGTTTTTCTGTAGGTGTTGCTGGCTGTCCCTCAGTAGTGATTTACAATTGCAGCTGCAGAATTTGCAGCGTGTCAGATACTTAGCAAATAGGATTAGTGTCCAGTAGCTGTCATAGCTTTGTTATTCAAGAGTAAAAAAATTCTTTGATGGGAGGGGGAAAAAAAATTAGCCTTGTTGTAGTATACTGATAGATTATGTTGAGAATGGTTTTGGTGATTTGGAGCCTGCAGAATTATTGATGGCTCAAAAATTGAGTATTTCTCCTGACTTCTTACTGCCTAGAGTTCCTTATTTTAGTACTTGCAAGTATGGAATGTGAGGATGATTTGGGTTCTATTTGCTATACCTTAGCAGTGCTTTGAAACACATAATTTCCTGACAATGTTCGCAAACCAGTGCTGCTCTTGAGTATTCATGCTGCCTGTAAAAGTATTTGTTCTTAGCGTTTGCTACTGTGAGGGGAAACTTTTTTAATTGGGCCGATTGATTAATCAGTTTGCTTCACTCTGAATTTATGCCTCAAGCAACATGTGTTAGTGGGGATGCCAGTGACTTAAGCTTCATGTTTCTCATCAAAAGTGCTTCTAGGCTTTTCACTGCTGGCACAGTGTAAGAGAAACAGGAAGTCATCGAGCCATTTAAACATAAAGGTGGAAGATCCTGACTGGATTCTTTTGTATAGATTTGCCTAATTAATCATCTTAAGGCAAAATACAGAGCAAATTTGAGCAAATTTCTTTTTTTTAATACACTATATGTGGTAATGTAGCTATAACATTCCATTAATCAGCCCTTGTACTATGGCTTCCTTTGGTTTTAGTGAACTTCTGTCTTAAAATTGTACTTTGTAAAAAGACTCAATGATGTTACACGTCTTCATGTAATTAGAAATACTGTGTAGTAGTTGCTTTTTTTAGTGTTGAAATTTTAAAAGCTAGCTACTTAAAAATGTAATTTTAAAAAAGATTCTCAACAGTGGGACAAGCCAATATTATTCAAATTGAGAGAACTGATAATCTAAAAGACATGCAGATATATAGGCTGCAAGGAAATGTTAATTATTTTCAAGCAAGTAATTACAAATGCCTGATTTTTCAAGTTCTAACTGCTTTCCCAAAACCAAAAGTAGAATTTTAAAGGTTTAAAAAACTGCAACAAAACAAGAAAAAGTGCACAAATTACAATCTCACAAATTATAAAATTATTTACTTGTGGTTTGTTTACAATTTGGCCTGGTTGCAACTAGGATAGGGTTTGTTTTCTTCTTAGTAGCTGGTGCAGTGCTGTGTTTAGGATTTAGTAGAAAAATGTTGATAACATACTGATGTTTCAGCTTTTGCCAAGTAGTGTTTGCCCTAAACCAAGGACTTTTCAGTTTCCCATGCTCTGTCAGTGAGCAGGTGCACAAGAACCTGTGAGGAAGCACAGCTACAACAGATATCCTTAACTGGCTGAAGGGTTATTCTCACAGAAATCACAGAATGGGTCAGGCTGGAAGGAACCTAGTCTAGCTCACCTTTCTGCTCAAGCAGAGTCATCCCAGAGGACATTGGACAGAATTGTGTCCAGATTGTTCTTGAATATCTCCAGGGAGTAAGTCTCTACAACCTCTCTGACCAATCTTTTGCTTGGTCATTGCACAGTAAAGTTGTTCTTCCTCATGTTGAGGTGGAACTTCTGTGCAACAGTTTGTGCCCATTGCCTTTTATGCTGTTGCTTGGCACTGCCAAGCAGAGCCTGGATCCATCCTCTTGGCACCCTCTCCACTTCTACACATTGATAAGGTCCCCTCTCAGGCATCTCTTTTTGAGGCTGAACAAACCCAGCTCCCTTGACTCTTTGTCATAAGAGGAAGTAGTCCAGTACGATTAGACCTTTAATGGGCACCTAAGAAATTAGTGTACCTATGGATTTAAACTACTTTAGGGAAAAGCAGCCTGATGGCAATTAGCATGTTCTCTTTTCACTATAAAATACTTTCTAATGTGTTTTTTATCCTCTGTTGACTTGCTTTGCAGTTATCCCCTAAAGGGGATAATAACTTGCCTACAGAAGCTGAAGCAGAAGAAAAGGAGATGGATACTTCAAAGGAAGATGATCTACCTTCTGACAAAACCAGTAAAGAAGTACGTGAGAGCTTTTTTCTGTGTCACAGAGAACATCCTAATATTATGTTTATTGCTGTAGATCTATTGCTATATTTTAGTTTTATTAAGATTCTTAGGCACATTTTTAATCTTCACAGGATGTGGTGAAAACAAATGATGCTTCTATTCCTAAAGTTGCTAGAAGAGGAAGAAAAAGAAAGGTAACAATATGTTTAATTACTTCACATTACTGGAATTTTTTTGGTGTGATAATACTGGATGCTATTTCCTTTAATGACAGATTATGCATAAATTTTCAAGTGTCTGAAAGATTTGCAGGAATGAAAGTTTTCCCAGAGTGGTTTACAAGTATTTATTATTTTTTAACTTAATGTGGAATATAGAGTCCCTGTCTTTCCCAAACAACTTAATACAAATAAGAAAAGGTAATACATAAATGGTTGCTAAACTGCTAATAAAATAGCCTGCATTGAAGCTCTGAAAAATTTCTTTTAACATCTTCATCACATTGAACTAACACCTGAAATACAAATACCTTTTTCACAAATTGTGATTTTTGTGGTGTCTACAACCTGGGAGAATACAGAGTTACTTTGAAAAAGGCAGTTCCAGCTGCTTGCTCAGCATACGCTAGCCTTAATGTTCTTGTGGTCACACAGCCAGCCAGCTCTGGACACTGACCCAACTAAAAACTAGAATTAGGTAGGGCAGATCTTAGTTTTGTGTTTGAAACCTTACCTTTCAAAGTTACAGCTGACAGCAGGGATGGGGGATGAGTATGAAGTACTTGTGACCTTGGTATGTTTGTTACAGAAAAGTAGCATGCTGTTTCTATACTCTAGTTGTCCTTTGTCCTGCACACTAAGCTCTTGACTATTTTCTCCATTTGGGATTGGAGAGGGCAAAATCAGTAATACCTAAGTATAACCGGTCACTAAGTACAGATACTTTTTTGTGTGTACAAGCAATCACATAATAACATATTTCCAGAAGTTTAAAGATTTTTGTTTAAGAAAGGAATTGAGATATTGATGCCATGTGTTTTTTCACGGGTGAAATTCATTCTTTAAATTAGTCTGAAAAACAAGCTGAAGCTGAGGAAGCGGCAACAGGGGCAGCAACAACTACTGGGCCAGTGTCTCCAAAAGTAAGCCCCAAAAGAGGAAGACCAGCAGGTAATTTTGGAAGAATCATTGAATTTTTTTCACCACAGAGGTATTTTAGTAGAACTAGTCAGGGAGTTACCCCCTTCCTCTGAAGAACTGCAGAGTATTTTTGAATGCTTAAGGCAGATTTTACTAATAGATTGTAGTGAGAAAACATCTCATATTGATGAGTTCAGGACATGAATGGATTTAAATTGATAGTGTTAATATTTAATCCTCTAAATTAAAGACTGGTTTATAAGTACTACCTTTTAGAATAGGTCAGTCTTCTTTGCAGAATACTATTTAAGTGTAGATATATGATAGTTGCTCTCTGGCAGGTTTGCTGCATAAGGGTTTGTATTCATTAAAGGTCTATAAAATACTACAATAGAGTTAGAAGATCCATAAAACATAAAGATGAGAACTGGGGGGACAAGGAGCCTGTAGGTGAAGTTCAGAGGACAAGAAAAATTAAATAAGAGCTGAAGAGACTTGTTCAAAAAGGTGTTTAAGTATGTGTTGATTTATAGGCAAATAAAAAGAAAATATAACTGATTTTTGGGAATATTTTGTTAGAATAATTTGTTTCTTTCAAATTAGCAATGATCTATTGTCAATTTAATGGTAAGCTTGCAGATATTCTTGATTACTAATTACTGCTTTGGAAGACAGTTCTTGCAGCAGTTAAGTACATTGTATGAGCACCTAGTCAGGGAAACAAATAATTTATAGTCTTCTCTATCTGCTGACAATATAAAAACAATAGAACCACAATTAAATAGACTTTAAGTACTTTTGCCATGGAAGCTGTGAGGAAATTAGGTATAAATTCATCCCCCTCTGCCATTTCATTACATGCACTAAATATGCATTTTTAATATTTGTTTTTTCTTTACAACTTTTTGCTGGTTTTGATTTAACTACTGTCAGTAAAAGCAGGAAAGCATCTGTAAGATATGCTTTTGCCTCCTATATGAAAAACCTTTTTGGAAAATATACTATGCAGCCTTCTCTGTTGTTGATAGGATGCTTAAAAGTACTCTGTGCTAAGACCAACAAGAGTTTAAACACTGAATATTAGGTTTCCTGGTAACAACATAATCACTGTGGTATTGGACAAGCATTTGAGGTACATAAGTGCCAAGAAGGAAGGCTTACTCCTATCAATATGGTGAATCTGAGGAAGTGTAGAGATTTGATCTGCACTGTAGTGTGGTGGTAGAACTTCTTGACAGTGATTTGTTAGCCTGAAAAGTGATGGAAACCCAAGATATGGGTAAAAGTAGTGGACAACAAACTGTAATTGTAGACATAAGTGACTGCTTTTCATTCTCTAATGTCAGGTTTCTCATTAGCTAATTTAGTATCCATCGTAGTTATGCAACATGTGAAACAAATGTTTCACGTTTGCAACTGCATAGATTGCAAAAAGCACAAGAATTAGTAGCCAGAGCCTGTGGCTAGAAACCATCAAAGTTTTTTTTAATTCACCGGTCAGCTAAAAAAACTGCCAACACTTTAACTTACAGAGAGATCTTGATTAAGTTTGGTACTTAATTAATTTGAATTCTGTACAGTAACAAAGGGTGTATATTTTGATTTAAGCATGGCTTATGTCTGTTGAGTATTTTGAGATATAGACCAGGAGCAGATGGTGGCTATGGACTAAGCTGTTATTTCTGTATAACTCCTAGCTTCTGAAGTAAAAGTTCCAAAACCAAGAGGGAGACCCAAGCTGGTGAAGCCATCATCTCTTTCGGAGGGTGACTTGTAAGTTTTTTCTTAATATAAAGCTTCTTCATTGTCAACTGTGCTGCTCCTTATGTTAAGACTTGTAAATTATTACTCCTTAACAGGGTTTTGCCCTGTTAGTGTTCAGTATAAGTTACTATTTGTGTAGACATTTTTATGATACAGAGTCATTCAAGAAAGGACATTTCTGAAACACAAGAGAGAAGATCTTAATCTTCCTAACTTGTCCAATCTGTACAAAATTCCTTATATGATTGTATACTGAATGAAGAGGAAAGGTGTTTATTAAAAAAAAATACAACATCATACAAAAATAAAATAGTGTTTTTCTTTTTGTACATTTTTGTTTCAGAAATCTCTTCTGATGAAATTGCAACACTCTTAGTTATCAGAATTTTGGTTTTGCTATCTACAGTTCTTATTTCAGGTCTAGTGCTTCTAGTAACTCAAGGAAAAGTTGAATATACATTTAGTTTCCTATAAATTGGCAGATACATGGTTTTGGAATAGGAACAACTTAAATAAGTATACTTTATAAACCTAGTTTACAGTGTATGCACTTTGGGTCCTACAGACCCATCTGTGTGTGGGGAGTCCATGGAGAATTAGCTTCTTGGGTGAGCATCTTTGCACTTCTGTTCATTTTACCTTCATTAGGCCCTCCATACTGATATTTACTTGCTGGGGGCTCTTTCCCCCCCACAGGTAGTGGGTTTTAATTTTTCGAGAGAGTATTTTTGAAGAGTTGTATAGTGAATTAATTTCATAATTTTACTATTCTGTGGTTAAAAAGACCCAACTTCCTGAGTTAGAATGTTGTTCTTTGAAGTCACTATAGATAATAGATGTGATGCCTAAATACTATTTTTGTTTCAGTGTTAATGAAGAGGAGAAGACAAAGAAAAAAGGAACAGAAGAAAAACCTAAAAAGCAAGGAAAAAAAGATGAGGAAAGTCAGAAGGAAGAGGAGAAATCAAAGAAGGAATTTGATAAAAAAGAAGGAAAGAAAGAAGCTGAACCAAAAAGGAAAAATGTTGCAAAAGTGGGTTCTGCATCAGCTTCTGATTCTGAAGATGAAGGAGAAGAACAAGAAGGGGACAAGGTATAATTTTGCTTTCCTGATGAATTTATTTTAGAGGAAAGTAGTATCACTTGGAGATCTTTCTCCAAGTTAATGCTAAATCTTAATGACAGTAGGAATCTGGCACAGCGCGTGTACAGATATATAGAATAAAATTTTCAGAAGTATATTTTTCTCAAATAATTCTTTCAGGAATTCTTTGAGTATTTTCTAAGAAAAGCATCTTTTCTAAGATGTATTTTTAACAAAAGATTTAAATGTCAAGAGGCTTATGGGGTTTTTTTTGATTTTATGTTCCCTGGAAGACAGATGTTGTTTTCCTTGGGTGCATCTGGAGAACACGTGGCTTGAAATCACATTTTTAAAAGGTACAAAACTGTTTCTAGCCAACAATTTGTAATGTCTTTATTTTTCTGGTGCTTAGTATTGCCCTTAGCATTGCCCTCTGGTTTTGAGGGCTTAGTTTTGAAAAGAAAAAAAGCAGAAAGGACTAATGAAATTGTATTTAGCTTCAGGGAAAGCCAGTGTTTGTCAGGCTGCTCCATGGAGCAGAGTTATTTCAAAGATACTTAGTTTCATCTGCTTACAGAAACAATAATAATGTTACATTTCTTTCCAATCGTAAAAAAACAGAAGAAAAAAGGGGGAAGAAGCTTTCCAGCAGCTCACAGAAGAAACACTGTAAGAAGCCAACATGAGAGAGAAGTAACAGAAAGAAAGCGTAAGCAAGAGGAACAGACAGAATCTGAATCGTGAGTCTATTTTAACATGTGATGCCTGCAAGTTGTAGGAATATTTTGAACCTAAGAGGAGGTGAAACTTCTGAAAAACTTCCAACCTGTTTTGCTCTATATTCTACTGTTATCACCCCCTGCCCTTTTTGATTTTCTATCTTAACTTCTTTTTGAGGGGAAGGTGAAAAGCTCCTTGAACTAAAATGTGCCTTTATGGGAAGAATGGAACATAGAAATTAAGTGATGTCAGTCTTTCAGTGATGTAGAATTTCTAGCAGAGGACAGGTGTGTTCTCTTTAGAACTGACTTAAGAATATCTATGTGAAAGGGGTTCATGTGAAAAACTGTTCAGGATAGCCATATATTTTTCTTTAAAACTTTAGAAAAAATTGGTAGGACCTGGTAGGTCCTGTTAATCCATGGTTATAGATTTTTGATGAGGTATGGAATGCATAGGTTATCAGGAAAGCATTTCCTTCTCTGTCTGACAGTTGGAGCACATGCTGTCAAGCAGAACAAGGAAAAGGTAATTACTGTAGTATTGCAAAGCCAGTTGACTGATACCAAGAACAAACTGCATTTAGAAGATTACTCAAATCAAACTTGAGAATAGAGAGAAGATCCCATCAGGAACTTGGACAGTAGGACAATAGGAAGAAATTAGACCCATTCACTATTCTGCAAATGGGTGAAGAAGCTGCACCACAAGAGCTTGATGTTGTCATCCCCACCATTGGTGGGAGGGCAGAAGAAAGGCAAGGAACAAGGTAAAAATTTGGAGGAAAGGAAGAAAATAAAGGTCCCCTTTACCTGTAACAAAAAAACCCTATCCTTTTCACATTCACTAATAAAAGTGTAGTTTGTTTGGGTATTTCTTTTCTCATGCTCCAGCCCTTTTTCCTCTTCTTCCTGTCAGTCCTCTGGAGACCTAACATAAATACGTACTTGTGGCAAACCTAAGCATTTCTAGTTTCGGAGATAATAAATTGCCTTAGTGCCTTTTACTATATCACTATTTAACACATGCTGATTTCATTTTGGGAATCAAACTGTCATATATTGATTTAGTAATAACAATCAAATTTCTGCTTTTAAATAGCTGTCATATTTTATGAGTTATATAGAGTTTTGTTTCAATGAGATAAAGGAGAAGTAGTGAATGAATAATGAATTTATTACAGTTGATGACTAATACCACAAAGCTCAATATTGATAAAAAGTAAAACTGGTATAGGCTGATACATGTTTTGATTATTTTGCTCATCATTGTAGTTTCTATTTTCTGGTAGCTACTTCATTAATATTTATTTAGTTAAGGTGCTTTGTAAATCATTCTGTACATATGCAAAGTTTATCTGTACTGTTGAGATTGTGCTGCTAGTTGAAGCAGACAAGTTTTGTGTTCTTTATGAAAGAAACATGGAAGACATGCAGGCCTACGTGTTTTATGTATGCATATTAGTGTGACAAGAAGAAAACTAGTCACCAGACATTTAGTTATGATATGCTGAAATATGAAAATTCTAAAAGTAGGCTTTTAAATCCCTCAGTCAAAACTGAGGGATTGTTAAACAGAAGTTCATGATCCTCTCTGCATAAAGAGCTCAAAAGCTTGTTTCAAAGATTTCTGCCTGTCTTCATCCTATAACTGAAACTGAACTTTTTTGTTGTTTTTCTTGAGTCTCAGCTTTATTTTCAGTGATACAACTGGGGGAAGATCAAGAACGTTTCACTGCACTTGTAATTTTTTTTCTGCTTTACTACTTCCATCAAGAACTTTAAAATTATTACTGATACATTTATGACCAACTGTAAGATATGTATACTATTACAATTCATTATTTGAGAAAATAGTCATATAGGAACTGATTATGGTTAATTGATCTCTCCATAAATTCCCTGTGGTAATGGTAAATAATTCTACTCCTTTTGTCATGGTAATTAAAATATTTTCTTTCTCCATAAGTTAGTTATATATAATGCCATTTCACCAGTTAATATGTTATGTTACTATGCAACAAAAACCAAAATACAGTTTGGAGATTACTTGTTTTTTAAAATCCTTTAATTTGCAGCTTCTAGAAAAATGAGTACGAAAGACTTACCAGCAGTATCTTAACAAAAATTAATCAGCTAAGTTTTTCGTCCTTCAAAACCAGGGTTTGGTTCTTTGTGTTTTTTGCATGCTAATGTTTTAGTAAAGATAATATCTCAATATTGCATCTCATCCAAAAACTGGGGGGAAAAAAGCAGGCTTTACAACATTGTAAAAAACATTTCAACATTTTTGATAGGCAGAATAAAGAAGAAGGCAAGAAAGCAGAAGTTAAGAAGATTGAGAAGAAGAGAGGTTAGTTGAAAGAATCTAACCAGTATTTTTGATCATTTTATATTTTGAATGGAATTTCTTCCATTCTTTCATAAGATAATGTACTGCTGAGGGTAGCATGTGTGGTTTCAGTCTGAGGTGTTTGATCCATGATTCTTCTTTCCCGTCTGTGAAACAATGCCATTTTTATTCTTCAGTGTTCTTTCTGCAGTGCAGTGTAGTAGAACAGGTCTTTGCTTTTCTGACTTCACTGTCATTTGATCTTTTAAACCCCAGTCTCTTCTGTTTGTGAACATGAGAAAAAAGCTTTTATTCTTTGATATAAATCACTTCAGTCATTCCCATCATTTTTTCCTTTGTATCTTCTCATAACACAATACTCTGAGGGACCTCTCAAAACTATTTAGATACTACCTCTCACTAAGTAGGTGGCTTAGATTCAGATTACTGTGGTCTTGCCTGCTGACTGTCCTTCATAGGGATAAGGAATTCCTTTTTCAGTACTCCTATCTTTGAGGCCAATCCAAACCACTGTCTGTAATCTGTAATTTGTAGTATAGTACAGATCCAGTGGCATGGACTCCACTCAACCCAGTGTTGCAGCAAGAGGGCAAATAAAAGCAATCCAAACCTCTTCAAGATGGGTTTGACTTAAAGAAAACTGTTTGCTTGCACTATTGTTCAGAATTTATACCAAATCCAAGCAGACATTCAGCATGTGAATTAAGGAATGCCATGTCCATTCATCTTTCACACTTCTGAAGCGTGTGTACTGGGAACATTTTATTTTGATGGATTTGGATTGTAACTTGAATTGTGACCAGTTTACTGAAAACAAACCATCAATATCCAGGTGTCCTGTCATGGAGAGTCTTCCAGCTTTATAACTCTTAAAATTTATTAAAACCTCTTGTTAAGCTGGCCTACAATTAGAGGGTGACAGCTGTGTTTTGGAATAGAAAATTCTTTTCAGTTGTAACTCCTAAGGAAAAAATTGCGTGGGTTGCCAATCATGTTCAGTTTTAAAAAGCTGTGTACTTTTTTTCTGATTGTATTTATATGTGCACCTGCATGTAGGATGTCTGCCTGTTGTCTTCTGCATGCTGTATGAGGTTCATTCTTGTGGAATTATTTCTGCAAAAGCAAACCCGGTGTGATTAACAAATGTTCATGAGTATTATTTTTAATCTTCAGAAACTTCAGTGGATTCTAGGCTTCAAAGGATACATGCAGAAATAAAGAATTCCCTGAAAATTGATAATCTTGTAAGTATATTTTTTTAAACTGATTCATGTTTCAAATTCCAGTTTCAAATTCATGTTTCATGTTTCAAATTCAATTCCAGGAAATACTTGGCATGTGTTCTTGTTTTTAATTAATACTCTGAAAATGAAAGGCATTTTTTCCATATGAAAGATAACTAGTGCTTAAATGTGGTTACTGTGGGCAGTGAAAGATAAGTGTCAGCAAATGAAATCTGTTTTGTTTGAAAATGCTGCATAATAAATTATTTACCAGAAGCATTCAGATAGAATTACGTCAAATAGAACATCTGGTGCCAGGTCAGCTTGCTGAGCCATGTGGAAACACCAGGACATTGGATGCAGTAGCAGGATGCAAGTGATTAGGGCTCAGTCCACTGACTCCACTCACTGTCAAGGGAAATCTGCTGCTTGTCAGGGGTTTGGGTTTGGTATGTTACTGGCAGATGTTTGAGGCTTTCTGGCCTTATGACTATTTGCTGCTGCAGATTTTCAGGTTGGGCACCAGTGATTCAGTCAGGGGACACTTGGAAAGTATCAAGCATGACTGTGTGACTTTGAGGGTAATAGTAAAGGCATGGGGACCCAGGTAGTGATCCCTTTATTGAGGAAAAAGGAGTAGGTAGGTGTGCTAGGAGGTGGCAGGATCTACCCAAAAATAGTGCTGCCAATGGGCTGGCCAGCCTAGTTAAAGAGCATCAAACTAGAAATGGTAGCAGAGGAGGAAATGGTGGAGCAGCATGGCAATCAGATGTAAACAGATGTCAACAGCATGATGTAAACTGACTTTGTAATCAACAGAATTTCTTTGCAGAACAGGACTGAAGTGGCATGACCACAAGCATCAGCACATTGAATGAGGAATTGCTGGCAGCCTAGTATAATGAGGAAAACTCTCATAACCTTTCTGGAATGTCAGCACAACTGTGTTTCTCTTAGGGATGTCTGTACACTCATACATATAGTGTGAGGAGCAGGTGTGGTAAACTGGACATCTCTCTGCAGTTGCAGGGCTGTGGTTTCATTGGTATCAGAGATTTGGATATAAGTGAGGTGAGTCTTGCCTTATATGTTTACAGGCTCTTTAGGAAAGATGGGAAGCTGGGAATACAAGACGAAGGATAACTTTATGTGAGAGACCAGCTGAAATGTGTGGAACTTTGCACTGGGACAGCTGATAAGCCAACTGGGAGCTTATGGGTCAGGATTAATGGGCAAACCAAAATGAGTGACATCCTGAGAATATCTTCTGCAGATCACCTGTTCAAGGAGAAGTAGAGAATTTAGTCTTCTTAAGACAGTGGGGAGACCCCTTTGATTCTAACTGGAAGCTTAAAACATCCTAGTATTTGCTGAAAGGACATTGAGATAACACAGTGATGCAGGAAGCTTCTGGAGTTTGATAATTGCCTAACACAGGTGATGAAGGAGTTGATAAGGCAAGACCTGATCCTCCAGAAAGCAAAGATCTGGTCAGGCATATGAAGGTGGGGGCAACCTTGGCTGCAGTGACTGTGGTAGAGAAGTGCAGGGAGAAGGGAGCAGGATGAAAAGGATCACAGCCCTGGACTGTGATCCTTTTCATCAGGAGAGCAGATTTTGACCTCTACAGGGATCTGCTTGGAAGAATCTCTTGAGAGACCATGCTACAAGGAAGACAGGACAAGAAGACCTGGCTCACTTTTAGGGATTACCTCCTTCTCAAGGTTGATTCATCTTAAAGTCTAGGAAAATGTGGGCCTGCTGCTGAATGGGATACGGAGATAGGAGCCCTAGTGAATGAAGTAGGAGGTAACAAGTAGTGAAAAGGCTAAGGTAACCAGTGTCTTCTTGACTTCAGTTTACTTGTACAATTCTGTTCAGGAATCCCAGGTCCCTGAGACCATGGGAAGATTAAAACAAGAAAACCTTGATGCTCAGAGGACAAAGATCAAATAAGAGAACATTTAGACAGAGACCCAATACAGAATAAGCATAAGAGTGCCAGAGGAGCCGGTGATGTCATTGTCCATCCACTCAATTTTGGTTTTGACAAGTCATGGTGATAAGGGGCTGGTTCCTGAGGACAGGAAGACAGCAAATGTCTCACTCATCTTGCAGAAGGAGGATCTAGGTTACTACAGGCCATTAATTCTCACACCAGTCCCTTGAAATGTGATGGGACAAATCCTCCTAGAAATTGTTTCCAGTGATGTAAAGTACAGTAAGAGCTCTGAGACTTGTCAGCATAATGGAGATTAAATTATGCTTGACTAAAATTATGTCCTTTTGTGAGATGACCGGCTTGATGGATGAAAGAATGGATATTGTTTCTGTTAAGATTAAAAAGGCTTTTGACACTGTCTCTCAGGACAGCTTCAAAGATAAACTTAAGAGGTCTGAACTAAAAAGGCAGATGAAAAGTTGGACTGAAAACTGGCTGAACAGCAGGGCACAAAAAAACTAATTGGTGGCAGAGTCCAGCTACCGGCCAGTCACTAGTAGTCAGTACTATTAAAACATGTCATTAAAGACTGGGATGATGATACAAACCACACCTCTAGCAAGTTTGCAAATGATACAAAACTGAAATCAAAGGTTTGATGGGAGTGTTACCATCCAGAGAGACTTGAACAGGCTGGAGAAATGGGCCAACAGGAACTTATCAACTTCAATTCCAGTAGTGCACCTGTAGAGTGATAACCCTGTGCCTCCAGCATGGGCTGGACACTGATAGGCTGAAAAGCAGTTTGTCAGAAAATGACCTGGGGGTATTGGTGGACACCAAGCTTAGCATGAGCCACTTCTGCAGCTAAAGTGGCCAACAGCTTTTCTGGGCTGCATTAGAGAGAGTTGGCAGAACGTGGAAGGAGTGTGGTGGTTGTGCTCTACTTGGCACTGATGAGACACTGGACTGTATTTTAAGCTCCCTAGAAAAACAGAGACCTGGACCTACTGTAGGGTGCCCAGTAAAGGGCCACAAAGATGTATTAGTGGCTTGGCACATGTGTTGAAAAAGAGGAGGCCAAGAGAGCTGGGAGTGTTCAGTCTGGAGAAAATAACAGAGATAAGAAAATAAGCATGAGTGAAGAAGTATGGCATGAGGAGCAGCAAGCTGTTCCAGCTAGGGAAACACAGAGTTCTTCTGGGTGTTGGAAGCAAGGTTCTGGTACTGTGGTGGTGGGGGACTGCCTTGTGCTAGACTTAATCAATTCCAGCCTGCTCCAGTGGAGGAACCACTGCAGGGCATGGCTGAGCCCCTCAGACTGGATAGTGGTGTATCTATGAGAACTTAAAAAGAGGGCAAAGCATATTGGGTGGCAGGGAGTGAATAAGAACAGTTCTTTGTATCAACTACAGTGCTTTCTTGCCTTCTCAGTGGTTAATCACTTGTGAAAAATTGTGCATGGTAAAGCCTGACTATGGTGAACAGCTTTGAGCATTGAATCATGAAAGCAGCATAAAGCTTGCTTTTTATGTATGTGAAAGCTTAAAATTCTTGCTAAATGTTACAACTTAATTAAATATAATCTGCCTTTTATGGGAGTAGCTAAGAGAAACTGGTGTTAAATTTTTGTTGGCAAGTTTGACTATATAAATTCTTCTAAAATCAAGTACATAGTCAAATTCAGGAAGAATTAATTATGGGAGGATGTCATTGAGTACAGAAGTTAGATTAGTATGCTAATTAAAGATTACTAATATGTAAGTCTTCAGACTAATTTTTTGTTTATATACAGGATGTGAACAGGTGTATTGAGGCTCTTGATGAGCTTGCATCCCTTCAAGTCACAATGCAACAAGCTCAGAAACATACAGAGATGATCTTAACTCTCAAGAAGGTGAGATTTTCAGTGTTAGTTAATGTAGAGTATATGTTTTCTTAAATTGATATCAGATTTACTTACTATTGGAGCACTCTGTCCAGTCTGGATCCCTACAGATCAAGAATGATGTAGACAGACTGGAAAGGGCCCAGAAGAGGGCCATCAAGATCAAAGGGCTGGAGAACCTGCCCTTTAACCAAAGATTAAAGGGTTTAGTTCCTTCCTTCCTAGAAAAGTAATCACATTATTCCAGCAGTTTAAAAGGCTGCTGAAAAGAGAGGGCCGAGGCTTTTGTCTTCACCAGATGAAAAGCAATGGGTACAAGTTGCACTGGGAAAGGTTTTATTTTGATGCTAAAAACTATTATTTTTTTTTTTTACAGTAAGAACAATTGTTTTACTGTAACAGCCTCCTCAGGGATGTGGTGGAGTTCCATCTCTAGAGGTTTTCAAATTGTGATGGGATCAAGGGTCCTTAATAATGTGGTCCCTTTCCTGTGAAGGGTAGGACCAGAAGATCTTTTGAGGTCCCTCTCAACCTGGCCATTCTGTGACACTTCAAGTGCAAAAGTCTATGATCTCATTGTAGGTTAAATTAATTTAAGCTAGCATGTAATGAAATTACACAGATATTTAAGGACCTAAGTGGAGCCTGTTTTATTACTTTGATTTCAGATACGGAAATTTAAAATTAGCCAAGTTATCATGGAGAAATCTACAATGCTATATAACAAGTTCAAGACCATGTTTCTGGTTGGGGAAGGAGATTCTGTTCTTTCCCAAGTATTGAATAAATCACTTGCTGAGCAAAAGCAGCATGAAGAAGCTAATAAAACCAAAGAACAGGGGAAGAAAGGAGCAAATAAAAAAACTGAAAAGGAAAAAGACCAAACAGGTAAGTCACTGTGGCTTTACTTTCTTGTCACATAAAAGACTTAGTCTCCATTATTTCTGAGCCAACTTCAAAATATCCTTGATGCAGGGATTTCACCAGTCTATGAAAACTTTTTCATATCTGAAGTTGTCAAGGACAGTACTGCTACAAATAACTTTCAAATTCAATGTAACATTTACCATGGCCATTTTATCTCAGTTGGCTAATAGAAATGGCTTTTGCAAAAATTAGGTCTTGCAAATTTTACTTCTGTAAATTATTTAACTTGATAATGTTACTGAATTTTAAAAAAACCACCCCAAAACATTGCATGTGAGGTAGAATGGCATACTACCATTGTTGCACTTTAACCCAAGCCAGCAGCCAAGCCCCTCAGAGCCACTCGCTCACTCCTCCACCAGTAGGATCAGGGAGAGAATCAGAATTGTAAAAAAAAGAAAACTTGCAGGTGGAGATAAGCAGTTTAATGGGGAAAGCAAAAGCTGCCCCCATGAAAGCAAATCAAGGAATTAATTCAGTGCTTCACATGGGCAGGCAGGTGTTCAGCCCTCCCCAGCAGAGCAGAGCCCTCACACATAATAGGAAAACAAACATCATGACTCAAATATATTCCCCCTTCCTTCCCCCCTACTTCACATACTGAGCGATGCCATATGGTCTGGAATGTCAGTTTGGATCATCTGTCTCGGCTGTGTCACCTCCCAGGTACCCCTAGTTTCTTCCCCAATGTGGGAACATAAAAAGGCCTTGGCTGTGTGTAAGCCCTGCTCAGAAGTAAAAAAAAAATCTCTGTATTATCAACTTTGCATTCAGCACAAATCCAGAACACAGCCCCATATTCACCACCATGAAGAAAATTAACTCTACCCCAACCAAGACCAACACAATGTTCTGCTCCTCTAGTAGTTTTTTAGTGCCTAAGCTTCTGCCACTGAATGAGAACTTGAAACTGCTTAGTTTCCTTCCCTAGCCTCTTTCTGTATCATGCATGCTCTACCATGTGTAGCAGCAACTTTTAAGCACTTCTGTGCTACTTCCTGGATGCAACTTCAGTAGTTCTTCAGCCTGACAATAAAGAAATAATAATTCATGGCAGGAGAATGTATTTATGCTCTTAACAGTACAGTGTCACATCAATCACGAGCACTTGTACAGCAGAATATCAAGTTTTCTGTAGTAAGCAAGCTCAATAGTAACTTTAAGTCGCTACTAAAATATATACATTTTTAAATAGAAGAACAAAATGAGACAGACACACTAGAAAGCTATGTTGCAATATAGGAGTTCTACTCATCTATTCAAGTTATTTAGATCCTTGATCTCCACTAGCGACTCACAGAAACTACATTTACTTTGAAATTGAATTTTGGGAGCAGAACTGGGGTTTTTTTCAGAAAATCATTTAGAAGTTAACACCACACGGATCAAGACTAAACAAATTACTGTAACTGAGGTTTGAATTCAAGAATTCAACACAACTATAGTAGGAATATCACTATACTTGTAATTGCTAAGAAAGCAAGGATGATTAAAGTCCAACCATTTTCTGGTGAGAGAATGTGTGATGAAGTAGAGGTTCCATACAGATCTTTCCCCAAACCAGTGATAGCACAACTAATACTTTAACAAAGAAACTATATTGAGAGGCTTCCTGGGCATAGTCTGGCTAGTGAAGCCACTTCAGATAAAGTTAACACAACTTCAGCAGAACACACACAGTGAAATACCATGTTGTTGCAGAGTCACATGGAGAATGGGAAGAAGTTCTATCAGAGTAGAGGGATATTTTATAGAAGTAGTTTTTTCTTTATTTGCTGTAAAAAGAAAATCTGATCCTTAAATGCATTCTTTTGCCCTTTAAAAAACTGAACTGCTGAACCCTGACTATCCTCACAATGATAGTCAATACAGAATGATGCTGTACTTGGTGGTACTTGATGCACCACGAGATCATCTGCTTTGTAACATGGGAATATAGCATTTAGTGTTTTCTCAAATTCCTCCTGTAGCCTTTGAGTTCAGAACTGATTCTGAGCAAGTGTAAACAGATAAACTGTAAAAATTTAGATTAATAACATCTTGTCATTTTTTCTCACTGTAGCTCTGTAGTTTAATAGAGGAGTTATTTTATAAATCTGCAACTTCAAGTAAAATGCACCATCACTTCAGAGAGTGACGTTCCTCAACTCACTTAAAACTCACTGGCTTGTAGTACCACAGCAAAACATGTAGTCATCACAGAAATTCTAAAAGATGTTAAATTTTTCTGCTTTGACTTCACTAAATACTACTTCCAGTCTAGTGCTGCTTTTCTGCTTGAAAAATCCATGCTATCATTAAACACTTCTATTTATGTAACTTGTATTTTGATTATACATAATTTGTTGGAGTCAAGAGTAAATGAGATGTAATGGAATAACTTCATCAGTTAAAGTAACAAGAATCCCCAAAATAACTGCTCTGGTTAGACTGGTAAAAATAATTTACTACTGAAGTATATTCTCTTACTCCTCAGAATACAAACAAGCATCAGGCCTATGATCTTTAGCCTAGCAAGCACAGGAAGAACTTGAAATTGCATTAAAAATACAAACTGTTCAATTCCCATGGGATGAGGCACATTGTATGGGATGTTCAGAAACTGAAGCCTATCAGTTAGTGTCTTTTGTATTGTTTCAGCTGCTTGGATATCAAGGTGAAGGGGGAAATATTTATAATGTTTTATTTGTAAAGAAATTATCAAGGGCTATTATAATACAGTTTTATTCCCTGCAAGTACCACTTTTCTGCTCTTCCATTTTAAAGGTTCAAAGATTCTGAATGGAGGGTCTGAAGCCCAGGACACCAACCAGTCACAACACAATGGAGAAAGTGCTGAAGAAAGGAAAGATAGGCATGAAGTCGGCAGTAAGAAAAAGTGAGTTAATAACATTATTGAGCTGATGATCTGTTCTGCTCTAGCTTAATCATGTAAAATAAAACAGCAGTAAATTGAAGTTACTTAACCATGTTAAGGTACTGTTTTCCTCACAGAGTTTACTCTCAACTTTAGAGAGTAACAGAGTGCAAATCTTCTGTTTAAATTTTGAATTAATATTTTAAATGTTATTTCACTTGCTGCTGTGGTGGAGACTTAAAAAACATTACAGGATGTCTTGCTATTGGAGAGAATTAGCATGTGGCGGACCTGGGCAAACTAAAAGCTTTTTCCTGTGTTTTAGGCTATTAAGTTGGAAGCAAAGGAAGTCTGAACCAAGTCTTATCGAAACTTACGATATTTATCAATCTTTTGTGAATTCATGTATTGTCATCAATAGACATCCACTTTAAATCATTTTCTACAGTTTGGCTATAAAAATCAGTCAAATCAGGCAAACTGCAGGCTAGGACTTAAACCTGTGAAATTCCAGAAGTCTGACTGGCTTATAGAGGTGGATGCACTTACCATTTTAAACATGAAGCCATAAGAATGCTTCAATTTGTCTGGCATTAAGTATTTAAACCTTGGTTGCAGCCAAAAATATGTTTTGTAAACATGAACAACAAGCAATTAATCCCTTGCAGAAAGAGAAACACTTAATAGAATTTAGTAACAAATTTGAAATACACTTCGCTTTCTCCTGGCACTCTGCACCTTGCACTCAGAGATTCTTTTTGTTCAGCAGTATGTATTAGAGCAAGCTCCTTTCACCACTATCTTCATGCACATCAGGAGATACTGCAGCTGCCTGGCATTATTTTGGCTATCTGCCAAGTTAAAATACTGACTGTTATTTACAGTAAGGTAAACTTAAACACAACAACACAAAAAAAACCCCACTTAAGATGAAAATTTATCTGGTATTTACTGTGAGGCAGCCTCAGAAGTACTGAAATGGATTTGGGAGTTTTCAACCAGTTACGCTGAATAGTCACTTGGTCTGAACAAGCAGCATGCTACAGGAACACAGTAGAGTTACAAGTGTAAGTTCTCACACAGGTTATAGTCTACCCCCCTGCTTAAACAAATTAAATAAACATTTATATTAAGTGTGCGTGTGGTGTTTGCTGTGGATTTGAACCCACACTCCAATGATCTTTGACTTTGATAAAGAAACCCACTTTCTAAAAAAATACTGTATGGCTGCTTGGACACAGGGTCTGTGAACTTACTTGTAGCTAACAGCAACAAACTAGATTTTTAAATAACCTCCTTGCAAATACATTGCATCTTGAGAAATGCATCCACATGTTTGAATTCAAGCTCCATACTCTCCAGCATACAAACTTTCTTTCATTCAGTATTTTTTCTACATTTTTATTTGCAATATTTGGTTTCTTATAAGTGAGAAACAAGTAAACAAAATAAATAATGTCCAGAATACCTGTGTGGCTCACTCTAAGCAAAGAGCTGGTAAACCTCTTAAATCATAGGACTGTATTTAGTTCTGAACATTTCTCCCTCTGTTAGAGGGAAGACATGTCTGTACCTTTCTGAAGATGTAATTCAGAAATTTTGAAAAAAGTTCTGTAATTTAAAATTTCTGATCTGTTGGCACTTAAGAACATTTTTCAGGGTGTTTTTTGTAAAAATACATACTGCCCCACGAGGTTATGTCAGTCTTTGAGGATACAGTGGATTTCAGTGGCAGGAGGTAAGGCGTGTTAAGCTAGAGCACTTTTCCACCTAAACTGACATACAGTACAGACACAAATGGAGCTGAATGACTGCCCTTCACAGCCCATCACATAGATCATAGTGATGCCACTCACTGCCAGCTTAGCTTCAGCTTTGAGGGCATTGTTGGGGTAACATAACAGCTGGCACCGCTAACAGCCTCAGTTCTCCAGACTCATGTACTGCTGAGTGTTCATCAGCATCCTTGCTCTAGACTGTGCAATCACCTGGAATAAGCCTTGCTTGCTGCCTTTGTAAGTGATCAATAACATTGCTTTATTTTGTTTCTAGGACCTGTGGTGAAGAGAGAGAGCTTGAAAAGCCAGCAGATGATTCTGCCTTTGAAAACAAATGACATCACTGAAGTTTTGTTGTTTGGTTTTTTTTAATTACAAATTAAAGAGGATTGTTAAGTTTTGCATTTGAAATCTATAGACTGCTGAAATTCTAAATAATTTTATAAGCATAGTATTTTGAAGTTAAACTTTGTGGAATAAAACTCCCTTTAATCTTGGTTTTAAAGTATTTAAACACTTTTGCCAATAGTTATATCCAGTATTAACAGGTAACACATTTCAAAAGATGAAAGTCCCACTTAGAAAATGCTTACATGTTACAGGACTTAGAGTTGTTGTATATTTTTAACTTACTACTGTGTTTGTCTAGTTAATAGCAAGAAAAAGTGTAAATACTTCTAACTCTCCAGTTGCTTCATTTGTATAAAACCTCTCTTCCTATGATACTTACCTCTGTGCAGTTTTTCAACTCTTGTTGGGGATGTCTTTTCACTGTGTTTTGTAGGAGTTGAAAGCGGCATTTTTATAGCTGTTACAATGTTAATGTATGAGTATACTTCATTGTTTGGTTTTTTTTTTTTAAATAAGTTTAGTTCTGTTCTTGCAAAATGCCTTGTGCCAATTTACTGCAATGTGACTTTTATGGTTTGCTTTTGTTACAGTAAGTATACTGAAAAGTGTGGTATTGTCACAACAGAACTGGTTGATGCAGAATGGCTGGAAAACACTGTCTTGAACAATTTATGAATTTAAAGAATTTCAAACTGATTGACATCCTTGTATAGAAAGAACTATTCATAGGAAAAACATGAGTCTGGTTTTAGTACTATTTTGATTTTACTGCTTTGGCATTAACTTGGGGACCTCTAACTAGAATTTTAACAGAAACACTGGTAAAATGTTTAACTCCTGGAGGCATGAAATGGAATAAAACAGGTACAAACCTCTCAGAAGCGTGTTTCTTGAAACACAGACTTTGCCCAATACTGTAACAACTTGTTTGTAGTATTTGACAGAGGACAGCCAGGTTAGAAATTGGAGTTTGAAAATCCTGAGAATACACATAGAACATGCTGAGTTGAAGGGGACCCACAAGGATCATCAAAGTCCCAACTCCTGGCCCTGCACAGCACACCCCAAGAGTCCCACCATGTGCCTGACAGCATTGCCTAAACACTTCTTGAACTCTGTCAGGCTGCTGCTGTGACCACTGCCCTGGGGCGCTGTTCCAGTGCCCAACCACCCTCTGGGGGAAGAAACTTTTCTGAATATCGAACCTAAACCTCCCCGAGACAGGTTCAGGTTCCCTTGGGTCCTGTCACTGATCACAAAGAAGAGATCTGTGCCGGCCTCCCTCCTCTTCCCCTCGTGAATAAGTTGTAGACTGTGAGGACATCTTGCTTCAGTCTCCTCCAGGCTGAACAGACCAAGTGACCTCAGCCTTTCCTCAAGCCTTTTCACCATCCTCACTACCTACTTTGGGCACTGTCTAACAGTTTCCTGTCTTATATTGTGGCACCCAAACCAGCTCCCAGCACACGAGGTGAGGCTGTCCCAGCTCAGAGCAGAGCAGGACAATCCCCTCCTCCCTTACCTGGCTGCCTGATGCCCCCAGGGCAGGGCTGGCCCTCCTGGCTGCACTGCTGACTCATGTTCAACTTGCCATAAACCAGGACCCCCAAGTCCCTTTCCATGGCACTGCTTTCTAGCATCTCATTTCCCAGTCTGTCCAAACATCCAGTGTTGCCCCATCCTTGGTGCATCTCAGAATCTGGCACTTTCCCTTGTTGAACTTCATATGTTTGGTGATTGCCCAAACCTTCCCCACTTTATGAAGGTCTCTCTGCAGGGCCTCCCTGCCCTTGAGAGAATCAACAGCTTCTCCCAGTTTAACACCATTGGCAAACTTACTCAGTATCCCTTCAAGTCCTGCATCCAGGTTGTTAATAAAGAGGATGAAAAGCACAGAGCCAAGGGTGGAGCCCTTTGGAACCCCAACAGTGACAAGTCACCAGTCTGCTGTCACCCCATTCACTGAAATCCCCCGCGCCCAACCCATAAGCCAGTTGCTCACCCATTTCATGAGGCATTTATTGTGCTGTGCACAGGACATATTTTTCCAGGAGGATACTGTGGAAGTATTGAAAGCTTTACTTAAATCCTAAAAGACTACTTGTTCTGGCTCCCCTTGTTTATCTAGGTGTGTTACCTTGTCATAAAAGGAAATTGGGTTTTATAAGCAGGACTTTCCTGTCATGAAGCTGTGCTGGTTCTGACTGAAACCTCCATTGTCCTTCAGGTGTTTTCAGGAACTCACAGAATAATCTCCAAAATTCTGCCAGTCACTGAAATGAGACTGACAGGTCTATAGTTTTCAGGGTCATCCTTCTTGCCATTCTTGAAAACTGGAACAATGTTAGCCAGATTTCAGTTGACTGTGACCCCTCCAAATTCCCAAAATCATTCAAAAATCATTGAGAGACCTTGCAGTGACATCAGACAGCTCTTTTGAGTACTCTTGGATGAATCCCATCAAGCCCCAAACGCTTAAAAGGGAGCCACCAGATCCTGCACAAGTTTAGGGTCCACTAGGAGCTGATCATTCTCACAGTCCTGGTCCTCTGGCTCAGGACACTGGGACCCCCATGCCCCATAACCCATGTTGAAGAGAGGCAAAGAAAGCAGTAACATCTCTGACTTAGATGGTAAGGTGACCATCCTCATCCTGTAGGTGAGGGCCAATGTCTTTTCTGCACTGCCTTTTGCTATTGATATATTTAAAAACCATCTTTTCATTGTGCCCACAGTTCTGGAAGCTTCAACCCCAGCTGAGCTTTGACCACATTAATGTTCTTCTACAGCAGGGAGCACCATCTCCGTATTCCTCGCATGCATGTCCCCTGTCCTTGCTTCACCAAGCACACACGTTCTTGGTCTGCCTAGACTCAAAAAGAATATCCCTACTCGCCTAACCTGGCCTCCTGCTTTGCTGGGTTGGCTTCTGACATTTTGAGGTTGCTCGCTCCTGTGTTTCAGATCTTGAAGATAATACCTGAAGTTAAACCTGCAAGTTCAATCACCATGGCAGCTGCAGTATGAAGCTGTCTTTGGCAGATGGCCACAATGATTGGCCTCCACAGACTGTGACTTCTGGCAATGTCTAGCACTTCACAACAGACTGATGTTAAGGGGAATGATGACATGGCTGTACAGCTTGACCATCAGATAAGCAGCATTCTCATTTAGCTTACAAATAGAGGTTAGTTACTATATGCTGGATTTAGTAATAATATGTACTTTATTCAAACCTCAAGAAACTCAAACGACTTCCACTTTTACCCTTGAAAGTATTTCTGTAAAGATGTTACTAGAAATCCTCATAGAAAGCATTTCTCATTTTTTACCATCCCTTTTTATCAAACCTTATACCAAAAATAAAATAAAGGTACTGTATATTTGACAAGGATGCTGAATTGCCAAAGCCACCTAGTTTTCACACAAGTATTGTGTGAAAAGCTAACTCATCTGTCACAACTGTTTCAGATATAATGGAGCACCTTGCCACTGCTTGAGATTGGATGCAGAGATGAAGGTCCTGATTGTGTGATGCAATCACTCTGTCCATACAGCTGCTTGGGCTTTTGCTGCCTTAATTTACTGCCCATTTACAAACCAGAAATAACCTAAATTCACAAAGTCTGACATAACTACAGAATGGGTCTTAATGGCCCTAAACTGTCTCTTGAAAGATACAAACATAAGAGCTGAGACTAATTGGGCAGTCACTTAAAGTCTCACAAGGAATAAGGCTGATTGTTTCTTAAGAAAGAAAACACAGCTATGCACAAAATTTAAAGCAGAGTTAACTTCAACAACAGCATCCCTCCTTCAAGAATGGAGTTTACTACAGCTTAAAATATTGTTTGAGTTTCTTGAGGTTTGAATAAAGTACATCTTAAGACTAGCTGGAATGTGGAAATCTGCAAAATCCAGCATATAATGACTAACTTCTATTTGTGAGCTAAATGAGAATGCTGCTTATCTGATGGTCAAGCCCTGTAGAGTTGTTCATCATTCAAGTACATAGAGGACTCTTGTGGAAACATTACAAGTGCCTGGATAGCACTGGGAAATGCTATAGCACTGTTTATATTAATTATGTTTTGCTTTGGAACTTCCTATTAACATACAACCAGAGGGACCTCTCCTCTTCCTCAATACAGTGCTCTGTATCACCTTGTCAGCAAGGCATAAACTTTCATTAGGGAGAGAATCTGCAAGAGATTTGGGAAGTTTCAAATAACTTGTAAAGGATCCTACTATCTAATCATTGAGTGTTTATTAAAAAAAAAATCAAATCCAAAAGCTAACTACAGATTCAGGTTAATGTTTTTGAGATTCAACCAACAACACACAGACAAGAGATTATTAAAAAGATCTTTTTTTCTCATTTTTTGTCATGAAAAAAACCTGCTTGGACATTTTCATCATCAAAATACTCACAGCATTGAATAAGTTGCTAAAACAAATATCCAGCTGGTGTCATAGAGATTTAGCTACAAATGGGCATTGTACGCAATGCTGGATTTCACTCAGAGGACTCATTCAGAAAGGCTTATCAAATCTAGACCAGACTGAGTTGTCCTGTGACAGCTTCTGGGATCTTTAGAACCTATGACTTCGTGTAACCTTTTTGTTCCATTTGTCATTCAAGATGCATCACTGAATATGAAAGAGGACCACATCATACAAACAGCAAGCTTCTAATACGATTCTTCTCTGCTCTGTAGTTAAGCACTGAATGCTCTCAACTCCCACACCCAGACTGCGGCTAGCTTCTCTCTGCCTTACTGGAAGTATGGGAATGACCCACTAAAATTTCTTAATCTGCAGGGACATCAATTTTGAAATATATTTGATCTTAACTTTTAATTAAGAAGATAAATGGGCTGTGTTAGAGACAGCATATTTGAGGCAAATTAATTTAATGAAAGAGTAAACTCATATTTTGCCACTCCCCTCTCTCTACAGCTAAAGAAGGAAAAAAAATGCCCCCACAAAAAAACTACTGATTGCTGCTTCAGAACTCAAGCTAGCTCTCTATATGATCCCCCATCCAATATTGAAGAGGACTGGGAAGCCTGTGTATTTATGGGAGATAGCTGAAAGAGGAGGAGATAGGGGAAAGATGAGGAGTAGCAACTTGTGAGGCAAATGCTGAAGTTGCAACCAGAGCTTTATAGTAGAGGACCTTTAAAGCAGCTCCTTTAAAGCAGCACCCCAAAGCAGCCCAGCCCCAGCAGCTGGATTTGTCACAGTTGTGATGGGCAAGGCATTCCATTTTCTGCTGATTCCTGAAGGATAAGAGAACTATCACCACCTTTTACAAGTGGTTGATTCATTGAAATACACAGGCCAACAGCTGGCGAGTTTACAAGACAGGAAAAAAATAAACACTTTTTTTTTGGTTGTTCCTAAAAAAAGCATGGATTTATATTTAAATGACTTAATACACCACTAGAAAGCAGTAAGATATGGGAGTGATCAATGGAGTCCTGCAAGTGCTTCAGATACCTTTGTTTCAAGACATCTAAGATAATCAAGTCAGCACTGGCAGAATCTGCAGCTACAGGACTTCAACAGGATTCAGTTTGTCACTTTTCTGTATGTGGATTGTCAGAGCAGGCTGTCTTCCCCCAAACAGAATTAGCTGAAGTTTTCAAAAGAAAAGCAGTTAGCTCTAACTTTCCTAAAACAAAGATTGCCACTAACATACGCTTAATTCCAGAAGACTTTATAAAAAAGAATATCTTGTCTTGACAAAGTTTCAGTTTAACAAGAGACTTGTAGGAACTACAAATTTGCCACATTTTAATTAAAAAACCCATTACATTACAATAACAGAATGATACTAAATAAAGGTGCACAATGAACACTGCATACACTGTAAACAGCTGGCAAAATTATTTAAAAGGCAGGCTACAATTCAGTAATGGTGAAATGCAGTTTCTTCTCTACAGAATCAGTCCTCAGAGTCAGAAACCAGGGACAGCAAAGGCCTTCAGAAGCAAGCTTTCATTTGTAGGAAAGACCCAAGAGTTTAACCAGTATTCTGAGCTTCTCTCTCAGAAAGCGTTCCCCTCCCTACAAATTCAGTGCTATCCATCCTTGTTCAAATATGGCAACTGCCAGAGTTTTCAAGATATATACAGACCATGTTCTCATCCACAGAGGTTTACAAAGCCTTGGATACACAAAGCTTCTTAAAGTCATGGTTTCTTTTGCCAGGTACTCTCAAACATCCATATTTTATAGTCCATAGCATCCAAACTACTGGAATGTTGTAAAAGTGTATTACATTTTTGCATGCCAACTTATCTGTAAAAATCATACTTACTTACTTACTCACTCAGAAAAACACACCAGATAGTCTTCAAGTGCAAAGGGCTCCTTCCAGCTCACAGGAGAGGATTACATGCCTAACCTGAAACCCAGCAGTATGCTCAAACCCCAAGCTGTTCAGTGGTTTTAACAGCCAGAGCAACACATTCAACGATGTCATTCACTGAATTAATCCTGGCACGTGTCAGTTTCAGTTGAAAATCCCAGGATCAACATAAGGATATGCAAGAAACTCTCCCAGTTTATTGCCTTCTGCATCATAATGGAGCATCCGAAAACAAACATCACAAAAGAAACAAGGATCCTCTGGTGCCAGACTGTCTCTGTTGGTTACCCACCTGCAGGTTACAAAACACAAGTGCTTTCTTATGAGTGAAACACACTTGAGGCAAACATCTCAACATTTTACTCAGGACTGGGGATGGCAGCAACAAACATCAGTAATAATTTTATATACACAAGGTTCTACCTATATTGCATATCTCCTATCCCATGCATGCAGCTCATTTCCAAACTCCACACCCATTCCATGTCAACCCCAGCAGCTCCAGCAGCACTTCCTGAGAAACTCTTTAAACCTGTATTGCTGGTACAGAGCATTTAAAAAAAAAAAAACAAACCAGGAATCTTCTGTCCACCCTTTGGCCATCTAAATCATAAAAGATAAATCTTTTTCTTCCTTAATGCAAGAAACTGTGAAATGGAGCAGATGTGTACTGACCCAAGCTCCTCTGAGTAATCAAAACCATTTAGGAGTCTAAAAGCAGGACCCAAATGATGCAGACAAGAAAAGGTGAGGATTGCAGCACACTCCAGCAAGCACTGAAGTTAACATGAACACAAATTAACATGTATAAGGAGGGCCTGCCATGTCAATGAGTAAGTAATTTATGATAGCACTCAAGAGGCCACGACAGCTGAAGGCCTCTAGTGATTACAGATGCTATCTGCACAGATTAGAACACACTGGACAGCCAGCCAAAGCAGCTCTGCTGTCTATGGTTTAGCATGTCCCCACTTAAGCTTAGTGCTTAATCCTGGTTTTAATTTAATGCATTTACATCACCTCTGGTAATGCCCTCCCCATCCCATCCTTCCCCCATATTGACCCTTTGGCTCCACCTCCCCTTATGGCCAAATGCCTCACAGATTATATTGTGAAGGCATCCTCAGGGCTCTGCTAGGAACACAAGGATGGACTCCCATCTCAAGAGGAATTGGGTCTTTGCCTGATTCCAGAGAAGTCTAAGGCCAAACAAGCAAGACAATGAAGATACAGTTGCTGTGTCAAACAGAGGCTGAGAGCATAAGTTTTCCTAAAGAAGAAAAAAGGCAACCAGTGTTTTTGCAAATAAATCATTCAGATCTCAGATCTATAAAATCAGGGAGCCTAGACTAGTCTTTAGAGAAATTTCTACTGTTTATTGAAAGTCTGTCTCGTGTATCACTAAAGTGTATAAAGAGTACCAAATTCATTTTCTGCTCTTTTAAGGAAAAGGCAGAAAATCACAAAGAATTCCTTCAAGAACAGCTGCGGAGCGCACAGTCTTCAGGTAGAGGTTAGGAGTTTCCTGTGGGGCAAGTTAAATGCCTTTAAAAAATCTCCAGATTTTATTATATTAGAATTGGACAGATCTATACCTGCATAAATGCTAGATTAAACAAAAGCACTGTATGATTTTTGGTAAATTATTTTGAAACATATATCTTGCAAAGGAGGAAAACACAGCATTTTCCCCCAAAAGCAGGATTTTCAAAAGTAATTGATAAGATAGCCAAGATCTAGATATGGAAAAGGGCATGAGCCAAATAATTAATCTCTTACTCATTTAGTTCTTTTGAAACTCCAGAATCAATTCCAAATGAACACTACTTGCAGGAAGCCTTTTCCTGGTTAGACAGAGGTCAACTGCTCAAAGAGTGAAGATTATTCTTATTACAAAACACATACAGGGCTTTGATTTTTACTATTTTTTTTAAGTTAGCAGCAGCACCTAGAAAGAATTAAGAAAACAATAGCATCAAGAATGTAGCATACCTTGCTGTATACATCTTGCATACAAAACATTTTCTGGTACATAGCCAATGTTTCTTGACCAGCAAGGGATACAAATTCCTATCCAGACAGTCATCATGATGAATAAGCCTTAAAGGAAATAAATAAATACAACACATACAATAAAGATGTTGCCATACTGAAATTTATCTGAATATAAGCATGGACATTGAAGATAGGGTATGATTTAAATTCCTATGTAAACTCTGACTAGACTTATGCTTAACATTTCTTAACACAGATGAAGATCTGGAGATAGACTGCTAGTTGCATCATCTGTGGATTTTATGGTCACAAGTAAATTCAGTTTGTGCAGTAACACAGAAGTCTTCAGACCATCTCTTTTCTGTGGTCTTTTTAAAGCTTTATTTCTTATACAGATCAACAAACTATTGTCAGGTGAATCTTCAGATCATTTATGTGCAACATCTATGCTTTTCTCTGGGTTATGCTCCTTTTGGAAAGCACCATGTATTATCAACACTTTGATACATCAGGCTCCTGGGAACAGAAAATAACTCACTGCAGACAACCACAGGAATGCTCTCTCTAGTTATTCACTGAGCAAAGTCTACGCAATGGTTCTACTGTTGATGTGGCTGCCACCTCACAGTCACTATCACATCACTTCTCTTCCTGGCCTATCCATCTCAGCCCACTATTTCCATTCCTCTATTATCTTTTCAGTTCCTGCCCCTTCGCTTCAAGTTCAAACTAATTGTTCAGTTGAATCCAGCCACAGCCTACAAAATTCTGCCCCCTGGTGCTCCAGAATCAGTATGTAAATCTGCCACACAATGGCTCTACACGGAAAGATCTTGACACTGTGGTTGCCATTCCTGTTACACAGCAGTCATAACACACTAATTGCAAAGCAGTCTTTGTATGCAAATTAAAAAGAAAAAAACAAGGAAGATTACTCTCTTTCTTTCAGAGATACTCCCATGTATATGGAAGAAAAATTTAAGCTCTGCAGAAGGCAGCAGAATAATCTTACAGCAAATAAGTTAGTCTAACAAACATTCAGCATCTAATGTCTGAAGTTTGTCCAGAGAAGGCTTACTTTCATTTGCCCAAGGACTCCCAAAGAATAGTTACTTACCTTATATCTGTGATTATAATGATGTGTTCGCAGTTCCCTTGGTGACAGTAAAGGTATGGGAAGCCAATTTTGAGGGATAAATCATTAAATGAATAGTCCTCCATCTTAACAGACTGAAGATTTTCATAGCCTCTATCATGAGATTCTGACCACTCTATAATTGTTCTGAAAACAGAAAGGCCATCAGCATAGCAAAGCTATGAACTGTGAATACAGAGAAAAAGATGCCTTGGGGACATGCAAAATTCTTCACTGAGACATAGTTAAATGATGGAAATTAAACCTGTTCACAACATCTGGTAGTAATTTAAGGTGATTTCACAGCAATACTACAACACTATAGAACTGTCCACTGCTCTTGTGGAACATCTGCCTTTCAATCCTCATCAGGCAGCTTCCTGAGGAGTTTTAGTCAGTGTATGCTCCTGAGCGCACCCATCCCGGTCAGACTGTTTGCAGCACAATACTTTTTAAGTAGTCCAATAATTCAAGTTACTAGCAGATTATTTTGCCCCCTTGGTCAATGACTTCACTTTAAAGTATTAAAAAGCTTTCTTTTTTAATTTCATTTTTGTCAAGGAGAAACACAAAGCTGACAAGTGCAGTTACTTTTCCAAAATTTAGCACTGGAAGGGCACTGGCTACTGAAAATTTCTTTTTGGCTTTTCAGCACACTACACACTACACACAAGGCATCTAACAAGCTGTGTATGCTATGACAAGCCCTTCTGTGAAGACCATTGTGGTTCACAGACAGAAAGACAAGAAGTAAAATATTGATTTCCCTGAAGTCACATACAAAGTCTAGCAGAACAACAGGGTCCAACAGAGTCAGTTCTTCCATACCAACCATTTTAAACATTTTGATCTCCTAAATCTCACTACCATATCAGCAATACCATGCTTCCTTAAAATATCAAATTTCTTTTCTGATCAGTCACATAGACCTCATGTTAACTTTACAATTAAGGCATTCAGCATATTTTCAAGACTGAGAAGGACAACCACTGCCACACAGCTGAGCTTGGTGTCTTTCTGACACATCTTCTACTTCTGATACATCTACAGGCAAGTCTTTTAATTCCCATCACAAATAGGGAAGGTACTTAAAAACCCAGTACAAAATGCCACCTGTCACTTTATACAGAAATCCCATCTCAACAGAGCAAAACAGCATTTGCAGGTTAAAAACCAGATTCATACTCTTTTCAAAAGGGAAGCGAATGGAAGGTAAGTAGCAAGTAAAGTTAAAGCAAGTAAAGTTAAACTTCTCTAAAAATCAATTCATCATGGGAAAACAGCAGGGAAAGTCCATTCCAGCTTAATACTCTAGACATTCCAGTATCTGTAACACCACAAGTCATAAACAAAACAAAACAAACGTTATGTTCCTTAAGGTCTTCCTCAGTCAACATCTACAAATATCATACCTGCTCAGATCTCTGCACTCCGGGTATCTTTTATCATTATAGAAGATGCCTTCAAAATAGAAGAAGGCAGATTTGTAGAGATCCTGAGAGACAGAGAGAGAAGTCTCCATTAGTGTTATGAGAGAATAAACACTTAAACAAGAACAAGTCAAAAATCCAAGCATTTTAGATATCTAAATCATATTAAGAGACCTCATTCTACAGGTGTCTAAGAAAAGTTCTGTTCTGATTGTAGATGCTGGTGTGACAAACTAGGCTCATTTGATTGCCAACTATGCAGCTACTCAGCTGATATTGTTCTCAAGCCATTACGGGTTACTTTAACGCTCTTATTTCAGTCCCCGTCACAGAAGTTATGGACTTCTACAAAAACACAAAACAAGAACACAGGCATCACTGCACAAACTTAGTAATTGCAAGGTGCTGTACTTTAAAAAAAGTACAATATTTTGTACTTTTGTACCACCAGCTGTAGGTGGCCTTGCTTGAGCAGAGGGAGCAGACCAGATGCCCTCCACAAGTCCCTTTCAATGTCAACCATTCTATGATATGACATATTATTATATGTCATATGATCTATTATATGTCATACGATAATCAAAATGATTCAATTTCAGTATTGTCAACTAGATGACTTGTTTTACTCATATCCAGAGAATACATAGCAGCTTTGGGAGAGAATAATCTTCATCCCTACATTTGATTAGCATTCAGCTGCAAACAACAAAGCACAGTAGGATGGTCTAGCTTTTTATTATTGATGGGATTAAGCTTTTACCTCTGGTGTTTCAGAATACAGCTCAAAATAAAATTCATTCACAGGAATATATCTATACAAAACTCACTGCTTCTGCTCCTATTTCCTACCAGTAGCAATGATGATATTTTTCTTGATATTGCACAAAACAGATCACCTTGGTAATGCTGCTATGAAGAATTTACTTACAGTGCAACCAACAGGCAGAACCAATGCAGCTGAATTTAGTGCTGAAGAAAAAACAACGAAGCAAAACTCTGCCTCCCCTTCTATGTTTTCAAGACTCCTATACATGTAGAGGGTTCCACATAGAAAAGTTTTACCTTGCTGATGTGCTCTGGTGCTTGATCTGGCTGACTGCTGAACTCACCACCTATCTGGAGGTCACTGACACAGGAAATGGAGTCTCTCAGTTCAGTGAGCTTCTGGCTGCCCAGTACTAGGACTGTTTGGTAGGGTTTGTGATCTTTATGCTACAAAGAACACAGAATACAAACTCCAGATAAATTATAACTTGTCAGCATCAGCACTGCTCTTCATTTGACAGCTTAAGGTCATTACTGGCAGCATCTGGCACAACACTTCTCTGAACAGCATCTTGCCACAGCCTCTCCTAAGACTGATATTTAATAGTTTTATTCAGGAACTCGAATGTTACATTCTCCATCAGAAAGTGCAGAAAAACAAAGTCTGAACTCACTTATCCCAAATCAAGAAAAAGTACTTTCGTTTTCATGTATTTATTTTCAAGTTCTGAGCTTTCTGTAAAGTAAATTAACTACTGTGTAATTATTGTAAAAGTTTTGTTATGTAAACCACTAACTGAATGAAAGCCAGATTCTGAAAAAGCCTTAAGAATTTATCAGAGTTGAAGAGTTTACCATATGTCATCAGTAGATTCACTGATTTTAATTGCTTGGGAGAGCAAGATATTATCTGAATAGGAAAGAATCAGAATACAACCCAGAGAATTTCATACCAACCTTCTGAAATATAACAGGATAAAAGACGTTCAGAGTTAAAAGTAGTTCTCCCTCCTCAATTAGATCTGTTGGATTGTCTGGCCTCTTTCCAGTTGCATGTGACTCCTGGAAAAACACACACACACACACATGGTGTTGCCAGTATAATATATATATATATATATATTATATATATATTATATATAATATGGTGTATATATATATATATATATATAATATGGTTGCCAGTATAATATATATATATTATACTGGCAACCATATATATATATATATATATATATATATATGTACACACACACACACACATAATAAACACTGAGCAATGGTCTGAGAAATGCTGAGGGACGTTAATTGCTTTTTGACTATGTAGCCTTCTGAATTGAAAAAAGCCTATTTCCTCCAAGGAGGAAAGGCGAGAAACTGCTCCAATTACTGACTGCAAGAATGTTTCTTCATTTCTCAGCTTTGCTGCAAGACAGCTGGCTGCTCCTTGGCTATTGAGAGGCCCCACATAAAGGCATTAGAAGCTGCTGTCATTCTGCCCTCATGGAACCCAGCTGCTACAACTTTCACCACTGAATGCTTTCATATGTAAAGGGAGACTGCAACCCTTAATTTGGGAAATAGTAACCTAGAAAATATACACAGAATGAAATATATGAAAATTACAGTCAGTGCAGCACTTCCTCTTATTAGGGAAGCTAGACATAGCTGGAGGCCATAATTTCTCCAAAATCAAAACCCAAAACCCAGCACTGCCCTTGCTACAGTACTGTGTATCAGAAAAGAAACAAATGATCCCTACATTTTCATCCTGCTTTGTGTTTTAGACACAGCCCAGCTGTGAAGGTACTTTTCTGTGGCCGTTTCCTCCTTTTCCAATAAATCAAGAGTGTGTTCCTGCACAAACACCTCCCACCAGCATGGAGTATTCCTCAGATTTAGTAACAGAACTTGTACTCCTGTAAGACTCAGAGATACTTGTGCTCTCTGCTTCGTATCGGCCTTCTTCATGTGACACATTCCAAACTCTTGCTCTCCTCCTGTACAAAGGCATCGTGGTCCCAACCACAGAATCACAACTCTGACATAGCTTGCTTAAAGAATGCAATAAATGACCATGTGATCATTCTTTCAATGCATACAGCAGTATTCATTGAAATCCTTTATGAAGGTTTCTGTTGCTAATATTTTCTCAGATAATCCCCAGACTAAGAGCCCAGCAGAGCAGTTGTATCATGTTGTTTACATAATGTGCCTGGATCTCTGAACAGCTGAAACATGATAACTCACAACAGATCAGGAAACCTCAAGAGGAAAAACAAGTCTAATAGTCACATGAGGTTCTTTCCTCACTACACTTCTGTCCCTAATTTTTACAGCAGTTCATGGTTTGCTAAACCATGGACTCCAGCACTTCATTGTCCCCGAAAGAGTTCAAAGAACGTGTATATGTGGTGCTTAGGGACACAGTTTAGTGGTGGATCTGGCAGTGTTAAGGTAATGGTTGGGCTCAATGATCCTAAAGGTCTTTTAACCTTAATGGTTCTATGAACATTTATGAAATGAGGTTTTGCTGTTTAGGACTTCAATGGTTAATAAGAAATCATTTAAAAAACCCAAACTTATTAAGCACAGTTAAAAAATTCCAATAAGGCTTTTCAGAGGCTGATGACTACACTCTTCGTTCCTGGCAGTTTAGAATGGCTGAACAACTTAGTTTCCAAAGCTCAGAATTAGGAATTTACCACTACTGTGCTGCAACTATTTTTGTCTCTCAGCCCTACTGAAACCAGCTCACAATCATTCACACACTGAAGCTGTTTCCAACACTGGACACCAGCAGCAAAACATTACACATTTTGTCTAGCTCTATGTCTAGCTGTAAGTTCACAGCACTTAAAAAAAGCAGTCATATAGTGGTAACAAGATGGAGCTCCTCCTTAACTACATCCAGTACTAACAGACAGTAAAGAGCAGACTTCCAGTCCTATCTTTCTATAAAATGTCTTTATCTTTAATCATTACCAGTGAACTTGTATCTGCAAACATGTACAGTGTACATTTCATAGAGGTGAATAAAAAAGCAACCAGAGGTTGGATTTTGGCTCTTGAGAGCCTAAAAGATGACAGGCAACTTACCATCTCATAAGTAAGAGTTTCTTGTCTGCAAGCCCGATCCACAATAATTGTTTCTTCTCTCCTCTCTAAAGCCTTCTTCCGAATTCTGAGGGGCAGCAACATAAGACAAAATTTCATTCAATAATTTCCACTTAGAATTTCAAGAATTTCACATTTTTAAATTACACAAACTACTACAGAGCAGCTTTCAAAGAGCAGGATTCCTGTCTGTCTTAGCGGGACAGACTAACTTAAAACACTCATCTCCTGACTTTCATAAAACCTGAGAGTGCACAGGCCAGCTTGTGGGTTTTTTCCCCATCATGTGCAAATGACAGGTTGGTTGTGAGTAATTTTACACTCACAACAAAAAACAGCAAAATGTTTGAAGAGGTTGTCCTAGGACAAAACACTTTGTGACTTTTAAAGAAACTGTTCCAACAATTCTTTCCACTTCAAAAAAATTTAATTCATATTCAAGCAAAGCACAAGGAAAGAAACAACCCACAAATATTACTTCTCAGTCCCACAGCACTGACACTTCAGAAAACCAAGAAACAAACCTTCATTATCAGTTGTAGAAGAAACAGTACCATAAGTAGAATACCTACTAAAATACATGTATTTAACCACTACATGAAGACCCAATCCTTAACATCCAGGATAAGTTTACTTATCCTCTAGACCTCCACAAGGATTTTCAGTAACAATCAGGCTTAACACTGATCACATTTCTAAACACATTTCTTTACATTAGTGCTATGTAAAGTACAGCAAAGGCCTGAACTGGCCATGTCTGCCAGCTGATAGAAACCTTACATATATTGGTTATCCTCTGAAATGCAACAGATGCATCAATAATTTCCATGCACAACCCAAAACAAAACAGAGTGGGCTCAGATAAAGAGGTAATCTGGATACAGCATCAGTACTTACAGTCTGGCTGTTACAGAGTGACTGAGAGTTACTAGAGGTATGAGATAGGTTTCTTTGCAGGAACCTCACACACATGGTTATCAGAAGGCCCCTGCACATTCCAAACTTAGGCACTACTTCAGAAGCACCTAGGTTCAGAAATCCTTTTCCAATAAGAAAGAAGGCATATTCTTATATCTTAATAAAAAAGTTCCTAAGCAACATTCAGAAGACTCATACCAATGATGCCATCATAAGCTGGTGTTTCTGCCCTTATGGTATTTCTGTATGGTGCCTGTAAAGGGAACAAGCAGCCAGCCATACTTCCGTGCTGATTTCCCACCCCACCCCAAACAAGGGTACTGTGAGAGCACTGTAACAGCATACCGAAGAGTGAGCAGACTGCTATCTTCAGGAATAACATCTGGGTCCTCTTCTTTTTCACAAGACATTAACATATCAATGCTAGAACAATAAAAAAATAACAGATAGAATCATAGAATCATAGAACAGTTTGGGCTGGAAGGGACCTTAAAAGATCATCTTGTTCCACTACCCTCAGCACCATTGGCAGGGACACCTTTCACTGGATCAGGCTGCTCAGGGGCAGATCCAACCTGGTCTTGAACGCTTCCAGGAATGGAGCATCCACAAATTCTCTGGGCAAACTGTTCCAGTGCCTCATCACTCTACACAGTAAACAATTTCTACCTGATATCTAATCTAAATCTAGAGCTATCCTCTTTGGACACAGCAGTGATTTCTCACAGTCTATGTAGAAGTATGTGTATTTCTCACAGTCTGTGTAGAAAGGCAGGAACCTGGAGGTGGTTTCACCACCTGGTCCCATATATGAGTTCCCATTTCAGGTTGTGCACTGCAGCACACCAGATTCAGAGGAATCATCATATGTACATCCCCTCCTCTCCAGTCCTTCCCAGAAGCATTTTGCATTAATCACAATAAAATTTTATCCAGCTTAAAAATAGTCTGAGGAAAAAAAGATTTAAAACAGAGAACTGCTTTGAATCAGACTTGATTGCCTTTGTCTCTCACTTTTGAAGACTATATGAAGGCAGGGATTACTGACATTGAACCCCTGACAAGTTCCATGGAACCTTGCAAGCACTGGTACTGCCACTTCTCACTCCTGAAAAGTCAGAAACCCTCAATTTCTAAAAGAAAAGCAGAGCACCCTTTTTAGTATTGAAAATCTGTCTAATAGTTAATTACATATGTATTGTATCATATGCACTGAAGTCTGGAAAGGCTTTGCTGTGTGGCCGTACACACAGGCCATGCCAGAGCTTCCCCTGCATAACTCCACTGCTGCCAGTGGAACCATGTAAGCAATACTTGGTCCATTGTCCTCAGGAAGCCAGGCTTTACAAACAGGAATTTTGCTGATCCCTTCAGAAATGAAGGCTAAGTCAGTGTCAGACACCTAAGACACAGAAGTGTGTGCAATACAGAGTTTTCACTAGGAACACCTCACTCCTGACTGCCGCAAGCTTGGGATCCTACTGTGTCCCCAAAAAGGCTACTCCCTGCATGCATGACAAATTCACTCAGTGCACACAGTTACAGAGAGGGGAAAACACTGCCCATGCTGTTTAATGGAAACTAAGGAGAAGTGTAGGATGGTAATGAGGAACAATAGTTGAAAGTGTCTCCTAAAAAAGTCAAATGCCAAGTGTTATATAAACTTATGTCCCTTGCAAAGATATTTTTAGGTGATCAGAAATAAAAAGGCTAAAGAGAACTCTCTGGAAATGTAGACTTGGAAGCAGTCTACCAATGAAGTTTTCAAAGTCTGTGACTTTACTTTTCCTAGATATTCTTGCAGCACAATGAGTTTTCTCTTTTAGATATTAGAAGATATTTTAGTATTTGGCCTGATACTTTATAATAAGGAGTTACAGTGTTCATATTACTCTTTATATTGCACATATTTTAAACGTAGTACTTTCATCACCTTTGAGACACTAATACCACAAGACACTAAATACTAATACGTTAAGACATTAATGCTAGCTTAATGCAGCTTTATAACACGTCCCAAGAGATATTTACAACTACCCCTTCTAATAAAACAAGAGGGTGAATTAGGGCTGAAGTTGAATGAGGTACCTGCAAGCCTCACCTCTCTTGACCTACCTAAAACCCACAGTGATTTGAGGCTTAGCCTGCCCTATACATGCAAGAAACACATCACACAGAAGACAAAACAGAATAACATAACTCAGCACCTCCAACATTCAAGGACTTCAGACAGTCAAGCACCAAACATGAATACCAAGGTAAACTTCTTTGCTTACAGATTCCTGAGGCATTTGAACAAAGCTTAGAATTTTACTTTTTTGACACCTTGGTTATTTAAGAGAATCACTGACGGAATCTTCCAGATAAAGACACAGTATTTCATCTGTTTAAGATCTGATGAAAACACAAGCCATCTCTATAATGATTATCAGCATACCACTTGAGCAATATGCAAGGCATTCTTACTGAGTCAAATGCAAGTGAGGGAAGACACAAATTTTTTCCTGTATTCTGTTCGCAGAAATGTATTACAAGAAAAAAATAGAATAAAAAAATTTTAAAAAAACCAACAAAACCAAACAAGCAAAACAGCAACAAAAATGAAGCAACAAATAAACAAAAAACCCCAACAAAACAAACAAAAAGTTTTAAAAAGAAACCCAAAAAGCCCAAAAAACAAACCAACAAAAAAAACCCCAAAAACCCAAACTAACCAAACAAAAAAAAAAAAAAAAAAAACACGAAAACATCCCACAATAACTACATTGCACTGGGGTGCTCAAAGAGTTAAATAGCATTTAAACATGATACCATGTCTCCTCACCAGAAGACCCTACATTTTCAGGAGTACTTAAATGCACACTATGTAACTACTCTGAAAAAGATTTAATGATGGATATTGAAAAACTTCATCCTGAATCCATGAAAGATTATTTTAATCCTACATGATTTTAAAAATAGATGTAGGAGTATCTACATCTTCCTATCTCTCTTCTACCACAAGAAAACCTACTTAATTTGTCAGAAGTTTCCTCAGAAGTAGAGTCAGAAAAATCCATTTATATCCATTATGTGTTCATTTCAGCACTTATAAAATTATATTTACACCAGTAATAAATGTGATCCCAGGATACCATAGAACAGATCTTGGTGTAGCCCAGTGTTCTCATCTCTCCTCAAGATAGGAATATAGCAGCTCAAGGCAGGTGAGTGAAAGTGATCAGAGGTAGCGATTTGAGGTTGGCAAACGTGGAGGAGAGACTCAAGAGGCTAGGGACATTTAATTTAACAGCGAAAGCACATGGAGATTACAGATTGGGATTTCTAGTCTGAACAGGGGAAAGGTCACACCAGGATGTGCAGGTTTAGCTTAATTCTCCTGCAAAGCCAACAAAAGGCTGCCAGATGATCAGTTCTCTCCCCTTCATAGATCACCAGTCTTTTTTCTCTTTCCCAAATGACCACTGTTCACATTACACTCAGCCTCAAGCAGACAGCATTGCTCTGTAACACTAGCAAATGCAGACAGCAAGTGAAATGTAGCAGGTGTAAATTGAAGAAAGCAATACAGAAGAAAAAAAGCAGAAGGAATGTGAGGAAAAAAATAAAGAAACCACAGGAAAAACTCCTTGGAATTCAAATGAAAACAGCAAAGACAGGTTCAGGCAACAGAGTTGCCACAGAGAATAAGGCACAGCACTGGAGCAATCAGGGATGATCTAGACTGGAAGAGCTTACAGAGTAATTGTCACAGTTTCTGCCACTTCAGAATACTTTTTTTTTTCTTTAAAACAATATCATCCTCTATTTTTACTATGTCTAGTAATGGTAAAAATTTTTGCTAGTCACCAGAACTGTAACAGGTGAAGCACAAAGTTATACGGATAGTATCAGAACTCTGGCATGTCTTCCTTACTGAGCAACTACAGGTAAATAACTAACTGTGATGCTTTCTACAGGAATTACTGCCTGAAATCAGGCCTTTTCTACAGGTGAAGGACAATTCTCACTATCCACGTGACCTGAAAGCCTTCCAGCCATGGCGTGTTAGATTTGCTGCTGCCTCAACACCCACAAAGCATTTACATATCTCTGATTTCACCACCAGCCCTGAGAAAAACAAGTCAGTGGAGGCTAAAGACCAAGAGAAACTCAACAGGTACTGTATGCAGCCAGCTACCTGAACTACTCTAAATGATGTTTTTAAGGGATTCAAACTAAAAGAGTAGGCTTAGATTAGTATTAGGAAGAAGTTCTCTGCTGTGAGGCTGTTGAGGTACTGGAACAGGTTGACCCAGAGAAGCTGTGGATGCCCATTCCTGGCAGCATTCAAGGCCAGGCTGGATCAGGGTTTGAGCAACCTGTTCTAGTGAAAGGTGTTCCTGCCCGCGGCAGGGGGATTGGAACAAGATGATCTTTCAAGTCCCTTCCAACCCATTCTGTGATTTTATGATTCTTTGTTAATACAAACAGATGCCTGGCTTATTTCTTCGTATAAGGTATATGTTTCATTGTACGACTGCTGTCTCCTAAAACCATTAAGATGTTCAGGTACCCTTAAGTACTTAACCAGTACCATGTTGCTAAATGTTTACCCATGTAACTTTAAGCGCCAAACTGTTTGTGCAAATTCGCAGATGTAACAAGGTTTCCACAACTGGAGCACTACCCTCCACAAAAACTGTCTGCCTTCGCGGCATTTTTGGACTCCAGAGATTTTGGTGACCAACTCTTCATAAGGAACTGTACTACAAGAGAAGGAGTATTCAGTACAAATGAGAAAGGGGCAAATTTAGACTGGGTATTAGGAAGAAATTCTTTACTGTGAGGGGGGTGAGGCACTGGAAGAGTTTGTCCAGAGAAGCTGTGGATGCTGGAAGTCTGGCAGTGTTCAAGGCCAGGCTGAATGAAGCTCTAAACTATTTGGTCTAGTGGAATGTGTCCCTGGACACGGCATGGAGCTATAGGCTTCTAGGTCCATTCCAGCCCTCTGAGAGTCTATGACTTTGTATTTACTCGGGAAATAGAAACTGCGTGCCACAGTTCCGGAAAACCGCTCTGAAGCGGTTTTGCCCGAGCACCTTCCGCTTCTCCCCAGGAACCGCCGCGGAGTCCGGGGACAGCACCAGCCGCCTCCCCGCACCAGCGCCGAGCGAGGCCACCGGCATCCCCCTCGCACCGGAGCCGCAAATCTCGGCCTGCACACAGCCGGCCTTCCTCACCTGCAGACGGCGCGCAGCTCGGCCGCCGTGCCCGGCGCGCAGCCCAGCGCCGCCGCCACGGCCGCGTCCTCCTCCTCCTCCTTTTCCGCCTCCGCCGCCAGCGAGAGGTCGGGCGGCCCCAGCAGCCGCTGCCAGCCGAGGCCCAGGGCGCCCACGCGGAACGCGCGCGTGTACAGCTCGGCCAACTCGTAATCGGGCACCACGGCCGCCATGGCCGCCGAGCCCGCCCTGCGTCCGGCCCGCCACACGCGTCACGGGCCGCGGGCGGGAGCGGAGGCTGCGCCTGACCGGGAAAGCTGCCGTGCCTCTCCTGCCAGGCGGGAAACACCGGGCAGCGCTCGCTAGGGAGAAAACAATTCCCGAAACAAAAAAAAAAACACCAAAACCCACCAAACAAAAAAGCCCAAACAAACCAAAACAAAACAAAACACTGGCACAGATTAAGACTGTCCTCTCATTCTGCCACTTGTTATCTGGGGAAAAAGACCGATCCCCACCTGGCTGCACTCTCCTTTAATATGCTTATTCTCCTCCCAAAGTAAAAACTTAATGCCTTGGTACGATGAAAAAGGCTAATGAGATACATAACCTATTACATAACACTACTCATACCAACATTTAAAAAAGGATATATATATATATATATATCCTTTTTTAAATGTTGGTATGAGTAGTGTTATGTAATAGGTTATGTATCTCATTAGCCTTTTTCATATATATATATATATATATATATATATATATATATATATATATATTATATATATATATATATATATATATCCTTTTTTAAATGTTGGTATGAGTCTGTCCAAGACCAGGCTGGACAAGGTCTTTGAGCAACCTGTTCCACTGGAAGGTATCCCTGTTCACAGCAGTGAGTGTTGTAACTAGATGATCTTTAAGGTTGCTTTGAACTCAAGCCATATTTTTATTCTCTGAGTCCATTGATATATATATATATATATATATATATATATATATATATATATATATATATATATATATATATATATATATATATATATGTGCCAATCATCTGGTAGTTCCCCACTGAAGTAGTGTGACAAAGCTGACATGAGCACAACCTGTTAAGGAAGACAACAGAAGTAAATCTGGCTTGCCCTAACCTGATATACCTGGTGCACATACCCATTGAACCACAGCCTTTGCACTTGCTTCAAGACAAAATATCAATGGACTCAGAGAATAAAAATATGGCTTGAGTTCAAAGCAACCTTAAAGATCATCTAGTTACAACACTCACTGCTGTGAACAGGGATACCTTCCAGTGGAACAGGTTGCTCAAAGACCTTGTCCAGCCTGGTCTTGGACAGTACTGGGGATGGGACATCCACAGCCTTTCTGATAATCCTGCTCCAGTGCTTAGCCCTCACAGTAAAGAATTCATCTTAACATCTAATCTAAACTTGCCTTCTTTCAATTTAAAGCTATTGCCTCTTTTCTTGTCACTACCTGCCTTTATAAAATCTCTTTTTTCTTTTTGTAAGCCCCCTTGAGGTACTGGAAGGCCATAGTGGAGTCTCCCTGAAGCCTTCTCTCCTCCATAGAGAACAACTATGAACAAGTCCAGCTATCTCAGCTATTCCTCTTACTTCTCTAACTAAAAAATTAATGCTGGGAAAAGAGGTGTATTATCAGATGGTGTTGAAACAAGGGGTGAAGATAAACCTGAAAAAGTTCGTGAAAGGACACTGGGTTTTTGCGTGCTGTATGGAATGGGCGGAATGCTGAGAGAAGGTTATGAGAATTTGCCTGCTAGTTTCACAAAACAAAGTAGTATAGGGGGAGTTAAGAAAGTAAGAAAGCTCAGCCAGAGCATATTTTGCTTTGCTTAGCAATATCAATGGGGCCTAAAGCCCTTATACCTCCCCCAGTTATATTCAGATTTGCACTGCATTTCAATGCTGAATTCTTTTATTAGCTCTCATTAACTTCTGCCTCTTAATTGTAGTTATTATTCCTCATTAGGAAAGTTTTGCTAAGCTCCATTTTTCCTGTAAGTATAGACAGTCTCTGTTTCCTTCTTCAGTTACACCCTGTGCTTTCTTCATCCATCACCTTTGTGCTTCATGACACTCCTCAGCTCTGGAAGAAGCTCTCGATTAAGGGCTATTGCCCTCACTTCCTGTTGCATCCTCCCTGAAACCTATGAGTTGTGCCATGAGGAATATCATTCCAATTTCCAACGCCATGCCTGCCTTGTTATGTGTTTGTTGTTTTTGCCTATGCTCTGTTTATTTTATTTCCCTTTGTGCACTTGCAACATTACCTGAAATCTGAAAACACCCCATCATTTATCTGATGTAGCCACATCTAGGGTGGAAGTGACAGGGCTGTACTGATCTAAGCACAGTGTTGACATAAACAGGTGGGAGGAATTTCAGCCAAAGAGTTGCAGGATTAAACCCTACTCTTCCAGAAATCTATCAGGGATTTTTAGTGTTCCATAGAAAGGAAATAAGGTACTTCTTTCAAAAACCTTCCTTAGAAAACCAAATACTGTGGAAATCAGTGGGCAGGGGTTTTTTGTAAGACCATGTGAAAATGACATCACAGAATTCCCCACCACAAGGGCGGTCACTGCCAAACACAGTTACAGAGGGTAGCGAGGTTTGGAAGGAGCTAGAGGCTGCTGTGCTGTAAGTATTCATGGTTTTTATCATAATCCTGTGGATTTTGACAGATAGAATATAGTTAGATATATGAATTTCCCTCACTGCCTCTCTTTCTTTTCCTCGTGCTGGGTTTGATTTTGAAGTTCTTCAGTATTCATTAAGAAAAATCCAAAATTGTAATACACAGACCTCAAGCAGGAAGACTTAATAAGAAGCTCATGGAATGGCTAAGTTCCTTGAAAATACCAAAGCTGGTAATTTTTAAACATGAATGGATAATACGTTTTCTGTTTTGTTTCCAAACTTCAATACTAAGCAATCATATACTTATAAAGCCACTCCACTCAATCCAAATCCTCTTAAGAACAAAGAGAGCTGTTTATTTTTATAGCTTGGAATTATCTGCCCTTTATATACCAGGCATAAAACCCATGGGCATTTCAAGGTTTCCAAGAAGTATTTACTTTTCTCTGCTGGAAAGACTTTATTAATTCAATAATAAAGCCATGAAGGACATTTGAACAACTCAAGAAGTATAAACTGCAGGTATTAGGCTGAAGTCTGTGTTACGTACTGAAATCCAAAGAGCATTGAAAGTACACTGAGTTGGAGAAGTGAAGATAGTATAAAAGATAACTGGAAAACAAACTAATAAAAGTACTGTACTTGCCAGAGGAATCAAGAAAAATTGTTACCTATTGTATTCTGTATTTTGTAGTACTGTGGTATCCTGTGAGCTTGAAAGACTAATTTCCATGTTCACAATTACAGCTACAGTCAGTAAACGCTGTGAATATATAACAACTTTGAAAAGCCAATCCTAAATGGTCCCGTGAATCTAAAGTAAAGACCCTAAACCCCTGAGTTCCATGCTAGTGTCCTAACACAAGAAACACCCTTCATTCCTTTCTTGATTCACACAACTGTAGAAGCGCATAAATTTTGTGAGGCTAATCACATTCCATGGTAGTATTGAATGGTACTTCCTCTAACAGACATAACCTTAATATAATGACATGAGAATGCTTATTAAAAGGTAGTTTTGTGGCTTAATCATAAATTAAATTTTATGCTAGTCTCAGCCCTGTGTCACGTCACTGAATTTACTGGGCTTGCACTTCAATCCAAGTGATGATCACAATGATCATCACTTAAGCTCCAGCAGGAGTATTATGACTAACAAACTTAGTATTTGTAGGTAGTCTAAAAATACCTTTGGCAAACTGGTGTTGAAGGTAATTTTTATTCAGTGTTTTAGAATTTGCTTCATCCTTGTTCGTTACACCAAGGCTGAGCTCTGTGTTACCATTGTACCTTGGCAGGCAAGGAACACTGTCACCGTTTTTTAAGCACTGACTGTGTCAGCACAGCAATTACAGAACTATGCAGAGGGCTGTAATTTTGGGAGATGAACTTTCAGCAGTTGTCAGTTTTTTCTGTGTCATGCACTCTACTTCTGGCCTTTGTTCTGGACAGCAGCACCCAAAGAACTGATCAAACCCTGTTGAAAGCACTGCCCAAACCCTTCTGAGCAAGGATTTTTTAACTTGGCCTATGCTAAGCTGTGATGTTTATAGGATAATCTCACACAGGGGTGCACCAGGACAGTTGTTCCCACCAGAAGTGGAAAGAAAAGGGAAAGTCTAGAAACATCTGTCCTGTCACTGCTTCCAAAATTCCCATGACAATGAAGAGTGGTCTAGGGGTGTAACAATCTTTGTGTCAAAGACTGTCAAAGTCAGCCAATAACATCTTTTACTATTACACCTGAACAAGAATTGCATTCCTAAAATGTAGCAATAGTTGGGACAAAATGTATCTTTCATTACTTTTATAATAAATACAATAAAATATTAATGTATGGTAACACATCATAACGGCTCTACATGGATCTTTGTTTAAACATGAAAACCTGGAGGCAATTTGAAAGCTGTGTAACTAAAATATAATTCTGTCCAAAGACAGATGTTTAACTCACTTTTGGCTCAGCTCACATTTGGTTCAGATGATTTTTGCATCTCTTCTCAAAAGTGAGAGCACTTCCCAAGGGTAGCACATTGTTTTGCCAGAGTATATAGTACGTAGTTTTGCTCTCACACAAGGTAAACAGAAACAACTAAAAAAACTCAAAACAAATGAAAACAAAAAAGGAAGGAAACATATGTGATTGGTAATTTCTGAATATTTTCTGTCACTTTTTGGAATGAATTTTCTGAATTTCTAATTTTCTGAATATTTCTGTTGCATAACTTAATTGAGAATCAAATGAGTACAGGATGCTTTCATCTCATGAATGTTGAGTAGTCAGAATGATTTCTCTCAAGGGTTTTCATCTATCTCTAATGCTTGTTCTTGCCTGCCATTAAAACAGATGAAAGTTGAAGAAGAAAAGCTTAAGAGAAAGATGATGATAGGGTTGCATATAATCCAAACCAGATCAAACAGGGATTTAGTTTTCAGATGTTGCTGAACCACATCATTCTGGCAGCTGAATTTGAGTAGACTATTAGAATAAGCAATGAAGTGCACCAATAGGGATAATTAAATTTAAAAATTGTAAGATGTAGGATATATTATGTACTCGATCTCCCTTGGTGGGGTCTCTTTTCAAGGTTCACACTATACATATACATATACATATACATATACATATACATATACACATACACATATACATATACGTATTACATATACCATATACCAATATACATTTTTCTTGCAGGAAATTTCTGCCAAAATTTTCCATCATCAAAAGTTTAGGTATTCTTTCCAGAAAATTTTATCTGAATCTCAATGACAGTCAACATGACTTCACTTTCTGAGGCCAAACTACAGGTTTATGGCGTAGGAATCTTTTATGAATCTAGCTGAGTAACATATCTAATGAAAGACTGAGAAAATGTTTACTAGTACAGTTTTACATGCCAATTTGCCTAAGCAAGTGAAGTAGTACATAAAAGGTACAGATTTGCAGGGATAAGTTGCACTACAACAAAATTACTTAGCCTTTTTTCAGCGTCAGCTACCAGTGTGCTCTTACAAGACCGAAGGAACTATAAACTTCTTCCAGGTACTTTTTCTCTTTGAGTTGAAGTATTTCCTAGTTAAAGCATGCAAAGATTTTATGTGTCATCAAGCAGGACTATAGCTGAGCTTCTGCAAGTTGTCTTACCTGATCCACCTTCTCCCTTTGGCTCAAGACTCAGTAACAATCTTTCATTTGTAAATCTTTCATTTGCACAATGTATAACTGCCTCCTCCAGTCCTGAACTTTCCTTTGAAAACTATGGAGGGTACCTGCTCACACAAATCTATAATTCATGGCTGGAGTGTGTAATTTCGGTTTTATATGTTTTGGCAGCTGATTACAGAAGTACTCAATACTTTGCTGGGAAAAAGAAGTTTATCTTTCAAAGAAAATCAAGATGCATTTGATATCAGTGTAAATGTCATTGTCTTGGAAATATGGAAGACTTTATTTATCTAAAAAGATACCCTCTTTTGAACTGTTATAATTTAGTCGTGAAACCTAAATAAATGAGCTTTTTTCAACTAACTTGCCTTGAAATTTTGGTAGCCTAGAAATTTGGTAGATAATATCCTCTGTCTTTGACTTCAGAAAGGTATTTCAATGCACCAGCAGGGTAATTTCTATAGTTATTTTATGCTATAGTCACCAGATATTAATCTGTACACATTGGCATAATTAAAAAAAATTAATGAAAGAAAAGGAAAGAAATGGTTCTGAATAACAACTAACTTGAAAAAACTCCAAATGAGCATTTGGAATGCTTGCAGCCTTTTTAAGTAAGAAGAGGGTGAACTAACAGATATATTCTCTCTAATACAAAAGCATTTTAACACCATAAATTTTGTTATTCTTTTATGGTTAAGGTGTCCACTCAAAGAGATGGATATAGTCTATAGACTATATTATATTTACTGTTTTTCTGACTTTCAAATCTAAGTATAGAACTCTTTAAAATGGTCTTTAAAATATTTTCTTCATCTGATTGGAGAACAAACTATTATTTCTTCTTTTTTTTTTTCATAATTACCTTTTTCTCCCCCAAGAGCCTTAGTCATGCACAAAGACCCATTTTGTCCTGTACACAGAACAAATAGAGAAAAGAGGACAAGACCATAGGGCATATTTATTGAGGAGACAGCTGTGACACAGTGCTCTGCCCACAGTGCCAGCAGTCATGTCCTACTGAAGAGTTCCTCAATAGTTCGTCACCCTATTCAAGTGTGACAATGATTGTTCTTGACAGCACCTGAGGGTCTTGTCCCCATCTTATCCTTTGTGCCATCTTCATAGATTACCCCTAGCAACAATTTTTGTGCAATTTAAAGGGCTTTCTTTTACACCAAATGATGATACCTCCTTGTTGAAAATTGGCTGTTGCCATTTCTTGAGAATAGTAGTAATGAATATTCAATTTTGCCAGGGTGAGAGCCAGAGTCTGTCCACGGACATTTGTTCTCCCCCTGCCAAGAGTCAGTGAACAGAGTACATTCAAACAAACTGTACAGTGTTTTGGTCACATGTGTGTGCATCTGCCATAAATTGTGTGTAATTTTTCAGTTTGCTTTGCAGGGAACCACTTTTGTTTCTTGCTTTGTGCCTGATGTCTTTATGGTGAAGCTGTTTTGAAGTGGATCAATACTGTGTTTTCTTGTGTGTTGACCGTTGAGGCATCCTGAGTGGGGAGACTTAAAGTAACATACCATTGTACAGATAACAAAGCTGACTGGAAGAATTCTGCTTCAAGCAGGATCAAGTAAGAACACCTTTTGTGCATAGTTATAGTTTTGCTTAGTAAACTCCACTGAAGCTGTCAGGCTGTCTGGTTAGGTCAGTGAGAGGCTTCCTAGCTCTCACTGAGCTAACAACAAGCCAGTTTGCCTGTACAAGGATATATTGCCTTGGGTCCTGAAGGGACATCCAGAGAAATGTGTTTCAAGCCTTTGAGGCTGTTTCTTGCGCTGCACTACTCATGGTCTTGGTCCCTTACATCCATCTATTAAGGTATATTAAGGTATAATTATCCTTACGTCCAGACCAGCAAATCTGATTTGTCTCTAGTAGCTGAATAGATGTGATGGAGTGTTCCATTTTATATAGCATCCAAAACTCTTAAATAGAGACAAGTTACCAATAAGCAATGCTGACCACAAGAAAACCGCTTTCTATCTCTCTAGTAAACAGTGTATAAAATCAGCAGGCTTGGGGAAAAAATCACTTGTCTTCTGAAAAGTCAGGGCTAATATGGATTCTAATGCTAGCAATAGCCAAATAACATTCTGCAGTATACTGGCTCTTCCTTTGGAACAAAAAGTAATCCTAAAATTGTGAAGTTTTTGGGAAAAACTTTTGGTTGAAGGTGGCTGCTGCAAAGAGTGAAATGTTGATGGGGCAAGGAGAACACAAATCCTCATCATAGCATGTTCTACTGAGAGTTTATGACTTCTGATCCTGATTATTAACAACTGCCCTGTGAGTCTTTTCGATATTTTAGTGTCCAGACAATCACAGGCAGAAAAATCTCAGCTATGGGTGGTGATTCCAAATGGTTCTAAATTCCTGTAAGTTTTGGTGTCATTGCGCAGAACTGAAAACATGTGTTTTTCCATGCTGATTGTTATTTATTTATTGGGGTTTTGGTTTTTTTTGGGGGGTTTTTTCATAAATTGGATTTTAAAAAAAGCCTCACTGAGTGATTTTTTACACCTTGTGGTGAAAGAATGTGCTGACTTGGGCAGGGGAAGAGTTAATTTTCTTCGCAGTGACTAGTATGGAGCCGTGTTTTGGATTTGTGCCGGAAACAGTGTTGAGATGTTTTAGTTAATACTGACAGCCAAGGCCTTTTCCACTTTTCATACTCCTCAGATGGTGAGAAGACTGGAATGCCTGGGAAGTTGGGAGGAGACACAGCCAGGACAGCTGACCTCGGCTGCTATCATGCTCAGTATATAAACTGGGGGGAAGAAGCAGGAAGTGGGAGGACATTTGGAGCGGTGGTGTTTATCTTTCCAGGTAACCAATAGGCACAACAGAGCCCTGCTTTCCTGAGGATGATTGAACATGGGAAATGCTGAATTAATTTCTTGTTTTGCTTTGTTTGCATGTGCAGCTTTTGCTTTACCTATTAAACTTTAGTTTTTATCTAAATCCATGAGTTTTCTAGCTTTACCATTCTGATTCTCCTCCCAGTCTTGGTGGTGGGGGAAGCAAGAGGCTTTGTGGTGCTCAGTTGCCAGCTGGGGTTAAACCACAAGCATAAAAGTGAGTTTTGAAGCACTCTGTGATTTTGTCCTGCTTGCAATGTGTTTTGTTTCACCAGTGACTTTCTCTAGAATTCTGTGTTAAATCCATCATGTCAATCATCCTCTTCATGTTTTGCTGTGGTTCAAGCTACTAGAAAGATTGTCTCACTTCTCCTTATGGTATGACATAAAAGCTACATCCCACTTCATTATTAAAAATATCAGCTGTGTGAGGCAGATAGACTGTTCATGCTGCCAAGCAAATTAATTTGCCCCTCTAGAGTAGTGTAAAAGCAAACTTGATGTCTTCTGAACCAAATACATGGTAACCTCCTTCAACACAGGCTTCCCACTCCTTTGCCAACCAAGTAATTTTCGATCTACTAAATAAAGACCAGCTGTTAGTGACATGACTGGCAATAATCACACATACTTTGTATTGTGCAGGCATAATTCAGGGAGGTACATTGCAATCAGAAACTGGAAGCTATTCCTCTAAACAAATCTGTTGAATGCCAGTGATGATAATTACTAGTGATTACTCACCGATTGCAAATGTGTTCTAGATTTAGACATTCTAAAATAGGGACAGCATGGCAGTTCTTCACATGGATATGAAGGTTAAATTTTTTATTTTAACTTCCAACAATGGCTCTTTGTTAGGAAAAAACTAGTGTTCAGTAGCTGAAATCTGGACTGCCTAAGTTTTATAGTGTTTACTTCAAAGGCGCATAGTATTTCAAGCTGAAAAAAAAATTGAACTCAAGGTGGCAGAGGAGGAAGTGTTGCCCTAAAGCCTGTTAAAATAATGAATGTCAGATGAAAAATAGTAGAAGAGATTTAGACTAGGTCAAAGGAAAAAGGGAAGTTGTTATAATTCATTTTTACCCTGGAAGCTATGCTGCATGACATTTTTGGAAGAAATCAAATCTTTTGTGAGACCAGATGGCACAGCTGGAACCTGAAATGGCAGTCCATGTGAAACATTTGAAAACTGTTTTTAATTCCTGCGGGTTTTGTTGCTGTTGTTGTTGCATTATTTTCATCTGGAACATGGAGCTCATCTTACTGTGTGATCAGAGCAGCACTATTGTCAATGAAAGGGAGAGAAGAGGAATGCATAAGAAGGAGGAATGCAGTTTTCAATCACTGCTAGGCTTCAAGGGAGGCTTAATTAGGCAGAGAATTCAAGGAGAGCATTCTCTGTGCTGTGCCCCTCTTTTCACTGATCATGCAGGTAAGCTTTGTAGATGTTGCAGAAAATTTTGAACATTAAATAGTGTCTTGAAAAGTTGCTTCTTCACTTTCTTACCAATGGTAATTTGGAGACTTATATGATGTTTCAATTAATAAGATTTTCTACAATTAATACAATTTAATAACGATCTCTCATTTTGTGCTAATAAATATGCATTCTGTTAAATGGAAAATTTCAACTGATTGAATTCTTTGAGAGTTACTGTATATAACTAGACATTGAGATAAGCAGTATGAACAGGAGCATGATTGCATTTGGCTTGTGCCCTCAGAAAATGACTCTAATTTGGTCATCAAAACACTCCTCTCCCTGGCTGCATTCGTACTGCAGCTTCTGTGGTTCCCAGGATGTCTGCTGTCCACATTCCCTGCAGCAACATGCCCTCTGGACAGCAGCTGGCTGAGCCTGGCTCTCCATCATACAGGATTTCTTAACTGATGGTGCTCTCCACATCCTCCTCTGAGCCATGGACCAACCCAGCCATGCAAGGGAAAGGAACAAATAAACCAACACTGTTTGGTCAACTCCTTCCCTACACTCTCCTGTGTTTTCCATTATGGAAAAAACCAATTTTGTGCTGCAGAAACTTCACATGATGGCATCTTATTTTTGTAGCCAGTACAAGTAAATGAATTGCTGTCATCTCAGCTGTCTTATGTGTTTATGGTGTCCCCATATCAGAAACATTAACTTAAACCACATATTTTAAGTTAAGTTTAACTAAAACACAGGTTTAAGTACTACTGCTGCTCCCTAGGGGACATTTGGTTATTGTTAGCTAGTAAGGCTGCAGCTGTGGTTTGACTGACCCAAGGAAAAACTGTCAGTAGAACAAGAATCTCTGTGGTCTCTGTGGTCTCCTCACCTCCCACATCTCCCAGTGAGAGGAATATGTAGCTGTAGGCCAAGACCAATCTGGAGATAAGTCCATTGACCTTTGGATGTTGTGCTATCTGTACACAGACCTACTATAGGCAGGTAGTGTATATATCTATTCTAGGTAATTATATGGTCTTATGTGGTTATGCAAATAGCTGTGACAGTATCAAACCTAATGACACCCTGCTTATGCAAGTTAGTCCTGTTATGCCATGTTATACTGCTGTGGCAGGAAAGCCTGGGCAGCCAGCACAAGGTCATACAGTCAGTATGTACCTGGACAGGCAGTAGAACTAGTTACTCAAGCGTCATACTAGTTCTCTGTCTTCTGTCTTGTCCATTCTATCCATCTGCCTTTTCATGTGGCTGCATCCCAATGCTTCTACCTTGTTTTCCAATATGAATTTCCTTGCACACTGGCTCAAGCAGGAATAAAATCTTGCGAATACTTGAGACATGACATTGAATTTCCTAATCCATCTTTATAAGAAAATTTCAAAACCTAAATCTGCCTTGTTTGCAGTCAGTAAAGAAAACATAATCAGACCCACCATTCTTAAGCTTCAACTTGCTGGATCTACAATTTACTTTAATTCAAAACTGTCTAATCAAGAAGATTTTATTTTAAGGACTACAAATATATGCCCTTCTGCTGAGTAATCATTGCTTGAATGGGGAATAAAAAGCCTGCAAATATATGCTTGGTTTCACAGCATGACCTAGTGTGGTTCACAGCCATCTGTGTTTACAGTAAGATATCGCCCACATGCATTAGTCTGTAAACAGTATCAAACCCCAAAGTTTTTCTTTTTTTCTCCTTCACTCTTCATATATACTCTCCTCTTCAGTGTGTCTCCATACAGAAGACATAAGTGTCTGCAAAAACACCTTTTTTTTTGAGGTCTAGGCAATCTAACAGTTGTCTGAGCTAGTACTTCAAAGATGCCTTTACAATATTAGTAAATAATTAAAGAATTGCTAGTTAGTTGTTGCTAGTACTAGAGGAGCATTTATTAGCTCCCCAAAACCCTACCTGGTCCTGCAGCAGTGGTTGCATATTCAGACAGCCAGTGGATATTCAAGACCCAGTCAAAATGCCAATGAGAAAACCTCATGAGTTTCCCAAATGTGTGAGGGATGATGGGGTGTTGGAACTCCATTTGGGTTTTGGAAACTCTCTATTTCTCCACGTCAATTGACTTCAGACTATCAGCAAAATGTCCTTCAAAATGTGCTGGTGCCAGGAACAGCCACAAAATTTATTTTTTAACTCTGTTATGTTTCTGCTAGCCTACATTTGTGAATATGATTATGCAAAAGGCCTAAAATCCAAGATTTAACCCCACAGATGTCATTGGCAAAGAATGGAATTCAGATCAAGTTAGGACTCAGTACTTTTTATAAGGTATTAAGAGCACAGCCACATTTCAGGTATCATACAGGAACACATTTGTGGAATATGTAAAGCACAGCTATTCTTAACATTTTATGACCTTCAGGACAAGGAAATACTCTTGGGCTTATCCCTGTTCATAAAAGACACATTGCCCACATCTAACAAAAGAAAATTGACTCAACCGGGAAGGAAGTTTCATGGTTGTTGAAAAGATGAAGAAATTCCAGCATATTCTTACATCACAGAATTAATGGCCGTGTGCAGCTCCTGAAGCAGTCTTGGGCTCGTCCTGCATTCCTATTCCCTGCAGAACCACTCCCAGTGCCAGAAGGTGAATTGCTGCTGCCATGGAAGAAGACAAGGCATTTGGTGAGAGGGAATCTGAATGCAAAACATCTCCATGACAAGTCTTTGTAAATGCATATTATGCATGATGGCACGGGGAGCAACTCACTGATTGCTGTCAGCCAACTTTTCCCTTTTTTTCATTAAGTCTTTTGTGACCTCCAGGCATTGACTGATCTGATTTGAAAGGTCAAGGTTTTGGATGGCACTGCAGAGTCTGTTGCCTGCTTACCATATGCTTCATTTTTGGCTTCCTTGAAGTGATAAGAATAATATAACTGCCTTGCTTAAGCCTTAACTATTTCTTGTACCCCAAGTGTATTGAGAATAAAGCACTATGAATCTAATTAAATATGAGAGCTACTTAGGAATTACCTTAAATAAATGGTTAAATAAAGCAAATATGCCATCAGTCTTGGGCAGATACAAGAGTATGTGATAGATGACCCAGCCAGAATGGGCAAAGGCAGGTCCAGCCTTACCAGTCTGATCTCCTTTTATGACCAGCTGATCTGACTGGTGGATGAGGGGGAAGGCTCTGTCTACCGTGACTTCAGCAAGGCCTTTGACACTGTCTCCCACAGCACTCTCCTGGAAAAGCTGGCAGCCCATGGCTTGGACAGGAGCACCCTTCACTGGGTTCAGAACTGGCTGGATGGCCAGGCCCAGAGAGTGGAGGGGAACGGTGCTGCATCCAGCTGGTGGCTGCTCATTGGTGGTGTCCCCCAGGGATCAGTGTTGGGCCCGGTCTTGTTTAATATGTTTCCTGGTGATCTGGATGAGGGGATTGAGTCTACCATTACCAAATTTGCAAATGACACCAAGCAGGGTTGGATTATCCAACTGCTGTAGTGTGGGAAGGCTCTGCAGAGGGAGCTGGAGTGGCTGGAGAGATGGGCCAAGACCAGTGCCATGACATTCCACAAGGTCAAGTGCTGAGTTCTCCTCTTTGGTCACAACAACCCCAAGCAGTGCCACAGGTTGGGGGCAGAGTGACAGAAGTGACCCAGCAGAAAAGGACCTGAGGGTGCTGGTGGCAATGGCTGAACATGAGCCAGCTGTGCCCAGGGGGCCAAGAAGGCCAATGGCACCCTGGCCTGTGCCAGCAATAGTGGGGCCAGCAGGAGCAGGGCAGGGATTGTCCCCCTGTCCTTGGCACTGGTGAGACCACACCTCCAATCCTATGTCCAGTTCTGGACCTCTCAATTCAGGAAGGACATTGAAGTGCTGGAATATGTCCAGAGAAATTCAACAAGGCTAGTGAAGGGTCTAGAACACAAGTCCTGCGAGGAGTGACTGACAGAGCTGGGGTTGTTTAGCCTGGAGAGGAGGAGGCTCAGGGGTGACCTTATCACTCTCTATGACTGACTGAAATGAGGCTGTAGCCAGGTGGGGTTGGTGTCTTTTCACAGGCAACAGGAGGACAAGAGGACAAGAGGACACAGGCTTAAATTGTGCCAGGAGAGGTTTTAAGTTGGACATTAGGAAGAAATTCTTCATAGGAAGGGTGATTAGATATTGGAATGGGCTGCCCAGAGAGATGGTGGAGTCACTGTCCCTGGAGGTCTTTAAGGAAAAACTGGATGTGTCACTTGGGGCCATGGTCTAGCTGACATGAGAGTAGGTGTTCAGTGTCAGGTTGGACCCAATGATATCAGAGGTCTTTTCCAATCTAATTGATTGTTGGATTCTGTGGGATTTTGTGATAGACCAACAAACAGGATAGAGAAAAGGACATATCAAACAAATGTAAGCAAATTACACTAAAGAAATCTATGATGATTTACAATATTTTAGGTAATAACTTATGCAATGGAGAATGAGAAGTTGTTTATCCTACTGGCCTTCAAAAGTTGGGGAAGCAATTGCCAGCAGTTTCAACAAGTGTGTCCGGATGGGTAGTCCTACAATAACTAACTCACTTTGCATTCATATCTCACAGTATCTTGTTAGTGCACCCATATTCTGAGTACGAGTTGACACTTCATGTACTGGAGTTGAAGAGATCTGCACTGGCTCAGTCATGTGATGCTGAATTATTTCTCAGAGTGAGGACCCTGAAGAAATATTGAACCGTAAAAATCCAAAAGTAAAATTAGGGCTTTTAAAAGTGGGAAATGAGATTGGATCAGTTCATGAAAAGCTTTGAAGTACTCTAAACTTTGTGTTCTAAATGAAATAAAAAGAGAAAATATTTCTTCTTCTTAATAATGATTATGTTCTTCAGTTAAAAATTAATTTTGAAAGCTTTTTCAGCTTATCAATATAGAAACTAGAAACAGGCAAAATATTATCTGGTCCATTCATGCCTTTCATTCTGCTGCAACACAGAAAACCAAATCTATTCTGTTCTAGCAGAATATCTTCTTGTTCAATAAAAGTAGTTTTGTGGTTTTGAATAGAAACAGTAAACACTATGAAAAGTCTGAGCTGTCTCTTTATCAGTATGAGCCTTAATTTTCTTACCAAAAAACTGTTCTCTGCACAATTGATAGGAATACAAATCACCTTGTCTCCCAAAGGATCTCATATCTTGCTACAAGAACATAATTTTCTTTTTTTTTTTTGTCAGAATACCTCTGTGCCCAGCCAGTTTATTGCTCAGATGAAATCTTCTCCTCTTATCTGCCTGTAAACTAAACTTGGAACACTGAGAAAATATTCTCTTTAGACCTTGTATATTACCTGACTACGTGCTCTTCAACATTTGGTATTTTGCTGATGCATGAACAGAAAATTTTCTTTAGGTTATATGTGGCCAGTAAATGAAATGCTCATTTGGAAAACATCTACCCTCTATTTGTTGTTTTGACATCTCCTGGGCTTGTGCCATACAAGCTGAGGACATTAATCAAGCCAGAATTACTTGAGAAAATTTATTTTCATTGCAGACAGAAGCATCCATATGAATTCCATCTATCCATGAGAATTTCTAATGGTTTCATGGCTTTTCAAATCAAAGTAAATGCATACCCATAATACACTGATTTCCCTGTCAGGTTCTACACGTAGCCTGTAGTCAGCATATGGCTAAACCAAGTATTTTCACAAAGAGCATAGGTACAGGAGGGGTTTCTACAAGACGTATTAGCTAATTTGTCTCAGAAGCCCAAAATTAGCTATAAAAAGACTGTAAGTTCACCAGATACTTGCTTTTTCTGCATAGTCCTCCACAAGTCCACTTATCCTCAAATCCCTTTGTGAAGTATTTATCTTCATTTCTTTCAGATAGTCTGCCAAATCAGTGGACAAGTGAGCTCCCACAAAATGCTATGTTAACATTTTGATACAGAATGCATACTTTCAACTCTAATGGAGGAACAGTGGAAAACTGCTGCACACCAGAGTGGCATGGAAGCATATTAGTTTGGGCACAACATCATCCTAACATGCCTACTGGGCTTTTGATTAGAGCCAGATCAGATACAACCAACATAAAATGTGGACAAGGCAGGCTTGGATTCATCTATAACTCTACCATACTCTAAATCTATTAATAAATTCTAACTAATAAAGTAAGTAAAAAAATTTTAAAGAAATTTGTTACACAAGTCTTGCATTTTTAGGACTTTTAAATAACAGGTGGTTTGAATGAGCTAATTAAATCATGGATGCAATTAAAATTCAAAGTAAACTTAAGAAGCAAAGTTATTGAAACCTACAATACTTGTATTTAAGTTACTAATATATACTGTTCACTCTAACAAATATTAGTAAGAGAATACAGCAATTCACATTGTTCTTAATATGTGTCTCTTTCTCCATTGGCTAATGTAGAATTTTGAAGTCAGAACACTTATATTTAACCTTCAAGAGCTCTTACTAATATACTAGCCAGATTCTGTTATGTACAGAACAAGGTTTTTGTTCTCAGATGAGACACCTTAGGCTTTTCTCAGCTAAATGTATGCATTTGGCTGCAAAATCCAGAGGCAGTTCCTAACCAAACAGCAGCAAAATCTCTTCACTGAAGACAGACCAGACCTAGCATTACAGTAGGAGCTTCTGAACATGGCAGCCTACATGACAAGAGGAAGGAATCATGTCTGTTTTGGAGGTCTGTGTTTTTTAGAAAAGGCATCTATAACATGAATAATCTGTCAATTAACAAGAGTTAAAATACAAGTATTTAAATAAATAAATCAATAAATGTATTTTCCAACAGTGTAAAGGGAAGGCCTTTGAATACAATTTAACAACATGCTCTCTTAGTGAGGATCCTTTTCCTTCGTAGGAAGAAGAACCTTGATTTGTATATGTGGCATTTTGGATTTTGTCTCAGTGATTTTATTTTGGTGGGGGGAAGGAAGGGGTTGCTTTCAGGCATTTCCATTCCCTGATGACTTGGACATGTAGCAACCATCTGTTCAGCTAGTTCAATCCTGAACATGTTGTCTTTAGAGCAATGAAAGAACAACAAAATGAATAGACAAAAGATGTGACATATTTTCTGGCAAGTATATATTTGAAAACTTTTGTTATTAAGGCAAAGAACATTTCTGTAAGGTGCAGTTACAGCTTTTTCCATTGCTTTTCAAATAGTACAGTATGTGATGAAAAAACACATGGAAAGGACTCAGCTACATAAGTAATAGAATTTCAAAGACGTCACTGTCTCCAGTTATTGCAGAATTTACAGGAAATCTACTCCATTTCTTGAAGCTAATAAAAGTATCAAATGACAAAACACAGTTTAGATTGTTAATAGGACCAAAGGTTTCAAAGGGAAAAAAGAGCCAATTAAAAATTAACCTTGATGCAGCAAAGCAGACATATCCTTAAGGGTTTATTTAACAAGATATTCTGCAGGAAGAGGTGTATCATTTACAATATGGCATTCAAACATCAAGCATCATGTTAGTGTCAGGGGTAGTGATGGCACATTAATGTATTTTATTTTCTAAACAAATACCATAATGTAGTGTGGCTTTTTATATCTTAAAAAAAAAAGACAGCTGGATGAGAACAGTCAGAGACATTTCTGACCTCTATTAATCTATACTTGTGTGAAAATGCACTTTGACAAGAGGTTGGGAAAAAACCCATCAAAATACTTCCAATGAGATGAAATGTGATCATGAACAGGAAGAGGCTTAGAGATAAGAGTGGGAGAAGTACAAAGAATATCTTGCTGAAATAGCACAAAACTGCTGGAGAGGAGAGGAGAGGAGAGGAGAGGAGAGGAGAGGAGAGGAGAGGAGAGGAGAGGAGAGGAGAGGAGAGGAGAGGAGAGGAGAGGAGAGGAGAGGAGAGGAGGACTGCAGTGAGATATCACACACCAAGGTAACTTCCATCAAGTGTAGGAAAGGAAAGGGTTAATCATCTGGCCCGATGTAAGGAGTTATAGGGGAGGCCTCTTAATCCCCTACTAAAAAAGAAAAGAAAACATACAAAAGCTTGGAAAAGCAAAGAAAACTTCTCATTTTTATTTTGGGTTGGGGGAAAGGGAATGTGTTGGAATGTGCTGGAATGGAATAGAATGAAATAGAATGGAATGTCAGAGAGTGGGAGTGGGGTGGAACAGGATAAGAATGTTGAGAAGAGAATGTTGACCAGTAAAGTTAGGAGGCGTGTAGGTGATGGGATACCTACCTGCGCTTTGAAATGTAGTGAAATGCCAGGTAGATCTTTGGCTTAGTTGTTTAAAATCACAGAAACCAGAGAGACTTTTAAGCCTTCTAAAAGATAATAATGCTTTGGTGTTTTGTTTTGTGGTTTTGTTTGTTTGTTTTTTGTTTATTGGTATTCTGCATGGCTTATCCATTTCCTCATATATCATCCTGTTGAGTCTGACCTAGTACTCTGAGGTTTTGCTTGGAGGTCTGTACTTACATGGTGTATTAGTTGTTCATAAAGTGTGTGTCTAGTGCAATCTTCTTTAACCTTGAGCTTAGCTGTACATTTAGCAGAGGGTGGATCAGATACTCTGTGACTTACACTGTTATGAAAAGCTGTGCATTGGCTGTGGATGAATCCATTTTAAATGGTGTCAGCCTAAGAACAGCTTGACTCCACCTGGAGGAGGAGAAATGTATGTAAATGTTGTGGGGTATTTTTTGTTTCTAGGGCTAGAAATTTTAAGTAGTCTTTCTTGGTGGCATCTTTCATGGTTCTCCTTTAGGAAGCTTATAAGGGCCTACAAAAAATAATCCGAATATAGTCCATAAGCTAGAGATAGCACCTGTAGAAATGTTGATAGGAACTATTATGCAAACAATGTCTGTGTAGATACATTGGTAAAAGAACTAGAGGCTGCCTGAAATCTGTGTGAGTTAATTGCATTATGCTTTCACTGAGGATCACTTATACCACCTGGCTTAGGTATACAGAAACAAGTCACATGGTAACCAAGGTAAACCTCTGTACCATGTCCAAAGTTCATTGTTGTCCTCACCCTGGCTTTGTGAAAGACGCAGGGCTTCCCTGAACAGAGAAGACTTCCTCATGTGTCTTTTTCAAGATCCTGTTTGTGCTGAATATTGCCTCTGCAATATTTGCTTCATGCTAGTATGGTGAGTGAAGGCAAATATGTCAGTTTGACAAAAGGAAAAGGCTTAACTTCAACATAGGCACCACTTTTAAATATGGAAACAAGAGCTGGGAGTCTGAAACCACTCTGATTCTCTAAAAGAATGCCTAGCAGATTATGAAAGTCTAGGTGTTCAAATAAAATCTCTGCATATATATATTTGTGAAAGAAATAACACTGAGGTTCTTCACTTCCAAATAAAATTCTTGAGAAGTCTAACAAACAAGATTTAGATGAAGCAGCTTACTGCGGGTAGAACACTTTCACTCCTAAGTGTAACAACTCAGTACATTAAGCTTTGCTTGATGTCTGTATCTGTAAATCTGCAGAACACAAGTACTTTGGTGTTTTGGAAAGCCAACTTTCTTCCATGTCTGTCATAAAAATTGTATGTTGGTGTGTTGATTCAGGTCCTTAATCCGGCCCTTTTGGGGTTTTGTTGGGGCCCAAGGCCAGACCACGTGTTTTGAGCACACTGACTTACCTTACTCTAGTGCCTTCAATTGTTGCATTTACTTAGCTAGGTGAGTTGCTTTGTGTCTTGCTACACCCTCCTTTCAGCTGGATGTGGGAAAATGGGTGCTGGGACTGAGAGTTATTTTTCCTCCTAAAGCCTAGGGTAAAACTTGTTGCAGGATTGGGTAGTGTGTGTGTGTATGTGCAGGAATTGAATTTATCTTAGGGTCTACCTTAGCCTCCTCATACCACTACACATATGCATCAGTGCACTCTCATGTGTTTTAATTTTAAAGGGATTACTGCTGTTGCTATAGTAATGGCTGAAACACTGTTTGTGTCACGGACTAGCTCAGCTTGTGGAAAGAAATAATATTTTCGTACTGGTTCTTCCCGTCAAGAAGAGGTGTTGCTTCACCTCAATTGGCAAAAAAAGTTCTCGTTAAAAAACTCTTAATTGCCTAGAGTTATGGCACGGCAGTTAGAATCCAAAGGGAAATACACTGTCAGCAATTTTTTGCTCTTGGCTGTTACATCTTGCTTTTCTTTTTTTTTTTTTTCTTTTTTTTTACAAAATAGTATCTCTGACAAGTTGCTTCAAATATATATGTCTGTGGTTTGCTTTTTTATTTTTTAGGTTTTTTGCCAGCTTCTAACTCAATGCAGCAGTAAGAAATTTCATTCTGTTGATCTTGAAAGGTGTTCCTCAAATATGGTGATTCTGACTCTCAAAAATATTTCACAAGGTGTTTTTGTGGGTAGAGTCACATACAGTTTGTACTGCTCAGAGTACTCACTGTTCTAATGGGTATCTTTTGAAACAGTACTTCTGGAACTAGGCGGGAGTCGGTTTCTGCCCTGCTTACTTGCCCTACCTCCATAAGGGAACCTGCTAATTGTTTAATGAGTGTTATTTACAGCTTTGCTCTTTGTTTTAGTCTAAGAGTAACCCTACTGGAAAGCAGCTGTAGGACTGCCAGGGCAATTTCCTAGGCTTCTTTTACAGAGAGTTTATTCTCAAGGATCATTTTCTAGTCCTCAAGAAAACTGTATCAGTACCAAGTGTTTATATTGTGGTGGATTTTGTTTTCCTATATTATCTAATCATAAGGGGCAGAATAGAACTCTTCATCCTTGTAAGATCTGTATTTAATTGCTTAAGCTCAAAACAACAGAAAAAGATATTTCTTTTTCCAAATTGTCCCATGAATTCTTATGAGATAAATTCACAGTGGATAGCTATACTGTGAAAGGATACACTAGAAGAGTAATCAAATGTCCAGTGTTAACACACAGAAGCATGCAAGTTATGGCTGTGAAAATGAGGAAAATGTAGGCAGGCTTTTCCTGTGTGAGAACTCTATCCAGATACACCTGACAGAGGAGAACAGACTCTCAAGGTCTTGCTTTCTCTGTCAGATCACAGCAAAATCCTTTCAACACATCCACTGGAATGTTCCCTGAATACTCTTTGAAAGATTAGTAATCAACTCATAATCTTCTTAGTTCTTGCTGCAAGACACCTATAGTCAAATGGATAGAAACCAGAGCTGGCTGAGAACTGCTGCAGGGTCCTCAGAGAATTTAAACCTATTATTCTTGTTCATATTGCTTCAGAAATGGTGGATTTGGTTTTGTTTTTACAAATGAAAAACTGTAAGAGGAATTTACAAGGAATTTCTTTAATGCTTACATTTCAAGTGAGAAGGGGAGGAATTATTAAGCTCGATTAAAGCCAACTGGGGTGTGGTTTTGAGATATCCTTTTTGACTATTTGACTATTACATTATTAAATTACTTCAGTAAAAGCAAGCACTGTAGAAGCTTCTAAAAGACCAAGCAAAACTCAGTAATGGCTCTGCCATTCTCAGGGCTTGTATTCAGACTTCAGTAGCAATTTTCATGCCTTAGCTACCTCAATCAGACACGATTTGATGCAGTCATCTCCTCCGCAATTATTTAGTACACATCTTTGTTCTGACTGGAGAAAGACCATTGATATATATCACCCTCAATCTGGCCAAGAGTATAAGTGGGGAAAAGAGATTACAGTAATATAAATGAAACCTATCAAGAGCTAATTTTGATAAAATGATGACGAACTAGTCCTTGATTTTGAGCTTGCTGAGTACATTAACTGAACCTCTGACTCATGGAGCTACATCTTCCACTCACAGTAACCACCTATGACTTAACACTCTGCACATTAATGGGATTTCCCCAATCTAACTTTAGAAGTGTTGGTGCTGCAGTACATTAACAGTTTCCACAAAAACTTAAGTGATTGTGTTCATGCTAAGTTTTTATTCTCTGTTTCTAGTGCATAACTGCTTAGATTAGATGTGTGGCTTCTACTGAATGGCATAACTATTTCTCATCCAGACCTTATGTATTAGTTGTTATCCTACACATACAATACATATCCCACAGTATTCTGTTAAATAATAATAGTGGTTAAAAACTGGGTTTGAAATGGAGATAGTATGCTGCCCTAGCTAAAGGATACCTCAAAGAGATTGCCTCTGAAGTTGAAAAACGGAAAGAGAATCATGTCTTCAAAAGAGAATGATAACTTGCAGAATAATCTTTGGGAACAGCATGAAAAAGGTTTCAGGTGGAGCTGACATGTGGGCAGACATGACTGTGCTGTGAGTCAAATACAAATCATGTATGAGCCTGTCTTCTGCTTTTGCATGACTAGTATATTTCATATGCTTCAGTTCAATCCTGGAAAATATTAATATCACTGGAATATCTTCCAACAAGTTGCCAGTAAAGAAACTCATCCAAGTGCAATATAAGAATGGGAGAACAGTGTGTCTGTGGTACCCTAACTGAATTTTGCAGGAAAGATGAACATATTTATGCTAGGTTTCCCTCTCCTTTTTACTTAGCTGAGCTGAGTAAAAATAGCAGATACAGCAGAGCAGTCTGTGTAAGATTAGTAGGGACACTTCAGTTGTCAGTCTACATTGAAAGCCTGTACTTCTGCCTGTTCTTAGACTTAAGGACCTATCTAGACTATATTCCCAAATCTTGCAAAAAGCTCTTAGACTGTATCTTCCTCCTGGTTAGCTGAATCTGTTCAATTCTCTTTCTCTGTTAATCTCTCCGGTTCTAGTGGAAGCCAGACTATCAAAACTATATGTATTTCTTAACAAGGGCTGTGACAGAGGACCAGAGAACCAGTAGGAAGTGGGCATCATGCTACTACCTGCCTTTTAGTTGGCATTGACCTCAGCTGGCAGAATACAGAAAAGCGGAAATTGGTAGATTTTGAGCAAAGAGCATTATGATACTGTGAACTAAAGACAAGACAAGGTGAGGTGGGGGACTCTAAGAGTTCTCAGAGAGCTGTCTGCTTTGTGAACTTTCTTTCCAAGTGACAGCCGGCATGGTGATGAAGCCGCTCTTCCCCAGAGCCTGGCCACTGGGAGCTGAAGGACTCTAAGTGCAAGTTTCTCCGGACATCAGAGAGTGAATACCTGTAGGTCACTGACACCATCGGAGTGGCAGGGTCTGCGGCAGTGCCACCCGAGGCCCCTCCGCACACGAGCACAGCCCGCGCTGCCCTTCCCCGGAGCGGCCGGCCGGGCGGCGCGGCACACCCCGCCGGAGGCGGCTAGCGCCCGGCACAGACTGCCAGTTCACCACGGCTGGTTCAGGTGTGCGGAACCGGCCCGGCTGCCGCTCACGTAACCCAGGCACTGGAAAGGACACCGCGGGAACGATTGCGAGAAGCTTGGCGGCACCTCGGTCACTGAAGCCGGTCACGGTGGCGCGAAGCCGCAGCGTAGCTGGAGATGGGGCTGCAGGACGGGGAAAGGACGGGGGCTTCGGCAGGAGTTTGGGACGACGCTCCGCTTGCTCCGACCCGTCCAGCTGCACTCTCCGACCGCCCCCGGGTCCGGCAGCCCCGGGACATCCCATGCCGCCCCAGCCGAGAGGCAGCGCGGGCCGTGCGGCGGGGGCGGACGCCGAGGGCCAGCGGGGCGCGATCGGCGGGGGCGGGTCCTGCCATGCAAACGAGGGGGCGCGGCCGCCGGAGCCGCGGGGCGGCCGGGGCGGGAGGAGGCGGCGAGCGCGGCCCCGGACGGACCGGGCGGGAGCAGCGGGGCCGGGCCAGAGCGGGCCGGATCGAGCGGGGGCGGCCGGGAAGGGCGTGGGGCAGCACGGCCGCTGGGCTGTGAGCCGTGGACGGCGCGCAGCGGCTGCACAGATCTCTCGCGGCGGGCAGCGGAGAGGGAACATGGCGAGCGTAGGAAACGGCACGGAGGAGAGCGGTAGCGGTGGCGGTGGCGAGGAGGTAAACGGAGGGCGACTGCCGAGGAGCTCCGGGCGTGCGGGCAGCGAGCGGCCGTCCCCGCCGGCGCGGCGGCGGCGGGGGAGATGTGGGCAGGGGCTCCTCTGCACCGGCCGTCCCGGTCGCCCACCTGCTCCGCGGTGGGGGCTGATGGGCGGGCGGCCGGACAGGATAGGGGCAGGCCTGACCGCCGGTCTAGGGGCGAGTCCGTCCCCTGGAGTTGGGGAGAGTTGTCCCGGCAGCGGGGCCGCAAGCGGCCCCTTGCCGCATCCCCCTCATTTGCTTTCTTTTCTTCTTCAGTTCTCCTTTTTCTCCCCCTTTTTTCTTTTTTTTTTTTTATTTTATTTTTAAATTTTGTCTTTAACCCCAGCTCCTGCTCCGCTCCGTGCGAGCGTGCCGCGCGGCCGCTCCGGTGTGCGTCCCTCCTGGCGGGCGGGCGCGGGGCCGAGGGACAGGTGCGCGGCAGCGGCCACCCCCGGCTGTGCGCGCCGGCCGAGCGAGGCCTCGCTGCGGGGGCGTCCCCGAGCGCCCCTTGTGCGTGGGGTCTTCCTCGGACACTGCCTTGGAAATGCAGCTGGTCGTAGCTGTAGTGTGCGTAAGATAAGATGCGTTTATAATTTCGCCGTTGTTTTATTAAAGGTCCTTCAAACAGCCCAGACAGAAATCCCTTCAAACGGTCGCTTGAACTTGAAGATTGTCCTTGGTACACTGTCAGTCTAGGAGAACACCGGTAGCAGGATTCCTTGACAACACCTCTCAGAAACTGGTGATTGGAAAGTGTTGTCCTAGATGAGCTTTTGAGAATGGTACTGCCAAACTGAGGCAGTTTTAACTGGCGCGTGCTTTTAAACACAGATATACATAGTCCTGGCAGGTACGTGTGGGAATACAGACTTGATTTTTGACTGCACAGTCTACAATGAGCGATTTTAGTGTTGCATGCTTCCAGCAGCTTCTTCAGGAAGGTTGGCAAGGCAAATCTGCAAATTTTGCTGAAGACACTTTATGAATGAGTACTTAATAATACACTTTTTTTCAGTGTGCAGTGTTTGAGGTGTGGCACTATTTTGTACGATGTGGCAAGTGACTAATGTCTGCGTAGGACTTGCTATGCCGTGCAGTTCAGTGGAACCAACTTGTTCTTGATTAGGGAATGGGAATATATGTTAGCCTGTATTTCAGAGCATGCTGTGAAAGTTTCTACTTCCTAAGGTTATATGTGGCAGCAGTGAAGAGGATGTGAAATGCTTGAATTTCATTGTATACCAGAGTGAATCACTGCAAAATGATAAAGTCATCTCTGTGAAGCTGAGATTTTTATCCAGTCGGGAGAAAAAAAGTTATTGACTAGCTCTTGGAGCTCTCTCAGTGAGCAAATAGTTGGAATTCACAGCTGTTGAAACAGGTATTCAGCAACTTTGTTGTAGCCCAGCTGTTCTGTATGAACAATAAGAAAGAATGTACTTCATTGAGTTTGGTGTTAAATGCTAATGCTTTTTCAGAGGAAAAGAAACTACCATGCAAAAAACAAATAAAATGAAAAAGTAGGCATAAAAGACCATGAAAGAGGCATTATTTGAGCAATACCTTGCAAAAAGTGTGAAGTTTTCTCAGTATAAGCCTAAAAGACCTCATGCTCTTTGCATGTGCCTGATTTGCTTAGTGCTTCATTCTTTGGAGTCTGAAACAGACCTGTAGTGGTAATGCAGAAAATACTTCGGTTTTTCCTGGTCAGATTCCAGAGTTTGGGAGGAGAGGGTACATGGTTATCTTGGGGATGGTCACTGCTTTTGTAAAAAAAGTTGTCTAGACCACTGTGGACTGTCTTTGCTTAGTCAGTATAGTCAGTATGTCAGTATATGTTCAGTATAGTCTCTTTACTAATAAGCTTGTAGTGATTTTATGCACATGGTAATTGTTTTTAAGTGTCTTAGCTTTTTTTTTTTTTGGTGTTTGCAGTGGCTGTGATGCAGAGATACAGAGGTAGCAGAACACCTCTATAAGCCTTTTTTTATGAGCTACATGCATCTAAATAGTATTGTGTACATAGAGCACAGCAGATGGGAGCTCTGCTTCCTGATTTAAGTGTGCATGCTTAGTACTATATGAACATAGCTTTTAGCATAGAATTTTGCTTTGCAGGGACTTGTGAATGCTTCTTCGCCCCTGAAGCTTTGAAGCTAAACCTTGAAGTTGTTTCCTACTTAACAGGACATAGACCAGCAAGAACCCTTCTTCTAAAGTCCAAGCATAAGGTACCAGGTAGCTGCCCCTTGCTGTAGTCTGTCCCTGAATAAAATTTGTGCTTTTCCTGATGCTTCTTGCAGCTCAAGGAAGTGCCAGATACCATGGAGTTTTCATTTGTTTGGAGTTTTTTGGTTTTGTTTGGTTTTTTTTTTTTGGTTTTTGTTTTTCTGATTTATGTCTCATTGGCTGCAGCTGTGGCTTTCTGGTGGGAACAGGGAGAAAATGGCATGAAGTGTAAATAAATCTTTGGATTTTTTAAAACTAACATAAGTGTATTAGTCCATTGGTGTTTTTTTATTTAAAGGAAAAGAAACCCACCAAGAGGAACCAGAGACCTAAGACTAAGAGGCTGTATCAATGAGATAGTGTTGTGGGTATGCCATCTGGGAAAAAAAATAGCTCTTAAACTCAGGATTTTCCTGAGTGCAGTGTTGCTTCTGTGGTGTTGAAGTGTGTTTGTGGTCATTCTCTACTACGAAGCAGTTTCCTAATTACTATGTGATCAAAGTGTTCACCTGTGGTGTGGCCAGTTGTGAACTCAAACCTGATATACCATCAACACTTAAACTGCTATATGACACTGAATTCACCCCCTAAAAGAATTCACACTGGTATTCCTTTGGAATGAGTTGGAAATCTAGGACAGATATACTTAAGGGCAAAGTAGCATTCCCTGCCACTGGAGAGTCTTCAAGCAAAAACTTTAATTCTTCTCCCCATCCACCCTTTTCCCATCCCCCCACACTGTCTAAAGATTACTTAAAATAGCGGGCCAGATCTGCTTCCCATTAAGTTCACTCTTTGCTGCCCTGGTTTTTCAAAGTCTTAAAGCCAGCTTAATTGGTTACTTGGGGATTCCCTATCAATTAAAAAAAATTAACCCACAAACCCAGTCGAGGTCCTTGTGCATCTGAGGGGTGTGGCTGGACAGAAAGGTTTATGACTGAGAAGCATCTAGATGATAAAAGAATTCCTTGCTTGGCCAAAGGGAGCTGGACTAAGGATTATTTACAGATCTGAAGGTGATTTGGTGCCCTTGCTGTGGTAAACTCTAGGGTTTTGTCCTGACTTTAGCTGGGATAGTTAATTGGTGTAATGCTGTGTTTTGGCTTTAGTATGAGCATCCTTTGAATAACCGTGATTTCTAGTTGTTCTTAAGTAGTGCTTACCCTAAACCAAAAAATTTTCATGTGCTGCCAGCAGCTGGATGCACAAGAAGGTGTGAGGGACCATGGCCAGGACAGGTGGCCTCATACCCTTGAACATCATGCCCAATATATAAACCAGGGGGAGTTTGCTGGAAGGGGCCATTCACTGCCTGGAGACAGTCTGGCTATCAATCAGCAAGCAGTGAGAAATTGTATTGTGGATCACTTCTTCCTCTTGGGTTTTATTCTCTTCTCCTTCCCCCTTTCTATACTGTTGTTATTATTATTAATTTTACTTTATTTCAGTTATTAAACTGTCTTTATCTCAACCCATGGATTTTACTTTTTCCACCCGATCTTATTTTCATCTCACTGGCCAGAGAGCAAATGAGTGGCTGTGTGATACTTGGTTGCTGACTGGTGTTAAACCAGGACAGTCTTTTTCTTGTGCCAAATAGGAGTTCAGGTAATAACAAATCTGACTAGAACATGTTAGAAAAAAATTTTAAAAGCATTCATTGTATTAGTGACATGGGAGGAATACAGAGATGCTGCTCCCTGTTGTAAGGAGAAAATTTGTGCGTTCAAAGCTCAGCTGGAGTTGAAGATGGCCAGGACTGTCAGAACAATAAAAAAAAGGTTTTGTCCTTTGATATGTCAGTAGCAAAAGGCAGTGCAGAAATAACGTTGGTCCATTACAGGATGATCACTTCACAAACAGGGACATAGACAAGGCAGAGATGTTTAATGCTTTCTTTGCCTCTCTTGTCAACACTGAAAATGGGCTAAGCGTGTCCCAGCACCCCGAGCTGGAGGACCATGGCTATGAGAATGAAAAAGTAGCTGGATCCCCAGAAGTCTGTGGGGCTTGATGGGATTCAGCCAAGAGTACTCAAAAGAGCTGGATGATGTCATTCATCACAAGATCTCTTTAAATGAATTTTGAATGGTCTTGGGAATCTGGAGAGGTCCCAGTCAATTGCAATCTGGCTAACATTTTCGGAAGAGACGGGACTGCAAATGTGATCCTGGAAACTACAGGCCTGTCAGTCTTGTTTCAGTGACCAGTAAAAGTGTGGAGAAGATTATTCTGGGAATAATCTTCTCTGGAAGCATCCAAATGCAATGCAGGTATCAGTCAGAGCCAGTATGGCTTCATGAATGGAAAGTCCTACTCAGTACCATCAGAGGAAGAAAAGGTCTTCAAAAATGTCAAGAAGGTGACAGGCTCTAACTCCATTGATGGGCACTGCAGGTGGAGCAACTCTTACAGGTATCAGTCATTCATAAAAACAAGAAGAAATGGACACACAAGTCAGCTCATAGTAAAGTAGGGTGAAGCAGGACTTATCGCAAGAGCAGGAGGAAAAGACAGAAAAGAGACAACAATTCGATACCTTATGCCTGAATGAACTGTGGAATATGTGAAGAGACTTCACCCATCCTGGAATTTTAGAGTAAGGAAGTAGCTGGGATTTCTTTCCACAGAAGGGGGCATTACCAAGGCAATTAGGAAAAGAATACAAGTCGTCAGCTTCTGGAGGTGACTCCTGTCAAGTGTGAAGGAGAGGTATCCCTTCAAGGGAGATGTTATATGCTACCCAGGCTAGTGGACCACCGTGTCCAGCACCTGAGGGAATCAGCCATGCTGGAGATGATTTATTGTGACCAAAACAATGTGCAGCTACCCACAGATCCAGGTGAAATCCAGTGTACATGACCATTAGGGGTGGTAATATGAGTGGAGCACACCATGCACCATTGTTGTGTGCCAGTTTATTGGTGGTAATGAGACAAAGCTGCGTAGCTGGAGAGACAAAGAGGCAGTGGTGGTGGGCAAAGTGACTTGTCAGCTCTGGCAATACTGAGTCCCTACGGACCAGAAAAACTGGTTGAGAAATGGGAAAAACTGTTCCAGAAGTTCCGGCAACAATAAAAATGACAGATCCAACTCCCCATCTGTATGGCCCAGTATCTCTGCTATTAAGTGTAAGTGTTCTTTGCTCAAGTGAGAAAATGTAGAGGGTAGACACAGTGGGTTGCTCTGTGTTTTAATATGAGGGATCACAGAGCAGACATGAGAAAGTGGGATGGAAAACCTACCTTCAAGTCTAGAGGCACTGGTACCTGAGTTGTAGGAAGATACAAGCCCAAATGGCTTTTTTACCAGGAAAGTTGTTCTTCCAGTCTCCAGTTTACCAGAGTGGAAGGTTTTATCTTACTCCTAATTTTTTGCGAAGAAATTATAATCTCATTTTTTTAATATGAAGTAAGTGGACAGTGCGGTGACCAGGAGTGGAGGGGCTCTGATCCAGTCAGGTGTAGGAGGAGAGGGGCAAACATGATTATTAGACTCTGTGGATCCGACAACCTAGCATGTCAGATCCATGGGTGTATAAGGCTCTAGCAGTCACCAGTGCAGAGTCAAGCTATTAAGAACCCATTTGTACTTCTGGAGTGACAAGGGCATCCCAGTAGCTGACCGTTGGAGGCTGAAGTGAGCTTGATTGGGAATAAGTGGCAAAAGCACCTTACTGTGATGACCCCAGAGGCCCTGTGCATCCTTGGCACAGGCTACCTCCGGAGAGTACATTTCAAGGACCTAAAGGGTACCAGTAGTACTTTGGTGTCTCTGCCTAGCACCAGCAGAGACCATGATTCTCACCCAGAAGCTGATCAGTAAACTCCAGAGCCAAGGAGTGATCAGCAAGACCCACTCACCCAGTCAAGTCCAAGGGAGAGTAGAACTAAGAGACAGTAGAACTCTTGTGGCCTGATTGAAGTCATGCCAGCTCTGAGTGCTGCTGTACTGGACTTGCTGGGACTTCAATAACAGCTGGACTCAAAGGCAGCCAAGTGGTGCCACAACTAATATTATTAGGATTTTTCTCAATGCCTTTGGCAGCAGTGTGTAGGCCAGAGTTCACTTTCACTTGGAGAGGTGTCAAGTACACCTGCAACTGACTGCCTTAGAGTTGAAACACAGCCCTGCCAGGGGGATGGGGTGGGGAATGTGAGGTGTGATGGGGTGAAAGAGCATCTATGTGGTATTTAGTTGCTGGCTTAGTTGTAGGTACAAGCCCTGACTTGTATTAAGGACAGCTTGGCCAATTCAGCTAATCTGTGCTTCATCTCTAAACTAAGCTATTAAGGAAAATTTAGGTAATGAAGGTCTTATGATGCACGTTGTACTCTCTTGAACTGTCCAAGCAGGGATAAACACTGTATAGGCTGGCTTTACCAGCCTGGACAGTTTATCTTCCGAGCTAATTTCAAATGAAACCAGCATAGTCTTTAATTCAAAAGCAGGTTAGTACTTGGTTTAAGTACTCAAGAGTTTCATCCACTGCTGCAGCAGCTGCTGCACTTATGATTAAAGAACTTCCTAGTGGTATGCTTCTTTATATCAGTAGCTTTATGTAATAATGCACTTTAGAATAAATTATAGAATGTCAGCACTGGCTATTTTCTCACTCATGTTTATACTGAGGATTCTTCAGCAGTCTCAATGGTAAGAGACGGTGGTAAGACGGTGTACTTCCACAGAGACTTTGAGAAACTGGAAGCAAGCTGTTGTGGTGCCCTTTTCACCTTAAAAACTAGAATGTGTTGGAAATATGGAATTGGGAAGCAGTGGTGGGGGTGCTTTCTCTCTTGAAGGATAATTTTTTTTTTTAAACATCCTCATCTGACTTGTATGATTTTGTTTCCTTGAGAAGTACGCTTTAGTCAGCTGAAGAATGTAAAATTTGTACTACTCTTGCCTGCTTTTTCCAAAGTCTTGTGCTTTGGCACATGGCTCATCCATTTTTCCTGGTTCTGTGTGGGCTCTCCTACTGTCAGAGCATATTGGCATCTAAGATAAGGACCATTCTATTTCAGCAGCACAAATGGAAAACTAAACATGCCTAGTAATTTTTTTTTAATAAAGAAAATTACGTTCTTGTCTGTCCTTCCAAGATTCTGAAGTTCTTATGTTGAAATAAAACTTTGCTTTACTTATAGGTGTACCTGTTGAGAGGTACTGTGTTTCCTTGTGACTACTATACAAAATAAGGACATGTACTTCAATTTTATGCTACCTATGTTGTTCTGAGATGGCTTACTTTTATTTTTTGCATTTTTCCATTTCTTACTTGCTTCCTAGGGTCATGCATTTGCATTCCTTGGTTGACTGTGACCAAATCTGAAGGTTGATTAGGCAAAAAACCTTGAGTCTTTATTGATTTACTAGAGGGAAAAAAGGAGTATGCAGTATTCCAATTAAATTTTTTTCCGTAATATTCACTATTGTTAACCTGTGAGTTGTTTCTCCTCAGAGCAAGAGATAAAGGGTACAGAAGATATGGGAAAAGGTGGAGTCACTGTAAAAAGCACCATGTGCCTCTTAGGGAGGCAGAGCTGATGTAAATGGGGAAAGCTATGTACCTGTGAAGTGAATTTTAAAAAGGAAGTAAATTTTGCTTTTACTTCTTTGCTGAAGTTTGATTTGGTATTGGGGTTGTTTTTGTTTGTTTGGGTTTTTGGTTTTTTGTTGTTTTTTTTTTGTTTGTTTGTTTTGTTTTGGGGGTTTTTTTGGTTTTTTTTTTTTTTGGTTTTTTTTTTTTTTTTTTTTTTCTTGGAGGAGGGGTATGAGGTGGTGATACCTAAATACTTACTTGTATATGAATGGAAAACAGTATAACCAAAAGGAAGAGTTAGCTTTTTTCTTAAGGTTTTGGGTTTTCTTTGTATATTGAACTGGTGCTATTCTGGTGTGGGAAGTAGCATCCAATATCTTTTAATGTAGCCTTTTCTTGGAGGATTGAAAGTTATTGTCACTACAACTGTAAATTGTACAGTTGCCTTGGTAATTGTAGCTAAAAATTTGCCAGCCACTCTAGAATCACAGAATGTTAAGGGATTGAATGGACATGAAAGATCATCTAGACCCAACCCTCTCACCCAGAGCAGGGGCAGCTCCCACTAGACTGGGTTGCTCAAGGTGTTGTCTATCCTAGCCTTGAACACCACCAGGGCTGAGCCATCCACAACTCAAGATTAAGACAGTTCTGAACTGTTTCTTCCACAACCTACATGGAAAGACCATTCTGTTTCATATATAAGCTTAAAGGGGGATGGTTTTCTTCTTGTAGTTCCAGTCAATCTATGTGAGAGCTATGACTTTGTGGAAACACGTTTGGTTCTGCAAATGTTTTTTCTTTTTTTGCTGACATATTGGTGCCAGTATGCTTGGAAAAACCTCTAGACCTGATGAGCTTGATGAAACTGCCAAGTTGATGCCTTGGCTTGGATAAAGGCTCTTGTTGGGCCCCTCTCTTGGCAAAGTGGTTGTGCGTCAAAAGAGAAAAGGAACCTAGTTGCTTCTTGGCAGACCATACATTATTTAGCAGCATGGACCAGGATGACTCAATATAGGAGTAGGTGACAGACATCCGTGATCTTGTGCCTCCTGTCTTAAGTAAATCTCCCAAAGCTTGCCTGACCATAAGGACATATTTGAAACTTTCCTTACTATTGCAACTAGTACGGTTTTCTTTTCCTGTGTGACACCAGCAGAGGAGGTAGAGATAAGGTCCCAGTAGTTGGTGACAGGCTGGCAGGAATACAGCCCAGTGCACCATGCCCATCTGGTGGGCAGTAATTTTAACAAATGCTGTTTCTTCTGGATTAATAGAAACAGTATTAGAGGGAACAGAAATGGTGGATTGCTGCTCTCATTTTGAAAAGGGAGCAAAACCGTGCAGCTAAAGACTTGAGAAGTAGTCTGAGAGTTGGACACACATTGTGTTCTGTATGTGTTCTGATTAGAGCCTGGACGTGGCCAAGACCTGTGTGCAACAGTTAGTCAAGTGTCTGCCTGAATAGTCAGAAATGGGAGAGTTTGTGAGAGCTGAAAATTCCTTCTGCTTTTCCAAGCCCTCTCAGGTTCAAAAAAAGGTTTCTGCTCAGTCAACAGTGAATATCACAGATGTGGACTTACGCCTAAACACCGAGTGCTAATGGTCAAGTTTTCTTATCAAGTGAGTAAAGACTTGCTTGTCATCTTATTCTGGAGTAAAGAAGTAATGCTGTTACCACATACTAAGGCAAGATAATCTAATATCTTAGTAGCAATGGTATTTTTTGTTGTGATGCAGTGAATGAATCATGCTTTTACTCCGGTTCTCTTAAGCATTCAATTTGCCATAGAGTGGTATATAAACTTCTGCAAGCCAGTGTTTGGGTGTGCAGCATTCCTCCGATTTCTTGTCATCCCCAGAAGTCAACCTCACACGCACTCTTGCTCTCCAGAAATCCTCTTATTGGAGGGTGAACGAGGACAGCCTGTCATCCAAACAGAGAGGAGGTTAGTGGAGAACCTGTTTCTGAAAATAATTGTGTGTCTGTCAACTCTTGGCAGCACTGGTTTTTCTAAAAAGTGTAGTGTTGGGTAGGTGACTCTGTAACTAGTAGTAGGCCAGAGGAAAGAAAAAATATTTCTATTAGTTTTAGTTGAGGGAAGTGGGATTATAGTGATGATAGAGTATATCACACTGGCTTTTATTTTCACCAAGAAATAATGGACTAAGATGAAGATGTTTCATCTGGATTCTCTCCCTTAAGACTTGTTACTAAATCCAGTAGGGCAGTTGGTTAAACTTAATGGCTTTGTGACTGGGTAATTTCGTTTTTTGATTTTTGGTTTTGGTGGTTTTTTGTTTGTTTATGTTTTTGGTTTGGTGGTGTCTTGTTGTTGTTGTTTTTGGGGTTTTATTGTTATTTTTGGTTTTGTTTTTTGGTGTTTTTTCCCCTTTTCTGCAAACTTACTGTTTCCAGGGCTGGAGAATATTTAATATTTTTCTTTTTTTTCTCTTTAGCATATATAGTAATTTATGGTTAAACAGCTACTCTAAGGTCCTGTGGCAAAACTGGAGCTTGCCACTGGAAACATGGTGGAGCAGTAGAATTGGAAGAGATTTGGTAAATCCATCTCTTTTTAGGTGTGCATTATGGTTTAAGCCCAGCTGACAGCTCACACAGCCATTTGCTCACTATCCCACCAGTGATGAGGAAGGAATCAGAAGGGTAAAAGGTAGAGAACTCATGGGTCAAGATAAAGACAGTTTAATAGGGAAAGCAAAAGCAGTGCACAAAAGCAAAGCAAAACAAGGAGTTAATTCACTGCTTCCCTGGGCAGGCAGGTGTTCTGCCATCAACAGGAGAGCAGAGCTCCATCACAGGTGACAATGACTTGGGAAGAAAAACATCACCACTCCATAGACTCCCCTACTTTCTTCTTCCTTCCCTTTACGTACTGAGCATGATGCCACATGATCTAGAATATCCCTTTAGTCAGTTTGGGTCACCTACCCCTGCTGTGTCCCCTCCCAACCTCCCATGCACGCCCAACTTCCTCCCCAAACTGGAATACAAAAAGCAGAAAACAAACAAAGCAGAAAACAAAAAGCCTGTGGGTAAGTCCCTCTCAGCAATAACAGAAACATCTCTATAGTATCAACTCTTGTGTTCAGCACAAATCCCAAACACAGCCGTATACTAGCCACTGTGAAGAAAATTACCAAAACCAGCAGAGTGAGGCATCTTACACAGATGTTCAAGGTTCTTCTCGCTCAGCTGGCTGGAAGGAGCTGAATAAGCATGCAAAAACTGAAGAAGCCCACAATACCCTCCCACCTTAATTTGGGGAATCAGTAATTTGTTACAAAAACAATTTAAAATAATGACTTTGAGAGAAGTAATTTATTATAAAGGATGTGAAACTTAAGTACTTTTGACTTTTTTCATAAACTGTAGCATAACTGAACACTTAATGAAGTACAGCTTTTTTGGCTCTTCCCAGTAAGAAAAGTATTTTGAAAAGTAATTCTGTTAACTGCATTAAGGAAGAACAACAGTGTTTGAGCCATTTAATATAAATATTGTATTATTTTTAATAGATGATGATGTTAATCATTTTGTTCGTTTTCAAGAGAAATGTGAAAAGCTTAGGAACTCAACTTTGGAGACAAAGCAGTCTGCCTAAATTTAAGTGTGTGGTTTGGACCAGAGGAAGAATTTAAAGGTAAGACTTGGTGATGTAAGCATATTGCTAAAGATTTTTTAAATCTGTGCCATGTTCAGATGGAGAATCTTAGCAGGAAAAACATATGCAGCTCTGAGAAATCCAGTTAAATATACCTGCCTGTATAGTCTACTTGACACCACCACAGTAGCTGGCTTTGTTAAGGGGTGGTCTACTGAGCTTAAGCAAAGTTTTCTTAAAACCATGGGAAAGAGACATTCAGTAGCAGCTCAGTGTCTGTTTTCTAATGTCATTTGGATTAAAGTGCCACACGGTTATAGCTCTAAAAAATATGGGGTAGCTCATGGCCATTCCCTTCTAGAAGAAGGCATACTTCGTTTGATGCTTTGCCAAAGTACTGTATCTTCTGCTAAATATGAACTATGTAATTTCAAGTCATGTTGAGATGAAGGGATGGCCAAAGTTTTATAGTTAAGCTTCAGAGTGAACATTCTTCTCAGCAAATGACACCAAAGGAGTCTTAAAATCCAAGACAAAAAAAAAAGAAAAAAAGGTAGGTTGTTTAAAAGCCCATTTTACTTATTTGAATGGTAGGATTTTTAGCTGCTGAGTTTATTAAGTTGTATTTGGACTGGAAGTGCAAACTAAATGCAGGTTTTCCCAGTTTTGTTCTTTTTTGTCGACTGGAAACAAATACAGGGTCATGTCAGTGTCACAAATTGGGTCCCCCATAGGAGGGTCTTCCTGGAAATCATGCTCTGTATTTATTATCTTCTGCAGTTCAGAGTTCCACTGTGAAAGACTTCTCCTAACTGCTTTCTCAGTTAGTGCTTGTTGTGAATTTGTACACTGGAGCACTGAAAAAATGCTTGTAATTTTAAATAGTAATGTGTGTGAGTGAAGAGGAGGATGTTCAGGGCTGTAGGGGAAAATAGGCAAGAAGTTATTGGATACATGTTGAAGTTACTAGTTTCATGCTGAATCAGCCAGGATGTTCATCTTACAGGTGTGTCATCACAGGTAGCTGTGCATGGGCACAACTGAAGGAATTGTAAAGAAAACATCATGGGGACAAAGGCTAGACATTACATAGTGGTTTATGTGCTTTCTCTGAACAACAGCCTGAGTTGCAACATGGAACACATTTTGTGGTCCTCTGTTACCTAGTTTTTCTAAAAAAAGCAGCTTGTCTTGGCCAATGGGATTTGTACAGTTGCCTTAAATTCCTGTCAGTGTTTTTGTGTGGGTGTATTCTCCTGGTGGAGCAGAGAAAGGAAGTTGCCTGACATCACGGAAAGAGTTGACATCCAGTGTGGTTAATATTTTGGCTTAGTTTCTTTTTATTTTTTAAACCCACATAACATGTTGCTTTGTGTTTGATGTTTGTGGAAGTCCTCTGGTGTTAGGGAGACATGTGGAGAGCAAGAAGGGGAAGCTGAGGTTACATCTTGTGATTACAGCCAAGGATATAGGGCTTGCCTTTACAGTTGTCTCTGAAACATGATCCTCTTGTCCTTGACTGAAAGTTTTGTGTCTAATCCTTTTTCTTTGTTTTAGGTCTGGTCTTTGCTGTAGATGAGATAAAGCAGTTTTATGCTGGGAAGGTAAACTCTGTATCAGTTTTGTGGTTTATATTTTTGTAGATCATACCATAGTACTTGGTCTCTTCAGTTTATGTGTGTGAGGTTTGGTAGCTATTTACCTTAGATTTTAATAGTTGCAGAATTTGGTCCAAAAGGTATCTTTCTAACATTAAAAAATAGTCACCCTTAAGTGTTTGTGTGGTCTGAATGAGTAATTAAAAATCCATGTGAAATTTCAAAAACTTTTGCAACAGCATCCACAAATTGATAAAAACTTTATAGTATATAATGACTGTGCACTAAAATGAAAATGGATAAGGATACGAGTAATAGGTAGAGATCAGCTATGATACAAGTAGTTTCCTGGCAGCCTGGAAAAATTGTCTGTCTGATACTTCCCTTTCCATAATTTAAAAGAAGATCTCTACATGTCATGTAACATTTTTGGCTTTTTTCTGTTCTGTGTCTCTGGGTGCTGGTGGAAGGAAGAAAGGGTGCAAGGGAAGGTTGAGTGCTTTGGATTGAACCGTTGTGTGGTCATGCAGGATTTCCTTTGGCAACGTATGAGTCATGAGAGCCAGAGACACTTGCTGTGGTGTGGGCTTGCTGCAGAGGAGCCAGTGCTCTAATTGCCCGTGAGTACTCAGGAGGAGGAGGAGGAGGAGGGAGTGTGTGTGCATGAACAGCTGCCTAGAGGCACTGACAAACTGTAAACTTAGATTTGTGGTAAAGTGACCTTTTGGGTAGAAGGAGTGACACATCTGGTAACAAATGTTTATTAATCCTGTCCTTGTTAATACATGCCAGCTAGAATTTTCCAAGGCTATAAATTCCCCATGATGTCAGTAAGCTGTACTGGGGGGTGTGCATGCTGGGGAATGGAACTACAACTGTCTGTCAAATGTTACAGCTTCTGACTGGGAAACACATGGTGCTTTCAGTGCACTTGTGTAGTCCATTTGGTGTCTCTGTTCTGGATCCTGCAGCTGTCCTGCAATACCTGAAGAAATACCATGCTCTGCTTGGGGATGGACTGGAGGAAGAATTGACACTGGGGGAGTCATGACAGAAGAAGTAAAGCTGTAGACTCACATGGACACTTGACACATTACCAAAATTTAGGGGGGCATTAATAGGCTAACTATGACTTTATGTTTATGAAATTTTTGTGTTACTTGTAGGGTTTTTCTGTTTTATTTTCTTGTAAGAATTACTGGAACTTCAAATGAGAATGTGTTCTTTTTGTGTTTGCCTGTAAGTAGCCCAGGAAGAACTAACACTTTAGCTTACTGGCTGGTTAAGTCAAGATCTGATTCTGCTTAGTGTAATTTAATGTGACATTTGGTCTGAATGTGACACTGTATTTCTCTGTTAGGTGTTTGTCTGGCTTTTTTTTCTGGTGGAAAGAACAAACTCCCTAGAATGCATATAAAGTAGTTAATAATTAGTTAATTTTATACTAGTAATGTTGTTAAATTGCTAGAATCTTTTGACAATGCTTTTCTGTTAATGAAAATATAAAAAGTAGTTTTCAGAAGAGATGGAAGCCAGTCTTGCACAGAGAGAACATGCTGTGCTCTGGACAAAAGTCGCTGCTTTCATCTTGCATTACAGCCGCTTTTAAGTCTAGATAAAGTTGATTTCTAAAGGTCTCTTCTGTTACTGCAGTTAGTACTGCTAATGGATCAGAAAATATAGAGACTTTGAAGTTCTGAAGTAAGAACAACTTAATCAAAAATAGGGTTGTTGGAATTACCATTACTGCATCAAGATCTTCTTTTAAAGGAAATGAATCAGTTAAGAAAAATAACTTAAATTGCTTTTCACTATAAAATAGAACCTTGTGGTGCTAAATATGCAGCAACTGCTATTACAATTCATATTCTTTACAAAAGAGTGATCAGCTATATAGTCAAGCAGATACTTAACCAGAGGAAGACAGGAGAAGGTTAAAACCTAAGATAATAATTTTATTGCCCTTTCATCTTTTTTTATTTGTTACAGGCAAAGCTAGTCTTTAGTAGTTACAGGGAGATTGTTTTTAATGTGAGGTAAACCTGTTCTGCTCCCCAGCTTGGGGTCATCTCAGGAATGTATTAATATCACCAGTGACAAAGTAATGTGTCTTTAATGAGATTTAATATAGGATTGCTGATTACATTGTAGTTTATAAGCATTCTGTAACACTGTCAAAATAGCCCTCTAGGGAAGCTGTAATTTGATTTTGTCTGCATAGTCTATATTAAGTTCATGGTGAACCATGATTAGGGTTTTTCCAGGTAGCTTTAGACATCTGTTGGAAGTGGTAAGTATCAAGCATCTTTATATGAAATTGCTTAGTAAAGTCCAGGACAACACAATGTGCTCTTCATCTAGCTATCTATATTTCACTTTAGTGGGAAGTAGACTCCACTCTGTCTGTTTCTTATGTTGAGTCAAGACTGTCTCTTAATTGTAATTGCAGCTTGACTTTCACTGTGTCTTTGTGTTTAATCCATCCTGGTATGTGTGAGTTATGTGTAAGTAAAAACTGTCAGGTTCTGCCTCATCAGTCACATTACAAACACTGAAGTATGGGAATGAAAGTGGAAAGGTTAGATGAAACTGCCTTGTGAGACAGGAAGCATGATACTCCACCTCCAATAAGAGCTCTGTTTTCTGTTGTTTGTTAAATGGATCTTCCAATCATATTTTCTTTCCTCTTCACATAACTTTTATTTTATTTGGTAGGTTGTGTTGACTCAAGTGAGGGGCAAAAAGTATCTTGGCTTCTTATCTACTGATACCCTATCTCTTGAAGTGATAACATTTCATTATCAGCAAACTGTCTAGTGATCCTTTGACTAAACTGAGCTGAAGTTTCTGTGAATGTTACTGAGTCATGGAAAGTTAAACTTGATGAGAGAGTGCCAATTCTGAACTAAAGTAGATGGTAGGTCACTGGCTAGGAAATACTAACCTTTCCAGATTGTGAAAGACCGAGCTTTTTGGTTTGAGTTCAGTGTGGCTAGTAACTTTGAAGTTGCTCATGCCTTGACTGCCTATGTTAAGAGAGTTAACTTGCTCTGTTTTTGCTGCTCTGCCTTCAGTTAGTGTCTCAAAGTACTCTCTGCTTGTGTCTCTGAAATTACATTGTGTCCACCTCTTTTATCAAATGAAAAATAATAATGAAATAGTCTTATTTGGAAGCCAACAGAAGTTTATTGAAAGTTTATTGTTAAGCTGTGTGGCTTAAAGTAGGAAAAGCCTTATCAGATTGGTCTTTCAGCAGTGGTGTCTTATCCATGTTTGTGTCCAGTGTCCTGGAAAATACAGGTGTAACTAGTACTTACTTGTTATGCTGTTGGAATTATTAGGACTAGAAAGATGTAGTAGAACTCTTGCTAACTTTATAAACATAATAAATAGCATCCTAAAATTCTTTTTGATTTCAGTGGTGTTTTATGTAATTTCTGTGGAATGACTGAATGATGGTACAAGATTTTACAAAAACTGATGAGCTTGACACAGAGCTCTTGAAATACTTACAGGCTTGTCTGCTGCAAAAAGAATTAATTTGATTGAATAATCTTTGTTATGGCTAGGAAGGACAAGCTTAGTGTTTTCCCTTGTGTAGTATCTGTTTTGAGAAGAATGCTTGTGTATTCTTTCAGTCTTCTCAGGCCCCGTACTAGCTTTTGCATTCTTCTCAAATTTCTCTTCCTACAGTAGGAAAAAGAAGAGGTATCTAGACAAGGTGATTGTTTGTATTTGCCTTTCAGTTTAGGATTGCTTGGCAATCAGTTTTGTGTAATGAAGTTGACCAAGAATAGAATCATATGCAATATTTGTAGAGATTTTCTATGAGGAGTGCACTTTGGTGCAAATGTAATTAATGTTGAACCCTTGATTATGTGGTTTGTTTGTTCTGTTGTTGTTGTTGTTTGATTTTGTGTTTTGTTTGTTTTGTTTTGTTTTTTTTTCTGGTACCACTTTCAAACAGATAGAAGCTACATAACACTCCTTTGGTCTTGGGGGTGCCCGAGGAGATTTGTGTGAGACAGACAGAAAAGGTGATCAGCTAGGAAGATCAAAGCTTTATTGCAACAGTGAAGTTCTATGCTACTACCCTATTTTTCTGCCTTTTAGAAGTGCTTCCTTTGTAGAAAGAAGTGCAGGTTGAATAGGAAGAAGATGCCACTGTAAACACTCAGTCAAGTTGTCCTGGTGTTTAGCCAACTTTTAACTGAAACTCTGCTTTCTTGTGCAACATGTTGTATATGAATCTGATCATGGATAACTGTTGGCAGCAGCCATTTGTATGTCATTTAAAGTAGTCATAATGCTTTACTTGGTGAGTGTGTAGCTGAATCTGCTGATTTTTCCACTTTTCAGTCATGAAGGAAGGGTGCTGTTTAAAACAGTAGAAGCTCACCCAGTTGTTAATAGCAGGTGAGAGTGATATCAATTTTTAAAATGTCACTGCCCATCTTTACAAGTAGGTTCAGAAAAACCTGAATCTTGAGGCTGCCTTTGGTATGCAGCCAGCCTGACCCGTGTGACTGCAGTTCCTTTGGCTGAGGTTTGTTCTTGGTCTTGCCCTGGTTTATACGGTATGGCTGTCTAAGAATCATCTGGCTGCATGTAGCTGAAGGCAGAGGAGGAGCTGTCCACTTTCTGTAACATGTTGATTAGCTGCTCTTAATTATAACAGTTGTTTTATAACATTGCAATTGTCTGTTCTGTGTAAAAAAATTGAGAGTATATAATTTTTTTAAAGACTCAATTTTCTTGTATCTTCTGGAAATTTTTGGGTGACCAGCAGCATCAAAAGGCCACTGCTTTCCAGACTGTAATGGGGAAACCTTTGTTCTTGTGGTTACTGACATCTAATTTTTGAGCTAAATGACACTGAAATTTGTTTCAATTTCTAATTGTTCATCAGCTCTTTAGTTAACCTAACTTCTAGCAAAAGTGAGTTTTACCTTATCAGTTCCTCATTTCTTCTTGGTGTGTGGAAGTGTTTCTGGCATTGTAATATTTGGTGTCATTTTGTTTTTGTGGTTTGGTTTTAGTTTCTTTTTTTTTTTTTTTTTTTGTTAAAGCATGACTCCCAACCAAGTTTTGAATGTGGCATGTTCTATTTAGATGAGAGTGAATAAGTAAGTCTGAATTACCAATTCTGTTATTTGGCTTCTGACTACTGAAGTTCTTCATCTGCAGTAGAAAACACAGCTTTTCCAAAACAACGACCATTGTCTGTCCACTCAGCTCTCTGGAAAAACACTCTTATTTTAGGCAAATAATCTTGAGAGTTTTTAAAAAGCAGATGAGTTATGTTTATAGTTCAAACCAAAAAATCTGAAATAATATGTAACCACAAAAATATGTGCTTTTTTTTAGAGAAATAATTTCACTTTTTACTTTTCATGTGAAAATTGGTTGTACTATGTAGAGCAGAACTTAAGCATTTTCATTCCATTCTTGCAGCCTCAAGGCTATTTCTGTCTCAGGCAAGGGGAAATAATTTTCCTGTTTTGTAACAACTTCATCATCTCCTTCCCCTTTGAACTGCGTTGTTATTCATTTGTTTCTCTTCCAAGGCTATTAATTGTTAATATCTGGATCTGGTGTCAAAGTGTCAAATAAAGCATATGTAGGTGACAGAGATGAAGACTGGGAGATATCTTTTCCTTCCTCTGCTTCCCCAAGTTGTTTCTCTGCCAAGATAGCATTGAAATGACGTTTCTCTCCTATGTTGGGATTTTTTTGCCTGTAAACATAAAGATGTAGTTTAACTTCCATTTTTTTTTCTGCTGGCTTGTACAGTAGACTGCTCTTTTCTGTAAGAAATTGCTATGAAGTCTAATGAAGCAGTAGCTAAAAAGTTATGATTTTTAAGTTATGATTTATAATGCAGAGTTTTGTCAATTCTACAGAAATACTAGGAAGTGAAAAGCATCTTAAATTTTTGAGATGAAACCTAAATTTTATTTAGCTCATCAAAATACTTTACATCTTCTTTACATCAATACTTTATGAATTAGCTGAAGATACATCACAAATTAGCTCTTGGGTCCTGCTGTAATGCTGGGTATTTTGTTTCCTAACATATGGGAAAATATGTAATACTGAGTCGGGTTTTCTCATGAACTGCCCATTTAAGCAACAGTTGTTCTGTCCACTGCCATCGGATTTTTATGGACACCTTTCCTGCATATTAATAGGTTGTTTCATAAGTCAAGTTCTCAGAACTACTTCTCTTTTTTTAGTTCATGCAGGTACTATCTGGAGTTTGTAGATGTGTGTAGCTGTGTTACCCTACTTCTCTTAACTGCAGATGAGTCAAACCCAATTTTCATGGCTGGATGTATTTATTTTGGACTGAACAGTCTTACAAGCTAAATTTTCATCATTTAAGACTGATGAGTTGCTCTGTTGTTCACCTCCATCATTCTTTTTTGTGAAGTAGTAATTTCTGATATTTGATGTGTTGTCCACAAAAACCAGATTTGTTAACTGATGTGCAACAAGCTAATAATTCCACAGGAGGGACATTGATTAGTTATTTATTTCAGAGTTGCACAAACCTGGGTGCTCAGTGGCATTCCACAAGTCAAGCATGCCCTTCCAGGCTTCCCATGCCATTATTTAGATGCAGAGTTCAGTGTTAGCAACCTCCAAAGTACAGCCCCTCAATTTAGTTAATGATTTCCATACAAGTTACATAATCACACGGATGGGTCTCCACCTGAGCAAGGGTCTTCTTGACTCATTTGTCTGGGAGTTTTGCCTGTTGCGTTGGTGTTCTTTGTTATTTTCCAGCTTCTATTAGCAGTTCTCAGTTCAATCAAGTCAGCTAAGTGGAGAAGATAGCATGTTGCTGTTTGGTATTTTGGAGTAATATTCTAAGGAGCTTTCATATTGCTATAATGTTTGGTAACTTTTAAATGCACAGTGTTTTTAAGTTATCACTTCCGTGGACCTGAAATGAAAAATTCTTAGCCACCAGTTTCTTTGAATAATTTTTTATGTAGTCCTGGCTAAGGATAAGGAGAAAAAAATAGTCACAAAATTTCTTAACAGAAAAGGAGGGGGGGAAAGTGTATATATTTATATTCTGTTCCATTCAATATTAGGAGTATGTGGTGACTGCTGGCTTAGAGAAGCTGTTTGGAAACTGGTTTCGTCTTTGAAATTGTGAGAAATTACCCTCACTTTTAAAATTTTAACAGGTTTATTAAACCTTAACAAAAATTGCAACAAAGGACTGAATAAGGAAAAAAATACGGTCCTGGGAGTCCCTGTGACTATCAGCCACATGCTCCTCTACAAAATGGATGCTCTGCCTTTTATATCCTTAGCCCCCTCTCAGAGTTTTGTCAGTCAACTCCTTCTCTGCCATCCATTGCTGAAGATGATTTTCTTACATCTTGATTGGAGGTCAGGTGTTGTTGCACCATGCCTCCTGGTAACAAGCTGGCCTTCTCCAAATGTCCTGACAAGGGGGAGGGGAAAGAGGACTATGGGAGGATGTATTAAAATAACATCACTATACATTCTAACATCCACATAATATCTACCTCTTAATTGTGAGAGCCACCTATTACATTACTCATCTACAATAAAATGAAGACCATATGGAAGTTCTTCTGTAGTCTCCGTTTATATTATACGCATTGTAGGTCAGTTTCTTCTTATACCTCACCCACTGTCTTCCCATGGTTGCATGTTTTTCCTGTGTTCAGTATTACCAAGGGAAAAGAGTTTAATGCATACTCACACATGCAATGTATATGCTACTGCTGTTTTGGCTGAGTCTGCCAACTTTTAGCCAGGGTCAATAGGAAGCCTCTCCTGTAATTTTAGAAAGCTGCTTCTGAGCCTGTCAGCTGTTTTATTTAAAATCCTTTAAGTTCTGGGGGATGAATCCCCATACAGAATGCCAGTATGAACACAGTGAAAGGTGTGTTATCCTTTCTTTTCGGTTAAGAAAATTTAGATCTCTCAGTGCAGCCTTTTTCTCTTCATGTAGAATTCAGTCACCAAGTACCAAAATGGTAACTGAGCTTTCATGGGCAGCTGCAAGCAGTTGAGTATGTAGGGCAGCATGCCTGAGGCCAGAGACTGGGTTTCCTGTGCATCACTTTCACCTAGCATTGATGGCTTTTTTGAGAAGAACAATGGGGTGAGACTGAATTATAAAAGACAAAAGAGTAAAAGAGTAGTTAGATGTGCGCATACTTGAACAGAAGTTTTGACAAAAGCATCTTGAAGTGCATGTGCTTGTTAAATATGCAACTATCTTCATGGGTTCCCATGCTTTGCAATATCTTAATGTGTGGGTTTCCCAAGGAGGGTATTACAGATAAGTTTATGGTTTTTCAAGTCACTTTAAAGCTATTCTTTATTTAATACTGACAAAATAGAGCTGTGACAAGGACAAGGAATGTGGTAGAGCAATAGTATTAAATGCTGGGTAGGAATTCATTATTTTATGTGGTCTCATTTATCTATTGAATTAATAAGGACCCTTATTCATGTTGTATTTATATTTTTGAGATAACACTTTTGGTGGGGCCTTGTTTCCTTTGCCCAATCAGTATGAATTCCAAATTGTGTCTGCTGTATCTAGATACTATTGGATTTAGTTTTTTGAAGTAATGTTGTTTTCAGTGAGGAGAACCTAGATGCTTCATGCCCTACTTGGTAGTCATATCTTATCATAAATCTGAATTTTAAAGGAATAGTTTAGATTGATCAAATTAGCCTGCTTCACTTGGAAAAGAGCAGTGTTTAAATGCTTAGCTTGATAAAAACATTTAATGAACTTAAAAAAAACAGTTGAGGAGTCACGGGATGTAGTCTGAAATTTCCTTAGAGTTGATTTATGATGAATGTGGGAGAAAGTAGAGTTCACATTTGATGCTAGAATCTCTAATAAGCAAGGCAGGTTGTTTCTTCTTTCTTCCAGTGCATTAGAACAAAAGTGTAGGTAGATGTTCTTATATTAGTTAAAGAACCATCCTTACATGCTGCTTTTGTGAAGCTTGAGAGGTGAAGTGTCTGCTGTGAGTGGTTTCTTGTTAGAGTGCAGGAACTCTCCCCTTCTTCTGCATTAGTACGCTGTGTCCATTTATGTCTTTGACTGATTTTCACTTTCTTTGCATCACAAAACTTATTAGTATCTCTAAAGTATGTAAACTTAATTATTTTTAAGCCTGATTGCATCACAAAGATTTAAAGAAATTATGCAACTATCAAACAAAATGAAAGACTATGCAATTCAAGAAACATATTTTTTCAGACAGCTCTATTTTGATAAATCTTGTGCTAATGATTTTCAGATACCTGTGGAAAAGTCTGAGTCATGCCATCTAGTGGCAGTTTTGCATATATTTATGTGTTTTAAATTCTTGGATTGACGTGTACTCTGGAAAAAGTGCTCTAAAAACCTGTGGATTGCAGCATTAACCAGCATTGTATTGAGCAAGATAGTTGTCAAACTGTTTCTCTTGGTGCTAGTTTATGTGCTTGTGTATTTCTTTTTCTGAGTAGAGTGTCTGAAAAAAGGCTTTGTTGTCCTTTTCGTGCATTTAACTACAGTTTATACTTCCTGAGGATTTCTGCTGTATGTATGTCCTGTGGACAGGATGCCATTATAGCAAGGACATACTGGAGCAGGATCTTTGGGACCTGCTGCAGGACAAACCTGGATCAGGCGAAGTAAATGAATGAAGGATTGCATCCATCTCAGTCTCTTCAGCCATGTAAATAATGGAAATGGTGTTCTGTGCTAAAGTGTGGAGATCACATTCAGTCTTGAAGGAACTTGCCATGGCCAATGCCTGACAATGCCCTTTTTTTGTGCTAAGTAAAAATACTTCCCTTGCATTAAATAGCCTGCTTTGCTGTAGACTGAAATGAATGATCACCTCTGGAAACTGTTGCGGCTTCTCAGCTGTGTCAGCTGCAACTTGCAGTGCTGGAATGAGCACTTGAAAATAGAAACCTTACGAGGCTTTAATTGAACTCACAAGAATGTGTCTGTCCATGTTTTTGGTCTCCTTCTGTACTTTGAAGAGCAGACAAACTTCATCAATCACTTGATTTTATTTTTTGTATTGACATATGCATATGTGTACACTTTTGTATATTAAATACACCCTTAGGCCTTTAAGATGCTGTGTATTTTATGTAACACTTCACTCAAATTTTGTTGTTGAACAGACTTAATTTACAAGTAGATTTTAACAGACTACTGGAAAAAAGTGAATATGTTCTGAGTGCTTTTTAAATAATTTGTTTTGTGGTAGGAATGTGATCAGTCCTAGAAC